>NC_138131.1:55482970-56082970 GCF_964188305.1 Podarcis bocagei | reverse complement strand
TGTATTCTGCTCTGGTCAGACCTCACCTGGAGTACTGTGTCCAGTTCTAGGCACCACAGTTCAAGAAGGACACTGACAAACTGGAACGTGTCCAGAGGAGGGCAACCAAAATGGTCAAAGGCCTGGAAACGATGCCTTATGAGGAACGGCTAAGGGAGCTGGGCATGTTTAGCCTGGAGAAGAGGAGGTTAAGGGGTGATATGATAGCCATGTTCAAATATAGAAAAGGATGTCACATAGAGGAGGGAGAAAGGTTGTTTTCTGCTTCTCCAGAGAAGTGGACACGGAGCAACGGATCCAAACTACAAGAAAGAAGATTCCACCTAAACATTAGGAAGAACTTCCTGACAGTAAGAGCTGTTCGAAAGTGGAATTTGCTGCCAAGGAGTGTGGTGGAGTCTCCTACTTTGGAGGTCTTTAAGCAGAGGCTTGACAACCATATGTCAGGAGTGCTCTGATGGTGCTTCCTGCTTGGCAGGGGGTTGGACTCGATGGCCCTTGTGGTCTCTTCCAACTCTATGATTCTATGATTCTATGATTCTATTCTATGATTCTATGAAAGGAAACAATGGAATCACAATGTTTCTCTCCTTTTAACTATCTGTCAAAGCATTTATTTCTGGTCAATGAGCTTCAAACATCAAATCTGACACCCCACTCCAGGGTCAGGACGGTGGAAAATTACTTTGCTTTAGCTTCATTTCTGCAGGTTTAAACGGCTCAGGAAAACGTCCCCCTTCTTCTCCTGCCACCGAAGGGGGGTTCCGCGATTTTAAATGATGAAAGTTGATCCTTTAAAAGTGATTTTTAAGGCTCTAGTTTGCGTTGTCTTTGCTTTGTTCTGACTACAAGGAAACGGAAGGGTGACTTCCTGTTTAAACCTTCCCGTTTCAGTACCAAATTAGGGTTAATTTTAAAGTCCAAATTCCTTTTATTTCGCCAGTTCTTATTTAAAGTCCAAATATTTAATGTTCCAGTACTCACGGTTGGTTATTTTAGATGCCAAATTGTCCCAGGAAAAAGGCAGCGCTCTCAGGCAACGGCTATGCGGCTTCGCTCCACAGAAAAAGCAATTAACTCACAGCACCGCGCCACTTCCCCCTCTTCACTTCGGAGCCCGTTTATGGGTTCCTTTGTGGGTTGGGGGGGCGCTAAGGGTGCCCGCCGAGTCCCACGGTCACAGGCTTCATCCGCCTGTGATTTCCAGAAGGGTCCCCGCTACGCCGCAGCGGAAAAGACCTGTTTCATGCGGAGCTAGTCCCTCCAGTTCAGAGGGAGTTCGCCATTGCTAGAGGCGCCACCCCGGAAGTCTCCAGCACCAACACTTTGAATTGTGCTTGGAAACGTACTGGGAGCCAATGCAGATCTCTCAGAACCGGTGTTATATGGTCCCGGTGGACACTCCCAGTCACCAGTCTAGCTGCCGCATTCTGGATTAATTGCAGTTTCTGGGTCACCTTCAAAGGTAGCCCCACGTAGAGCGCATTGCAGTAGACCATTCAGGAGATAACCAGAGCATGCACCACTCTGGTGAGACAGTCCGCGGGCAGGTAGGGTACCTGCGTACCAGGTGGAGCTGGTAGACAGCTGCCCTGGAAACAGAATTAACCTGTGCCTCCATGGACAACTATGAGTCCAAAATGACTCCCAGGCTGCGCCCCTGGTCCTTCAGGGGCACAGTTACCCCATTCAGGACCAGGGAATCCCCCACACCCACCCGCCCCGTCCCCCAAAAACAGTACTTCTGTCTTGTCATGATTCAACCTCAATCTATTAGCCGCCATCCATCCTCCAACCGCCTCCAGGCACTCACACAGGAACTTCACCGCCTTCACTGGTTCTGATTTAAAGGAGAGGTAGAGCTGGGTGTCATCTGCATACTGATGAACACCCAGCCCAAACCCCCTGATGATCTCTCTCAGCAGCTTCATATAGATACTAAAAAGCATGGGGGAGAGGATGGAACCCTGAGGCACCCCACAAGTGAGAGCCCAGGGGTCTGAACACTCATCCCCCAACACCACTTTCTGGACACGGCCCAGGAGAAAGGAGCAGAACCACCATATAACAGTGCCCCCAGCTTCCAGCCCCTCAAGACGGCCCAGAAGGATGTTATGGTTGATGGTGTGAAAGGCCATCTGTCTTCCTGACTGTCTTCCTGGCAGTAAGAGCTTTTCGACAGTGGAATTTGCTGCCAAGGAGTGTGGTGGAGTCTCCTTCTTTGGAGGTCTTTAAGCAGAGGCTTGACAACCATATGTCAGGAGTGCTCTGATGCTGTTTCCTGCTTGGCAGGGGGTTGGACTCGATGGCCCTTGTGGTCTCTTCCAACTCTATGATTCTATGATTCTAGGCCGCTGAGAGATCCAGCAGAACTAGGAAACAGCTCTTGCCTTTGTCCCTAGCCCGCCGGAGATCATCAACCAGCGCGACCAAGGCAGTTTCAGTCCCATGGTGAGGCCTGAATCCCGATTGGAAGGGATCCAAATGGTCCGCATCCTCCAGGCGTGCTTGGAGTTGTTCGGCAACCACCCGCTCAATCACCTTGCCCAAGAATGGAAGATTTGAGACTGGGCAATAGTTAGTCAAATTGATTGGGTCTAAAGATGCTTTTTTAAGAAGCGGTTTAATGACCGCCTCTTTCAGCGGGTCTGGGAAGGCTCCCTCACAGAGGGAAACATTCACCACCCCTCAGAGCCCATCGCCCAGCCCTTCCCGGCTCGCTTTTATCAGCTAGGATGGGCAAGGATCAAGGAGACAGGTGGTCGGTTTCACTTGTCCAAGCAGCCTGTCCACATCCTCGGAGGTAACAGATTGGAACTGATCCCATATAAGAGGACTAGACAGAACTCCAGCACTCTCCCACCCTGGCCCTGCTCCCACGGTGGAGTCTACCTCCTTCTGAATCTGAGCGACTTTATCTGCAAAAAAACTTTGCAAAAGCATTGCAGGAGATCTTGGGGTCCCTACCAGGCCCCAGTGGTGCAGGTGGTTCCGATAGATTGTGAACCACCTGAAAAATTCTCCTGCTGCTGTTTTCTGTAGATGCAATGGAGGCAGTGAAGAAGGCCCTCTTCGCCGTCGCCATTGCCACTTGGTAGGCTCGACGTTGAGCTCTAGCCCGTGTCCGGTCTGATTCAGAATGAGTTTTCCGTCACTGGCTCTCTAGCCGTCTCAACGATTGTTTCATCACCCTCAGCTCCAGGGAAAACCACGGGGCTGTCCGGGCTCCATGCAATCGGAGAGGGCGCTTCGGAGTCAGACAGTCAATAGCCCTGGTTAACTCCGCATTCCAGCGGGCCACCAGGAAATCAGCTGAGACGCCATCAACTTGGGATAAAACATCCCCTATCACTCTCTGGAAACCAGTTGGATCCATTAAGTAGCGGGGGCGGACCATCCGAATCGGTCCCACCTCCCTGCAGAGGGGATGGGTCGCGGAGAAGTCAAGTTGCACCAGGAAGTGATTTGACCATGGCACTTCTTTTGTTTCGCTTTTAGTTAGTGTCAGATCACCAACATCCGTAGAGGTAAACACCAAGTCTAAGGCATGTCCGTGGCTATGATTTGGGCCAAAACGTATTCAGGGACAGCCCCATGGAGGCCATGCTTTCCACAAAGTCCCGAGCGACCCCTTGTAAGGTCGTGTCGTCATGGATGTTAAAATCCCCTAGGACAACCAAGCTAGGTGTCTCCAGGAGCATATCCGCCACGACCTGAAGCAGCTCGGGCAGGGAATCCTTGGTGCAGCGGGGAGGTCGGTACACCAATAGGAATCCTGTACTGCCCCTATTGCCCAACTTCCAGAACATGCACTCAGAGAACTGGGTCTTCCCAACAGGACGCCTGGTGCAGACTAATGACTTCCTAAAAATCACTGCAACCCCCCCTCCCCGCCCACATGACCTGGGTTGCTGTGCGTAAGAGAAACCTGGTGGGAAAGCGGCAAGGACAGGCCCATCTGCTTCATCCAACTAGGTCTCTGTAACACATGCCAGGTCAAAGCCTCCATCCACAATCAGGTCATGGATGGCAGTGGTTTTATTCATCATTGACCTGGCATTGCACAGCAACACTTTCAGGTCATGTGGGTTTCCCTTGCTGATTCCAGTATCCTTCTGGTCAGGACCAGACCTGGAGGCATGGATAGTCCTCAAACAATGACTAACTCCGCCTCCTCGGTAATGACATGGTCTGGTCTTAGCGTAACTCCTCCTCCTGCCCGTGATCACTGAGATCAGGTGTCCCAATACATTCCCCCCTGTGGAACCTGCCCCAGCCATTCTATTGGCTGAGGCCCACTCCCAGGCAGGCCTGACCCTTCCCCTTAAAAAGCAAAATACAAACTATATAATAACTTAACAGAATAATAAAAAAGAAGCAAAGCAAGAAACAATAGTGCTAAAATTAAACTACTCCCCAGCCTGACTAAATACTTATCCAACCCCAATCAGAAATAAAACAATAAAATTATAGAATATTATAAAAAAGAACCACCACAATTTAAAGTGCAGCAAATTAAAAGCACTTAAAACATTTAAAACCATTTTGTCACTTGCTGCAGGGAGCTGCATAGGCCTCTAAACTGTGGTAGTGAGTGAAGGCTCCGCCCGCTAGGCCAGATGGAGTTGGCAGGAAGGGGAGCGGCCCACCCAGCACTCACTATAGCAGCAGCAGCAGTGTCCCGGAAGACTCCCTCAGGCCTCTTAAGCTGTGGCGGTGAGTGCAGGCTCCGCCCCCTAGGCCAGATGGAGTTGGCAGGAAAGGGAGCGGCCCACCCAGCACTCACTAGAGCAGCAGCAGTGTCTCGGAAGCCTGCCTCAGGCCTCTTAAGCTGTGGCGGTGAGTGCAGGCTCCGCCCCCTAAGCCAGATGGAGTTGGCAGGAAAGGGAGTGGCCCACCCAGCACTCACTAGAGCAGCAGCAGTGTCCCGGAGGCCTCCCTCAGGCATTTAAAGCTGTGGCGGTGAATTCAGGCTCCGCCCCCTAGGCCAGATGGAGTTGGCAGGAAAGGAAGCGGCCCACCTAGCACTCACTAGAGCAGCAGCAGCAGTGTCCCGGAAGCCTTCCTCAGGACTCTTAAGCTGTGGCGGTGAGTGCAGGCTCCGCCCCCTAGGCCAGATGGAGTTGGCAGGAAAGGGAGAGGCCCACCCAGCACTTACTAGAGCTGCAGCAGCAGCAATGTCCCGGAAGCATCCCTCAGGCCTTTTAAGCTATGGCGGTGAGTTCAGGCTCCGCCCCCTAGGCCATATGGAGTTGGCAGGAAAGGGAGAGGCCCACCCAGCACTTACTAGAGCTGCAGCAGCAGCAATGTCCCGGAAGCATCCCTCAGGCCTTTTAAGCTATGGCGGTGAGTGCAGGCTCCGCCCCCTAGGCCAGATGGAGTTGGCAGGAAAGGGAGTGGCCCACCTAGCACTCACTAGAGCAGCAGCAGCAGTGTCCCGGAAGCCTCCCTGAGGCCTCTTACGCTGCGGCTGTGAGTGCCACCTCCGCCCCCAAGGCCACATGCAGTTGGCAGGAAAGGAAGCGGCCAACCCAGCACTCAGTAGAGAAGCCGCAGCCGCTGTGTCCCGTAAGCCTCCCTCAGGCCTCTTAAGCTGTGGCAGTGAGTGCAGGCTCCGCCCCCTGGGCCTGATGGAGTTAGCAGGAAAGGGAGCGGCCCACCCAGCACTCACTAGAGCAGTGTTTCCCAACCACTGTTCCGCGGCACACTAGTGTGCCGCGAGATGTTGCCTGGTGTGCCGCGGGGAAAATTAAAAAATTTGAAAGATTTTTTTTTTAAAGTCAAATTTTCGATTGGGGCGCCGTCACTAGATGACCCCTGGGGTTCCCTCCCTCCCTCCCGCTCTGCGCCTCCCTCCTCCTCCTCCTCCTCCGGGGAGGCCCTTCCTGGCTCTCGGCCAAGGCTTGGCGGCTGCCACTCGCTCGCCCACCCGTCCTTCCATCCCTGCACCCGGCCTCTCCCCCTCCGTCCCCGGCGCGGGGGCTGCCGGGATCCGTAGTCCCCTCGCCCTTGGGCTCCGCGCCCGCGCGGGGTGCGCGAACTACGTTTCCCAGCGTGGCCTGGTGGGCCGGGCGTTTTGTTTGAAGCGCTCTTCTCCTGGCCATGGAATGAGCGCAGCGGCGGCGGGCGGGCGGGCAGGGGCTCTTCCGCGCAGACCCCGCGCAGCCTGCCTGCGCCCCCGTGGAGATCGGGCGGCAGGATGGAGCCCGGGGATCCCCGCGGAGGCGGAGCGGCGGCGGCGGAGGCTGCCCCCCAGGTAGGGCTGCGTCGGGGGTTTTTTATTTTTGCAATGCTTCATCCGCGCCGGAGGGGACGCATCGGACCGCGGGGAGACCCCTTGGCGGGCGTGCAAGGCAATGCATGCGTGCAGGCGTTGCATGGAGTGCAGTGCAATGCAATGGCAACGCGGCACCCTGCATGCATGCATGCAACTTCCACCGGCGCTCCGGACTTGGCAGGTGAGGGGGGTCCCCAGTGGGCGGCAGAGAGAGCCGGGAGGGCGAAGGGGAGCCGGGGGGGGAGCAGCGCTGCTCCCCGTGCCGAGCCCGGGGGGAAACTTCGGCGTTGTTGCGCCGGGTGTTGGAAGCGGAGGCTGGCGGGGGCCCCTCACCTGCAAAACCTGGTCACCTCTCATATATTTTGTGCATTGCATTCATCGCCCGCTTTCTCCTCCAAGGAGCTCCTGGGGGCGCGTGTGGTTCTCCCCGTGTTATCCTCGCAACAACAGCCCTGCGAGGTGGGTCAGGCGAGTGGCCCAAGGGAGCACCCAGGGATTGTCCTGGCCAGGTGGGGTGATTTGAACCCTGCTCTCTGCCCGGTCTTCGTCCTCATTTAGCCCCCACATGTGCATGACTGTGCATGACTGAGGTTTTTCCCCCTCGTCTTGGCTATGGTGTGAGTCTGTGCTGTTAATTAATGGGGTTCTGCCTTCGGAGAAGATGAGCCAGCCCTCAAGGAGGTGATTATGTAATTTGCTAGCAATTCATGTCCCTCCCGGCGTGACGCTGCGCGCTGACGTCACGGGGCTGTAATGGTGGTGTGCCTCGAGATTTTTTTCATGAAACAAGTGTGCCTTTGCCCAAAAAAGGTTGGGAAACACTGCACTAGAGCAGCAGCAGTGTCCTGGAGGCCTCCCTCAGGCCTCTTAAGCTGTGGCGGTGAGTTCAGGCTCCGCCCCCCAGATCAAATGGAGTTGGCAGGAAAGGGAGCCGCCCACCCAGCACTCACTAGAGCAGCAGCAGTGTCACGGAAGCCTCCCTCAGGCCTTTTAAGCTGTGGCGGTGAGTGCAGGCTCTGCCCCCTAGGCCTGATGGAGTTGGCAGGAAAGGGAGCGGCCCACCCAGCACTCACTAGAGCAGCAGCAGCAGCAGTGTCCCGGAGGCCTTGATGGAGGCCCTCAAGCTGTGGTGGTGAGTGTAGGCTCCGCCCCCTAGGCCAGATTGAGTTGGCAGTAAAGGGAGCGGCCCACCCAGCACTCACTAGAGCAGCAGCAGTTTCCCGGAAGCCTCCCTCAGGCCTCTTAAGCTGTGGCGGTGAGTGCAGGCTCCGCCCCCTAGGCCAGATGGAGTTGGCAGGAAAGGCAGCGGCACACCTAGCATTCACTAGAGGAGCAGCAGCAGTGTTCCGGAAGCCTCCCTCAGGCCTCTTAAGTTGTGGCGGTGACTGCAGGCTCTGCCCCCTAGGCCAGATGGAGTTGGCAGGAAAGGGAGCGGCCAATCCAGCACTCACTAGAACAGCAGCAGCAGTGTCCCGGAAGCCTCCATCAGGCCTCTTAGCTTGTGGCGGTGAGTGCAGGCTCCGCCCCCTAGGCCAGATGGAGTTGGCAGGAAACTGAGCGGCCCACCCAGCACTCACTAGAGCAGCAGCAGTTTACCGGAGGCCTCCCTCAGGCCTCTTAAGCTGTGGCGGTGAGTGCAGGCTTCACACCCTAGGCCAGATGGAGTTGGCAGGAAAGGGAGTGGCCCACCTAGCACTCACTAGTGCAGCAGGAGCAGCAATGTCCTGGAAGTCTCCCTCAGGCCTCTTAAGCTGTGGCAGTGAGTACAGGCTCTGCCCCCTAGACCAGATGGAGTTGGTAGGAAAGGGAGCGGCCCACCCAGCACTCTCTAGAGCAGCAGCAGCAGTGTCCCAGAAGCCTCCCTCAGGCCTCTTAAGCTGTGGAGGTGAATGCAGGCACCGCCCCCTAGGCCAGATGGAGTTGGTAGGAAAGGGAGTGGCCCACCCAGCACTCACTAGAGCCGCAGCAGCAGCAGTGTCCCAGAAGCCTCCCTCAGGCCTTTTAAGCTGTGGAGGTGAGTGCATGTTCCGCCCCCTAGGCCCGATGGAGTTGGCAGGAAAGGGAGCGCCCCACCCAGCACTCACTAGAGCAGCAGCAGTGTCCCGGAGGCCTCCCTCAGGCCTCTTAAGATGTGGCGGTGAGTGCAGGCTCCGCCCCCTAGGCCAGATGGAGTTGGCAGGAAAGGGAGCAGCCCACCCAGCACTCACTAGAGCAGCAGCAGTATCTCAGAAGCCTCCCTCAGGCCTCTTAAGCTGCGGCGGTGAGTGCAGGCTAAGCCCCCTAGGCCAGACAGAGTTGGCAGGAAAGGGAGTGGCCACCTAACACTCACTAGAGCAGCAGCAGCAGCAATGTCCAGGAAGCATCCCTCAGGCCTTTTAAGCTGTGGCGGTGAGTACAGCCTCCGCCCCCCAGATCAAATGGAGTTGGCAGGAAAGGGAGCCGCCCACCAAGCACTCACTAGAGCAGCAGCAGCAGTGTCACGGAAGCCTCCCTCAGGCCTTTTAAGCTGTGGCGGTGAGTGCAGGCTCTGCCCCCTAGGCCTGATGGAGTTGGCAGGAAAGGGAGCGGCCCACCCAGCACTCACTAGAGCAGCAGCAGCAGCAGTGTCCCGGAGGCCTTGATGGAGGCCCTCAAGCTGTGGTGGTGAGTGTAGGCTCCGCCCCCTAGGCCAGATTGAGTTGGCAGTAAAGGGAGCGGCCCACCCAGCACTCACTAGAGCAGCAGCAGTTTCCCGGAAGCCTCCCTCAGGCCTCTTAAGCTGTGGCGGTGAGTGCAGGCTCCGCCCCCTAGGCCAGATGGAGTTGGCAGGAAAGGCAGCGGCACACCTAGCATTCACTAGAGCAGCAGCAGCAGTGTTCCGGAAGCCTCCCTCAGGCCTCTTAAGTTGTGGCGGTGACTGCAGGCTCTGCCCCCTAGGCCAGATGGAGTTGGCAGGAAAGGGAGCGGCCAATCCAGCACTCACTAGAACAGCAGCAGCAGTGTCCCGGAAGCCTCCATCAGGCCTCTTAAGCTGTGGCGATGAGTGCAGGCTCCGCCCCCTAGGCCAGATGGAGTTGGCAGGAAAGGGAGTGGCCCACCTAGCACTCACTTGAGCAGCAGCAGCAGCAGTATCTCAGAAGCCTCCCTCAGGCCTCTTAAGCTGCGGCGGTGAGTGCAGGCTAAGCCCCCTAGGCCAGACGGAGCTGACAGGAAAGGGAGTGGCACACCTAACACTCACTAGAGCAGCAGCAGCAGCAATGTCCAGGAAGCATCCCTCAGGCCTTTTAAGCTGTGGCGGAGAGTACAGCGTCCGCCCCCCAGATCAAATGGAGTTGGCAGGAAAGGGAGCCGCCCACCCAGCACTCACTAGAGCAGCAGCAGCAGCAGCAGTGTCCCGGAAGCCTCCCTCAGGCCTTTTAAGCGGTGGTGGTGAGTGCAGGCTCCGCCCCCTAGGCCAGATTGAGTTGGCAGCAAAGGGAGCGGCCCACCCAGCACTCACTAGAGCAGCAGCAGCAGCAGCAGTGTCCCGGAAGCCTCCCTCAGGCCTCTTAAGCTGTGGCGGTGAGTGCAGGCTCCGCCCCCTAGGCCAGATGGAGTTGGCAGGAAAGGCAGCGGCACACCTAGCATTCACTAGAGCAGCAGCAGCAGTGTCCCGGAAGCCTCCCTCAAGCCTCTTAAACTGTGGCGGTGAGTGCAGGCTCCACCCCCTAGGCCAGATGGAGGTGGCAGGAAAGGGAGCGGCCCACCTAGCATTCAATACAGCAGCAGCAGCAGTGTCCCAGAAGCCTCCCTCAGGCCTCTTAAGTTGTGGCGGTGAGTGCATGCTCTACCCCCTAGGCCAGATGAAGTTTGCAGGAAAGGGAGCGGCCCACCCAGCAGTCACTAGAGCAGCAGCAGCAATGTCCAGGAAGCCTCCCTCAGGCCTCTTAAACAGTGGCGGTGAGTGCATGCTCCGCCCCCTAGGCCAGATGAAGTTGGCAGGAAAGGTAGCGGCCCACCCAGCATTCACTAGAGCAGCAGCAGCAGTGTCCCGGAAGCCTCCCTCAGGCCTCTTAAACTGTGGCGGTGAGTGCAGGCTCCGCCCCCTAGGCCAGAAGGAGTTGGCAGGAAAGGGAGCGTCCCACCCAGCACTCACTAGAGCAGCAGCAGCAGCAGTGTCCCGGAAGCCTCCCTCAGGCCTCTTCAGCTGTGGCGGGGAGTGCAGGCTCCGCCCCCTAGGCCAGATGAAGTTGGCAGGAAAGGTAGCGGCCCACGCAGCACTCACTAGAGCAGCAGCAGCAGCAGTGTCCTGGATGCCTCCCTCAGGCCTCTTAAGCTGTGGGGGTGAGTGCAGGCTCCACCCCCTAGGCCAGATGGAGTTGGCAGGAAAGGGAGCGGCCCACCCAGCCCTCACTAGAGCAGCAGCAGCAGTGTCCCGGAAGCCTCCCTCAGGCCTCTTAAGCTGTGGCAGTGAGTGCATGCTCCGCCCCTAGGCAAGATGGAGTTGGCAGGAAAGGAAGCGGCCCACCCAGCACTCGCTAGAGCAGCAGCAGGAGCAGCAGCAACAGTGTCCCGGAAGCCTCCCTCAGGCCTCTTAAGCTGTGGCAGTGAGTGCAGGCTCCGCCCCCTAGGCCAGATGGAGTTGGCAGGAAAGGAAGCGGCCCACCCAGCACTCGCTAGAGCAGCAGCAGGAGCAGCAGCAACAGTGTCCCGGAAGCCTCCCTCAGGCCTCTTAAGCTGTGGCAGTGAGTGCAGGCTCCGCCCCTTAGGCCAGATGGAGTTGGCAGGAAAGGTAGCGGCCCACCCAGCACTCACTAGAGCAGCAGCAGCAGTGTCCTGGATGCCTCCCTCAGGCCTCTTAAGCTGTGGCAGTGAGTGCATGCTCCGCCCCTAGGAAAGATGGAGTTGGCAGGAAAGGGAGCGGCCCCCCAGCAATCACTAGAGCAGCAGCAGCAGCAATGTCCAGGAAGCATCCCTCAGGCCTTTTAAGCTGTGGCGGTGAGTACAGCCTCCGCCCCCCATATCAAATGGAGTTGGCAGGAAAGGGAGCCGCCCACACAGCACTCACTAGAGCAGCAGCAGAAGCAGTGTCCCGGAAGCCTCCCTCAGGCCTTTTAAGCTATGGCGGTGAGTGCAGGCTCTACCCCCTAGGCCTGATGGAGTTGGCAGGAAAGGGAGCGGCCCACCCAGCACTCACTAGAGCAGCAGCAGCAGCAATGTCCAGGAAGCATCCCTCAGGCCTTTTAAGCTGTGGCGGTGAGTACAGCCTTCGCCCCCCAGATCAAATGGAGTTGGCAGGAAAGGTAGCGGCCCACCCAGCACTCACTAGAGCAGCAGCAGCAGCAGTGTCCTGGATGCCTCCCTCAGGCCTCTTAAGCTGTGGGGGTGAGTGCAGGCTCCACCCCCTAGGCCAGATGGAGTTGGCAGGAAAGGGAGCGGCCCACCCAGCCCTCACTAGAGCAGCAGCAGCAGTGTCCCGGAAGCCTCCCTCAGGCCTCTTAAGCTGTGGCGGTGAGTGCAGGCTCCGCCCCTTAGGCCAGATGGAGTTGGCAGGAAAGGAAGCGGCCCACCCAGCACTCGCTAGAGCAGCAGCAGGAGCAGCAGCAACAGTGTCCCGGAAGCCTCCCTCAGGCCTCTTAAGCTGTGGCAGTGAGTGCAGGCTCCCCCCCTTAGGCCAGATGGAGTTGGCAGGAAAGGGAGCGGCCCACCCAGCACTCACTAGAGCAGCAGCAGCAGTGTCCTGGATGCCTCCCTCAGGCCTCTTAAGCTGTGGCAGTGAGTGCATGCTCCGCCCCTAGGCAAGATGGAGTTGGCAGGAAAGGGAGCGGCCCCCCAGCAATCACTAGAGCAGCAGCAGCAGCAATGTCCAGGAAGCATCCCTCAGGCCTTTTAAGCTGTGGCGGTGAGTACAGCCTCCGCCCCCCAGATCAAATGGAGTTGGCAGGAAAGGGAGCCGCCCACCCAGCACTCACTAGAGCAGCAGCAGCAGCAGTGTCCCGGAAGCCTCCCTCAGGCCTTTTAAGCTATGGCGGTGAGTGCAGGCTCTACCCCCTAGGCCTGATGTAGTTGGCAGGAAAGGGAGCGGCCCACCCAGCACTCACTAGAGCAGCAGCAGCAGCAATATCCAGGAAGCATCCCTCAGGCCTTTTAAGCTGTGGCGGTGAGTACAGCCTTCGCCCCCCAGATCAAATGGAGTTGGCAGGAAAGGGAGCCGCCCACCCAGCACTCACAAGAGCAGCAGCAGCAGCAGTGTCCCGGAATCCTCCCTCAGGCCTTTTAAGCTGTGGCGGTGAGTGCAGGCTCTGCCCCCTATGCCTGATGGAGTTGGCAGGAAAGGTAGCGGCCCACGCAGCACTCACTAGAGCAGCAGCAGCAGCAGTGTCCTGGATGCCTCCCTCAGGCCTCTTAAGCTGTGGGGGTGAGTGCAGGCTCCACCCCCTAGGCCAGATGGAGTTGGCAGGAAAGGGAGCGGCCCACCCAGCCCTCACTAGAGCAGCAGCAGCAGTGTCCCGGAAGCCTCCCTCAGGCCTCTTAAGCTGTGGCAGTGAGTGCATGCTCCGCCCCTAGGCAAGATGGAGTTGGCAGGAAAGGAAGCGGCCCACCCAGCACTCGCTAGAGCAGCAGCAGGAGCAGCAGCAACAGTGTCCCGGAAGCCTCCCTCAGGCCTCTTAAGCTGTGGCAGTGAGTGCAGGCTCCGCCCCCTAGGCCAGATGGAGTTGGCAGGAAAGGAAGCGGCCCACCCAGCACTCGCTAGAGCAGCAGCAGGAGCAGCAGCAACAGTGTCCCGGAAGCCTCCCTCAGGCCTCTTAAGCTGTGGCAGTGAGTGCAGGCTCCGCCCCTTAGGCCAGATGGAGTTGGCAGGAAAGGTAGCGGCCCACCCAGCACTCACTAGAGCAGCAGCAGCAGTGTCCTGGATGCCTCCCTCAGGCCTCTTAAGCTGTGGCAGTGAGTGCATGCTCCGCCCCTAGGAAAGATGGAGTTGGCAGGAAAGGGAGCGGCCCCCCAGCAATCACTAGAGCAGCAGCAGCAGCAATGTCCAGGAAGCATCCCTCAGGCCTTTTAAGCTGTGGCGGTGAGTACAGCCTCCGCCCCCCATATCAAATGGAGTTGGCAGGAAAGGGAGCCGCCCACACAGCACTCACTAGAGCAGCAGCAGCAGCAGCAGTGTCCCGGAAGCCTCCCTCAGGCCTTTTAAGCTATAGCGGTGAGTGCAGGCTCTACCCCCTAGGCCTGATGGAGTTGGCAGGAAAGGGAGCGGCCCACCCAGCACTCACTAGAGCAGCAGCAGCAGCAATGTCCAGGAAGCATCCCTCAGGCCTTTTAAGCTGTGGCGGTGAGTACAGCCTTCGCCCCCCAGATCAAATGGAGTTGGCAGGAAAGGTAGCGGCCCACCCAGCACTCACTAGAGCAGCAGCAGCAGCAGTGTCCTGGATGCCTCCCTCAGGCCTCTTAAGCTGTGGGGGTGAGTGCAGGCTCCACCCCCTAGGCCAGATGGAGTTGGCAGGAAAGGGAGCGGCCCACCCAGCCCTCACTAGAGCAGCAGCAGCAGTGTCCCGGAAGCCTCCCTCAGGCCTCTTAAGCTGTGGCGGTGAGTGCAGGCTCCGCCCCTTAGGCCAGATGGAGTTGGCAGGAAAGGAAGCGGCCCACCCAGCACTCGCTAGAGCAGCAGCAGGAGCAGCAGCAACAGTGTCCCGGAAGCCTCCCTCAGGCCTCTTAAGCTGTGGCAGTGAGTGCAGGCTCCCCCCCTTAGGCCAGATGGAGTTGGCAGGAAAGGGAGCGGCCCACCCAGCACTCACTAGAGCAGCAGCAGCAGTGTCCTGGATGCCTCCCTCAGGCCTCTTAAGCTGTGGCAGTGAGTGCATGCTCCGCCCCTAGGCAAGATGGAGTTGGCAGGAAAGGGAGCGGCCCCCCAGCAATCACTAGAGCAGCAGCAGCAGCAATGTCCAGGAAGCATCCCTCAGGCCTTTTAAGCTGTGGCGGTGAGTACAGCCTCCGCCCCCCAGATCAAATGGAGTTGGCAGGAAAGGGAGCCGCCCACCCAGCACTCACTAGAGCAGCAGCAGCAGCAGTGTCCCGGAAGCCTCCCTCAGGCCTTTTAAGCTATGGCGGTGAGTGCAGGCTCTACCCCCTAGGCCTGATGTAGTTGGCAGGAAAGGGAGCGGCCCACCCAGCACTCACTAGAGCAGCAGCAGCAGCAATATCCAGGAAGCATCCCTCAGGCCTTTTAAGCTGTGGCGGTGAGTACAGCCTTCGCCCCCCAGATCAAATGGAGTTGGCAGGAAAGGGAGCGGCCCACCCAGCACTCACTAGAGCAGCAGCAGCAGCAGTGTCCCGGAGGCCTTGATGAAGGCCCTCACGGTGTGGTGGTGAGTGCAGGCTCCGCCCCCTAGGCCAGATTGAGTTGGCAGGAAAGGGAGCGGCCCACCCAGCACTCATTAGAGCAGCAGCAGCAGCAGTGTCCCGGAAGCCTCCCTCAGGCCTCTTAAGCTGTGGCGGTGAGTGCAGGCTCCGCCCCCTAGGCCAGATGGAGTTGGCAGGAAATGGAGCGACCCACCTAGCATTCACTAGAGCAGCAGCAGCAGTGTCCCGGAAGCCTCCCTCAGGCCTCTTAAACTGTGGCAGTGAGTGCAGGCTCCGCCCCCTAGGCCAGATGGAGTTGGCAGGAAAGGGAGCGTTCCACCCAGCACTCACTAGAGCAGCAGCAGCAGTGTCCTTAAGCCTCCCTCTGGCCTCTTAAGCTGTGGCTTTGGGTGCAGGCTCCACCCCCTAGGCCAGATGCAGTGTTCAGGAAAGGGAACGGCCCACCCAGCACTCACTAGATCAGCAGCAGTGTCCCGGAAGCCTCCCTCAGGCCTCTTAAGTTGTGGCGGTGAGTGCAGGCTCCGCCCCTAGGCCAGATGGAGTTGGCAGGAAAGGGAGCGGCCCACCCAGCACTCACTAGAGCAGCAGCAGCAGCAGCAGCAGTGTCCCGGAAGCCTCCCTCAGGCCTCTTAAGCTGTGGCGGTGAGTGCAGGCTCCGGCCCCTGGGCCAGATTGAGTTGGCAGGTAAGGGAGCGTCCCATCCAACACTCACTAGAGCAGCAGCAGCAGCAGCAGTGTCCCGGAGGCCTTGATGGCGGCCCTCAAGCTGTGGCGGTGAGTGCAGGCTCCGCCCCCTAGGCCAGACGGAGTTGGCAGGAAAGGGAGTGACCCACCTAACACTTACTAGAGCAGCAGCAGCAGTGTCCCGGAAGCCTCCTTCAGGCCTCTTAAGCTGTGGCGGTGAGTGCAGGCTCCGCCCCATATGTCAGATGGAGTTGGCAGGAAAGGGAGCGGCCCACCCAGCATTGGCTAGAGCAGCAGGAGCAGCAGTGTCCCGGAAGCCTCCCTCAGGCCTCTTAAGCTGTGGCCGTGAGTGCAGGCTCCGCCCCCTAGGCCAGATGGAGTTGGCAGGAAAGGAAGCGGCCCACCCAGCACTCACTAGAGCAGCAGAAGCAGCAGTGTCCCGGACGCCTCCCTCAGGCCTCTTAAGCTGTGGTGGTGAGTGCAGGCTCTGCCCCCTAGGCCTGATGGAGTTGGCAGGTAAGGGAGCGGCCCACCCAGCACTCACTAGAGCAGCAGCAGCAACAGCAGCATCAGCAGTGACCCGGATGCCTCCCTCAGGCCTCTTAAGCTGTGGCGGTGAGTGCAGGCTCCGGCCCCTGGGCCAGATTGAGTTGGCAGGAAAGGAAGCGGCCCAGCCAGCACTCACTAGAGCAGCAGCATCAGTGTCCCGGAAGCCTCCCTCAGGCCTCTAAAGCTGAGGCGGTTAGTGCAGGCTCCGCCCCCTAGGCCAAATGGAGTTCGCAGGAAAGGGAGCGGCCCACCCAGCACTCACTAGAGCAGCAGCAGCAGTGTCCCGGAAGCCTCCCTCAGGCCTCTAAAGCTGAGGCGGTTAGTGCAGGCTCCGCCCCCTAGGCCAAATGGAGTTCGCAGGAAAGGGAGCGACCCACCCAGCAATCACTAGAGCAGCAGCAGCAGTGTACCGGAGGCCTCCCTCAGGCCTCTTAAGCTGTTGTGGTGAGTGCAAGCTCCGCCCCATAGGCCAGATGGAGTTGGCAGGAAAGGGAGCGGCCCACCCAGCACTCAATGGAGTAGCAACAGTGTCCCAGAAGCCTCCCTCAGGCCTCTTAAGCTGTGGCGGTGAGTGCAGGCTCCGCCCCCTAGGCCAGATGGAGTTGGCAGGAAAGGGAGCGGCCCACCCAGCACTCACTAGAGCAGCAGCAGCAGCAGCTTCCCGGAGGCCTTGATGGAGGCCCTCAAGCTCTGGCGGTGAGTGCAGGCTCCGCCCCCTAGGCCAGATGGAATTCGCAGGAAAGAGAGCGGCCCACCCAGCACTCACTAGAGCAGCAGCAGCAGTGTCCCGGAAGCCTCCCTCAGGCCTCTTAAGCTGTGGCGGTGAGTGCAGGATCCGCACCCTTGGCAACATGGAGTTGGCCGGAAAGGGAGCGGCCCACCCAGCACTCACTAGAGCAGCAGCAGTGTCCCGGATGCCTCCCTCAGACCTCTTAAGCTGTGGCGGTGAGTGCAGGCTCTGCCCCCTAGGCCTGATGGAGTTGGCAGGAAAGGGAGCGGCTCACCCAGCACTCACTAGAGGAGCAGCAGTAGCAGTGTCCCGGAGGCCTTGATTGAGGCCCTAAAGGTGTGGCGGTGAGTGCAGGCTCCGGCCCCTGGGCCAGATTGAGTTGGCAGGTAAGGGAGCACCCCACACAGCACTCACTAGAGCAACAGCAGTGTCCCGGAAGCCTCCCTCAGGCCTCTTAAGCTGTGGCGGTGAGTGCAGGCTCCGCCCCCGAGGCCTGATGGAGTTGGCAGGAAAGGGAGCGGCCCACCCAGCACTCACTAGAGCAGCAGCATCAGTGTCCCGGAAGCTTCCCTCAGGCCTCTTAAGCTGAGGCAGTGAGAGCAGGCTCCGCCCCCTAGGCCAGATGGAGTTCGCAGGAAAAGGAGCGGCCCACCCAGCACTCACTAGAGCAGCAGCAGTGTCCCGGAAGCCTCCCTCAGGCCTCTTAAGCTGTGGCGGTGAGTGCAGGCTCCGCCCCCTTGTCCAGATGGAGTGGGCAGGAAAGGGAGCGGCCCACCCAGCACTCAGTAGCGCAGCAGCAGCAGCAGTGTCCCGGAAGCCTCCCTCAGGCCTCTTAAGTTGTGGCGGTGAGTGTAGGCTCCGCCCCTTAGGCCATATGGAGTTGGCAGGAAAGAGAGCGGCCCACCCAGCACTCACTAGAGCAGCAGCAGCTTCCCGGAGGCCTTGATGGAGGCCCTCAAGCTCTGGCGGTGAGTGCAGGCTCCGCCCCTGGGCCAGACTGAGTTGGCAGGATAGAGAGCGGCCCACCCAGCACTCATTAGAGCAGCAGCAGTGTTCTGAAAGCCTCCCTCAGGCCTCTTAAGCTGTGGCGGTGAGTGCAGGCTCCGCCCCCTAGGCCTGATGGAGTTGGCAGGAAAGGGGGCGGCCCACCCAGCACTCACTAGAGCAGCAACATTAGTGTCCCGGAAGCCTCCCTCAGGCCTCTTAAGCTGAGGCAGTGAGTGCAGGCTCCGCCCCCTAGGCCAGATGGAGTTCGCAGGAAAGGAAGCGGCCCACCCAGCACTCACTAGAGCACCAGCAGCAGTGTCCCGGAAGCCTCCCTCAGGCCTCTTAAGCTGTGGCGGTGAGTGCAGGCTCCGCCCCCTTGGCAACATGGAGTTGGCAGGAAAGGGAGCGGCCCACCCAGCACTCACAAGAGCAGCAGCAGTAGCAGTGTACCGGATGCCTCCCTCAGACCTCTTAAGCTGTGGCGGTGAGTGCAGGCTCCGCCCCCTAGGCCAGATGGAGTTGGCAGGAAAGGGAGCGGCCCACCCAGCACTCACTAGAGCAGCAGCAGCAGCAGTATCTCAGAAGCATCCCTCAGGCCTCTTAAGCTGCGGCGGTGAGTGCAGGCTAAGCCCCCTAGGCCTGATGGAGTTGGCAGGAAAGGGAGCGGCCCACCCAGCACTCACTAGAGCAGCAGCAGCAGCAATGTCCAGGAAGCATCCCTCAGGCCTTTTAAGCTGTGGCGGTGAGTACAGCCTTCGCCCCCCCAGATCAAATGGAGTTGGCAGGAAAGGGAGCCGCCCACCCAGCACTCACTAGAGCAGCAGCAGCAGCAGTTTCCCGGAAGCCTCCCTCAGGCCTTTTAAGCTGTGGCGGTGAGTGCAGGCTCTGCCCCCTAGGCCTGATGGAGTTGGCAGGAAAGGGAGCGGCCCACCCAGCACTCACTGGAGCAGCAGCAGCAGCAGTGTCCCGGAGGCCTTGATGGAGGCCCTCAATCTGTGGTGGTGGTCCCACCCTCTGGGACACTGTTGCTGCTCTAGTGAGTGCTGGGTGGGCCACTCCCTTTCCTGCCAACTCCATGGGGCCTAGGGGGCGGAGCCTGCACTCACCGCTACAGATTAAGAAGCCTGAGGGAGGCCTCCGGGACACTGCTGCTGCTGCTGCTCTAGTGAGTGTTGGGTGGGCCACTCCCTTTCCTGCCAACTCCACCTGGCCTAGGTGGCGGAGCCTGCACTCACCGCCACAGCTTAAGAGGCCTGAGGGAGTCTTCCGGGACACTGCTGCTGCTGCTCTAGTGAGTGCTGGGTGGGCCGCTCCCTTTCCTGCCAACTCCATCAGGCCTTGGGGGCGGAGCCTGCACTCACCACCACAGCTTAAGAGGCCTGAGGGAGGCTTCCGGGACACTGCTGCTCCTGCTCTAGTGAGTGCTGCGTGGGCCGCTCCATTTCCTGCGAACTCCATTTGGCCTAGGGGGCGGAGCATGCACTCACCGGCACAGCTTAAGAGGCCTGAGGGAGGTTTCCGGGACACTGCTGCTGCTACTCTAGTGAGTGCTGGGTGGGCCGCTCCCTTTCCTGCCAACTCCATCTGGCCTAGGGGGCGGAGCCTGCACTCACCACCACAGCTTAAGAGGCCTGAGGGAGGCTTCCGGGACACTGTTGCTGCTCCATTGAGTGCTGGGTGGGCCGCTCCCTTTCCTGCCAACTCCATCTGGCCTAGGGGGCGGAGCCTGCACTCACCGCCACAGCTTAAGAGGCCTGAGAGAGGCTTCTGGGATACTGCTGCTGCTACTCTAGTGAGTGCTAGGTGGGCCGATCCCTTTCCTGCCAATTCCATCTGGCCTAGGGGGCGGAGCCTGCACTCACCACCACAGCTTAAGAGGCCTGAGGGAGGCTTCCGGGACACTGTTGCTGCTCCATTGAGTGCTGGGTGGGCCGCTCCCTTTCCTGCCAGCTCCATCTGGCCTAGGGGGCGGATCCTGCACTCACCACCACAGCTTAAGAGGCCTGAGGGAGGCTTCCGGGACACTGCTGCTGCTCTAATGAGTGCTTGGTGGGCCGCTCCCTATCCTGCCAACTCAATCTGGCCCAGGGTCGGAGCCTGCACTCACTGCCAGAGCTTGAGGGCCTCCATCAAGGCCTCCGGGAAGCTGCTGCTGCTGCTGCTCTAGTGAGTGCTGGGTGGGCCGCTCCCTTTCCTGCGAACTCCATCTGGCCTAGGGGGCGGAGCCTGCACTCACTGCCTCAGCTTAAGAGGCCTGAGGGAGGCTTCCGGGAGACTGATGCTGCTGCTCTAGTGAGTGCTGGGTGGGCCGCTCTCTTTCCTGCCAACTCCATATGGCCTAAGGGGCAGAGCCTGCACTCACCGCCACAACTTAAGAGGCCTGAGGGAGGCTTCCAGGACACTGCTGCTGCTGCTGCGCTACTGAGTGCTGGGTGGGCCGCTTCCTTTCCTGCCAACTGCATCTGGCCTAGGGGTTGGAGCTTGCACTCACCACCACAGCGTAAGAGGCCTGAGGGTGGCATGACTCCCGCTCCTTCTGGCGCTTAGTTAGACCTTCGGCACCATTCAATCCAGCTACCCAGATTTCCGCTGATGAATGGATTGCCTATTATTCAACCAGTTTCGCTTCTCCAAATCTTCTTACAGATCTCCCTCAGCCCCCGTCGGACCTCTGTTCCTGCTCTCTTAGTCCCACTTCCTCAATAAACTTTACCTCAACTCGCATTTTCAACATCATAATGTCAATGCGAAGGAATAAGGCCCCCGGCCCAGACATGGTCCCGTTAGACCTTTTCCTGACTGATCCTCTTTGGTGGAGCGAACACCTGACTCCTGTATTCACCGCTATCTCCTCCGCCCTAGACATCCCCGACTCCTGGAGAGAAGCTATAATAGTTCCGATCTTCAAAGGCGGCCAGCCAACGGACTTCCGGGTTGGCGCCATCGCCGAATGGCGGACTCCCTCCGAGCTCCAGAGGGAGTCTGCTCGGCAGGGGCTGGGTCCTACCGCGCCGGCGACGCGGGGACCCTCAAAAACCACGGGCACTGAGCCCGTGGACATGGGGACTCGGCTGGTACCGTCAGCGCCCTCCCGACTCGTGAAGGAGCCTTTTTAAAGGCTACGGATCGGGTGCCGGGGAGCGGCGTGGTACTGTGAGTCTATCGCTTCCCCTGCCGAGCGCAGCCGCATGCCATTCGTCGGAGAGCGCTGGCTTCTTCCATTGGAAATTTGGACATTTAACAGCAACCCGTGAGTAATTGGGTAACCGGGTATAAAAGGAGAAAAAAAGGATTTTTTTTTTCGGATTCGGCACGAGCGGGGGGGATCTAAAAAGGAAGTCAGTCCCCTCCCTGATTGTAAACATGCTAAAACAAGGACTGAGAAACCAAGATCGATTCAGAAGTTTATTGCTGACAAAAAATATCAATTCCACGATGGGATACTACAAGAATTGTGCTGGAGGAGAAAAGTCGAGGGTGAGAGCGTAAAGGCAACCCCCCCCCCCCTGGGAACCGGGGCGATTCGGAGAACCTGGCGGAGAGAGATGGAGAGTTTGACAGCTGTCAAAGTAGCTGTCAAATCTTGAGAATACAAAGAGGACTTTGTTACAAGTATTTTGCTGGTTAATTTTGATACAATTGGACATAAATATGGATACAAAATGTCGGGGGGGAAAAGAAACAACAACTTGACTTTTGGATTAGAGGACACAAAGTTATTGCAACCCCCCTAGAGGGGCTTTGGGACATTACAAGTGGCGTATGTGGAAAACTACTCTGGAATGTGTACTGGTCTTAGCTCCTGGGAAAGTAGCAAAACTGAAATATTGTTTTGTCTACAGAGGTGACAACACAATAGAATCTTTCTATTGAAGCAAGGTAGGAACTGAACGTAAGTTTTTGTTCCTGAATAACAAACCTCTGTAGAGATACTAGATTTCAGAATAAGAATGGTTTTGCAGCTGAACAAGACAGAAACCTGAGAAAGTAAGAAACAAAAGAACAAAGGACCAACTACGCCACGGAAAGAACATTGGGAGGAGTAACAATGACCAAGGGAAATTAAAGGCCTCTATTAGACTGGATTTTTGAAATTAAACATCATCAAAACAAGCAAATTCCAAGAAAACCGGCAAGATGGATTGAGGAAAATTTGGCTGTGGACTTGAGACCTCCAGGCCGACAACATACAGACTGATGGACATGGGGAATCCAAACCGGGGAAGGGAGGGGGAATTCTAGAATCCAAAGGCTATGTAACCAACTTTTGGAATCTTCTTCTAGCTTCTATCTTTTATCTTTCTATATAACTTTGGTATTTTGATTTAACATGTTTTGGAAAAAAAAGGGGGAATTCGTGGAAGGAAACGGGGCAGATCTTGGGGGAAAAACTTTTGTTCTATTTTGTTAAAGATAAGGAGTGATGCTAAGATTGTAATTTAAATTGGCTAATAGGTACAACATATTAGGTTTAAATTGGGAATGAGAACTTGTGGAACCAACGTAGGGAAAGGGGAATACAGTCGGGAGGGGAAGGAGGGAGTCCCAGAAAGAAGGTTATGAAAATAAGGGTTTAAAATTGGTCTTTCTTTTTCTTTCTTTTCTTTATCTTTTCTATTTTTTCTATTCTGTTATTATTGGAAACTTTAATAAATATGATTATAAAAAAAAACAACAAAGGCGGCCAGCCAAACATCCCTAGGAACTATCGCCCCATCAGTTTATTATCCATCCCAGGGAAAATATTTGCCGCTTTTTTATTGGAGGAACTTCTCTCATGGGTCCAGGAGAGGAACATTTTACCGCTGGAACAGATTGGTTTCCGAAAGTCAGCGTCAACCATGGACCACTGTCTAACTCTCTATCACCTTGCCAGTAAATACACTGCTCCAAGGCAAGGCCACCTATTTGCCGCTTTCATGGACCTGGAGTCCGCCTTTGATTCCATTCCTAGGCAGAGATTATGGTCCAAACTTGCCCATCTGGGAATTGATTCGCACCTCCTCTCCCTAATTATTTCCCTTTATTCAAACACCACAGCTCGCGTCCGAAGTGGTCCAAACGGCTCCCTCACTACTCCATTTCCAACGGCCAAGGGCGTCCGACAAGGTTGTCTCTTGGCTCCTTTATTGTTTAATCTCTATCTTCACGATGCAATTTCCACTTTGAAGCTAGCATCGAAGTACCCTCCTCACTTAGCAGGCCACCTGTTTCCCTTTTCTATGCTGATGATGCTGTCATCTTATCCAGAACAGCTGCGGATCTAGCAAACGCAGTTAACGCATTTATCGCCTATTGTAAGGCGGAAGCTCTTAATATTAATTATAAAAAATTGAAAGTCCTCCACTTCACTCGTTCCCGCAAACTCAAATTGGAGCCGCTTAAGATCACAGGTGGCTACTTAGAAAAGGTAAAAGCCTTTAAATATCTAGGCGTAATATTCACTTATAATCTCTCCTGGACCACCCATCTACAATCTGCTTTTCTTGCTGCAACCACGACCTCTAACGCCATTGTCCGATTTTACCACCAGAAGGGCGGCAAACACCTTCCAGCAGCAATTCAAATATTTAATGCCAAACTTGTCCCAAAATTATTATATGGATGCGAAGTATGGACTACAGCAATATCAGGTAACTTGGATCGCCCACTGCAGCAGCAGTGTCCCAGAAGCCTCCCTCAGGCCTCTTAAGCTGTGGCAGTGAGTGCATGCTCCTCCCCTAGGCAAGATGGAGTTGGCAGGAAAGGGAGCGGCCCCCCAGCAGTCACTAGAGCAGCAGCAGCAGGGTCCCAGAAGCCTCCCTCAGGCCTCTTAAGCTGTGGCGGTGATTGCAGGCTCCGCCCCCAAGGCCCGATGGAGTTGGCAGGAAAGGGAGTGGCCCACCCAGTACTCACTAGAGCAGCAGCAGTGTACCAGAGGCCTCCCTCAAGCCTCTTAAGCTGTGGCGGTGAGTGCAGGTTCTGCCCCCTAGGTCAGATGTAGTTGTCAGGAAAGGGAGCCGCCCACCCAGCACTCACTAGAACAGCAGCAGCAGCAGCAGTGTCCCGGAAGCGTCCCTCAGGCCTCTTAAGCTGTGGCGGTAAGTGCAGGCTCCGCCCCCTAGGCCTGATGGAGTTGACAGGAAAGGGAGCGGCCCACCTAGCACTCAATAGAGCAGCAGCAGCAGCAGTGTCCCGGAAGCATCCCTCAGGCCTTTTAAGCTGTGGCGGTGAGTGAAGGCTCCGCCCACTAGGCCAGATGGAGTTGGTAGGAAAGGGAGTGGCCCACCCAGCACTCACTAGAGCAGCAGAAGCAGCAGTGTTCCGCAAGCCTCCCTCAGGCCTCTTAAGCTATGGCAGTGAGTGCAGGCTCTGCCCCCTATGCCTGATGGAGTTGGCAGGAAAGGGAGCGGCCCACCTAGCACTCACTAGAGCAGAAGCAGCAGCAGTGTCCCGGAAGCCTCCCTAAGGCATCTTAAGTTGTGGCGGTGAGTTCAGGCTCTGCCCCCTAGGCCAGATGCAGTTGGCAGGAAAGGGAGAGGCCCACCCAGCACTCAGTAGAGCAGCCACAGCAGCAGTGTCCCGGAAGCCTCCCTCAGGCCTCTTACGCTGTGGCGGTGAGTGCAAGCTCCGCCCCCTAGGCCAGATGCAGTTGGCAGGAAAGGAAGCGGCCCACCCAGCACTCAGTAGAGCAGCCACAGCAGCAGTGTCCCGGAAGCCTCCCTCAGGCCTCTTAAGCTGGGGTGGTGAGTGCAGGCTCCGCCCCCTAGGCAAGATGGACTTGGCAGGAAAGGGAGCGGCCCACCCAGCACTCAGTAGCGCAGCAGCAGCAGCAGTGTCCCGGAAGCCTCCCTCAGGCCTCTTAAGCTGTGGCGGTGAGTGCAGGCTCTGCCCCCTAGGCCAGATGGAGTTGGCAGGAAAGGGAGCGGCCCACCCAGCACTCACTAGAGCAGTAGCAGCAGCAATGTCCTGGAAGCCTCCCTAAGGCCTCTTAAGCTGTGGCGGTAAGTGCAGGCTCCGCCACCTAGGCCAGGTGGAGTTGGCAGGAAAGGGAGCGGCCCACCCAACACTCACTAGAGCAGCAGCAGCAGCAGTGTCCCGGAAGCCTCCCTCAGGCCTCTTAAGCTGTGGCGGTGATTGCAGGCTCCGCCCCTAGGCCAGATGGAGTTGGCAGGAAAGAGCGGCCCACCCAGCACTCGCTAGAACAGCAGCAGGGGCAGCAGCAACAGTGTCCCGGAAGCCTCCCTCAGGATTCTCAAGTCGTGGCGGTGAGTGTAAGCTCCGCCTCCTAGGCCAGATGGAGTTGGCAGGAAAGGGAGCGGCCCACACAGCACTCATTAGAGCAGCAGCAGCAGCAGTGTCCCAGAAGCCTCCCTCAGGCATCTTAAGCTGTGGCGGTGAGTGCAGGCTCCGCCCCCTAGGCCAGATGGAGTTGGCAGGAAAGGGAGTGGCCCACCTAGCACTCACTAGGGCAGCAGCAGTGTCCCGGAAGCATCCCTCAGGCCTCTTAAGCTGTGGCGGTGAGTGCAGGCTCCGCCCCCTAGGCCAGATGGAGTTGGCAGGAAAGGGAGCGGCCCACCCAGCACTCACTAGAGCAGCAGCAGCAGTGTCCCGGAAGCCTCCCTCAGGCCTCTTAAGCTGTGGCGGTGATTGCAGGTTCCGCCCCTAGGCCAGATGGAGTTGGCAGGAAAGGGAGCGGCCCCCCAGCAGTCACTAGAGCAGCAGCAGCAGTGTCCCGGAGGCCTTGATGGCAGCCCTCAAGCTGTGGCGGTGAGTGCAGGCTCCGGCCCCTGGGCCAGATTGAGTTGGCTTGTAAGGGAGCGGCCCACCCAACACTCACTAGAGCAGCAGCAGCAGCAGCAGTGTCCCAGAGTCTTGATGGCGGCCCTCAAGATGTGGCGGTGAGTGCAGGCTCCGCCCCCTAGGCCAGACGGAGTTGGCAGGAAAGGGAGCGGCCCACCCAGCACTCACTAGAGCAGCAGCAGCAGTGTCCCGGATGCCTCCCTCAGGCCTCTTAAGCTGTGGCAGTGAGTGCATGCTCCGCCCCTAGGCAAGATGGAGTTGGCAGGAAAGGGAGCGGCCCCCCAGCAGTCACTAGAGCAGCAGCAGCAGGGTCCCAGAAGCCTCCCTCAGGCCTCCTAAGCTGTGGCGGTGATTGCAGGCTCCGCCCCCAAGGGCCGATGGAGTTGGCAGGAAAGGGAGTGGCCCACCCAGTACTCACTAGAGCAGCAGCAGTGTACCGGAGGCCTCCCTCAAGCCTCTTAAGCTGTGGCGGTGAGTGCAGGCTCTGCCCCCTAGGCCAGATGGAGTTGGCAGGAAAGGGAGCGGCCCACCCAGCACTTGCTAGAGCCGCAGCAGCAGCAATGTCCCGGAAGCCTCCCTCAGGCCTCTTAAGCTGTGGCGGTGAGTGCAGACTCCGCCCCCTAGGCCAGATGGAGTTGCTAGGAAAGGTAGTGGCCCACCTAGCACTCACTAGAGCAGAAGCAGCAGCAGTGTCCCGGAAGCCTCCCTCAGGCCTCTTAAGTTGTGGCGGTAAGTGCAGGCTCTGCCCCCTAGGCTAGATGCAGTTGGCAGGAAAGGGAGCGGCCCACCCAGCACTCACTAGAGCAGAAGCAGCAGTGTCCCGGAAGCCTCCCTCAGGCCTCTTACGCTGTGGCGGTGAGTGCAAGCTCCGCCCCCTAGGCCAGATGCAGTTGGCAGGAAAGGAAGCGGCCCACCCAGCACTCAGTAGAGCAGACACAGCAGCAGTGTCCCGGAAGCCTCCCTCAGGCATCTTAAGCTGGGGTGGTGAGTGCAGGCTCTGCCCCCTAGGCAAGAAGGACTTGGCAGGAAAGGGAGCGGCCCACCCAGCACTCAGTAGCGCAGCAGCAACAGCAGTGTCCCGGAAGCCTCCCTCAGGCCTCTTAAGCTGTGGTGGTGAGTGCAGGCTCCGCCCCCTAGGCCAGATGGAGTTGGCAGGAAAGGGAGCGGCCCACCCAGCACTCACTAGAGCAGCAGCAGCAGTGTCCCGGAAGCCTCCCTCAGGCCTCTTAAGCTGAGGCGGTGAGTGCAGGCTCCGCCCCCTAGGCCAAATGGAGTTGGCAGGAAAAGGAGCGGCCCACCCAGCACTCACTAGAGCAGCAGCAGCAGTGTCCTGGAAGCCTCCCTCAGGCCTCTTAAGCTGTGGCGGTGAGTGCAGGCTCCGCCCCCTAGGCACTATGGAGTTGGCAGGAAAGGGAGCAGCCCACCCAGCACTCACTAGAGCAGCAGCAGTAGCAGTGTCCCGGAGGCCTTGATGGAGGCCCTCAAGCTGTGGCGGTGAGTGCAGGCTCCGCCCCCTAGGCAAGATGGACTTGGCAGGAAAGGGAGCGGCCCACCCAGCACTCAGTAGCGCAGCAGCAGCAGCAGTGTCCCGGAAGCCTCCCTCAGGCCTCTTAAGCTGTGGTGGTGAGTGCAGGCTCCGCCCCCTAGGCCAGATGGAGTTGGCAGGAAAGGGAGCGGCCCACCCAGCACTCACTAGAGCAGCAGCAGCAGTGTCCCGGAAGCCTCCCTCAGGCCTCTTAAGCTGTGGTGGTGAGTGCAGGCTCCGCCCCCTAGGCCAGATGGAGTTGGCAGGAAAGGGAGCGGCCCACCCAGCACTCACTAGAGCAGCAGCAGCAGTGTCCCGGAAGCCTCCCTCAGGCCTCTTAAGCTGAGGCGGTGAGTGCAGGCTCCGCCCCCTAGGCCAAATGGAGTTGGCAGGAAAAGGAGCGGCCCACCCAGCACTCACTAGAGCAGCAGCAGCAGTGTCCTGGAAGCCTCCCTCAGGCCTCTTAAGCTGTGGCGGTGAGTGCAGGCTCCGCCCCCTAGGCACTATGGAGTTGGCAGGAAAGGGAGCAGCCCACCCAGCACTCACTAGAGCAGCAGCAGTAGCAGTGTCCCGGAGGCCTTGATGGAGGCCCTCAAGCTGTGGCGGTGAGTGCAGGCTCCGCCCCCTAGGCAAGATGGACTTGGCAGGAAAGGGAGCGGCCCACCCAGCACTCAGTAGCGCAGCAGCAGCAGCAGTGTCCCGGAAGCCTCCCTCAGGCCTCTTAAGCTGTGGTGGTGAGTGCAGGCTCCGCCCCCTAGGCCAGATGGAGTTGGCAGGAAAGGGAGCGGCCCACCCAGCACTCACTAGAGCAGCAGCAGCAGTGTCCCGGAAGCCTCCCTCAGGCCTCTTAAGCTGAGGCAGTGAGTGCAGGCTCCGCCCCCTAGGCCAAATGGAGTTCGCAGGAAAGGGAGCGGCCCACCCAGCACTCACTAGAGCAGCAGCAGCAGTGTCCCGGAAGCCTCCCTCAGGCCTCTTAAGCTGAGGCGGTGAGTGCAGGCTCCGCCCCCTAGGCCAAATGGAGTTCGCAGGAAAGGGAGCGGCCCACCCAGCACTCACTAGAGCAGTAGCAGCAGCAATGTCCTGCAAGCCTCCCTAAGGCCTCTTAAGCTGTGGCGGTGAGTTCAGGCTCCGCCACCTAGGCCAGATGGAGTTGGCAGGAAAGGGAGCGGCCCACCCAACACTCACTAGAGCAGCAGCAGCAGCAGTGTCCCGGAAGCCTCCCTCAGGCCTCTTAAGCTGTGGCGGTGATTGCAGGCTCCGCCCCCAGGCCAGATGGAGTTGGCAGGAAAGAGCGGCCCACCCAGCACTCGCTAGAACAGCAGCAGGGGCAGCAGCAACAGTGTCCCGGAAGCCTCCCTCAGGATTCTCAAGTCGTGGTGGTGAGTGTAAGCTCCGCCTCCTAGGCCAGATGGAGTTGGCAGGAAAGGGAGCGGCCCACGCAGCACTCATTAGAGCAGCAGCAGCAGCAGTGTCCCGTAAGCCTCCCTCAGGCATCTTAAGCTGTAGCGGTGAGTGCAGGCTCCGCCCCCTAGGCCCGATGGAGTTGGCAGGAAAGGGAGCGGCCCACCCAGCACTCACTAGAGCAGCAACAGTGTCCCAGAGGCCTCCCTCAGGCCTCTTAAGCTGTGGTGGTGAGTGCAGGCTCCGCCCCCGAGGCCAGATGGAGTTGGCAGGAAAGGGAGCGGCCCACCCAGCACTCACTAGAGCAGCAGCAGCAGTGTCCCGGAAGCCTCCCTCAGGCCTCTTAAGCTGTGGCGGTGAGTGTAGGTTCCGCCCCGTAAGCCAGATGGAGTTGGCAGGAAAGGGAGCGGCCCACCCAGCACTCACTAGAGCAGCAGCAGTGTCCCGGAAGCCTCCCTCAGGCGTCTTAAGCTGTGGCGGTGAGTGCAGGCTCCGCCCCCTAGGCCAGATGGAGTTGGCAGGAAAGGGAGCGGCCCACCCAGCACTCACTAGAGCAGTAGCAGCAGCAATGTCCTGGAAGCCTCCCTGAGGCCTCTTAAGCTGTGCCGGTGAGTGCAGGCTCCGCCACCTAGGCCAGGTGGAGTTGGCAGGAAAGAGCGGCCCACCCAGCACTCGCTAGAACAGCAGCAGGGGCAGCAGCAACAGTGTCCCGGAAGCCTCCCTCAGGATTCTCAAGTCGTGGCGGTGAGTGTAAGCTCCGCCTCCTAGGCCAGATGGAGTTGGCAGGAAAGGGAGCGGCCCACACAGCACTCATTAGAGCAGCAGCAGCAGCAGTGTCCCGGAAGCCTCCCTCAGGCTTCTTAAGCTGTAGCGGTGAGTGCAGGCTCCGCCCCCTAGGCCCGATGGAGTTGGCAGGAAAGGGAGCGGCCCACCCAGCACTCACTAGAGCAGCAACAGTGTCCCAGAGGCCTCCCTCAGGCCTCTTAAGCTGTGGCGGTGAGTGTAGGTTCCGCCCCGTAAGCCAGATGGAGTTGGCAGGAAAGGGAGCGGCCCACCCAACACTCACTAGAGCAGCAGCAGTGTTCCGGAAGCCTCCCTTAGGCCTCTTAAGCTGTGGCGGTGAGTGCAAGCTCCGCCCCCTAGGCCAGATGGAGTTGGCAGGAAGGGGAGCGGCCCACCCAGCACTCACTAGAGCAGCAGCAGTGTCCCGGAAGCCTCCCTCAGGCCTCTTACGCTGTGGCGGTGAGTGCAAGCTCCGCCCCCTAGGCCAGATGCAGTTGGCAGGAAAGGAAGCGGCCCACCCAGCACTCAGTAGAGCAGACACAGCAGCAGTGTCCCGGAAGCCTCCCTCAGGCCTCTTAAGCTGGGGTGGTGAGTGCAGGCTCCGCCCCTTAGGCCAGATGGACTTGGCAGGAAGGGGAGCGGCCCACCCAGCACTCAGTAGCGCAGCAGCAGCAGCAGTGTCCCGGAAGCCTCCCTCAGGCATCTTAAGCTGAGGCGGTGAGTGCAGGCTCCGCCCCCTAGGCCAAATGGAGTTCGCAGGAAAGGGAGCGGCCCACCCAGCACTCACTAGAGCAGTAGCAGCAGTGTCCCGGAAGCCTCCCTCAGGCCTCTTAAGCTGAGGCGGTGAGTGCAGGCTCCGCCCCCTAGGCCAAATGGAGTTCGCAGGAAAGGGAGCGGCCCACCCAGCACTCACTAGAGCAGTAGCAGCAGCAATGTCCTGGAAGCCTCCCTAAGGCCTCTTAAGCTGTGGCGGTGAGTGCAGGCTCCGCCACCTAGGCCAGGTGGAGTTGGCAGGAAAGGGAGCGGCCCACCCAACACTCACTAGAGCAGTAGCAGCAGCAATGTCCTGGAAGCCTCCCTCAGGCCTCTTAAGCTGTGGCGGTGATTGCAGGCTCCGCCCCCAGGCCAGATGGAGTTGGCAGGAAAGAGCGGCCCACCCAGCACTCGCTAGAACAGCAGCAGGGGCAGCAGCAACAGTGTCCCGGAAGCCTCCCTCAGGATTCTCAAGTCGTGGCGGTGAGTGTAAGCTCCGCCTCCTAGGCCAGATGGAGTTGGCAGGAAAGGGAGCGGCCCACACAGCACTCATTAGAGCAGCAGCAGCAGCAGTGTCCCGTAAGCCTCCCTCAGGCATCTTAAGCTGTAGCGGTGAGTGCAGGCTCCGCCCCCTAGGCCCGATGGAGTTGGCAGGAAAGGGAGCGGCCCACCCAGCACTCACTAGAGCAGCAACAGTGTCCCAGAGGCCTCCCTCAGGCCTCTTAAGCTGTGGTGGTGAGTGCAGGCTCCGCCCCCGAGGCCAAATGGAGTTGGCAGGAAAGGGAGCGGCCCACCCAGCACTCACTAGAGCAGCAGCAGCAGTGTCCCGGAAGCCTCCCTCAGGCCTCTTAAGCTGTGGCGGTGAGTGTAGGTTCCGCCCCGTAAGCCAGATGGAGTTGGCAGGAAAGGGAGCGGCCCACCCAGCACTCACTAGAGCAGCAGCAGTGTCCCGGAAGCCTCCCTCAGGCCTCTTAAGCTGTGGCGGTGAGTGCAGGCTCCGCCCCCTAGGTCAGATGGAGTTGACAGGAAAGGTAGTGGCCCACCTAGCACTCACTAGAGCAGCAGCAGCAGTGTTCCGGAAGCCTCCCTCAGGCCTCTTAAGCTGTGGCGGTGAGTGCAGGTTCCGCCCCCTGGGCCAGATGGAGTTGGCAGGAAGGGGAGCCGCCCACCCAGCACTTGTTAGAGCCGCAGCAGCAGCAATGTCCCGGAAGCCTCCCTCAGGCCTCTTAAGCTGTGGCGGTGAGTGCAGGCTCCGCCCCCTAGGCCAGATGGAGTTGGCAAGAAAGGGAGCGGCCCACCCAGCACTTGTTAGAGCCGCAGCAGCAGCAATGTCCCGGAAGCCTCCCTCAGGCCTCTTAAGCTGTGGCGGTGAGTGCAGGCTCCGCCCCCTAGGCCAGATGGAGTTGGCAGGAAAGGGAGCGGCCCACCCAGCACTCACTAGAGCAGCAGCAGCAGTGTCCCGGAAGCGTCCCTCAGGCCTCTTAAGCTGTGGCGGTAAGTGCAGGCTCCGCCCCCTAGGCCTGATGGAGTTGACAGGAAAGGGAGCGGCCCACCCAGCACTCACTAGAGCAGCAGCAGCAGCAGTGTCCCGGAAGCCTCTCTCAGGCCTCTTACACTGTGGCGGTGAGTGCAGGCTCCGCCCCCTAGGCCCGATTGAGTTGGCAGGAAAGGGAGCCACCCACCCAGCACTCACTAGAGCAGCAGCAGTGTCCCGGAAGCCTCCCTCAGGCCTTTTAAGCTGTGGTGGTGAGTGCAGGCTCCGCCCCCTAGGCCAGATGGAGTTGGCAGGAAAGGGAGCGGCCCACCCAGCACTCACTAGAGCAGCAGCAGCAGCAAAGAGCAACATGTTCCATTAGGATACGTACTTCCAAAACATGTTTTTGGGCCATGGTATGGCCAGGAAGCCGTGGATCCTTTTTGTTTGTCGTACAGGCTGTGCCCCTGGTAATGATGTGTGATTTTTACGGTGAGTTATGGGTGGCCCAATGCAAAAAGCGTGAGGATCCATGAGGAGCTGTGCTTCGAAACCCCCTTTTTGGGTCTAGAATTGGCCAAGAAGCCATAGATCTGTGTTTTTTCTGGTGCAGGCTGTGCCCCTAGCTATCATGTGTAATTTGACGGTGAGTTTGGGTTGGCCCAATGTAAAAAGCGTGAGGATTCATGAGGATACGTGCTTCAAAAACATGTTTTTGGGCCACGGTATCACCAGGAAGCTGTAGAGCCATGTTTTTTTGTGGTATAGGCTCTGCCCCTGGCTATGATTTGTGATTTGACGGTGAGTTGGGTAGGCCCAATGCAGAAAGCGTGAGGATCCATGAGGATCAGTGCTTCGAAACCCCGTTTTTGGGCCGTGGAGCGGCTAGGAAGCCGTGGAATTTTTTTTGTGGTGCTGCTGTGACCCTAGCTATGGGACGTTCCTGCAATGCTTCAAAGCGTTGGCAAGCATCCATAACCTATGGCAACGGAGAGGCCAAAGTTGCCATGAGTGCCAAGAAAAACAAACATGGAGTCCAGCACGCTTCCTGTTGCGCAGCTTGCAGACTGTTCGTGCCGATCCAAAAATCCTTCCTGCCTCTGCCTCTTGCCGATAGCAGAGCATACACAGCGGTGAGAAGCAATTGCAGCCAGTGTGGGTAATAAATTCAGAGCAGACACAAAGGCGTTCCTTATCTTGTTAGCCTTTAATCATGAAGTAAAACATCTCTTAAATCTCTCCGGGCGACAACGCACACATCTTGCGTCCTCTCTCCGCAAAAGCGAAAACAGACTGACACACTTAGCCTCTAACCACTCCCGTATGTGTTTCTAACCACGCCTCAGGAAAGAGACGTCACCAGAACTCCTTAACCCTGTGAGTTCTGAAACCAATAACAATCTGAAGGTGAGTTAGGGAGGGGCCCAATGCAAAAAACATGAAGATCAATGAGGATTTGACGGTAATTTGACGGTGAGTTACAGTTGGCCCAATGCAAAAAGCGTGAGGATCCATGAGGAGCCGTGCATCGAAACCACATTTTTGGGCCTAAAACGGCCAAGAAGCCATGGATCTGTTTTTTTCCTGGTGCAGGCTGTGCCCCTGGCTATCATGTGTGATTTGACGGTGATTTTGGGTTGGCCCAATGTAAAAAGCGTGAGGATCCATGGGGATACGTGCTTCAAAAACATGTTTTTGGGCCACGGTATGACCAGGAAGTGGTAGATCCTGGATTTTTGTGGTGCAGGCTGTATGTATGATTTGACGGTGAGTTTGGTTTGACCCAGTTCAAAAAGCATGAGGAAACCATCTTTTTGGGCCATGGTTTAGCCAGGAAGCTGTAGATCCTTGTTTTTTTGTGGTGCAGGATGTGCTCCTGGCTACGATGTGTGATCTGGCAGTGAGTTATGTGGGGCCCAATGCAAAAAACATGAGGATGTATGAGGATCCATGCTTCGAAACCACGTTTTTTGGGCCATGGTTTGGCCAGGAAGCTGTAGATCCTTGTTTTTTCTGGTGCAGGCTGTGCCCCTGGCTATGATGTGTGATTTGATGGTGAGTTTGGGGGGCCCAATGCAAAAAACCTGAGGCTCAATGCGGATCCATGAGAATACGTTCTTCAAAACCACGTTTATGGGCCTAGAATGGCCAAGAAGCCATGGATCTGAGTTTTTTGATGTGTGATTTCACGGTGAGTTTGGGGTGGCCAATGCAAAAAGCAAGATCATCCATGAGGATACGTGCTTCAAGAACCGGTTTTTGGGCCATGGTATGATCAGGAAGCGGTGGTGAAATATACTCAGAGTCGCAAAGTGATTTCATGCTCTTTATTCAGCTCATAGTGGTGAGGAGGAATGAATGAAAGTCCCCTCAAAGCATCTGCTTTGTATACATTATTTACACAATGGGCTGCACATGATTGGTTAATTCTGGAATTCTACTGTAAGCCAATCAGGTTGTGGATTCACTTATATCTGGAGCATGATTGGGTGGTTACTGCCAACCAATCATACTGCTGCATTGTTCTTGGACCAATCAGACTGCTGCATTCTGAATCCTATTGTTCTAGGACCAATCAGACTGCTGCAATTTGGATCCTATTGTTCTAGGACCAATCAGACTGCTGCAGTTTGGATCCTATTCAACTCAGTACATAACACCCCTCCCCTCTAAGTTCCAGTCATGCCCGGGAGGTCGCATTCATAGTCCTCGAGGTACACCGGCGGCCTACGTGTGCGTTGCGGCCTGGGGTGTTCCCTGGTCCGGGGTTCAGGTTCTGGCTCGTGTTCCAAGGATGCTGGCTGTGATGGGCCTGTTTGGTCTGGCGCAACCGGCTCGCTAAGTCGTGGTTCTGGTTCCGGTGTCCTTTCGGCCTCGCGGGTCCTCTCTGTATTTACTGATTCTGCCTCTCCTGCTGGCCCCTTCTGGTCTATGGGCCTCACTACCCCTCTGTTCCCTTGGGACTCCTCTGACCTTTCCTCCTCCTGGTTTTCTCCTGGGAATCGTCGCCGTATCTGGTCGCAGTGGCGGCGCCAGCATTGCCCCCCATCCGTTAGCACCTCGTACGACACGGGGCCAGTGACCCTGGTGACTGTGGCGGGTACCCATGCTGGGACTGCCCCAAAATTCTTTACGTACACTGGGTCCTGGGCCTCGAAGGTCCGGGGGTTCCTGCCTTCCCCCACCACTACCTCATCCTGAGCTCTATCGGGGAGATGGCGGTCCAATCTGATTGCAAGGCGCCAACCCATTAGTAGTTCAGCGGGGCTCCAGCCAGTCGTTGAGCTGGGGGTGCTGTGCTGTGCTAGAAGGAATTTGGCAAGGCGGTACTCCCAATCCCCTTGCGTCATGTGGCGAAGGGTGTCCTTGGTGGTCCGCACCATGCGTTCTGCTTGGCCATTGGTGGCAGGGTGGAATGGCGCCGAACGGATGTGGCGGATGGCGTTCTGCGCTGTGAAGGTTTGGAATTCTCCTGACGTAAATGCAGTCCCGTTGTCTGAGACGAGAGTGTCAGGGAGCCCATGGGTTGCAAACAGCCTGCGTAGTACCCGGATGGCTGCGGACGTGGAAGTGGACGGTACCAGTGCGACTTCCAGCCATTTGGTGTAGGAGTCCACCACTATGAAGAATGTTTTCCCCTGAAAGGGGCCAGCGAAATCCACATACAGGCGTGACCATGGTGCTCGGGCGGACTCCCAGGACTGGACTGGGGCCCTTGGGGGATCTGGGCGGGATTCTTGGCAGGCCTGGCAGTGTTTGACCCAGGCCTCTATCTCTCCGTCGATCCCTGGCCACCACACATAACTCCTGGCAAGGGCCTTCATTCTTACTACCCCTGGGTGTGTCTCGTGTAGGGCTGTGAGGACCCTTTTGCGGAGGGGCTGGGGAACAACGACCCTGCTTCCCCATAACAGGCACCCCTTGTGGGCCGACAGTTCATGTTTGCGGGTTGTGTAGCCAGAGAATTCTGGCCCAGGGCTGCTGCTGGGTCATCCCCTCCACACCCAGTCCAGGACCCGGGAGATGACCCTATCTTTCTTGGAATGGTGTGCAACTTCTTGTGCCTGAATGGGGCGGTCGGGAAGCAGCTCCAGGCTCATAACCTCTTGTGCAGGTGCTGGGTCGGGGCCTGTTTCCGGTAGTGGTAGCCTGCTTAGGGCGTCCGCATGACCCATCGCCTTCCCCGGGCGGTGAATCAGTGCATACTGGTAGCTGGCAAGGAAAACTGACCACCTGAGGACGCGAGGAGACAGCACTTGGGGGGTCTGCTTTTCGGGGGCAAACAAGCCAAGCAACGGCTTGTGGTCAGTCACCACGGTGAAGGGCCGCCCGTACAAGAAACCATGGAATTTTTTTACTCCCTTCACAATTGCCAGACCCTCCTTGTCTATTTGCGAGTAGTTCTGCTCGGTTGCGTTGAGTGTCTGGGAAAAGTATGCCACCGGTACCTCTCTTCCATCCGGGAGTTGGTGTCCCAGGACAGCGCCGATGCCATAGGGCGAGGCGTCGCATGCTAGCACCACCGGCAGCCTCTCATCGAAGTGTGCCAAGACTGAGTTTGAGACAAGCAAGTCCTTGACTGCCTGAAATGCAGCCTCCTGGCGCTGGCCCCACACCCAAGGGGCCCGCTTGTCCAGGAGTCTGTGTAGGGGCTCCGCTACCGCCGCCTTGTGGGGAAGGAAGGAATGGTAAAAGTTCAATAGTCCCAAGAAGGCCTGAAGTTCAGTCTTGCTCTTGGGCGCTGGGGCATCACAAATGGCCCGTACCTTGTCCCCAGTTGGGTGGACCCGTTCTGCGTCCACCATAAATCCCAGAAAGTCCACCTGAGGCACTCCTAGTAGACATTTTTCCCGCTTCACCTTGAGACCCGCCGTCTGGAAACGGTGCAGAACGGTGCGGAGGCGGTCCTCAAACTCCTCTGGTGTGGGCCCGGCAATCAACACATCATCGAAGAAGGGGGTGACGCCAGGAATCCCTTTAAGGAGCGAGTCCATTAGATTCTGGAATATGCCTGGTGCCACACTGACACTGAATTGCAGCCGCTTTACCCTGAACGCTCCTCTGTGCATCACAATCGTGTGTGCCTCTGCTGTGGCCTCATCTACTGGCAGCTGTTGATATGCTTGGGCCAAGTCCAGCTTGCCAAAAATTTTCGACCCAGCCAGGGTGGCAAGGACATGGCTGACCACTGGCACTGGGTATGCATGGGCTATGAGGGCCTTGTTTATGGTACATTTGTAGTCTGCGCAGATGCGGACCGAACCATTAGGCTTGACGGGTGTGACGATTGGGGTTTCCCAGGGGGCATTAGGCACCGGCTCCAGCATGCCTTGCTCCACGAGCCGGTCCAATTCCTCGTCTATATGGGGTTTCAGGGCGAACGGGACCCGGCGGGCCTTGAGCCTGACCGGTCGTACTGCGGGGTCAAGCTGTAGAGCAATGGGGGGGCCCGTATACTGTCCCAATTTCCCATCGAAAACCCCTGGAAATTCCTTGCAGATGGCGTCCACGTCCACTTGTAAGGTAGTGCGGTTCACCCCGGTGATGGCTAGCCCCAGTGGTCCAAACCATGCCAATCCCAGTAAGCTAATGTAGGGGCCCTTGACCACGAGCAAGTCCAGTTGCCGCGTCCGCCCTCGGTATTGCACCCTGAAGGTCCCCACCCCCATTGTGGGGACCTTACGTTTCTGGAAGTCCCGGAGGGTGAATGGGGCCGGCCTGAGTTTGGGACCCCCAGTAGGACACAGTTTCCTTAAGGTCCTTGCCGAGATTATGGATAGAGTTGAACCCGTGTCAAGCTCCATGCGGCATGGGGCCCCCTCTATCTGTACCTCTACATAAATTTTCTCTACGTTGGGGTGAGGCAACTGGTATACCTGGAAGTCCGTGAGCTCCGTAGAGTTGCCTTGGTGCGTTGGGCCCTGGGACCTGGGGCTCTTGGATTGGTCATCTGATGCCTGGCGTTGGGTGGGCCGAGCTCGACACACCCGGGCGATGTGTCCCAATTTTCTGCACTGCCTGCACTCTGCGTTGCGGAAACGGCAGGTCCTCCTCTTGTGACTTTCCCCGCAGCTTGCGCAGTTCCCTCCTTCTTGTTGAGGCAGCTGTGGTATGTGGGCTGCTTGAGTGCGCTGCTGTACTCGGTGCACCTCCTCCCTGTCAGATCCTGAGTCGTCGGTGAGGTCTTCATGGTGGACCCTCGGTTGGGGTGGCAGGCTCGGCCGTGCCTCTTGCGTCGACCTCTTGGCAGCTTCCGTTGCCAGGGCCTCCTCCAGAGCGACCTGGAACGTTAGGTCCTTCTTGGCGTAGAGGCGTTGTTGCAGCTTCTCATCCTTCAGGCCACCGACGAGGCGGTCACGAAGCATGTTCTCCAGCTCTAAGAAGTTGCAGAACCGGGCAGCTTGGCGGAGAGAGGTCACAAACCCAGTTATGGTTTCCCCAGGGGCTTGCCGCTTTGCATAGAAGGCATTTCGACGAGTCACCACTGAGGGCTGCGGCGAAAAGTGCCCCTTCAGCTGTTCCATTATAGTTTTGTATGGAACAGTAGCAACGTCTTCAGGTGCAAGGAGAGCCCGGGCGATTTCAAATGTCTCCTCTTCGCAGATGCTGAAGAATATCGCCCTCTTCTTGGCATCTTCTTCGTCGGTGACCCCTTTGGCTTCTAGAAGGAAGGTGAAACGGGAGGCGTACGATTCCCAGTCTCCAGATGCGGGGTTGAACGGCGAGAAGCTGCTGTCGGTTGCCATTCTGAGTTCCTTGTGTCCCGGAGCTGAAGCCTGGATACACGGTGCGAGGCAGCGGTGCGGCAGGTGGCGGTGCTGCGGTGCTGTGTGTGGCAGTCAGCTCAGCGGGATCCCACCTTTGTCGCCAGTGAAATATACTCAGAGTCGCAAAGTGATTTCATGCTCTTTATTCAGCTCATAGTGGTGAGGAGGAATGAATGAAAGTCCCCTCAAAGTATCTGCTTTGTATACATTATTTACACAATGGGCTGCACATGATTGGTTAATTCTGGAATTCTACTGTAAGCCAATCAGGTTGTGGATTCACTTATATCTGGAGCATGATTGGGTGGTTCCTGCCAACCAATCATACTGCTGCATTGTTCTTGGACCAATCAGACTGCTGCATTCTGAATCCTATTGTTCTAGGACCAATCAGACTGCTGCAATTTGGATCCTATTGTTCTAGGACCAATCAGACTGCTGCAGTTGGATCCTATTCAACTCAGTACATAACAGGTGGATATTAGATTTTTGTGGTGCAGGCTGTGCCCCTGACTACAATGTGTGATTTGACCGTGGGTTTGGGGTGGGCAATGCAAAAAACAAGATGATCCATGAGGGTCCGTGCTTCGAAATCACGTTTTTGGGCCATAGAGTAGCCAGGAAGCCATGAATCCGAGTTTTCTGTGGTGCAGGCTATGCCCCTCCTGGCTATGATGTGTGATTTGATGGTGCGGTAGGGGTGTCCCAATGAAAAAAGCGTGAGGATCCATGAGGATCTGTTCTTCGAATCCACGTTTTTGCGCCTAAAGCGGCAAGGAAGCCATGGATCTGAGTTTTTTGTGGTGCAGGCTGTGCCCCTCGCTATGATGTGTGTTTTGACGGTGAGTTATGGGTGGCCCAGTGCAAAAAGCGTGAGGATCCATGAGGATCTATGCTTCGAAACCACGTTTTTGGGCTATGGAGTGGCGAGGAAGTTGTGGATCCGAGTTTTTTCTGGTGCAGGATGTGCCCATGGCCATGATGTTTGATCTGATGGTGACTTCGAGCTGATCTAGTGCAAAAACCATGAGGATCCATGTTTTTTAACCATGTTTTTGCACCATTGAAACAGTGGATGCGTGATTTGTTTGGTTCTGCCTACAGACTAAGATGTGGTCTGCAGTATCATGGTGTTTTTATTTTGTTTCAATATAAAAATCATATGAATTCATGAGGATCCATGCTGTGGATCCATGTTTTTGTGGTGCTGCAAAGTGTTGGATCCACGTTTTTATAGTCCAGTCTGTATCCAGGTGTGATTTGACACTGGATTTGTTGGAGTTATTTTTTAAAAAGTGGAGGATCCATGAGGATCCGTGTAGATCCGCCTTTAACCCAGTCCCCCTACAGAGTAAGACATGGCCTACAGTATCATGGTGTCTTTATTTAATTTGAATGAAAAAATCATATGAATTCATGAGGATCCGTTTAAAATCAGCTGGATCCGCCTTTTACCCTTTTCCTGTGAGGACTCTGCCGCCCAATCACCGCCGTGCTCAAGTCCCGTATTCCCGCCTCGCTTTACTTCTAATCATATCGCGCAGCCGCAGTGTGTGAGCAAGGCATTTCCTAGATAACTCGGAAGTCTCGTCTCTAGAATGAGAAGAATCATAGATTTCTAAGTCTATGCAGAGTCCGTAAGGAGACCGAGAAGCGGGAAGCAGAGCCGGAAGTGGCTCCGGGCTTCTTCCTAATACTGGTCTAAAATTTACTCTTTCCGGTCAGAGGCGGGACAGAAGGAGAGCGGGGCCACCTCCTAGGATGAGTATTTTCTGTTGCGGAGTGGGCTGGGCCACTCCGACCGGAAATGCCTGGAGGGAGCGAGGCAAAGCCCCAGAACAGGAGAACGGGCTGGCGGTGTGAGGGTTGGGAAGGAGCGAGAGAGTGCAGCTGACTGCCTCGGAGACTCCTGCCCGGAGAAGCAGGTAAGGGGGAGTACAAAAAATCATCATCATAACAACAGTTAATTATCATGAATTATTCTTATGGGGTGCTGGTGCTTCTATTCTCCTTCTCTCTCAGCTACTCCTCACAACTTTTTTTTTTATTCCTCTCCCGTCATTTCTATCACATCCTAGAAGGTGCCTTTGCTTCTCCTCCTCTCCCCCATGCCAGGAGAGGGGTGCTCTCGTTATATATGGCTGTTTCTCTCCTGACTAGAGATGGGAAGGCCTGGGGGGGAAATGGGGAAAAACCCCAGGTATTTTCTGTTTTTTTCCAGAGCCGCTTTTTTCCGGAAAAATGGGAAAAAAGTTTGATATAGGTTGAATATTCCACACACTCTTTCCCCCCAATTTTTTTCCTGAAAAAAAAATGGCTTGGGGGGGACTGAAAAAACCTGTTCCCTCCCCCCAATTTTTCCTCCCCCCCCCGGCCTTCCAGCACCCACACTTTGGTGCCCCGTGCCAACTGACACCAGGCAGGTGCTCTCACTGCACTCTTTCTGGGTGCTGCTCAAAACATTTTCGTTAGGGGCAGCCCATCTGAACACGTAGAAGCTGCATGTGATTTACCACTGCTGACTTTAAAGATCTTTCGAATACTCTTAAATACCTGCTTTTAACTGTGTTTTATCAATCATTTTAGTATTCCGTTGTATATTTTTCTAAACTGTTTAGAAAGCTCTCTTACCATCATGCAGTTTATAATAAAGGTAAAGGGACCCCTGACCATTAGGTCCAGTTGTAGACGACTCTGGGGTTGTGGCGCTCATCTCGCTTTACAGCTTCCGGGACATGTGGCCAGCATGAGTAAGCCGCTTCTGGCGAACCAGAGCAGCGCACGGAAATGCCGTTTACCTTCCCGCCGGAGCGGTACCTATTGATCTACAGTGGTACCTTGGGTTACATACGCTTCAGGTTACAGACTCCGCTAACCCAGAAATAGTACCTCGGGTCAAGAACTTTGCTGAGTGGGATGAGAACAGAAATCGTGCTCCGGCGGTGCGGCAGCAGCAGGAGGCCCCATGAGCTAAAGTGGTGCTTCAGGTTAAGAACAGTTTCAGGTTAAGAACAGACCTCTGGAACAAATTAAGTACTTAACCCGAGGTACCACTGTACTTGCACTTTGACGTTCTTTCAAACTGCTAGGTGGGCAGGAGCAGGGACCGAGCAACGGGAGCTCACCCCGTCGCGGGGATTTGAACCACCGACCTTCTGATCGGCAAGTCCTAGGCTCTGTGGTTTAACCCACAGCGCCACACGCGTCCGGTTTATAATATATAATAACAAATTCAATAAAAAAAGCACATACACGCCTTTTCCTTTCAGAGTTTAAGCCGTAGTGCAACATACTATTCAGTAACTGGATGTTGGTTACTTCTTGGCCTGGCATGCAGAAAAATTGCCTTATGCTTTGCGCTGCCTGTGGTCAAGTAGAGATTGAAAGACCTGGGGGGAAACAGGGGGAAAAACAGGTGTCCCCCCCATTTTTCCCCAAAGCCTTTTTTTAGAAGTCCATGAGAAAAATGACAAAGAGGAAGAGGAAGAAGAAATGGAAAATGATAGCAGTAGTTCAAAAAATGAGATAGAATAAGCTGTATATGTTGTTTCTTCTGGTTTTGTTTTTGTTTTGGATTTTGTTTTGGATTATTTTTTTAAGCACTACTCAAAGGGTAGACATTCTATGGAGCTTAAATATTGAGGTGGACCTTAAATTTATTTGCTGTTGGTTCTAAGGGGCAAATCTGATTATTTTTAATGTTGATGGTTTCTTGCTTTTTTTTGTTGCTTTTGAGGAAAAGGGGTTGCTTACCTGTTTTATTGCAAGCATAATACTTTTATCTACACTGTGTTTTATGCAATTTGTAAAACTACTCCACACTGACCTTTTTTTCAATTTTTCCAAAATTTCCATTTCCCCCCCGGGAAAAAACAGAGGGGAAACGTTTTTTTTCTCGTGGCTTCAAAATTTCCGGAAATTTTACATCTCTACTCCTGACGGACACGCAGAGACCCCGTCCCCCCACTGCATGTGTTTGACCTTTTGCCCCTCACCATGGGCATAGCCAGGATTTATGGGGGGGGGGCGCGGAACCTCATCTAAGTATTTTGTATGGACTTACTTGATTTAGGGGGACAGCTGCCCCCCTTAGCTGTGCCTTGTTGCCTCGACCATCCACGTGCTACCACTTGTTGGAAACTGGCCCCCTTGGGAAGGCTGGCTCATCTTCCCAGGCTTGTTGGGGCCTGTTTGCCGGTGACCTACCCTGGCTGGCATCCTGGCAGACCAGGGAGATCTTGATAGGCGACACCTCCCTGATGAAAGGTGCACACCCCCTTCCCCCTTGCATAGCAGCAGGAGAAAGAAAACAGTCAGAAAGTAGACTATTTCATCTCTACTTTATTCATGACTGTACACTGTACAAAAAGCATGTCTGCTTACTCAGTCTCCTCCGAGCAACTGCGTTAGACTTCCTCGACACAAACAACAGGAAGGTCGCATATTAGACAGAGAACAAATCCCTGAGAATTGCTTGGAACATCCTGTCCCACGGTTAGACCCATCATGTGATGTAAACATTGAACTGCTTGTTCGCAGCTGCGTAGTACTCATATCCCAACAGGCTACGCCCATGCCCTCAACAGACATATTTTCTCACCTCATTTGTTCTCCATGCAACTCAGTTTCCCCCTCACAGCAGGCACACAGGAGTCCCCCTTTCTGCATTTTCTTCCCATATGATTGTTTCCCCCGCTAAACAGCACAGAAGAGTCTCCCCACCATTTTTTTTTATCTCTGTTGCGCGCGCGCGCACAGAAAAAGAACAACACCCCATGCATTTGCTGCTTCCCTTCTAATACACACCTGGGGAGAGCCCCCAAATATGTGACTTTCCTTCTTGATCTGCACACACGCAGGAGAGGGTTCTTGTGTGTTTGACCTCCTATGACACATACTTCAACCCACCAGAGAACTGCCCATTTATATTTCCCCACCCCCACTGCAACCACCTAGGCTGAAATAATTTCCTGGTAGAGCATATACAGTATTTCACATGCAGAAGGTCCCAGTTTAAATCCCCAGCATCTCCAGGTGGCCCTGGAAATGTCCTCTGTGTGAAACTGGATGGTTGCTGCTAGTCTGTGTAAACAGTGGTCTGAATTGGTTTAAAGGAGAGCCTGATGGGACAGGCTATGACCCTGTCACTTGCTGGGGATTGGAGTGGGGAGCGTTTTAGATAGTATCTTAAATACAGAGCTATATTGTATCGTTGCACAATTGGGGTTTTTTTATACTGTAACTTAAGCATGCAAGGGCGTTTACTTGAATAAAACATGGGGGGGGGGCAGGTTAGCCCCACCACCAATCTTAGCAATGGTAGTACCTAGTGCTGGTGAAGGTTTATTCCCTCCTCACCCCACTTTTTATCCACCAAACAGCTCTGTGAGATTGACTGGTCTCAGAAACAGTGACCGATCCAGGGTTACTCTGAATTTTTAAAGGTAAAAAGGGACTTGAATCCATTTCTCCCCATCTGGTTGCCTCCACCCCCCCCAAAAAAAAAAAAAAAAATCAACAAGGGTTGGCTGGCTGCAAAATTATGCATTTGCCTGCTTGGGCATATTTTTAGAAGCCACCTTATTTCTGTGACAGTAAATTGTTTCAAATTGCTTTTAAATAATTGTGTTTTAACTGTTGTAACAGTCCATGGACCTTGGATGAATGAATAACAATAATAGTCATTCCATTGGGGTCTCTATGCGGGTTGTCTCATTTGACAAAATGATTGGCTTTTGTAAAATCCTTCAATTGGAACATCTTTATTTAATTGCTCTGACTCTTTTAAGAATATTGGAAGGTCGAACTCTTGAAGAGTCTCCTGGGAAGAAACATCAGGTAGATGCAAGTTTTTCTTTTGGCCATGTAGCTGTTCTTGCCGAGCAGGAAATATTTGCACAGCAGTTTCTTGCTCACCATTCTCTAGAAGTTCTTGTGCCAGATATTTAAGGTTTGCAGATTCCTGATGCTCGCTGCTGTGGTGTGATTTGTATAACGTGCGCAGGTCTACTTCATAGTCCACACAGCCTGTATGCATATGTGGTGTAAGTTCTTTCATGTCACCATTATGGTCTGTCTGATGTTCATCCAGGACTGTATTCAGAGTCTCTCTTAATAAATTCTCTCTATCTGAGCCAAGTTGAATTAGTGGATCAAGTCTTCCTGATGGTTCATCCACTGATGAACATGTGTGAGGATTCCAAGGTCAGCATAGAGGCAAAGGAGCAGCATGATACTACGTTATGAGCCTTTGTGCCTGTCAGTGGGAAGTTTTCCCTAAGTCCCATAGCTTCCACACTATCTGCAGCATCTTTGTTTTGTTGGTCCATCTTCTGTTCTAAGGACCGTTTATTCTGGATCTTTTTTGAAGTCTGGGGAGAGTCTTGTAAGTCTACTTACTGACTCCCTCAACTGAGTCATAGTCCCCTTTTTCTGTGAGGTATGTAAATCTGGTCTTGTTGCTATGGAGACGGAGCCTCTGTTCCTCTGGCTTTGCTGTTCTTGGCTGAGCTCTTTATCTCACCAAGGTCATTGCTTAAACACAAGCAGCTCTGGAGGGGAGGTGTGGGGGTGGGCTGAAAAAACCAGCTGCTCTGCTGTTTTTTCTACAGCAGACCAGCAGACAATTTGCTTTGCAGCTCTTGCAAACAGTAGCACAATGGAATCAGATTTCTTCTTCCTGCGTATCTAAAGGCTTCTTGCAGAGTGCCTTAAGCTCAACAACCTGGTAACAGGTTTTCAGCTTTTGTGCTTGCTCTTAGGGATGTTGCCCTTGCTGGAGATTTTAGTCGCAACATTGCAACAGGAAATCTAAACTTGGTTGCAAGGTGGCGCTATTGAATTGCAAAAAGCACGTGTTCGTTTTGAACCCTGGGCCGAATGTACCTCGACCCCAAGGAGTTGGCTCCAATGAGTGATACCCAAGTGAATGTGATATGGACACCAGTGCTTCTGGAGATGTAAGCCTTTGTAGTTTTCAGTGGTGCCCTCAGGGAAGTGGTTCAGTATAGCTAATACTCTGCCCTCCAACATTCCACATCCTCACCCGTTCTCCAGCAGCCGCTATGCGCTACCCAAGGGAGGGGGTTGGTGGCGGCGGCAATGGCCATGGAGAGTCCACAGGATGCTCCCTCACCGCCGCAGCTCAGGACAAGTGCCGGCTCCTCCCTGAATTTGGTGGCGGCAGCACTGACATGGGGAAACAGGGACATTCCCAGATCAAATCAGAAGCCAGGATGGCTTTCGTAATTCTGGGACTCTCCCTGGAAAATAGGGATACTTGAAGGGTGTGCAAGGGTATGCAATACTGAGAAAGTTGGGCCAATGGTCCTCAGCAGCACAAAGCAACTTCCTATGTCCTCTCTGTCACTTATACTTCCAGAGAGACAAGTATATGAAATTGAGCCCCAGTCCTGACTTGGTTTCTAGGTTGCTCCCCGCTGCCTCTGAGTATCTTCCTCTGCTATTGCATTCCCACCAGCCTCTGTCTGGGCTCTGACCCTCCTAACTACCCCCATAGCAGCAGAGCATGTCTCTCCCCCTCCCCTTCACCACCCTCTCAAGTCCCCTACGTGGGAAGCAGAATGCCTTCCAAATGTTGGTGTGGGACTCTGGGAGAAAAAGGGGGCCACTGCCTCCATACAAGGCAAGTGAGTGTTACTGTGGCACCTATAAAATTCCGATGAAGCAGTGAGGTGGCTGCTCCTGTGTTCACCATCTGGATGACCCCTGGAAGATTGAAAGAGCAGGTGTGGAGTGGACAGTGGCAGCAGTAGCAGGATACTCTTGGTGATGGGCTCTGGGAATGGCCCCAGGGTCCAATTTAACATCGTTGGGGACATTGCAGAATCAGTTTCTCCGTCGCCTCCTGAAACTCCCCATGTGTGTGAGCAACGCAGCCATACGTCTGGAGTTAAAGATTACATCATTGGAGACTGTCATCTGGAAGCGAGTCTTTGGTTATTGGCTGTCCAGCTGGCATAGGCTTCCTGACCATTACCTTTTTCAGTGCCTCTGGCGGGACGACTTTGTCAATCCGTGGGTAGGAAAAATCCATGCCAAACTTCTGAGCATCGGAATTTCCCCAGCGGACTCTTTAAAGATGAACTTACGCTCAGCCAAAAGCCTTATTGAGCAAAGATTAGCAGACATTGAAAATCAACACAACCTCGCCGGGGGTGGGGGTGTCTGCTCCCCCAGGTACCACAGAATAACCCCACCACTTGGCCTCCCATCATACATGTCATCTCTTTCATCTGTACCACACCGACTTGCATTTATTCGTGCAAGGTTCAATGTCCTTCCATCGAACCTGCTGAGCCACAGATTTTCCAAGGGTTTGGTGTCTCCGCTATGCGTGTGTGACGGGAAAACTGTTGATTCTCTTCAACACATAATGTTCAACTGTCCCCTACATAGCATAGCCAGGACTAAATTCCTGGGTCCTGCTTTACTGCGCTTGGTTGGCAGGCATGTTGAGTCACATGCCGCACTACTTTTGCAGGATACAGATCCTTCTGTAACTCTGCAGGTGGCGATATTCCTGAATGCGGTTATCTCACACACAAAAACCACCAAAAACAACAACAACATCAAAAACTAATCGGACAGTTATGAAGAAGAGTGCATGTCGGATCTCGTCTTCAGTTTTCCTTTTTCTGGGATCCGTCCCCTGGAGCTCTTCGGGCCCCAAGCTGTTATCTGGCTCTGCTCAATGACCCACCCCTGCATCATGGTGTTCACCTTCTGGTGCCGAATATATCGGTCTTTATGCCTCTGTGCTTTTATGTTTGTACATACTTTATGGGCTAATAGCAGTAAATAAATAAATAAATAAATAAATAAATAAATAAATAAATAAATAAATAAATAAATAAGATGGGCTCTGGGAAGCCATGCTGGGATGCTCTGCATGTTGCCTCTTCTCTGTACACTGCCCAAGGCAAAGGTGTGTGGCAGATGGGCAAATCCTTTATCACCTTTGTGGGAAGCTTTTGCTGCTTTGCCTGTCTGTGTTCTCTGTACAGTAAATCATAAATAACTTGTCTGCAAAGACAAAAAGATTTCTGGGGCTGGGTCTTCCAATCACTTTGCTACGAGATGGTGCTTGCTTGCCGGTGTAGGGAATCAGTCACTGTTTGTTCCAAACAAGTCTCCCCGTTATGTTAATTGCTCTCACTTACAGAATCTGGTTTTCTTTTCTTTAATGCTGCTCTCCCTTTATCTGTCCCCATATGATGTCTGCACTCTGTGGTGTCCATGCTGCCCAATGTGAAATTCATAGTTACACACAGCAAAGCAAGCTTTTCTTGAACGAAAAGTTTACTTTCTGTGAGGCACTCTGTATACACTAGTGGCCAAAATTGTGGAAACCTTTTGGAAAAAGTGTATCTCCGAGGTTTGATGGCTCATAACACCACTATTTTTTGGAGTAATACCATAAAATTATATATCAATGGAAAGATAATTTAATGAAGAATGTAATGCAATAAATTTTATGAAGGATTATTTATCACAACAGCAGTCATCAAGAAGAAACATGAAACACATAGAAAAAATGAGATATACAAAAATTCTCACCATGTCAGTTAATACTTAGTTGGGTAACCTTTAGCTTTAATTACGGTCTTACAACGCCTTCCCATGGAGTGAACCAAGTTTCTTTAGTTCTGCAGTTATAATAATGTGAAACCCAGATTGAATTATTGCCTCTATTAATTGGGTTTTATTGCTGAGTTGCTTCTGACTAACAAGGTTCTTTAGTCGGCTCCATAGATTTTGGATTGGGTTAAGGCATGGGTAGGCAAACTAAGGCCCGGGGGCCAGATTCGGCCCAATCACCTTCTAAATCTGGCCCGCGGGTGGTCCGGGAATCAGCATGTTTTTACATGAGTCGAATGTGTCCTTTTATTTAAAATGCATCTCTGGGTTATTTGTGGGGCATAGGAATGCATTAATTACTTTTTTTCAAAATATAGTCCGGCCCCCCACAAGGTCTGAGGGACAGTGGTCCGGCCACCTGCTGAAAAAGTTTGCTGAGCCCTGAGTTAAGGTCTCTAGGCTATGTATTTTGGGGCATTTACATTCCCCTTAATGATGCAAATTCTGCTCACACCTTTTGCTGTCACACAGCCCCAGATCATAACACTAACTGGGTGTTTCATGGTAGGTGTAATGCAAGTAGGATGTAAATCTCCTCTGATTCTTCTCACATATTTCATGCCATCACTACTAAGCAAAGGGATTTTGGTTTCATCACTCCAAATAGCACTGTCCCATTGTTCCGCTGTCCAGTTCACATGGGTTTTAGCTCAGTTTAATCTTTTGAACCTTTGTTTGAGAGATAACAATGCCTTTTTTAAAAACAATGGTGACAGGGAGCGGCTGCCGAGACCACATAACACCAGTCTTGAAAGACCTACATTGGCTCCCAGTACGTTTCCAAGCACAATTCAAAGTGTTGGTGCTGACCTTGAAAGCCCTAAATGGCCTCGGTCCAAGATACCTGAAGGAGCGTCTCCACCCCCATCGTTCTGCCCGGACACTGAGGTCCAGCCCAGAGGGCCGTCTGGCGGTTCCCTCACCGTGAGAAGCCAAGTTACAGGGAACTAGGCAGAGGGCCTTCTCGGTAGTGGTGCCCGCCCTGTGGAACGCCCTCCCATCAGATGTCAAAGAAATAAACAACTATCTGACATCAATAGGAGTATAGCATCTAGATCAAGGGAAGTAATAGTGCCACTGTATTCTGCTCTGGTCAGACCTCACCTGGAGTACTGTGTCCAGTTCTGGCCACCACAACTCAAGAAGGACACTGACAAACTGGAACGTGTCCAGAGGAGGGCAGCCAAAATGGTCAAAGGCCTGGAAATGATGCCTTATGAGGAACGGCTAAGGGAGCTGGGCATGTTTAGCCTGGAGAAGAGGAGGTTAAGGGGTGATATGACAGCCATGTTCAAATATATAAAAGGATGTCACATAGAGGAGGGAGAAAGGTTGTTTTCTGCTGCTCCAGAGAAGCGGACACGGAGCAATGGATCCAAACTACAAGAAAGAAGATTTCACCTAAACATTAGGAAGAACTTCCTGACAGTAAGAGCTGTTTGACAGTGGAATTTGCTGCCAAGGAGTGTGGTGGAGTCTCCTTCTTTGGAGGTTTTTAAGCAGAGGCTTGACAACCATATGCCAGGAGTGCTCTGATGGTGTTTCCTGCTTGGCAGGGGGTTGGACTCGATGGCCCTTGTGGTCTCTTCCAACTCTATGATTCTATGAAAAATGTAGGAATGCCACCTTTGGTTAAGTTTTCACCATTTTTTATTCTAATTTCTTCATAACTGTTCACTTGATAGTACTATTTTACATCACTTTCTGGGTGACCAGTCAACTCTTTGTGCCATTCCTTTAATGTTATTACATTTTACAAGCTCACTAAATGAAAGAACACACACAAAAATAATCAACTTGATAGCAATCACATAAAAACACTGACAAATGTCCTCCTCTCAGCTCCAGTACATAACATCATCTTCCATAAACACGGATTTAACAATGAGTCCGTAAGTGACTATGGAAGCCAAATCTGGACCCATAAATCCTTCCACAGTGGGGACATTGGTTTCCGGGCGGGAGTTGATCACAGTGTGGATTTGCCAAGTGTGCCTTCCTCTTAGCACGTTTCTCCCTTGCGTCCTGAGTTTGAGTGTCTACAAAGCCCAGGACACCTTTGGTAAAGGCTGTTCTCCAATTGGAGTGCTTGCAGGCCAGTGTTTCCCAGATGACTGCGTTTATACTACTTTTTAAAGATTTGCCTTGAGACAGTCTTCAAACCTCTTTTGTTGACCACCAGCATTACGCTTTCCATTTTTATGTTCAGAATAGAGTAGTTGCTTTGGAAGACAATAATCAAGCATCCACACAACATGACCAGTCCAACGAAGTTGATGTTGAAGAATCATTGCTTCAAGACTGGTGATCTTTGCTTCTTCCAGTACACTGATATTAGTTCTCCTGTCTTCCCAAGTGATGTGTAAAATTTTTCGGAGACACTGTTGATGCTATCTAAACACTCATGCTCATTGGCTACCTTCCAATGAAGGAAAGCTGCAGCATATCAACCTAAGCAAGTTGTGCTTCCTTTTTCTGGTTATGTGGCTATAACCTTTGATAGAATACAGATAATTGAACAAAGTTTCTTGTATTACATTCTTCATAAAATTATCTTTCCATTGATATATAATTATATATATATATGTGCTTGTAAAAAATCAACATCCTGTGGTCATCATAGTGCAGGGTTCACTAACCCATAACCCTTCCTGGACTACAACTCCCACCATAGGAAACCTAGGAAGCTGTCTTATACTGAATCAGACCTTTGGTCCATCTAGCCAAGTATTGTCTACACTGACTGGCAGCAGCCCTCCAGGGTTTCAGGCAGCGTTACCTGGCAGTTTTACCTGGAGATGTTGGAGATTGAACCTGGGACCTTCTGCATGCAAAGCATGTGCTCTAACCACTGAGATACAGCCCTTTCCTACCATTGGCCATGCTGACTGGGGCTAATGGATACTGGAGTCCCAGCATCAGTGTTAGAAACTGGGGTAGGAAAGCTAGGAGCCATGTGGCTTCTGGGACCTAGGTTGTGGGTGCCAAAACAAAATGTCTAGGTGCCATTTTTAAATTTTTTTACTGCCGTGCCACCCCGCAGAACACCTGATTTGGTTTCAGGAATATTGGGGGAGAAGCAAAAAGGTTACTGTCAGGGAACTGCCATCAGAGCATCAGGTGGTGGAGGGACTCAGGCAGGATGAAAGAGACTCAACTGCTGAAGCAGGGACCAGCAGGGGGAGGAGTGGGTCTCTGAGGGAATGCGAGCAGGAGGGAGGGCTCAGGGAGGCTTCCAGCGAGAACAGTGGGGAGGTATCGGAGTCTCCCATAGGGAGACCCATACCTCGCAGGAAACTGTCACGCCGTGAGTCCAGGAGACGCGTTTCCGTTAAGGAACTTCTTTGCTGGAAACGCTTCCGCAGACAGCCACTGTCGGACTCTACTAGTGACTAGAGCAGACATGTCTGAGGAGCTCCGTCACACACGGAGGTTTGTGGGGGCGCACAAACTCTGAGGGAGCACGTTTTCACGCACAAGCAGCTAATCAAACCCTCACAGCAGTCCGACAGTCTTTGTACGCTGCCTGTGCAAGAGAAGGCATCATGAGCGAACCAACCGGAACCGGAGGAGCAGGGGCTGGAGCTGATCCAAGCTTGGAAGATAGATACCGAGCGTTGGAGGTTCAACTGGCCCTGCAGACGGCGAGGCTGGAGGAGAGAAGGGCTCAGGATGCAGACAAGAAGGGGAGAGCCACCCAATTCCCCAGAAAGGTACCAGGATTGGTGCAGAAATTTGGGGGGGACCCCAAGGACTACCATGCTTTTAGGACAGAGATGCAATATGCCCTTAATGTGCAGTTCGATGAGTTCCCTGATGAGGAATCGCGAGTTGCTTTTGTAATTGGGCATCTTGAGAAAGGGGCTAGAGACTGGGTGCGACCCCTAATGGCAACGCACAATGACATACTAAAGGACACAATGAAGTTCTTTCGTGCAATGGATATCATGTTTTCCAGCGATATTGAGGAAGGGGTGGTGCGCAGACAGCTAATGGCTTGTAAGCAGGGGAGTCGATCTGTCCGTGAATATTGGACTGAGTTTACCATGCTGATTCACAGACTGAGTTGGGATTTATCGGCGGCACCCGTTCACATGCTATTTGAAGAAGGTCTTTCTTCGGGGGTGAAAGACGAGCTGGCACGGAGCCCCAGGGCGGAGTCTATGGATCAGCTGACCAAATCTGCGCTGACCATAGGAGCGCGGCAGGAGGCAAGAGCCTTGGAGAGGCGGGAAGGGAGAGGGGAACGTTGGAAGGAGTTCCGCATTCCAGACATTCCTGAGCCAGCTTTCCCGCCGGCAGAGCCGATGGAAATCGGAACAGCGCGCGCGCGCGCATTTTCAAAAACCAGCGAGGGAGCTAAGAAGGAGGGAAAGGGCCCCCGGAAATGCTATCTCTGCCAACAGCCAGGCCACTTTGCCAGAGGCTGCCCCCAGAGGAAGGAATGGCAAGGGATGGTGGGAGCTGTTGAGGGGGGAGAAGAAGGGGGAGCGGAGCAGGTAAAAGCCAACGCCTGGTTGCCACAATTGGGGCACTGCAGCCAGGCCAAAGAGCAGTGAAAGTGCCCGTGCCAGAAGCTCCTCGACCTGCTCTAGTGATTGAAGTGTCGCTAGAGCTGCAGAATGGGCACCCCCTAAAAATAAAGGCGCTATTGGACTCAGGCAGCTCCTGCAATTTTATGAGCAAGGAGTTTGCTGCTGAACACCAGATACAGACCATCCCTTTAAGCAACCCCCTGCAGGTGACCACGATTGATGGCAGGGAGTTGTTGGGAGGAGGAGTCCGCTTGCAGACTGTCCCAATGATAATGAGGGTGGCAAGGCACACAGAACTGATAGCGTTTAATGTGGCCACCCTGGGAGGCGCTCCCATTATTTTGGGAATGAGCTGGCTAGCTCTACATGATCCGCTGGTTGGCTGGCATCAAAGAGTGGTGTCCTTTGGTTCAGCACATTGCCTAGAACACTGCAAAGGGGAGAAGGGTTCAGTAGGGGCCCAAGCCACCCTAGCAGGGACTGAAGTAATGGGGAAGGTGAAGGTACCACCACAGTATGCAGATCTCAGCGACGTGTTCAGCGAGAAGGAAGCTGACCAACTACCACCTCATAGACCCTTTGATTGTCAGATCAATTTACTCCCTGGAGCACAGCTTCCCGTGGGCAAGTTGTATGCCATGTCAGACAGGGAAATGCAGGAGTTGCGAGGGTTCATTGACAAGAACCTGAAGAGAGGCTTCATCAGAGAGTCCAAAGCAGCAGGGGGGAGCCCAGTGTTCTTTGTGGACAAAAAAAATGCAGACAAGCCGAGACTTGTATGTGATTTTAGGCGGCTGAATGCAGTGACTGAACCGGTGGCGTTCCCTATGCCCAGAATTGATGATATTTTGACCATGGTGAGGAAGGGAAAGATTTTCACAAAGCTGGATCTAAGGGGGGCGTACAACCTGATACGCATAAGGAAAGGGGATGAATGGAAAACCACCATGTTTACCCCTTTGGGGGCGTTTGAATACCTCGTTATGCCATTTGGATTACAAGCAGGCTCCGCGTGTTTTCAATCTTTTATGAACCACGTGCTGGGCCCTTTGCTCTACAAGAATTGCGTTGCCTTTCTAGATGATGTGTTGGTGTATTCTGAGAATGAGGAGCAACATGTGAGAGACGTCAGAGAAGTGTTGAGCAGACTGCAAGCCAACAGGCTGTGGGTCAAACTGGAGAAGTGTCGGTTCCATACCAAGGAGGTGGAATTCCTGGGGTACCGCCTGTCAGACAAGGGATTGGCCATGGATCCCGGCAAGGTACAGGCAGTGCTGGAATGGAAAACACCCAAAACCAAGAAGGATGTGCAGAGGTTCCTAGGGTTTGGAAACTTTTATCGTAAGTTCATCCGCAACTTCGCCCATCTGACGGCGCCCATCACTGACTGTCTCAGCAGTAAGAAGAAGTTTGTATGGACGGCGGAGGCGGGGCGAGCGTTTGAGGAACTGAAAAGGGCCTTCGCCTCTGAAGAACAACTTCTGCATGTGGATTTACGAAAGAAGCTAAGGGTTGAAACAGACGCATCTGACAGAGCCATAGGGGCGGTGCTTCTTCTGCAGCCGGGGAAGGAGGAGTCGGAGTGGCGTCCGTGTGCCTTCTTCTCGCGGAAGCTGAACAAATCCGAGAGGAACTACACGGTGTACGACCGAGAACTGCTTGCTATTCATGAGGCGTTCCGGAGATGGAGGCATCTGCTAGTTGGTGCACAACATAAAGTGCAAGTGTGCACGGACCATAAAAATCTAGAGTACTGGAGAACGGCGCGAGTGCTCAACCAAAGGCAGTTGAGATGGGCCCAAGAGTTCTCCAAATTTAACTTTGAGATTTGTTAGGTGCCAGGCCCAGAGAATGTTAGGGCGGACGCTCTCTCACGCAAGCCTGAATATTTGGAGGGGGAGGGAGCACCCGAAGAAACCCATATCATTCCAGAGGACCGCTGGGTGTGTGGGGCGACTTTGGTGGGGCAAAGGGAATTGGTAGAGGGTACGGTGCAGGATGCATACGCCCAGGGGAAACTCAGGGATCTCAGAGGGGAGGAAGACAAACCCGGTGGTTTTGAGGAGAGAAATGGGGCATTGTATTATAAGGGAGCGTTATATATACCTGAAGGGGAATTGAGGGAGAAAGTACTCAAGCAGCTGCACGATAGCCCCACAGCAGGGCACTTTGGGCAACACAAAACCATGTGGCTGGTTACCAGGGAATTTTGGTGGCCCAAGGTCAGGGAAGATGTGCGGGAGTATGTGAGAGGGTGTGAACAATGCCAAAGAGCCAAGGGGGAGAGGCAGGCGCCGGCTGGTTTATTAGAACCACTGCCCACACCTGAGAGACCGTGGGAAGCAGTGGCAATAGATTTCATGACTGATCTGCCAAGGTCTAGAGGGAAAACAGCCATCATGGTTGTAGTAGACCTGTTAACTAAAATGGCCCACTTCATAGCCTGCTCACATGCGGTTACAGCAGAAGAAACCGCCAAATTGTTTGTAGAGAATGTGTTTAGGTTGCATGGCGCCCCCTTGAGGGTGGTTTCAGACCGAGGGAAACAATTTACTTCCAGGTTCTGGAGGAAGCTCATGAGCTTACTGCATGTAGAGGTTAATTTCTCGACGGCCCGTCATCCTGAAACCAACGGGCAGGCGGAAAGAGCAAATGGGGTTCTCCAACAATATTTGAGGTGTTATGTTAATGACAGAGAGAATGATTGGGTGGAGAAGCTGGCGTTGGCAGAATTTGCCTACAACAATGCAGAGAACGTGTCCACGGGGATGAGCCCCTTTTTGGCTAATCACGGGTGCCATCCCAGAGCCTTCCCAGGGGGGGAGGGGGAGAACTGGAGCGTTCCAGCTGCAGAACAGTTCGTGGAAGAAATGGAAGCGATCCATCGCCAGCTCCAACTCAACTTAAACAGGGCTAAGGAGGAATATAAGAGGCAAGCAGACAAAAACAGAAGGGAAGGTGAAAGCATCAGGGTGGGGGACCAGGTGTGGCTGTCAACCCAAGGGTTGCCATTCAAAGGAGGTTGTAAGAAATTAAGACCCAAAAGGCTGGGTCCGTTTGAAGTCATACAGCAGGTCAATCCAGTGGCTTTCAGGCTCCGGTTACCGAACCACATGAAGCTGCACCCAGTTTTTCACAGGTCGTTGCTGTCACCGTATAGAGGAGACAGTGAGGGGAGGGTCACTAGGGGACCAGCAATGGAGGAGAAGGAACACAGCTACCATGTAGCGGAGATCCTCGATTCCAGGTGGAAGGGAGATCAAGTAGAGTATTTGGTAATGTGGGAAGGGGAACCGGAGTCGGAAAACACCTGGGTTAGGGCAGAGGATGTCAATGACGAGGTTTTAATAGAGACTTTTCATCAGAGGTTCCCACGTAAACCTCAGCCTGTAGCGAGGTTCCGAAGGGAATACTTTGCCACCACCGACGAGGAAGAGGAGTTGGAGGGGTTCCCAGATTCTGAAGAGGAGGAGGATTCAGCTGGCCAGGACGACGATCGATGGAGAGAATTGTTCGAGACGTCAGAAGATGAGGAAGATTCGTTTCGGGGTTTTAGCCCTTCACCTCCCAGGGGGGAGGAATTGGGAGGGGGTGAGGGGGGCCCTGGAGGGGAGGTGGATGTCAGGGAACTGCCATCAGAGCATCAGGTGGTGGAGGGACTCAGGCAGGATGAAAGAGACTCAACTGCTGAAGCAGGGACCAGCAGGGGGAGGAGTGGGTCTCTGAGGGAATGCGAGCAGGAGGGAGGGCTCAGGGAGGCTTCCAGCGAGAACAGTGGGGAGGTATCGGAGTCTCCCATAGGGAGACCCATACCTCGCAGGAAACTGTCACGCCGTGAGTCCAGGAGACGCGTTTCCGTTAAGGAACTTCTTTGCTGGAAACGCTTCCGCAGACAGCCACTGTCGGACTCTACTAGTGACTAGAGCAGACATGTCTGAGGAGCTCCGTCACACACGGAGGTTTGTGGGGGCGCACAAACTCTGAGGGAGCACGTTTTCACGCACAAGCAGCTAATCAAACCCTCACAGTTACAGATGGTGAATAAATGAGGCTGTATTAAATAATTCAGAAGTAGTAACCAAAGGGAAGGCGATTCTAAGATAACAATTTGAACTTAATCTCAACAAAGACGTAGATGCAAATGTGGTGTGGGACACAGGCACAGTGGTCATGAAGGGGATATATGATCCAACAGAATGCATACCAAAAAATAAGAGAGGCAGTTAGAATCATAGAGTTGGAAGAGACCACAAGGGCCATCGAGTCCAACCCCCTGCCAAGCAGGAAACACCATCAGAGCACTCCTGACATACGGTTGTCAAGCCTCTGCTTAAAGACCTCCAAAGAAGGAGACTCCACCACACTCCTTGGCAGCAAATTCCACTGTCGAACAGCTCTTACTATGTTTAGGTGGAATCTTCTTTCTTGTAGTTTGGATCCATTGCTCCGTGTCCGCTTCTCTGGAGCAGCAGAAAGCAACCTTTCTTCCTCCTCTGTGTGACATCCTTTTATATATTTGAGCATGGCTATCATATCACCCCTTAACCTCCTCTTCTCCAGGCTAAACATGCCCAGCTCCCTTAGCCGTTCCTCATAAGGCATCGTTTCCAGGCCTTTGACCATTTTGGTTGCCCTCCTCTGGACACGTTCCAGTTTGTCGGTGTCCTCCTTGAATTGTGGTGCCCAGAACTGGACACAGTACTCCAGGTGAGGTCTGACCAGAGCAGAATACAGTGGCACTATTACTTCCCTTGATCTAGATGCTATACTCCTATTGATGCATCCCAGAATTGCATTGGCTTTTTTAGCTGCCGCGTCACACTGTTGGCTCATGTCAAGTTTGTGGTCAACCAAGACTCCTAGATCCTTTTCACATGTACTGCTCTCAAGCCAGGTGTCACCCATCTTGTATTTGTGCCTCTCATCTTTTTTGCCCAAGTGTAATACTTTACATTTCTCCCTGTTAAAGTTCATCTTGTTTGTTTTTGCCCAGTTCTCTAATCTGTCAAGGTCGTTTTGTTTTGGTTTTTTATAAATATTTTATTGGGTTTTAACAATAAGAAAATTCAAAAAAAAGTACTGTAGCCTTATTGGAGTTCACTGATTGGGTCTGCGTTGCTCCGGGACAGTTCCTATTCCTATCTTGGAGCAAGAGGTCACTACTTCCGAGAACATGCTCTGGCATTAGTCCCAGACTTGGGTCTCTCCGTCATTTGTGGTCAGAACATAAGATATGTCTGTGTCTGTTCTACTGGTAAAGTCAAGGCCAGTCTTGCCGTCAAACTGATAAGGAAGAGAAATGTGTTCTTGTTTTGCATTTGCTCAACGGCTAAAGTTTATGCATTTTAGCTAAGGAGAAATGGGGATTTTGGTGCAGTTTAGAAATGCCTGTACAGTCAGTTTTGGGTTTGGGAAACCCTTTCCTTCAGTACAAAAACAGAAAGAATACAAAATTACAAAATACAGTAATACAAACATTGAACACAGAAAAGAAAGAAAAAGAAAACACATATACAGAAAAAAACAAAAATTCCCTTTTTCTTAGTTTCTCATCTTTAGTTAACTTGTTTTCCTGACTTCCTCACATCTCCTGTTCTTGTATCCCTTTTAAAAATTAGTTCAGCAAATTCATGTCCCATTAGTTTATCTATTATTTATCCAAATCATACATTTTAGCTTGTTGCTAGAACCCCTGCGGTTCATTTCAATGTCCTCAACATTCAGAAATTTTATTTCTGTCCTGAAGGTTCTCCTAAACATGATTAGAAGGGACCATTTGATTCAGGGTATTCAGGTCAGAGCTAAACAATACAAACTTAAAGCTTTTGCAGATGATCTTGTTATGACACTACAGGAGCCGATACCTAGTACCAAGAGGGCCTTAGAAGTAATCCAGGAATTTGGCCAAATGGCAGGTTTAAAATTGAACAAATTAAAAACTAAGGTTCTGGAGAAAAACTTGACACCGATAGAAAGAGAGAGGTTTCAGAATGAAACAGATCTAACATTAGTAAAGAAGGTAAAATACCTGGGGGTGAACATGACATCTAAGAATGTAAATCTATTTAAAGATAACTATGAGAAATGCTGGTCAGAGGTGAAAAAAGATTTAGAAATTTGGACGAACCTGAAGCTTTCCTTGCTGGGTCGAATTGCTGTTATTAAGATGAATGTATTGCTGAGGATGTTATTTTTATTCCAATCATTGCAAACTATTGACGAGATGGACTGTTTCAAGAAGTGGCAAAGAGATATATCTAGATTTGTCTGGCAGGGCAAAAAGCCCAGAATAAAACTTAAAATTCTTACTGATGCTAAAGATAGAGGGGGGTTTGACCTGCCAGACTTAAAACTTTATTATGAGTCAGCAGCTTTTTGCTGGCTGAAGGAATGGCTGCTTCTTGAGAATACTGATGTTTTGGATCTTGAAGGGTATGACAATGTATTTGGGTGGCATGCATATCTATGGTACGGCAAGATAAAAGCACATAAGGCATTTAAAAACCATATTGTCAGAAAAGCATTGTTTAATGTCTGTATAAGGTATAAAGACTTTTTGGAGAGTAAAACTCCAAGGTGGCTATCACCTATGGAGGCGAAAGCCTTGAAAAAACTCAACATGGAAGCCAAATGGCCAAAATACTGGGAAATTTTAGAACAGGAAGGTGATAAATTGAAATTGCAGAGTTATGACAAGCTTAAAGAGAAGGTGCGAGACTGGTTACATTATTTTCAAATAAGAGAGGTGTATAATTTGGACAAAAAAAATGGTGTTCCCACCCCCCGCCTGGCTTCGCAGCAGCGCTACGAAGCCCGGCGGCTGGGGCAGGTGCTCCCGCCCCCCCACCCCGCTTCGGAGCAGCGTTCCGAAGCGGGGTGGCTGGGGCAGGTGTTCCCACCCCCCCGCCCGGCTTCGCAGCAGTGCTACGAAGCCCGGCGGCTGGGGCAGGTGCTCCCGCCCCCCCACCCCGCTTCGGAGCAGCGTTCCGAAGCGGGGTGGCTGGGGCAGGTGTTCCCACCCCCCCGCCCGGCTTCGCAGCAGCGCTACGAAGCCCGGTGGCTGGGGCAGGTGCTCCCGCCCCCCCACCCCGCTTCGGAGCAGCGTTCCGAAGCGGGGTGGCTGGGGCAGGTGTTCCCACCCCCCGCCCGGCTTGCAGCAGCACTACGAAGCCCGGCAGCTGGGGCAGGTGCTCCCGCCCCCCCACCCCGCTTCGGAGCAGCGTTCCGAAGCGGGGTGGCTGGGGCAGGTGTTTGTCTCATCTGTTTAACTTTCCATTCAATGTCCTGATTTATCAATTTCACGTATTGTACTTGATATAACTTAATTTCTCTCAAGATCTCTTGGGATTTTGGTTTAACTCTTAAGTTTTTTCTCTCCTTCTCTTATTTTCTCCAAAATCTTCTCCTTTTTTCATTTTGGATTTTCCTCTTTATTGCATTTTGTTGTATCAAAAACCCTCTCATCACGGCTTTGCTTGCGTCCCAGATTGTTCTTTTTTCCACTGTAGTCTTCAAATTTATCTCAAAATAGTCTTTTATGGTTTTTTGGGCCTTCTTAATAGTTTCTGGATCTCTAAACAAGGCGTCATTCATCCTCCATCTGAAGGATCCAGTCACTGTTGGTTTCACTTCCATCTTTACAGGGTTATGGTCGGAGCATGTTTTTGGGCAGATTTCCGTTTTGCGAATCTTGGGAGCCATTCCTCTGGTTATCCAGATTTGGTCAATCCTTGTCCAGGTCTTTTGGGCTTCAGAAAAGAAAGTCCCTTCTTTTTCTAGGGGGTTCTTAGTTCTCCAAATGTCAATTAAGTCCATATTGTCTGTCATTTCAAAAAAGGTTTTCGGTAGTCTTCCGTCTTTTGTCACCACTTGTCTTTCTGACTTATCCAGGGGTGCCGACTTATAAAAAATATTGGGGGGGCCCATACCGGGGTCCTGCCGCTGGTTCGCTCGGGTAGCCGGGAGAACGCAGTTCGAGGTGGCGGTGTTGGGGAGAGACCCTCGCTCAGGGCGCCACTAGACTTGGCGGCCGGCGGCCTATCTGGGGGGTTTTGGAGCGTATTTCGGCGGAGCGATTGGGGAGGAGGGGGCTTGTTGCCGGATTCTTCAGCTGAGCCGGAGATCCGCTGCTGGGGGTCCCTGGGCCGAGTTGTGAGCACGGCCTGCTGAAGGGAGATCCAGCCGATTGCGCGACGGGGACGGCCGGGGCTCTCCGGCTAGGGCGCGCGGCTGGCTGGCTGGCGAGGGAGCAGGTGGGGAGGAGGCGGGGGTCCTCACTCTCTTAGGAAACGCACCCGCGCGCCCGCTTGCCACGAAGTCCGAAGGGTGCGTGTGTGGAATTAAAAAGCAAAAACGAGATACGGGCAGGGCAGGCAAAGAGTTTTCTGCAAGAGGATGGAGGGCAGGTTGAAGAGAAAATCACTCAGGATGAGACAGTCAAATCAGCCATGATAAAATGGGCTCAGGATATTGGGTATAACATCATGTTTGAGGACTGGGAAAGGTTATGGACCACCGGAATGAAATTCACGGCATGTAATGCCTTGAAGGAAAATATTATGAAAATGATTTATAGGTGGTACATGACCCCAGTCAAGCTTGCAAAAATATATCACCTGTCTGATAATAAATGTTGGAAATGTAAGGAGGCTGAAGGGACATTCTTTCACCTCTGGTGGACTTTTCCAAAAGTGAAGGCCTTCTGGGAAATGATCTATAATGAGTTAAAAAAGGTATTTAAGTATACCTTTCCCAAGAAACCAGAGGCCTTCCTCTTGGGCATTGTTGGCCAGAAAGTGTTAAAGAAGGATAGAACTTTCTTTATGTATGCAACTACAGCAGCAAGAATACTTATCGCAAAATATTGGAAGACACAAGATTTGCCCACACTGAAAGAGTGGCAGACGCAATTGATGGACTACATGGAACTGGCTGAAATGACTGGCAGAATCCGAGATTTGGGAGAAGAAACAACGGAAGAGGACTGGAAAAAATTTAAGGACTATTTACAAAAACAGTATAAGTTGTATGAATGTTAAAAATTTACACGATTCGGAAACTATAGCTTCAGCAATTAGATTTGGGAAACAGGAAATTATATTTTAAGTAAGAAAAGGTCAAAATCTAAGGTAATACTATGTTTAATTTAAGATATAAGTAACTGATGAAAAGTATGTTAAATTTAGAGGTATAGTATTTGAAAAGTACAAAATAAGGTACGAAACAAGGTAATAATTTGCTGATATCTTTATTATAAAGAATGCAGGGTAAGGGAGATGCGAGGAAGTCCAGTTAGTTATATAAAAAATGTGTTGAATGGTTGGTTTTCTTTTCTTCTTTTTCTTTTTTTCTTTTTCTTGTTCTTTTACTTTTTTCTTCAGTGTATGTTTCTAACTTTGTATTTGAAAACTTAATAAAATATTTATAAAAAAAGAAGAAGAGAAAATCCTTTCGCTTTTCTGGGGCGCAGGGAAGTCTCAGAGCCGGAGGTTGGGGAAGGGACCCCCTTTGCTCTGCCCTCTTCTCCCGTCTTAGATTCGCATGGGGGTCCCCGCCCGAGCTTGCCTGGCCACCGGGCCACACAAGGGCCGTGCTCTACGCGGCGCACCTTGCTAGCCGCGCAGCTGTCCTCCGCTGCTGTGGAGCGGCCCTGCGCCGGTGCCCAGCCCCTCTGGGCGCCCGCTGCGCTGCCAATGACAAGCGGGCGACGTCGCGGGCGGGGAAGGCGTCGCTTTCTTTCCCGATCCTGCATCCTCCCAGTCTTCCAGCCCTTTTTGGGGTTGGAAGCTCGTCTCGTTCGCCCTTCTCCTTTCTTCACTCTGCGCGCAATTTTCCTCCCTCGTCTCCCTCCCCATTTCTCCTTCCTGACTGACTGACTGACTGACTGACGGGCTCGGGTTCGGGCTTCGGCTCAGGCTCGGGCTTCGGCTCGGGCTCAGGCTCAGGCTCGGGCTCGGGCAGCCACAGCGTCGGCGGTGTTGGCGATCGGCGGCGCGGGGGGATGGCCCTCCCGGGGGAGCCGGCGCTGCTCAATGGGGTTGCCAAGGAGACAGGCCGGCCGCCCCCCTCCCCCGGCCCGGCGCCCCCGGCTGCACCGGTGCCCGTTATCGAGCTGGTGCGCGCCGGGCGCCCTATAAAAGCCGCGGACGCGCCCACCGCCGCCCGAGATTATTGGGGGGGCTGAGCCCCCCCAAACGAATTTTTGAGGGGGCTCGGGCCCCCTCAAGCCCCATGGAGTCGGCGCCTATGGACTTATCCATATTTGTCGATACCACTCCATTCATATCTCCAAGCATAATAATGTTTAAGTCCATATAGTCCAACAATGTCTCATGCAATTTCTTGTAAAATTCTGATTTCCCCTCATTTGGTGCATATATCCCTATTATCAAAAATTTCTCACCTTGAAATTGTATTTCAATAGCTACATATCTTCCTTGATCGTCTTTAAATACAAATTTAGGTGATAGACTTTCCTTTGCATAAATCACCACTCCTCTCTTTTTAACTTTGTCTGATGAGATGAATTCTTGTCCTAATATTTTGTTAATTAGCACTTTTCTATGTGTTCTGGTCACATGGGTTTCTTGTAAACATATCAAGTCCAATTTTTCCTTTCTCAACAAATGAAAAAAAAATTTCCTCTTGTCTGGGGAATTCAAACCTCTAATATTCCAAGTTAATACTTGCAGAGACATTGTGAAGTTGTGGTTCGAGGACCCGACCCCCGCGAAGTAAAATGAAGACACAGGGACACGTGATATAAGGTTAATGGGCTAGAAAAGGCCACAACTTTATTGATTACAGCAATGAAAAGGTATTGGCTTAGGCATTGGATCGCAAAACAAGTGGGTTTATTCACCAGGGGTTCATCACCTGTTGATGCTAATCCAACTATAGGCTCACCCCTGATGTCACTGCGGGTCGTGCCATGGCCTCCCGCCAAGCAGGCTTCGGACGGAATACACGACCGGCAGATTCCTTTACCGGAATACCCCTATAAATTGAAGGCATAGGCGATGGCCACACCTAGCACTTCGACACACCACAACACATTATTCCAATGCCTAACCGCCACCCGAGCTAAAGGCTCGCCGCCAATACCTTCAAAGCTGCAACCAATCCCAGATGCTTTTGCTGACACTAGCTAACCAAATGTCGTTCCCCAGATCCGATAGGTGGACGCCGTCATTCCGGTATAAAGCTTGGTCGCCGATCCGGATACGGTCATGATAAATGACTCGGCCATACATAGAGCGCACTCAACGGGCTACCGCCCGAATTACGAGTTTCCTGGTTCTTTCAATGGCCATACAGCTTTGCGCACTGCGCCAAACAGTTCGTTTCAAGAAGGAGGACCTTTGCGCACCGCGCCGAATAGTTCGTTTCAAGAAGGAGGACCAGAACACCTTTGTTCTGGGACACAAGGCTGCAAATGCATTCAAGTCTCTTTTTATGCTCCACAACAAGTCCACACTCCTTCTGTTAGCGAGGTCATTCTCCCCCAAATGAATTACAAGGATGTCGGGAGGGCCGAACTTGGCTACTTTCTCCCACAGCAATGGCATAAGCTCCTCCCAACACATGCCTCTTCTCGAAAGCCAGGAAACTCGAACACCATGTGGAAGACCAAGATTATATGCAAGGCCGCAGCTCACCGCTCGTACGCGGGCCCCATGAACTATGCTGTGGCCGCAAATCCACACGCTTCTCCTGAGCATAGCTGGGGGTAAAAGACAGAAAAGAAAAGGCAGATCAGTAGGGTAAAGCTGCAGGTCACATATTAGACTTATAAGCATTGGATTTCCACCGGCCCATTTCTTTGATCCTGTCCGCCGGTAGCCCCAGGTGCACGGCCGTGGTTGCGGCGCCAATCCTAAATGAGTGGGCAGCGTACTCCTGGGAGGATAGACCACAAGCCTCAATAGCCTTGCGAAGTACTCTGGTGAATTGGTGCCTCAACAAGGGTGACCCATCTTCATGGACCAGAAACGGACCCGGGCCGGGCGGTCTGAGGTAGAGGTACCGCCTAGTGTCCTCTACCGGGCATGGGCCCTGCTGTGCCGACGCCGCGAGCTTAACTAGGACACCCTTACCAGCCTGATCAGTCTTGGACTGACGTATATCAACTGTCACGTTAGAATCGGACAACTGCATGTCCTTGCACCGGAGGCCGCGTGTTGAACCTCGTGCACTAACTTCAAACACCACCTCACCAACTCTAAGCGCGCAAAAAAGGCGATAGCGTATGCTGCGGAAAAGAGACGTGCTTTGAACCTGGACCAGCAAATTGACCTGAGTTTTATGCGTATCTGTGATAACCCGTAAGAAATCGGCTTACGGCCCTCGGCCCTGTGAGGTTGTAACCTGCCCCAACCCTCAATGGCTCCATACTCCCTGTATCACTTTGCGTCTCCCACATTCCACAGGTGCTCCGGAAAGGGTTCGAGCAACAGTTGTGCTCCAGGTGCAAGCAACCGGAAGCGAGGTATCTGAAATCGAGACAAGGCATCGGCAATGTCATTATTGGCTCTGGGTACGAATTTGGCTGAAAATATTAAGTTGTACTCAAGGCACCGGAGGACGAACGCCCGCAGAAGGGAGGAGATCCTCTCAGACCGAGATGACTGCCTGGGTAGAATGTTCCTGACCGGCAGGTTGTCGGTCCTGAAGCACATGCGGAGATCTCAAAAATCTTCCGTCCAGATGTGAACGGCCACCACTATTGGAAAGAACTCAAGAGAGGTGAGATCCCACGTGATGGCCTGACCTTGCCATGCTGTTGGCCATCGTAGTGCACACCAGCGCCCCTTGAAGTACAAGCCAAAGCCTAAGGACGCAGCCGCGTCCAATTGGACCTGGAAGTCTGATGACAGATTCAAGACATCCTGCCATAGAGATACCCCATTGTAGATCTCCAGACAAGTCGTCCACACCTCCAGATCTGCCTTGACCGACCTGGGGAGGCGGACCCTGTTGTGCGGGTGTCTAAGACCACTGACAGCCTGGCTAGGCGGGCACGTGCATTGGAGTGGACCTGGAAATCAGGGGCCAAATTAAGGATTTCCAGCCATAGGGAGACTCCGTTGTAGTGTTCCAGAAATCTGATCCCCATCTCAAAATCCGCCTTGACCGACTTGATAAGTCTTACTCTATGGTGCGGGTGCTTGAGGCCCGCTGACAACCTGGCTAAGCGGGAGCGAAATGGGCGGCCTGGTGAAACTACTCTACATGCGAAGTTGAAATGATCTAGCAAGGACTGGGCCTGTCTAAGAGCGACTTTATTATTATTATTATTATTATTATTATTATTATTATTATTATTTCAGGAAGGGTTTGACGAATAGTTTCGTTAAGGGCAACTATTTTCCCCACTGGCAGGTGGGCGGATTGAGCTGCTGTGTCAAGCTCTATACCCAGGCAAGTAAGATGCGTTGAGGGTCCGCCTTATCTGCTGTGAGGGGAACTCCCAGCTCCTGGGCCAAAGCTGAGAAGGCCTCCAGAAGGGAGGCACATTCGCCAGTATTGGGTTTCCCAATGAGTAGAAAGTCACCGAGGTAACGTGTCGCCCCAGGTGAGTTGGTTCTGTAGTGCAAGGCCCAGTCCCCACAAGTGCTAAATGTCTCATAGGCCGAGCCGGCTGCAGAACAACCAATCGGCATAGCCTTGACAATGTAATATTTCCCTTGAAATTTGAATCCCAGCAAATGAGAGTCATTGGGATGAACTGGCAATAGACAGAAGGCTGACTATGTCACATTTTGCCAAGAGTGCCTCGTAACCAAAATTCCGGATAAGTCTTAGTGCCCGATCGAAGAATTCATTCGAAGAATGCGGAGAGGAGGGAGCTGGTGGGGGGGGGGCACCCGGATATGAACCAGGGACCTCTTGATGTGCAGTCAAATGCTCTAACACTGAGCTATACCCCCTTATTGTTGTTGTTATCATTCTATTATTATTTATCTGTTATTTATTTATTTATCTATTTATTGTTATTATTATTTATTATTGTTGTTATTTATTAAAATCTAATCCAGTATTATTTGTTCAATCAATTACCACTGTAAGTAGAATTAATTACTGATACTATCAATTGTCTACCGTAACTGGCGATGATATGAAATAATTATTCATTATAGGGGATTGATCGAAAAAAACGCTGCTCATAATCATCAATGAACGATCTAAATGCATTTAGGCAGTGTGAAATATGTTTGGGGTTATTATCCCGTCCATGTGGCACCCCCGATGAATTACGGCTATTGGCACCCATGCAGCCTGAGGTGTGAGTTGATTCCGTTGCAGAGCGCTTCCTCTTAGGCGCCAAGGATAACATGCTAAAGCTACTGCCACAAACACGTGCCACCACTTACAAGCGGTTGTACAGGGACGTGTTATTGATTCTGAAACAAATATACTAATTAATGATTGCTTTACTTAAAATAAACAATGATTCTCAAGCATTCAGTTAAATGTTTAATTGTTTATCCCATTAGTATGTGCTTGCGTGTGCTATTTATTACTCTCTCTCTATATATTAATATTTATTATTATTATTATTTATTCCTTTTTTTAATTTTTCTTAAAATAAGATGCTTCCTACTTCATATTATAATATCTCATTCAATCCCCTGCAATGCAGGATATACCGGGGTCCCATACGGAGATCAAACCAGCAACCTTAGCATTATCGGCCCCATGCTCTAACCAGTTGAGCTATCCAGGCTCTCTAGGATTGTGTGGGACCCCGAGGGTCATTTAGTCCAACCCCTTGCAAAGCAGGAATATATAATTGTTCCGTACAGGGATCAAACCTGCAACCTTGGCGTTATTGTCACCACGCTCTAACCAACTGAGGGTTCTGAAATATATGTAAATTATTTATTATTAATGAATTTTATTTATTTATTATGTTATTTGTTTATATATTTATCTATGGATTTGTTTAATTAATTAATCAATTTAATCTTGGTATGTGACATCATTCCACTTATTCTCTGTTATTATTATTAATGTATATTTATCATTATTTATAATAATTTTCAAAAAATTAAATAAATAAATTACATCCACTTATTTTATTTATTATTAGTAGTATTTTATTCTGTTATTTATCTATTCATTTTTATTTATTTATTTATTTGTTGTTCTTGTTATTATTCTATTATTTATTGTTATTGTTATTTATTACAATCTATTCCAGTATTATTTGTTCAAATAATTACCACTGTAAGTAGAATTAATTGATGATGCTATTAATTGTCTACCATAACTAATGATGATATGAAATAATTATTCTTCACTTGACTGGTTTGTATTTGCCTATAAATTTATTTATTTGCCACCAAGCAAAGGGTCAGGCAGATAGACACAGCTAAATAACACACAAGCATATAGGGATGGAACAATGGGCGGCCCCCACACTGCAATCAAATGGAAATGTCCCTTTAACTAACAGTTTGAAAAACATAAGGTTATGCTGGAGGCCCCAGCAGAAGGAAAATGCTGCCAAAGACAATGTATCCTTGATTGGCCATCCGCCAGGTACCTGAATTAACAATGTACCACGAACTGCCTGTCTTTAAGCGACAATGTATCCTGCCTGGTAGGTATTATTATTAATTTTATTTATTTATTTTTGTTTATTATTATTATTATTATTATTATTATTATTATTATTATTATTATTTTAAATTATCATTATTATTTTATTTATTTATTTAATCAGTAAATATATTGCTAATCATTGATTCACTAATTCTCAATAAATTATTACAATTTAATTAAAGTTACTATAAAGCCGCTATCAATTTACACTAGCTATTGCTACTGGTTAATTAGCACCCTATTGTGTCCAATAAACTGGTCAAATTCAGACTTTATTCAAGCATCTCAAATCAGTTAAAATAATATAAAATTAATGTAATCCCCAGTTAGTAAAATCTCAAGCCTCTTAAATTAGTCTCTAATCAATTACTGAATATGTTGGTGCAAATCGAATGGCTTGATCAAATTACCTGATTGATATTTTAAATTAGATGTAAATAATATGTTGCAGATATTAATTAGCAAATTGAGCCACCGCTGACCACTAGATATCAGATAGTAAGGAACCTGCCTCCACCAGGGGGCCTGCTTCAATTAATCTGCAATATATCTGGCAAACTGAATTTCAACAACTGCTGATACTATCAGCAATTATATTGAGGTGACTCAATTGCTGTGAGCAATGGGCGGAGACGACTGCAGTTAAAGCAGCCCCGCCCGGAGACAAAGGGGACGCAAGGGGGTGGCAGTAAAGGTGTCACTAGAACAACAAAAGAGAACTGGTTCTGCAGCTAAAGCATAAGCTGCCTTCTGTAAGACCAGGAGGCTGTTAATTGCCCAGCTATTCGGAGCTTAAGGGAAAACAAAGCAACCCTGGCCGGTGATCAAAAGACAATGCGAGGGGAAGGGGAGTGGGGGGGGGAGTGGAGGGTGAAGAATAATGGGGGCGTGACTGCGTCTCCCAAGTAAAACAAATGCTGAAAGCAGCTATATAACGATAAATGCCAGGCAAATAAAATCGCGTTCAACTAAGTAGTTATTTGCATAGCACGTTCAACTTACAAAGACTTTGGAGTAAGCTGAACAGAATTACCCTGGGGATGCAGCTGCAGTATAGCTGCACACTCTTAAACCAAGCGGGGGGGGGGGGGATTGCAAGTCCAGTGCACAGGAAAAGTTTTAAAACTAAAGGGGATAAAGAAACACCCAGCGATAGCTTTTATTACTATGGGGCAACAGCGGGAGAGAAACACCAGGCCGACCCAGAAATACTATCCGCTTTTAAACCAAGCGGGGGGGGTGTGTGTGTGTGGAGTGAGGGAGCTCGGAGCACCAGGAAGGGTTTAAGGTAAAGCAATAAGCAGCAAAATGGGACAATAGCAAAATTGGGGCAATGCAGCCGTCTGAAAGAAGTTTTTAAATGGAGCTGCCGCCCCCTGAAATCGCGGAGGCGTGGGGGAGCAACGCCAAAGGGAGAAGGCAACACGTGGGGAGAGGGGGAGGAAGGGCTCCAAGCCAAAACATGGGGAGAGGGGGAGGAAGGGCTCCAAGCCAAACCACGGAGCCTGCTAGAGAAGGACACAAAGCCAGCTAGCGAAGGGGGAGGGAGGACAATATCAGCTCAGGAGGGACAAAATTCCAGAGTAGGGAGGGGGGGTAACGAAGGGGGAAGGGGGGAGTTGAAATAATAATAAGCTGCTGGAAAAGCCCTCACAGGAATTCACAGCAATACTGCAAGCACACAGGCGCACAAACAGAGTATCTCCCCTTAGTTCGCCAGGGCGCTGAGGAACACACACACACACACAAATGCACACACAGAGTGGCTATCCGCCGGTCGGAGGAGCGCTGAAAAGCCCAAATTAGCCAGCACGGAACCCACTGCCTTTAAGACAAGCTTTAAGAGGACATAGAGGCAAAGAGGATAGTAGGTAGGCGGATGCAGCTGCAAGCGCACGTGTGCCGAGGCCGAAATAATACAAATAAAAGCAAAGTAACCAGGCAGTGAGGAAAACTGCACTGTGGCAAAACAAAGTCACTAACCCAGAAACATGCACCCAAAAGTAAAGGAGAACTTTAGGCAGTATAGTCGGGAGGTAGAGAACACTAGGAGTAAAGTCTTAAGGGTAACATAGAATTTCCGGCACTAAATATGCTCAGCAGACGGAAACAATGAGAAAAGCTTTGGAAATCAAAATGAGAAAATAAGGAAGAATGAGGGGGAAGCAGTAGTAAAATGCAAGGTACATGCAAAGGGGGTTAGCTTGGACAACAGCAACAACAAGGCGGAACCTCCCTTTTAAAAGTCCTCTTCAAAGTACCGGCTCCACGTGGTCGCTCAGCTGGGCACGCGGAAGAGGAAATCCTGACTCTCCTGACTCGCACAGGACGACAAAGAGAAATGAGGCCGGGGAGAGGCTGGCACTGCAGCATAAAGGCTGCTGGACACGCCCCCCCCATGGCACCTGGTTGGGCGGCCACCGGGGGGGGGCGTGAGTGCCAGCCAGGTGAGCTGGAGGCAGGGGGCAACGCCCCCTGCTAGGAGCGGTGTTCGGGCTCCCGCCCACAACCACTCCCCTCTCTTTCAGGGAGGAGAGTCTTTATTCTGCTTCTCCTCCAACTGCTCCCAGTGTTTGTTCTTGATCTGTGGGTGGTGTCACTTTTGGTTTATCTTCCAATGTTGGCTTCGTTATGTCCAAAATTCCTGGTTTCGGCCTTGATTCTCTGTTGTCCGCTTCCTTGTATAAGTCTTCCTCGTGAACTTTCAAGAACTTCTCTTTATCCTCTTCCGATTTTATCTTAACCTTTTTCCCTTTGTAAGTAAAGGACAGCCCCTGGGGAAATTCCCACCGGAAGACAATGTTGTTTCTTCTTAGCAGGGTCACCAGGTCTCCGTATTTCGCTCTAAGGTCCAATAAATGTTTCGGGATGTCTTTGTAAATTTCTATCCTTGAACCCTCTATTTCCAGTGATTTCTGATAGTGTAGGCCCAGTATTTTGTCTCTCTCTTCTTTAGATCCAAGCGTAATCAGGCAGTCTCTTACCTTGTTCCTTCTTCCCTCTTTATTCCCTCTGCCAAGTCTAAAGGCTGTCACTATCTTAAAGTCTTTCTCTGGATCAAGGTCCCAGAAGTCTCCGAATTCCTGCGTAAGAAATTCACTCGAGTTACCTTCTTCCGATTCCGGTACAGCTCTGATCCTCAAATTAGCCTGTTTATCTTTCAATTCCAATAGGGACAGTTGTGCCTTGTGCTCTTCTATTTGCTTGTTAATTGGTTGCAATTTTCCTTCTACCACCAGCACCTTTTCTCTGGCTTCCTCAGCAATTTTCTTTGTCAATTTAGATTCCTGTACCAGCCTGTCAATAGCCTGTGTGTTGGAATTAATAGTTGTAGTGTTTAAATCAATTTTAGCTGACAATTTTTCCAAAGCTCCAAATATTTTGTCTAATGATGCACTTAAGTTCTCTTCAGCACCTGTGCTTTTTGCACCAGTCTGTCCAGTATCCTCTTTTTCTGAAACGGAGTGCTACTATTGATTGTCTTTGTTGCTGTTGTCTGGTTTTAATCCTGGTTGGCTGGGGCTTATCCTGATCCATTGCTTTGTTGTTCAAAAATTCAAGGTCGCTCACGCAGCTCAAATTCCTTTCCGATGGGAAAATTTCCAGACCTTGTAGTGGAAAATCCCCAGCTATATTCCAGGCCTCCTCTAGGGGAGTACTTTGGCAACAGTATTGCTTTCAAAGCTGTTTTCCAAAGGCTGTCCTGTCCTACTTTCACTTTTCAATAAAAGGCAACAATTACAGAGAGTTCTTCCAGTTCCAACTGCTACAAAGAGTCCCTTCCAATTCAAAAGCAGAGTAATCTCAAACAGTTACAAATCTTTATAAACGGTGCAACACTTTCTTATTGTCTCTGGCAGACCAATATCAGGGGTTAGGCAGTGGTCTTTCCCCCCCCTCCAGCTCCTTAATCTCAAGTTCAAAGATTTCCCTCTCCCCCTCACTTCGGGGGGGGGGTGTTCTTACATCAGGCATTGAAATCTGAGTCTTTTTAATTTAATTTCTGCAGCTCTAGCTTTAAAGGTCTTTGCTTTGCTTCTCTCTACAAGAGCGGAAGACGGACTTCCTTTTTGCGTCTTCCCGCTTCAGTGCCAAGTTCAAAGTCTTTTTTCCGATCAGAGGTAATCCAATCCTCTGATCTCCCGATTTAAAGATCTTACTCAGGGGTTGTAGTTTGTAATCCGAATTTCAAAGGAAAGAGTACAGCGCTCTCCGGCAACAGCTGCGCGGCTTCACTCCACGGAAGTAGCGATCGACCCTCAGCGCCGCACCACCCCCACTCCGCTCCGGAGCCCCTCGTGGGGTTCCCTTGCTAAATGGGGGAGCGCTTCTGGCGCCCGCCGGGTCCCACGGCCGCAGGCTTCTCCCGCCTGCGGTTTTTTCGGGTCTCCGCTGCGTCGTAGCGGTAAGACCCCCAGATTCCGCGGAGCTTCTCCCGTTCAGAAGAAGACCGCCATTACCGTTGGCGCCGCCTCCGGAAGTCTCCACATGCTGCTTCTGTCAAGGTCATTTTGAAGTGTGGTCCTGTCCTCTGGGGTGTTAGCCACCCCTCCCAGTTTGGTGTCATCTGCAAACTTGATCAGGATGCCCTTGAGTCCATCATCCAAGTCGTTGATAAAGATGTTGAATAAGACCGGGCCCAAGACAGAACCCTGTGGCACCCCACTAGTCACTCTACTCCAGGATGAAGAGGAACCATTGATGAGCACCCTTTGGGTTCGGTCAGTCAGCCAGTTACAAATCCACTGAGTGGTAGCATAGTCAAGACCGCATTTTACCAGCTTCTTTACAAGAATATCATGGGGCACCTTGTCAAATGCCTTGCTGAAATCAAGGTAGGCTATATCCACTGCGTTCCCTTCATCTACCAGGCTTGTAATTCTGTCAAAAAACGAGATCAGGTTAGTCTGACAGGACTTATTTTTCAGAAATCCATGCTGACTATTGGTGATCACAGCATTCCTTTCTAGGTGCTCACAGACTGTTTGCTTAATGATCTGCTCCAGAATCTTCCCTGGTATTGATGTCAGACTGACTGGGCGGTAATTATTTGGGTCCTCTCTTTTCCCCTTTTTGAAAATAGGGACAACATTTGCCCTCCTCCAGTCTTCTGGGACTTTGCCTGTTCTCCAGGAATTCTCAAAGATGACTGCCAGTGGTTCTGACATCACATCTGCCATTTCTTTTAATACTCTTGGATGCAGTTCATCTGGCCCTGGAGACTTGAATACATCTAAACTAGCCAAGTATTCTTGTACTATCTCCTTAGTTATTCTGGGTTGTGTTTCCTTTGCTGAATCATTTGCTCCAAATTCTTCAGGTCGGGCATTGTTTTCTTTATCGGAGAAGACTGAGGCAAAGAAGGCATTGAGGAGTTCAGCCCTTTCTGTGTCCCCTGTTTGCATTTCACCATCTTCTCCTCTGAGTGACCCCACTGTTTCTTTGTTCTTCCTTTTGCTACGAACATACCCATAAAAGCCTTTTTTGTTGCTTTTAACCTCTCTAGCAAGCCTGAGTTCATTCTGTGCTTTAGCTTTTCTGACTTTGTGTCTACACGTGCTGGCTATTTGTTTGAATTCCTCTTTGGTGGTCCCCCCCCCTTTTCCATTTTTTGTACACATCCTTTTTTAATCTTAACTCAGTTAAAAGTTCTTTAGATAGCCACCCTGGCTTCTTTAGGCACCTTCCATGTTTCCGTCTCATTGGTATTGCCTGACGTTGTGCTTTTACTATCCCCTCTTCACAAACTCCCAGCCATCATGAACTCCCTTTCCTTTTAGTATTACTCTCCATGGGATCTCACCCAGCACTTCCCTAAGTTTTATGAAGTCGGCTTTCTTAAAGTCAAGAAATTGAGTCCTAGTATGCTTGGCTGCTCCTTTCCGCTGTAAAGTAAACTTCAGAAGAGCATGATCACTCGCGCCTAATGATCCTTCCACTTCTTTTTTTTTTATAAAATTTTTTATTTGTTTTACAAAAGTTTTTTTAAAACAAACAAACACATAAAAAGACATACAAACACGTATAGTTTCATAACATTTTTTCATAAACCTCTTTTCCGGGACTCCCCCATACCCCCCCTTTCTGCATCCCAATGTCCATAATTTTTTAGCAACTTCTAAGTATTTCTTTCCAACCTCTGTCTTCTTAATCTTTTCTTTAATCTAATCTTATATCGCTGTAACCCTTTCTTTCTGAAAACCTCGACATTCTAGCATTCATCAAGTTTATAGTAGTCCTTGAGATAAATTTTAAATTTCTTCCATTCTTCTTCCGCCGTCTCTTTTCCCTGATCACGGATTCTGCCAGTCATCTCAGCCAGTGTCATATAGTCCATCACTTTCATCTGCCATTCTTCCAGGGTGGGTAGATCTTGTGTCTTCCAATACTTTGCAATAAGTATTCTTGCTGCTGTTGTTGCGTACATAAAGAAAGTTCTATCTTTCTTTGGCACCAATTGGCCGACAATGCCCAAGAGAAAGGCCTCTGGTTTTTTAGAGAAAGTACATTTAAGTATCTTTTTCATTTCATTATATATCATTTCCCAGAAAGCCTTAATCTTCGGGCATGTCCACCAAAGGTGATAGAAAGTACCTTCAGTTTCTTTACATTTCCAACACTTATTATCAGGCAAATGATAGATTTTTGCTAGCTTGACTGGGGTCATGTACCACCTGTATATCATTTTCATAATGTTTTCCTTTAAGGCATTACATGCCGTGAATTTAATACCGGTGTTCCACAACCATTCCCAGTCAGCAAACATAATATTATGACCAATGTCCTGTGCCCACTTAATCATAGCCGATTTAACTGTTTCATCTTGTGTATTCCATTTCAGCAGCAAGTTATACATTCTTGATAAATTCTTAGTATTGGGTTCTAACAGTTCAGTCTCTAGTTTTGATTTTTCCACCTGAAAGCCAATTTTCCTGTCCTGTTTAAAAATCTCCATTATTTGGTGATATTGAAGCCAATCTTGTACTTTAGGTTTCATTTTCTCATGACTTTGTAATTTCAGTTTATCTCCCTCCTGTTCCAAGATTTCCCAATACTTCGGCCATCCGACCTCCATATTGAGTTTCTTCAATGCCTTAGCCTCCACAGGTGACACCCATCTAGGGGTTTTGTTTTCCAACAGATCTTTATATCTTATCCAGACATTAAACAATGCTTTTCTAACAATATGGTTTTTAAAGGCCCTATGCACCTTGATTTTATCATACCATAGATATGCATGCCAACCAAATGCGTTATTAAAACCTTCCAAATCCAAAATGTCTGTGTTCTCGAGGAGCATCCACTCTTTCAGCCAGCAAAACGCGGCTGCTTCATAATACAATTTTAAGTCCGGCAGGGCAAATCCCCCTCTTTCTTTGGCATCGGTCAATATTTTAAATTTAATTCTGGGCTTTTTGCCCTGCCAGACAAATTTCGCAATGTCTTTCTGCCACCTCTTAAAACAGTCCATCTTGTCCAGGATCTGCAAGGTTTGAAACAAAAATAACATTCTAGGCAATACATTCATCTTGATAACTGCAATTCGGCCTAACATTGACAGTTTCAGATTTGACCATATTTCTAGATCTTTTTTAATTTCTAACCAACATTTTTCATAGTTGTCCTTATACAAATTCAAATTTTTAGATGTCAAGTAAACCCCTAGGTATTTCACCTTCTTAACCACCGTCAAACCTGTCTCCTCTTGGAATTTCTCCTTCTCCATATCTGTTAAATTTTTTCCTAAAACTTTAGTTTTTTGTTTATTCAGTTTAAATCCAGCTACCTGGCCAAATTGTTGAATTATTTCTAACACCTTTTTCGTACTAGTGTTTGGCTCTTGCAAGGTCAATACTAGATCATCTGCAAATGCCCTTAACTTGTAATGTTTTGCTCCGACCTGTACACCTTTAACCTGCTGGTCATTTCTAATCATATTCAGCAACACCTCCAGAACCGAGATAAAAAGCAATGGGGAAATTGGGCACCCCTGTCGTGTTCCTTTTTCTATCTTGAGTTCCTCAGTTATTACGTTATTTACAATCAGCTTAGCTTTTTGTTCAGAATATATTGCACCCATACCATTCTCAAATCCTTGCCCTACCCCCATCCCATGAAGATTCTTTTTCAAAAAGCTCCAAGAAATATTGTCAAAGGCTTTCTCCGCATCCACAAAAATCAGCACTGCTTTAGTATTTATATTCACCTCTAACTTTTCCAAAATATCTATTATATTCCTTACATTGTCTGATAGGTGCCTTTTTGGGAGAAAGCCTGCTTGGTCCTTATGAATCTTCTCCATCAACACTTTTTTAAGTCTTTTTGCCAAAATGTCTGCAAAAATTTTGTAATCCACATTAAGTAATGATATTGGGCGGTAGTTCTTTAATTGGGTCTTTTCAGTCTCTGTCTTTGGTATGAGTGAAATATACGCTTCTTTCCACGATTCAGGTGCCTTTTTTCCCTCTAGGATCTCGTTGCAGACTTCCTTTAACGGTTGGATCAACCACTCCTTCAAAGATTTGTAATATCTGGAAGTCAGTCCATCTGGCCCTGGAGATTTGCCCAATTGCATATTCTGAATGGCACCCTCTATCTCTTGTTCTGTTATTCTCTGGTTCAGATCCATCTTACTTTGATGAGAGATTTTTTGTAATCCATATTTATCAAGGAATTTATCTATATCTTCTTCATTTTGTGGTCCTTGCGCATAGAGTTTTTTAAAATAACTCAAAAAACAATTTCTAATCTCATTAGGTTTAGATATGTTCTTTCCATCCACTTCTAGGCTTGTAACTGTATTTAGTTTCTGCCTTTTCTTCAATTGCCATGCCAGAAGTTTGCCACATTTGTCTGCCGATTCAAATGTCTTTTGTTTCATTTGCTTTATCTTCCATTCAATCTCTTGGTTCATCAATTCCATATATTGTGTTTGATATAACTTAATCTCTCTCAGAATCTCCTGGGACTTTGGCTTTACTCTTAATTTTTTCTCTCCTTCCTTTATCTTTTCCAAGATCTTTTCCTTTTTCTCGTTCTGTTTCCTCTTCTTTATTGAGTTTTGTTGAATCAAGAAACCTCGCATCACAGCTTTACTTGCGTCCCAGATCACTCTTTTTTCCACATCGGCCTTTAAATTTATTTCAAAATAGTCCTTTAAAGTTTTTTGGGCCTTCATGTGGATCTCCTTATCTCGAAAGAGGGTGTCATTCATTCTCCATCTAAATTGACCAGTTGTTGTGAGTTTCATTTCCATCTTCACGGCGTTATGGTCGGAGCAGGTTTTTGGGTAGATTTCTACCTTCTTAATCTTTGGAGCCATCCCACTAGTAATCCAAATTTGATCAATTCTGGTCCAGGTCATCATTGCTTGGGAGAAAAAGGTTCCCTCTCTCTCAAGAGGGTTCCTTGTTCTCCATATGTCTATTAAGTCCATATTTTCAGTCATTTCAAAAAAGGTCTTCGGGAGTCTCCCTTCCTTGGTGACTGTCAATCTTTGTGCCTTGTCCATGTTTGTGGAGACCACGCCATTCATGTCTCCCATAATTATCATATTGTAATCCAGATAGTCCATCAAAATTTCATGGAGTTTCTTGAAGAATTCTGCCTTGCCTTCATTTGGTGCATAAATTCCAACTATCAGAAATTTTTCTCCTTGTACTTGTATCTCAACTGCCAAATATCTTCCTTGTTCATCTTTAAACATCATTTTTGGAACCCACTTCTCTTTTACATAGATCACAACTCCTCTTTTTTTAACTTTGTCCGATGAGATAAATTCTTGTCCTAATCTTTTATTTATAAGTAATCTCCTGTGAGCTCTGGTTATGTGAGTTTCTTGTAAACATATCAAATCCAGTTGTTCTCTGTTCAGAATATGAAAAACTTGTCGTCTCCTCAAAGGCATGTTGAGCCCATTACAATTCCAACTAAGGAATTGCAGGGCCAACTTGTTATTTTTCTAGTACTCCTCCAACAGCTCCAAGTTGCTGCTCTTCCTCTGATGGTGGTGGGTTGTGTCCAAACGATAGGTTCAAAATGTCTATTGCTCTCCTCTGTTCTGCAATTGGGTCCACAGTTCCCTTCTGTAAGTCCTCTCGGTTTCTTTCCAAAAATCTCTCTTTATCTTGTATCGTTTTTATTTTCACCTTCTTTCCCTTGTAATCAAAAGACAGTCCCTGTGGGAATTCCCACCTGAAGATGATGGTGTTCTTTTTTAGCAGATAAATCAAATCCTTATAGAAAGCTCTCAGATCCAAGATATATTTAGGGATATCTTTAAAAATCTGTATAGATGAGTTTTCAATTTGCAAGGCCTTTTCAAAATGTAGTCTTAATATTTTATCTCTTTCTTCCTTTGATCTAAGGGTGATCAAACAATCCCTCGGAGTCTTTCTGTTCTGTCTTTTACCCAGTCTGAACGCTGTTGTAATTTTAAATTCGTCCTCCTCCAAATCTTCCCAGCAGTCAGCAAACTCTTGTGTTAGGAACTCCACGAGATTGTCCCCTTCGTTCTCTGGAATTAATCTCAATTTCAAGTTTCTCTCTTTTCTCTGTAATTCCCACAAAGCCAGAGTTGCATCATGTTCATGCACCTTTTTAGCAATCGGTTCTAAGTTCTCTTGGGTCTCTCCAGCTATGGTTCTAGCTTCTTCTGCAATTTTACGTGTTGCAGAATTTTCCTGAACAAGCTTGTTTATAGATTCTGTGTTCAAATCGAGTCTTGCTGTCAATTCTGTTAATTTCTGTGTGTTTTCTGAACTCTGCTTTGTTAGAGTCTCCAGGGATTGGTTTATCTTAAGTAGAGCTTGTGTTACTGCATCCATGGAAGCGGCTGTCACTTTTTCTTGTCCTGTTGTTCCTGTAGGAGTTGCACCTGTAATTGAGCCTCTCTTCTTTTGTTGCTGTTGCTGTTGCTGGTGTTGTTGTTGTTTAGCCTTAGCTCTTGTGGTTATCTCTTCTGGTGGACCACTCATGTCCCAAGGTCGTTTCCCACGGGAACCGTCTTCTGATGAAAAATTCCACTGTCCTGGGCTGTAACAACCTTTACTTTACCCTCTAGGGGGAGCAAATCAAAATGTCCAAGTACGGAGACAAAGAAAGTTTAAAACAAGTATATCAGGAGGCTTGTAAATATGAATTGCAACACTTTTCCAATAGATACTGTCTCAGCCTACTCTAATATACTGTAGCAGCAAAATCCAATGACTTTGTATCAAGCAAAACTTCCACCATGTAACTTTCACAAAAGTTTAAAGTCAGTTCAGTGCCCTATTGTCTTATTTAGCAGTCCGTTTCAGGTTATTGAGGCAGCAGAAGACTTTTTCTTTTAAATAAATCATGCAGTTCTTAATGTCTCTTTTTCCTCCCCTCCTCCCTGCTAGCTAGAGGGGAGGTCTAAAGTCCAAATGTCAGATTTAGATAATCAAAAACAAAGTTTCTTGCGGATGCAGCTTTAAAGTTTCGTTGCTTTAACTGTCATGCAGTCGGGGGAAGGCAGACTTCCTTAATTTTCAGCTTCCCCGTTTTCAACCAAATTTCAAATATAGGCTTTAGTTTCGAATAGACGTTCAATCTTACGGGTTTTTTCAGTCCAAAATTTACAGGAAGGAATCGGCGCTCTCCGCTAATGGCGACGCGGCTTCACCCTGCGGGCTGGGTAGCGATTCTCAGCACCGCGCACCCCCGATGTCGTTCCGGAGCCTTTAAAAAGGCTCTTTCTGCGGTAAAGGGGGGCGCTCCTGGTGCCCACCGAATCTCCTTGTTCACAGGCTTCCGCGCCTGTGATTTTAGGGGTCCCCCGCTTGCCGTAGCGGGTCAGACCCGAACTCGCAGAGCAGTCCTCCTCCGGAGCTCGGAAAGAGGACCGCCATTAGCGCTGGCGCCGACCGGAAGTCTCAATGATCCTTCCACTTCTACCCCACTAACCAGGTCATCAACATTGGTTAGGACCAGATCTAAAATGGCTGTTCCTCTTGTTGCTTCTCCCACTTTCTGGACAATGAAGTTGTCTGCAAGGCCAGTGAGGAATCTGTTTGACCTTATGCTCTTGGCTGAGTTTGACATCCAACAAATATCCGGGTAATTGAAGTCCCCCATTACTACTGTATCCCTTCTTTTTGCATGCTTGGCCATCTGTTCCAGGAAGGCATCATCTATGTCCTCCGTTTGGCTTGGGGATCTATAGTAAACTCCCACAATGAGGTCACTGTTATTCTTCTCTCCCTTAATTTTGACCCAAATGCTTTCACTTTGGCTTTGAGGTTCTAAATCTTGGATCTCTTCACAGGTATACACATCCCTGACATATAACGCCACTCCTCCTCCTTTCTTGTCTGGTCTGTTTCTCTGAAATAGATTGTATCCCCCATTATTACATTCCAATCGAGGTGCAGCCCATCGCTTGCCAGAAGTCCATCTTCAAGAAACTGCAGTCCGTGATCTAAGAATCCAAACTGTTCCTGTTTACACCATTTGCGAAGCCAGCTGTTCACTTCCACTATTTTTTCTTCTCTCCCTGGGCCACGTCGTTCAACTGGGAGGACAGGAGGTTGCGTTGTTGACTGGAGCGTTCTCAAGCCTCTTCCTCTTTCCTCCCTTGTGCTAAACAGCAGCCGGGGGTGCTCGGGGGGGGGAGAATTCTTGCTCTGCAGGAACCCTTGGGTCCCCACACTCCTGTGGGGTTTTTTTTTGGGGGGTGCTGAGCTCTGGCGCTGCCCTCAAAGCCTCTCCGCCGGCTCCCTGTCACAGACGACACTCAGCACACCGACATTTTCCTCTGCAGCAGCCGGAACTGAAGTCTGTTTTCATATAATTTAGTTTATTGGATTTTTTACTTTGGTTTATTTTTGTTTAGTTAGAAATTATAAGAAAAGAGTACAGTGGTGCCCCGCAAGACGAATGCCTCGCAAGACGGAAAACTCGCTAGACGAAAGTGTTTTCCGTTTTGGAGGTGCTTCGCAAAACGAATCTTCTATGGGCTTGCTTCACAAGACGAAAATGCCTTGCGAGTTCCTGCGGGTTTTTTTCTCTCCCCCCCTTTTTCTAAGCCGCTAATCCACTAATCCGTCAATGGGCTTGCTTTGCAAGACGAAAAAATCGCTAGACGAAGAGACTCACAGAACAGATTCTTTTCCTCTTGCGAGGCACCACTGTATGTACAAAGTCACTGTATGTACAAAGTTTAAATCAGTATTTAATGGTATAACTATTTAAGGCTGCACATGTACCTAAGATCGTGTATGGATGTAAATTAATTAAAAAAAGAGAGAGATCGGCCCTTGGGGAGGATTGCGGCACCAGCAAACTATTAAAATACAATGGTCTTTCAGATATTAAAAGCTTCCCTAAACAGGGCTGCCTTCAGATGTCTTCTAAAAGTCTGGTAGTTGTTTTTCTCTTTGACATCTGCTGGGAGGGCATTCCACAGGGCGGGCGCCACTACCGAGAAGGCCCTCTGCCTGGTTCCCTGTAACTTGGCTTCTTGCAGTGAGGGAACCACCAGAAGGCCCTTTGGGCTGGACCTCAGTGTCTGGGCTGAACAATGGCTTTGACAGGGGCGCCAGTCATATCAGCCGAAAAATCCCCCAGACCTGTTTGAAATCCCACTGGATCCATCAGCCTCCGAGGGCGGACCTTCCTAATAGATCCCCCTCTGCGGAGGGGGAAAGGTGCTGAAATCCTAAATCTCAACAGGAATTGATCTGACCACGACAAGGGACTGATGTCAATGTCCCCCACCTTCAAATCACCCTCTTCCTGTCCAGTCCAGAAAACAAGGTCCAGAGTGTGTCCTGCCTTGTGTGTTGGGCCGGTGACATGTTGGAACAGCCCCATGGTTGTCATGGCAGCCATTATGTCCTGAGCCGCCCCAGAGCCAGCTGTCTCAACATGGATGTTGAAGTCTCCCAGAACCAGTAGTCTAGGAGTCCCCAACATTGCCTCCAAGACCAACTCTGTCATCTCAGGCAGGGAGACTGCTGGGCAGTGAGGCGGGTGGTAAACTAGCAGAATCCCTAATCTGTCCTGATTGCCCAGCGCCAGGAACAAACACTCTAGCCCCCCCCCCAAAAAAAAACTGGACAGAGAGCCTGGAGATAGAGAATCTCTATGTTGTTGTTGTTTAGTCGTTTAGTCATGTCCGACTCTTCGTGACCCCATGGACCAGAGCACACCAGGCACTCCTGTCTTCCACTGCCTCCCACAGTTTGGTCAGACTCATGTTTGTAGCTTCGAGAACACTGTCCAACCATCTTGTCCTCTGTCGTCCCCTTCTCCTTGTGCCCTCCATCTTTCCCAACATCAGGGTCTTTTCCAGGGAGTCTTCTCTTCTCATGAGGTGGCCAAAGTATTGGAGCCTCAGCTTCAGGACCTGTCCTTCCAGTGAGCACTCAGGGCTGATTTCCTTCAGAATGAAGAATAGGTTTGATCTTCTTGCAGTCCATGGGACTCTCAAGAGTCTCCTCCAGCACCATAATTCAAAAGCATCAATTCTTTGGCGATAAGCCTTCTTTATGGTCCAGCTCTCACTTCCATACATCACTACTGGGAAAACCATAGCTTTAACAATACGGTCCTTTGTTGGCAAGGTGATGCCTCTGCTTTTTAAGATGCTGTCTAGGTTTGCCATCGCCTTTCTCCCAAGGAGCAGGCATCTTTTAATTTCGTGACTGCTGTCACCATCTGCAGTGATCATGGAGCCCAAGAAAGTGAAATCTCTCACTGCCTCCATTTCTTCCCCTTCTATTTGCCAGGAGGTGATAGGCCCAGTCGCCATGATCTTCGTTTTTTTGATGTTGAGCTTCAGACCATATTTTGTGCTCTCCTCTTTCACCCTTATTAAAAGGTTCTTTAATTTCTCCTCACTTCTGCCATCAAGGTTGTGTCATCTGCATATCTGAGGTTGTTGGAAAAAAACCACAATTTAAAAGGCTATCGAAACAGTTTAAAAACAGTTTTTTTAAAAAAGAGGTCCTCTCTGCTGAGCAGCAGTCCTCATGGGCCTGTCAGGCCCCGCTCCAGGCCAGGTGGAGAGAGGCAGGAATGGGGCCCTCAGGCACTCAGCAGAGGAGTCCTCTGGTTGAAACCCAGATATCGCCCAGCCCTACTATTGCATATCTCTGTCCAGGTGATAAGTACTTTTATGCTGCTTTACAAATGTGTCCACCACCTAGTTGATTTGTGCAGTATATTTGCCTGTAAAATAAATATAAAGAAAGTAGTGGGGGTTATTGGGAATGTTTGATGTTTTATTGTGTTCTTTATCTGCAAGAAGCTGCCGAGAGTGGCTGGGGAAACCGAGTCAGATGGGCAGAGTACAAATAATAAAATTATGATTACTATTATTTGGTTACAAAGAACAGGAAGTAAGTGACACAGGGTGGCGTCACTAGAAAGTTATCTTTGTTTAGAGATCAAGAGGTAACTAAGAAGGCCCAAAAAACCATGAGAGACTATTTTGAGATAAATTTGAATACCACTGTGGAAAAAAGAGTAATTTGGGATGCAAGTAAAGCAGTTATGAGGGGGTTTCTGATTCAACAGAACTCACTAAAGAAGAGAGCTCAAAATGCGAAAAAAGAAAAAAAATTGGATAAAATAAAAGGGCGAGAAAAAACTGAGATTGAAACTGTGATGGGATGATTAGCTGCTTGTGCGTAAAATCGTGGTCCCTCAGAGTTTGTGCAACTCCACAAACCTCTGTGTGTGACAGAGCTCCTCAAACATGTCTGCCCTAGTCACTTCCAGATTCCGACAGTGGTTGTTTTCGGAAGCGCTTCCAGCATAGAAGCTCCTTAACGGAAACACGTCTCCTGGACTCACGACGTGACAGCTTCCTGCGAGGAACGGGTCTCCCTATGGGAGCTTCTGACACCTCCCCGCTGTTCTCGCTGGACGTGTCCCTGAGCCCTCCCTCTTCCCTGCTAGTTCCTGCTTTAGCTGCTGCGTCTCTCTCCGCATTCATGAGACCTTCCTCCAGAGACCCATCTCTCCCCCTGCTGGCCCCTGCTTTCGCTGCTGACTCCCTCCCAGCCTCTGTGAGCCCTTCCACCACCTGTTCCTCCGATGGCAGTTCCCTGACATCCACCTCCCCTCCAGGGCCCCCTTCACCCCCGCCCATTCCCTCTCCTCTGGGCGGTGAGGAGGTAAAACCCCGAAAAGAATCCTCTTCATCTTCAGACGTCTCGAACATTTCCCTCCATCGGTCTCCGTTCTGGCTCGCTGAATCCTCCTCCTCCTCGGAATCAGTGAACCCCTCCAACTCTTCTTCTTCGTCGGTGGTAGCAAAGTATTCCCTCCGGAACCTCGCCACTGGCTGAGGTTTACGTGGGAACCTCTGATGAAAAGTTTCTATTAAAACCTCGTCATTGACATCCTCTGCCATGACCCAGGTGTTTTCCGACTCCGGTTCCCCTTCCCACGTTACCAAATACTCTACTTGATCTCCCTTCCACCTGGAATCGAGAACCTCCGCTACATGGTAGCTGTGTTCCCTCTCCTCCATTGCTGGTCCCCGAGTGACCCTCCCTTCTCTGTCCCCTTTATACGGTGACAGCAACGACCTGTGGAAAACTGGGTGCAGCTTCATGTGGTTCGGTAACCGGAGTCTGAAAGCCACTGGGTTGACCTGTTGGGTGACTTCAAATGGCCCCAGTCTTTTGGGTCTTAACTTCTTACAACCCCCTTTGAATGGTAACCCTTGGGTTGACAGCCACACCTGGTCCCCCACCCTGATGGTTTCACCTTCTCTTCTGTTTTTGTCTGCCTGCCTCTTATATTCCTCCTTGGCCCTGTCTAAGTTAAGTTGGAGCTGCCGATGGATCGCTTCCATTTCTTCTACGAACTGTACGGCAGCTGGAACGCTCCAGTTCTCCCCTTCCCCCCCCCTGGGAAAGCTCGGGGATGGCACCCGTAATTAGCCAAAAAGGGGCTCATCCCCGTGGACACGTTCTCCGCATTGTTGTAGGCAAATTCTGCCAACGCCAGCTTCTCCACCCAATCATTCTCTCTGTCATTCACATAACACCTCAAATATTGCTGGAGGATGCCATTGGCTCTTTCCGCCTGCCCGTTGGTTTCAGGGTGCCGGGCAGTTGAAAAATTGACCTCTACATGCAGTAAGCTCATGAGCTTCCTCCAGAACCTGGAAGTAAATTGTTTCCCTCGGTCTGAAACCACCCTCAAGGGGGCGCCATGCAACCTAAACACATTTTCTACAAACAATTTAGCGGTTTCTTCTGCCGTGACCGCATGTGAGCAGGCTATAAAGTGGGCCATTTTGGTTAACAGGTCTACCACAACCATGATGGCTGTTTTCCCTCTGGACCTTGGCAGATCAGTCATGAAATCTATGGCCACTGTTTCCCATGGTCTTTCAGGTGTGGGTAGTGGTTCTAATAACCCTGCCGGTGCCCGCCTCTCCCCCTTGGCTCGCTGGCATTGGTCACACCCTCTCACATACTCCCGCACATCTTCCCTGACCTTGGGCCACCAAAATTCCCTGGTGACCAGCCACATGGTTTTGTGTTGCCCAAAATGCCCTGCTGTGGGGCTATCGTGCAGTTGCTTGAGTACCTTCTCCCTCAAATCACCTTCAGGTATATATAACGCTCCCTTGTAATACAACGCCCCGTTTCTCTCCTCAAAACCCCCGGGTTTGTCTCCCTCCCTCCTGAGACCCCTGAGTTTGTCCTGGGCGTACTCATCATGCACCGTTCCCTCTACCAGTTCCCTTTGCCCCACCAATGTCGCTCCACACACCCAGCGGTCCTCTGGAATGACATGTGTTTCTTCGGGTGCTCCCTCCCCCTCCAAATATTCAGGTTTGCGTGAGAGAGCGTCTGCCCTAACGTTCTCTGGGCCTGGCACGTAACAAATCTCAAAGTTAAATTTGGAGAACTCCTGGGCCCATCTCAACTGCCGTTGGTTGAGCACTCGCGCAGTTCTCCAATACTCTAGGTTCTTATGGTCAGTGCACACTTGCACCTTATGTTGTGCACCAATTAGCAGGTGCCTCCATCTCCGGAAAGCCTCATGAATAGCAAGAAGTTCTCGGTCGTACACCGTGTAGTTCCTCTCAGATTTGTTCAGCTTTCGCGAAAAAAAGGCACACGGTCTCCACTCTGACTCCTCCTTCCCTGGCTGCAGAAGAAGCACCGCCCCTATAGCTCTGTCTGATGCGTCTGTTTCGACTCTCAGCTTTTTTTGTAAATCCACATGCAGAAGTTGTCCTTCAGAGGCGAAGGCCCTTTTCAGTTCCTCAAACGCTCGCTCCGCCTCCGCAGTCCAAACAAATTTCTTCTTACTGCTGAGACAGTCCGTAATGGGCGCCGTCAGGTGTGCAAAGTTTCGGATGAACTTACGATAAAAGTTCCCAAACCCTAGGAACCTCTGCACATCCTTCTTGGTTTTGGGTGTTTTCCATTCCAGCACTGCCTGGACCTTGCCGGGATCCATGGCCAATCCCTTGTCTGACAGGCGGTACCCCAGGAATTCCACCTCCTTGGTATGAAACTGACACTTCTCCAGTTTCACCCACAGCCTGTTGGCTTGCAGCCTGCTCAACACTTCTCTGACGTCTCTCACATGCTGCTCCTCATTCTCAGAATACACCAACACGTCATCTAGGAAGGCCACGCAATTCTTGTAAAGCAAAGGCCCCAGTACGTGGTTCATAAACGATTGGAAGCACGCCGAGCCTGCTTGTAAGCCAAATGGCATCACGAGGTATTCAAATGCCCCCAAAGGGGTGAACATGGTGGTTTTCCATTCATCCCCTTTCCTTATACGTATCAGGTTGTACGCCCCCCTTAGGTCCAGCTTTGTAAAAATCTTTCCCTTCCGCACCCTGGTCAAAATGTCGTCAATCCTGGGCATAGGGAAAGCCACTGGTTCTGTCACTGCATTTAACCCCCTGAAGTCACACACCAGTCTCGGCTTGTCCGTGTTTTTTTTATCCACAAAAAACACTGGGCTACCCCCCGCTGCTTTGGACTCTCTGATGAAGCCTCTCTTCAGGTTCTTGTCAATGAACTCTCGCAGCTCCTGCATTTCTCTGTCTGACATGGCATACAACTTGCCTACAGGAAGCTGTGCTCCAGGGAGTAAATTGATTTGACAGTCAAAGGGCCTATGCGGGGGTAGTTGGTCAGCTTCCTTCTCGCTGAACACGTCGCTGAGATCTGCGTATTGTGGTGGTACCTTCACCTTCTCCATTACTTCTGTCCCTGCTAGGGTGGCTTGGGCCCCTGCTGAACCCTTTCCCCCTTTGCAGTGTTCTAAGCAATGTGCTGAACCAAAGGAAACCACTCTCTGATGCCAGCCCACCAGCGGATCATGTAGCGCTAGCCAGCTCATTCCCAAAATAATAGGAGCTCCTCCCAAGGTGGCCACATTAAACGCTATCAGTTCTGTGTGCCTTGCCACCCTCATTATCATTGGGACGGTCTGCAAGCTGACTCCTCCTCCCAACAACTCCCTGCCATCGATCGTGGTCACCTGCAGGGGGTTGCTTAAAGGGATCGTCTGTATCTGGTGTTCAGCAGCAAACTCTTTGCTCATAAAATTGCAGGAGCTGCCTGAGTCCAACAGCGCCTTTATCTTTAGGGGGTGTCCATTTTGCAGCTCTAGCGACACTTCAATCACTAGAGCAGGTTGAGGAGCTTCTGGCATGGGCACTTTCACTGCTCTTTGGCCTGGCTGCTGTGCCCCGACGGTGGCAACCAGGCGTTGGCTTTTACTTGCTCCGGTTTTTCCTGCTCTCTTCCCTCAACAGCTCCCACCATCCCTTGCCATTCCTTCCTCTGGGGGCAGACTCTGGCAAAGTGACCTGGCTGTTGGCAGAGATAGCATTTCCGGGTGCCTTTTCCCTCCTTCTTTCCCCCCTCACTGGGCTTTGAAACTGCGCGCGCGCTGTTCCGATTTCCATCGGCTCTGCCGGCGGGAAAGTTGTCTCTGGAATCTCAGGAATGCGGAACTCCTTCCAGCGTTCCCCCTTCCCTTCCCGCCTCTCCAAAGCTCTCGCCTCCTGGCACGCTCCTATGGTCAGCGCAGATTTAGTCAGCTGATCCATAGAATCCGCCCTGGGACCCCGGGAGAGTTCGTCTTTCACAGCCGAAGCTAAGCCTTCTTCAAATAGCATTTGAATGGGTGCCGCCGATAAGTCCCACCCCAATCTGTGAACCAGCATGGTGAACTCAGTCCAGTACTCACGGACAGATCGGCTTCCCTGCTTGCAAGCCATTAGCTGTCTGCGCACCACTCCCTCCTCAATATCGCTGGAAAACATGAGATCCATTGCACGAAAGAACTTCATGGTGTCCTTTAGGACGTCATTGTGCGTTGCCATCAGGGGTCGAACCCAGTCCCTCGCCCCCCTCTCAAGATGCCCAATCATGAAAGCAACTTGTGACTCCTCATCAGGGAATTCATCAAACTGCACATTAAGGGCATATTGCATCTCTGTCCTAAAGGCATGGTAGTCCTTGGGGTCCCCCCCAAATTTCTGCACCAATCCTGGTACCTTTCTGTTGAACTGGGTGGCTCTCCCCTTCTTGTCTGCATCCTGAGCCCTTCTCTCCTCCAGCCTCGCCGTCTGCAGCGCCAGTTGGATTTCCAACGCTCGGTACCTTTCTTCCAAGCTTGGACCTGCTCCAACTCCTGCCTCTCCGGTTCCGGCTGGGTCGCTCATGATGCCTTCTCCTGCACAGGCAGCTTACAAAGACTGTCGGAATGCTGTGATGGGATGATTAGCTGCTTGTGCGTAAAATCGTGGTCCCTCAGAGTTTGTGCAACTCCACAAACCTCTGTGTGTGACAGAGCTCCTCAAACATGTCTGCCCTAGTCACTTCCAGATTCCGACAGTGGTTGTTTTCGGAAGCGCTTCCAGCATAGAAGCTCCTTAACGGAAACACGTCTCCTGGACTCACGACGTGACAGCTTCCTGCGAGGAACGGGTCTCCCTATGGGAGCTTCTGACACCTCCCCGCTGTTCTCGCTGGACGTGTCCCTGAGCCCTCCCTCTTCCCTGCTAGTTCCTGCTTTAGCTGCTGCGTCTCTCTCCGCATTCATGAGACCTTCCTCCAGAGACCCATCTCTCCCCCTGCTGGCCCCTGCTTTCGCTGCTGACTCCCTCCCAGCCTCTGTGAGCCCTTCCACCACCTGTTCCTCCGATGGCAGTTCCCTGACAGAAACCCAATTCACAAGAGATTCTGAGAGAAATAAAGTTATATCAAGTGCAATACATGAAGATGATGAATAAGGAAATTGAATGGAAAATCAAACAAATGAGACAAAGGACTTTTGAATCGGCAAATAAATGTGGGAAACTGCTAGCTTGGCAGATGAAGAAAAGACAAAAACTCAATACTATTACCAATTTGGAGGTCGAAGGAAAAAACATCCAGAACCCAGTGGAAATTAGAAAATGCTTTCAGAGGTATTTTAAACAACTATATACACAAGGGCCTCAGAAAGAGTTTGATATAGACCAGTTTTTGAAAACAAATGGATTACAAAAAATCTCGCAAGAAAATAAGACAATGTTGAAATATAAAATTACAGAACAGGAGGTGGAAGGTGCCATTCAGAATATGCTGTTGGAAAAATCTCCAGGGCCGGACGGCCTAACCTCAAAATACTATAGAACTCTGAAGGACTGGATAATTCAACCATTAAAGGAGGTTTGCAATGAAATTTTGGAGGGGGAAAAAGCACCTGAGTCGTGGAAAGAAGCATATATAACACTTATACCGAAAACTGAGTCTGAAAAGACACAACTTAAGAACTACCGACCCATATCCCTGCTAAATGTGGATTACAAATTTTTTGCTGACATTTTGGCTAAGAGGTTAAAAAAGGTATTAAAGGAAGAGATACACAAGGACCAAGCTGGCTTTCTTCCAAGCAGACATTTGTCTGATAACACGAGGAATATAATTAACATTTTGGAGAAGTTGCAAGAGGACATCAATACTAAAGCAGTTTTAATTTTTGTGGACACCGAGAAAGCTTTTGACAACATTTCTTGGAGTTTTATGAAGAAAAATCTTCAGGGGATGGGGGTCGGCCAAGGGTTTGGAAATGGTATAGGTGCAATTTATTCAGAACAAAAGGCCAAATTAATAGTTAACAACGTGGTAACAGAGGAATTTAAGATAGAGAAAGGGACACGACAAGGTTGCCCAATTTCTCCATTACTTTTTATTTCCGTCCTGGAGGTTTTGTGAAACATGATAAGAAGGGACCATTTGATTAAAGGTATAACGGTCGGAGCTAAACAATACAAATTGAAAGCTTTTGCAGATGACCTGGTATTGACATTACAGGAGCCAGAATCTAGCACTAAAAGAGTATTAGAACTGATCCAGGAGTTTGGTCATGTGGCAGGATTTAAGTTGAATAAATTAAAAACTAAAGTTCTCGAGAAAAACTTTCAATGACTGAAAGAGAGAGGCTTCAGAATGAGACAGGTTTAACAGTGGTTAAGAAGGTGAAATATTTGGGGATTAATATGACAGCTAAAAATGGGAACTTATTTAAGGACAATTATGAAAAATGTTGGTCGGATGTTAAAAAGGACTTAGATGAAGCTTTCCTTGTTGGGCCGAATTGCTGTTATTAAGATGAATGTATTGCCAAGAATGTTGTTTTTGTTTCAATCGTTACAAATTTTGGATAAAATGGACTGTTTCAAGAAGTGGCAGAGAGATATTTCCAAATTTGTCTGGCAGGGCAAGAAACCCAGAATAAAATTTAAAATACTAACTGATGCAAAAGAAAGAGGGGGATTTGCCCTGCCAGACCTTAAACTCTATTATGAATCAGCAGCTTTCTGCTGGTTGAAGGACTGGCTGCTTCTTGAGAACACAGACATTTTGGATTTAGAAGGTTTTAACAATGTTTTTGGGTGGCATGCATATTTATGGTACGACAAGGTTAAAGCACACAAGGCATTTAAAAACCATATTGTCAGGAAAGCATTGTTTAATGTCTGGACACGATACAAAGACTTACTTGAAAATAAAACCCCAAGGTGGTTGTCACCAATGGAGGCAGAAGCTCAAAAAAGGCTCAATATGGAGGCCAAGTGGCCAAAATATTGGGAGGTTCTAGAGCAAGAAGGAGACAAATTGAAATTGCAGAGTTTTGAGAAATTAAAAGATAGAGTGCGAGATTGGCTTTATTATTACCAAATAAGAGAGGTATATAATTTAGATAAAAAAATTGGCTTCCAGGTGGAAAAATCAAAGCTGGAAACAGAATTGTTAGAATCCAATACTAAGATACTTTCAAGAATGTATAACTTGCTGTTAAAATGGAATACTCAGGATGAAATGGTAAAATCTGCTATGATTAAATGGGCACAGGATGTTGGACATAACATTATGTTTGCTGACTGGGAACAGTTGTGGACCACTGGTATGAAATTTACGGCATGTAATGCCTTAAGAGAGAATATTATGAAAATGATATACAGGTGGTACATGACCCCAGTCAAGCTTGCAAAAATCTATCACTTGCCCGACAATAAATGCTGGAAATGTAAAGAAACAGAAGGTACATTCTTTCACCTTTGGTGGACGTGCCCAAGGATTAAGGCGTTCTGGGAGATGATATATAATGAAATGAAAAAGGTATTCAAATATACCTTCCTGAAGAAACCAGAGGCCTTTCTCCTGGGCATGGTCGGCCAATTGGTCCCAAAGAAGGATAGAACTTTCTTTATGTATGCAACAACAGCAGCAAGACTACTCATTGCGAAGTATTGGAAGACCCAGGAGCTACCCACACTGGAAGAATGGCAGATGAAAGTGATGGACTACATGGAATTGGCAGAAATGACTGGCAGAATTCGTGACCAGGGAGAAGAGTCGGTGGAGGAAGACTGGATGAAATTTAAAGACTACTTGCAGAAGCACTGTAAAATTAAGGAATGTTAAAATGACGTTTGATTGAAAAGAAGTGGTATTGGTTAAAAGATTTTTAAGAAAATGTAAATGGGGATTGATAAAGGATAAATGTTAGAGGGTAAGGATTTGCTGAATTTAATATTTGAACTGGAATACAAAATGGGAGGTGTGAGGAGGTCAAGAAACTAGTGAATGAACTATAAGAGATGAAAATATTAATTTATTCTTTGTTCTGCTTTTTGGTTTTTCTTTTCTTTCTTTTCTTCCTTTCTTTTGCTAATGGTTTGTTACTGTGTATTTTTTATATGTTTTGTTCTTGTATGCTTTTACTCTTGAAGTTCTTATGTTTAAATTTTGAATTTTTTTATTGTTTGTGAAAATTTAATAAACATTTTTTTTTTTAAAAAAAAGAAAGTTATCTGTGATTAAGCCAAGAGTAAATGCAAACATGGGGAAAGTGAGACCCACTACAAACCACAGGCGGGAGAAGCCTGTGGACGTGGGATTCGGCTGGCACCTTTTGCGCCTCCCCTACTCGCGGGGAAACCTGGTTTCAAGGATCCGGAGCAACGTGGGGTGAGCGGCGCGGTGCTTTGAATCGACTGCTTCTTTCGTGAGTAGAACGGAAAATTGGATCTTTAAACATCTTAATTTGGCACCGAAACGGGAAGGTTTCAAACAGGAAGTCCGCCTTCCTCTTTTGTAAATAGATTGAAGCAAAGACGTTGCAAGCTAAAGTCTTGGAAAGCCTTTTGTAAAGGATTAAATCTCCATCGGTTAAAATTACTAAACCCCCCTTGGAAGCAGGAGAAGAGGGGGAAAATTTTAGATCGCCTAAGCCTGCAGGAGAGAGAGTGAGGAAAGATAAATTACCACCGTTTTGAACCTGGGAACGGGCTGCCAGTAAGATCGACGTTTTGGGAAAGTTCATTGACTGTGAATAAAACGTATGTTGACAGATAGTTAAATAAGAGAAATATATTGTTTCCATTGTTTCCTTTTGCACTTAAAAAGGAGCAAAAGTAACTGAAAATCGAAACTAACTTTGTTGCTGGATCTGCGTTTAAAAGGACGGATACAAATAGAAATTGTTTCCTCTAGAGGGAGCTTTTGAAACTGTTGTAGGAGTGGAGCTGGGGAATTTTCCAGCTGCAGAGATTAAAGACCGGGAGAATCAGAGATTGACCTTGGACAAGAGTGTCGACAGAAGAAGCCTTAGTGATTGCATTTTGCAAGACAAGTGCTTTATTGGAACAGCTTCATGAGAAGATGGATGTGATGACTATTAAAATTGATAATTTGGGACAAAAATGACTGATTTGGGACAAAAAGTGAATACCTATACAGAAACTACTCAGGAATCGATTCAGGAAACTACTTTGACATGGCAAGCTGTGGAGAAGACGAGGGAGAAAGCTGTTGTTAAATCTCAAGTAACACAAGTGGAGAGAGCCCCAGCCTTACAGAGGCAATTTGATGAATATAAGCTGTTGCCTTTTACGACTGAATTTAGAGAAAGCCAGATTTGGAGGGGTGGAGTCCCGCTTGGATTGGAGAAGGAAAGTTGGATAGATCCCCTTATGCAGGGATGTTCTGGCTTTTGGGATTTGGATTTGGGTCAGGGGGAGATTGGAGTTGTGGGGGCCTTTACCTTCGGAGGGATTTTGAAACACGCTCTGAAATATCTCTTGGACTTTAGTTCTGACTATGGAGAATGGGCTGACCTGTCGAGAAGGAATAAAGACATTGTTAGGTTGGAGTTTCCCCGAGATCTACTCCTCAGAGCCAAAGGAAGGAAATTAAGAACAAGATCAGCAGAAGATAAAGTAAAGTGCATGTATAAATATGAAGAAGATCTGCAGAAGGGACATGGAAAAGAGTTAAGAGCCTCGGACAGAAGATCACCAGGTTGATGGACCATATGGAATTGATAGAAAGGACTGACAGAATCCGAGACCAGGGAGAAGAGACGGTGGAAGAAGATTGGAGAAAAGTTTAAAATTTATTTAGAGAAATATTGTAAAATTAATGAGTGTTAGAAAAATGTTGGAATGAAATTACATGGCTTTAGTAGAAACATTATAAGGAGTTAAGTATAAATAAGTTATAGGGTTTTAATGGTAAGAGAAGGTTAAAATAAATTAAGACAATTAAATGACAGAAAACAGTGAAAGATGGAAAGGATTTGCTGAAATAATTAATAACTAGAACACAAAAAAGGGAGGTGTGAGGAGGTCGATGAAACAAGTTAATGAAGGACAAAGATATGGAAATATTGGATGGGTTTTTAATTGTTTTTGCTTTTGTTTTTGTTTTGATGTATTGTGACTTGTTTTTTTTTAATGTATTTTTACTTTTTCTCTTTCTCTTTTTTTTATTTACTTCTTTCGGTAATCCTTCAACTTTTAATAAATATTATTTTAAAAAAAGTGAAAGTGAAAATTTCACTAGCCTTTATCTGCTTTAATGTGTATTTGAGGTAAATATTTATATTTTATTAGAGAGAAATTTTGAATTGTCTTAAAACAAGCCTATCCAAGAAGCAGAGAACAGTTTGCGTATTAAGGATCCATAGCTAAAGCTGAAGTTTGCGCATCCCATTTCTTGTGATCTTGTGGAATTTATTTATCACTTCAAATTTCTAAACTGCTTCTCCTCTCCGAAAGGAAACCGGGGAGCTAACAACCATCAAACTGCTACATGTAAAAACCTGGAAGACATCAACTGAACCACAGGAAGCTATAGCTGTTAATGCATTCACTCTAAAACTTCCCTAAACTGCATTTCAAAGGCCTTGAGAAATAATAATAAAAAGTGTTAACAATCTTCCTGGGTGCAACTATAGTATGAGACTGTCCAATTTCCCCTGGGAACATAGGAGGGTTGTGCATATATTATCTTCAAGCATTGGCAGATTCCTTGTTCATTTTCTCGGTAGTGGTACCCGCCCTGTGGAACACCCTCCCACAAGATGTTAACGGGAAAAACAACTACCAGACTTTTAGAAGACATCTGAAGGCAGCCCTCTTTAGGGAAGCTTTTGATGTTTAACAGACCACTGTATTTTAATACTTTGTTGGAAGCCGCCCAGAGTGGCTGGGGAAACCCAGCCAGATGGGCGGGGTATAAATAAATTATTATTATTATTATTATTATTATTATTATTATTATTATTATTATTATTATTATTGCAACCGCTTTGGATTACAACCATTTTGGATTACAACCACGTCAAACCCGGAACCTGATTTGGTTTACAACCAGACCTCCAGAACGGATTATGGTTGTAAACCAAGGTACCACTGTATTGGTAGTTCTTGTATGTACAAGTATGGGTTTGTGTATGGAAGCTTCTCCCTGAGATAACTTGGGAAGGACTGTAGCTCAGTGGTGGACCATCTACTTTGAATTTAAACAGTCCCAGAGTCAGTTCCCAGTATCTCCAGGTAGGGCTGGGTGTTGTCCTCTGTAGGAAACCCTGGAGAGCTGGTGCCAGTCAGTGCAGACAATATTGTGTTAGATGGAACACAACGATCCAACAGGAGGCAATGATGGCCACCAAATCAGATGGCTTTAAAAGAGGTTTGGGCAAATTCAAGGAGCATAATGCCGTCAATGACTACTAGCTATGACAGCTATGCTCTGCCTCCATGGTTGGAGGCAATAATACTTCTGAATGCCAGTTTCTGGAAACAGCAGGAGGGGAGAGTGCAGTTGTGCTTGGGTGTTGTTTGCCAGTCTCCCACAGGCATCTGGTTGGCAACTGAGAACAGGGTGCTGGACTAGATGGGTGATTGGCCTGATATATCAGGCTCACAGTGGCGTAGCGTGGGGGGTGCCAGGGGTGCCGACCGCACCGGGCGCAACATCTGGGGGGGCGCGAGTCCAGAGGGAAGGGACAAGTTCCTTCCTCCGCCGGGCTCCCCGCCGCCACCGCCAGCCTTGCGCCCTAGCGCGCGCGCGCCCCGCCGTCGCTGTGGCTGCGCTCCGCTCACTGCTCGCAGGAGGAGCAGCCGCTGCAGCAGCGCCGACGCCGCCACCGACGCCTGGCCGGGCACGGGCAGCCTCTGCACCCTGCCGCCGCCGCCATCCCCTCGGCCCAGCCACAGGCGGCGGCTGCTTCTGCCTCCATCCTCCTCCGGGCAAGCAGCGTTGTTTGCGCGGCAACTCGCAGGTTAGGGGTTGGGGGGGCGCAAATTACTTGCCTTGCCCCGGGTTAGGGGGCGCAAATTACTTGCGTTGCCCCGGGTGCTGACAACTCACGCTACGCCGCTGCAGGCTCATCTGTGTTCTTTTGTGTGGCTCGATATAAAGCAGCTTTCCATGTTGTTGAACTTTACTCAGAACATTTCTGTGTTCGTGTTTTCAAAAAATTACAAATAATTATTTCTCTTTCTCTTTTTTATTTTTGTGTTTATCTGCAGAATGGGTGCATGTCGTTGGTGCACCTCTGATGATTCAGTCGTCAACCTGCTAAAAAGTTATGCTTCCTCTACATTGCCTGCAAATGAATTTGCTTCAGCCAATAATGATCTCTGTTACTGCATAGAGTGTGTGGATGAGTACCATAAAGCAAAGGATGAGTTGCCATCCTTCCATGAGGTAATTTGCTTTGATTGATAGCCCACTATATCCTGGCTGTGTTGGGGCTGGCTGATGACAGAGACAGTCATAGCAGATTTGGGCAGGCAGAAGGCCAGTAGTTATTTGATAGCTTCAGGGGTGGGTAGCTTGATTCAGCTGGTGGTAGAGGTTGGTGGGGTTGCTCACCTGAAGTCGCAGTGATGTCATCAGGTGTCTCATTCCCCCCTCCCCTATGTGATGTGCAGCACTTTGAAGCCGCAACAACAACAAAATATTGGGGGTGCCAAACAAATCTCTTCCTTACCTTCCTCCCGCCTGCTGAAATCTGCTTTGGGCTGTAAAGTGGGTGGTAGCCACCCTGGTGTATGATCCTAAGAACTGGCTTAAAATAAGATCTCCAATTTAAAAAAGACAGCCCACATGACTGCCCCCTGGAGAGCTGATGGTCAAGCAGAGCAGGCAATACTTGGATAAATGGGCCAGTGATACAAAGCTGGTTTATATGTAAGAAATAGGATCTGTAAAGGTGCCCTTAGGAATGTAAGCACTGCGCAGTTCCAGCTCACTTAGAATAATAATAATAATTTATTATTTATACCCCGCCCATCTGGCTGGGTTTCCCCAGCCACTCGGGGCAGCTCCCAATCAGATATTAAAAACACAATACAGCATTAAACATTAAAAACTTCCCTAAACAGGGCTGCCTTCAGATGTCTTTTCCTTGACCTCTGATGGGAGGGCGTTCCACAGGGCAGTCACCTCTACTGAGAAGGCCCTCTGCCTGGTTCCCTGTAGCCTCACTTCTCACAGTGAGGGAACCGCCAGAAGGCCCTTGGCGTTGGATCTCAGTGATGGGCGGGGTATAAATAATAAATTATTGTTATTATTATTATCGCCCAGTCCTTCCCGGCTAGCTTTTATAAGCCAGGATGGGCAAGGATCCAGGAGACAGGTGGTTGGTTTCACTTGTCCAAGCAGCCTGTCCACATTCTCGGAGGTAACAGATTGGAATTGATCCCATATAACATGACTAGACAGGACTCCAGCACTCTCCCACCCTGGCCCTGCTCCCACGGTGGAGTCTACCTCCTTCCGAATCTGAGCGACTTTATCTGCCAAAAACTTAGCAAAAGCATTGCAGGAGACCTTGGTGTCCCTACCAGGCCCCGGTGACGAAGGTGGTTTCAATAGATTGCCAACCACCCGAAAGAGTCTCCTGCTGCTGTTTTCTGCAGATGCAATAGAGGCAGTGAAGAAGGTCCTTTTCGCCGTCGCCACTTGGTAGGCTTGACGTTGAGCTGTAACCTGTGTCCGATCCGATTCAGAATGAGTTTTCTGCCACCGGCGCTCTAGCCATCTCAACGATTGTTTCACTGCCCTCAGATCCGGGGAAAACCACAGGGCTGTCTGGGCTCCATGCAATCGGAGAGGGCGCTTTGGAGCCAGGCAGTCAATAGCCCTGGTTAACTCCGCATTCCAACGGGTCACCAGGGAATCAGCTGAAAGGCCATCAACATGGGATAAAACATCCCCTACCACTCACTGGAAGCCATTTGGATCCATTAAGTGGTGGGGGCGGACCATCCAAATTGGTCCCACCTCTCTGCAGAGGGGAAGGGTCGCGGAGAAGTCCAGTTGCACCAGGAAGTGATCTGACCATTGGCACAGAATAAAAGTGTGGTGTAGCTTTTTCTGGAGGTGATGCACTTGCTCACTTAAACTTAATGGAGGGGAAAACACAGGGATTTGGACCAGGGAACAGCAATGTGAAAGGAGGGCAGGGATCTGTGAGTGGACAGAAATCTGTTAATGTTAATACATAACATAGCATACATTTAATATTGTTTCAGTTGTGTGTCACAAGCACATTAGCTATATAGCTTGCTGGGTTCTAGCCAACAATGTTTTCCAGGTAGACCCATTGAAATATATATCTGCCTAAATTAGTCATGCCCATTAATCTAAATCAGACTTCAGTTCAGAGAACACTAGATACAATCAACTGTATTTTTTAAAAGTTGCACTCATAAGCTGGCTGCAGCAATTATGAAAGTAAATTTTCTGCATTTAACTCACTTTGTAAATAAGTGTTTCCTTGTGTGAAAAATAAAATTGCCTGCAAGTCCTTTTCTTCCCCTTGCAACCCTAATGTTTCTCTGTCTCTGTCTGTCTGTTTGTCTGTCTGTCTCTTCCTCTCTCCCTCTCCTTAAAAAGAGTTCCTCTTTGCTCTGAAAACAGAGCTCAAATTAACTGTTGCTGTTTAGACTTTCAAGTGGGAGCAGCTGCTTAGTTTTGTTTTGTCCCAGTCACCCTTGGTGTAACTCAAAATCTGAATTGCACGAAGCATGATCTAACTAATTAAGTCTGCTTAAGTGTACTATACGCAAAGCTATTACCAGCTGCAAACTTTGGAGGAGTTTTTTCACCATGCCCAGCTTTTTCCTCTCCTCCTCCACACTGAGAGCCAGTGTGGTGTAGTGGTTAAGAGCGGTAGTCACGTAATCCGGGAAACCGGGTTCGTGTCTCCGCTCCTCCACATGCAGCTGCTGGGTGACCTTGGGCCAGTCACACTTCTGTGAAGTCTCTCAGCCTCACTCACCTCACAGAGTGTTTGTTGTGGGGGAGGAAGGGAAAGGAGAATGTTAGCCGCTTTGAGATTCCTTAAAGGGAGTGAAAGGCGGGATATCAAATCCAAACTCTTCTTCTTCTTCCTCTCCTCTGTCTCATTCTTCTGGCACACACGTTTTAATACTTATCTAACCCTGAAAAAGAGTTCCGGGGAGTGCCAAGACTTGCTGACTACATTCTGACATTTCAGCTTCTTCTAACAACAAGAAAAAAACTAATGAATATAGGAAGAGCCTGATGAATCAAGCCAAAGGGGGCCCACCTAGTCCAACATCCTGTTCTCACAGTTAGTTGTGTGAAACCCATCAGCAGGGCCCGAGCACAAGAGCCCCCTACCAGTGGCGGAGCGGAGAGCAGGCGGGGGTGGGGCTGGCATGCGCCACCCGCAGCAGTGTGGTACGCCCAGTGCAGGTGGGGGGGCAGGTGCGATGGCACCCTGCCGGGATCGCGCTGCCGGGGGCAGTGCGCTCCCCCCCACTCCTCTTCCTCCACCAGTGCCCCCTACCCTCCTGTAGTTTCCAGCAACTGGTATTCAGAAGCATTACTTCCTCCCAACTGTGGAGACAGATCATAGTCATCATGGCTAGGAGCCACTGATAGCCTTCTCCATGAATTTATCTAATCCTTCTTTTAAAGTCATCCAGGTTGGTGGCAACCACTGCCTCCTGTGAGAGCAAGTTCAATAGTTTAACTATGTGCTGCATGAAGAAGACCTTTCTTTTATTTGTCCTAAATCTTCAAGCATTCAGCTTCATTGGAAGTCCATGAATTCTAGTGTTATCAGAGAGGTAGGAAAACTTTTTTCCATGTCAAGCAAACATTTATAAACTCCTACCATGTCACCCCTTACTCGCCTTTTCTTTAAACCAAGAAGTCCCAAACATTGCAACCTTTCTTCATAGGGGAGTCACTCTATTCTTTTCATCATTTTGGTGGCCCTTTTCTGAAGGTTTCCAAACTTCACAATATCCTTTTTGAGGTGAAGCAACCAGAGCTGTGCACAGTACAGTGGTACCTTGGTTTAAGAACAGCTTAATTTATGAACAGCTTGATTAAGAACGCTGCAAACCCAGAAGTAGGTGTTTTGGTTTGTGAACTTTGCTTTGGAAGCAGAACATGTTCCGCTTCCTGTTGAGTGTAAATTGAGTCCCCTGCTGCTATGGGAAAGCACGCCTTGGTTTAAGAACGGACTTCCGGAACGGATTAAGTTTGTAAACCAGGGTACCACTGTATTCGGAATGTGGTCGCTCCATAGATTTGTATCGGTGTGCTTGGAATTTTTTTTCTCTTAATGGACTAACACTATGCCCTCGTTATTTTAACAATTTTCAGAGAGGTAGCCATGTTACTCTGTTGCAGCCTAAGCGACTAATTTCTTGGTCTTTGGGTGCCACTGGGCTTTCTGGGTTACTGCAGTTTTCTGTTTTTCTTTTGTCTGCCACTTCTTTGCCTTTCTGTTGTATTGCTTCCTTTCCTGTTTGGTTTAATGCTTAAGCGTCTTTTCAGTATTTTGTCTGGCCAGTTAGCCTGACTCATAAAACAGTTTGTTCTTCCTTGCCTGGATCTTCCAGGATCTTGGCTATATATCTTTTCTAAAACCTTGCACAGTTATTGAGAGTCCAAACGTGTGTTTGAAGACTGTGATTGAATTACAAGATGGCCAGGGATATGTTTGTGTGGCTGCTGAATAGACTCCATGTAAGTAAAGTACACAGCACCATTTGCCAGTGCTGAGCTCCATTCTGTCTTGACCCTTCCATTTGCAGCATTTTTGTGTTGGCACAGCTTTTAAAGTTCATTTCTTATTTAAAAATGTCTTCTCTGCCTTTGAAATTGTTACAAAGGAAGCTGTCTTGTAGATAATTAGACCACTGGTCAATATAGCTCAGTATTGAGAGTCTCTCCCAGCCCTGCCTGGAGATGCCTGGGATTGAACCTGGGACTTTGTGCATGCAAATCAGGTGCTCTGAGCTGCAGCCCTTCCCCTTACAGCCCCTGCTGGGAATCTGAGGTGAGAGACCCACATAGCCCATAGTTGCCCCCAGTTCCAGTCACTACCACACAGAGGCAGCTGAAAGTCCAAAAAGTTTACTGGTGCAGACGATATTACAGTTCTGGACAGTGCTATATACATACAGCTTGTAGGCTTTCCAGATACTATTGATGTCTGGCAACTTTAACCTGTTGCAGGATCTTAGCCAGACCCAGTTGAATATAGCAGAGCATATGCAGACTTCCAGAAGCAATCAGTTGCAGGCAGGTAGGATCCTCTACATGGATCACTGCCTTGCCGTGGCGAAGGGGCTTGAATAACTCAGAGAAGCTATGAGCTATGCCGTGCAAGGCCACCCAAGATGGACAGGTCATAGTGGAGAGGTTTGACCAAACGTGATCCACCTGGAGCAGGAACCGGCAAGCCACTCCAGTATCCTTGCCAAGAAAACCTCATGGACAAAGACAACAGGCACATAAAAGTTATGATGCTGGAAGATGAGCCCCTCAGGTCGGCAGGCGTCCAACATGCTACTGAGGAAGAGCGGAGGACAAGTACAAGTAGATTCAGAGCTGATGAAGCAGCTGGGCCAAAGCCGAAAGGACGCTCAGTTGCGGATATGCCTGGAAGCGAAAGGAAAGTCCAATGCTGTAAAGAAAAATATTGCATAGGAACCTGGAATGTAAGAACCATGAACCTGGGTAAGTTGGATGTGGTCAAAAATGAGATGGCAAGAATAAATATTGACATCCTGGGCATCAGTGAACTAAAATGGACGGGAATGGGCGAATTCAGTTTGGATGACCATCATATCTACTACTGTGGGCAAGAATCCCGTAAAAGAAATGGAGTGGCCCTCATAGTCAACAAAAGAGTGGCGAAAGCTGTACTGGGATGCAATCTCAAAAATGATAGAATGATCTCGATACGAATCCAAGGCAGACCTTTTAACATCACAGTAATCCAAGTTTATGCACCAACTACTGGTGCTGAAGAAACTGAAATCGAGCAATTCAATGAAGACTTACAACACCTTATAGAAGTGACACCAAAGAAGGATGTTCTTCTCATTATAGGGGATTGGAATGCTAAAGTAGGGAATCAAGAGATAAAAGGAACAACTGGCAAGTTTGGCCTTGGAGATTAAAACGAAGCAGGGCAAAGGCTAATAGAGTTCTGTCAAGAGAACAAGCTGGTCATCACAAACACGCTTTTCCAACAACACAAGAGACGACTCTACACATGGACATCACCAGATGGGCAGCATCGAAATCAGATTGATTATATTTTCCGCAGCCAAAGATGGAGAAGCTCTATACAGTCAGCAAAAACAAGACCTGGAGCTGACTGTGGCTCAGATCATCAGCTTCTTATAGCAAAATTCAAGCTTAAACTGAAGAAAGTAGGAAAAACCACTGGGCCGGTAAGATGCAATCTAAATCAAACCCCTTATGAATACACAGTGGAAGTGAGGAACAGGTTTAAGGATTTAGATTTGGTGGACAGAGTGCCTGAAGAACTATGGACGGAGGCTCGTAACATTATACAGGAGGCAGCAACGAAAACCATCCCAATGAAAAGGAAATGCAAGAAAGCAAAGTAGCTGTCCAACAAGGCCTTACAAATAGCGGGGGAGAGAAGGCAAGCAAAATGTGAGGGAGATAGTGAAAGATACAGGAAATTGAATGCAGATTTCCAAAAAAATAGCAAGGAGAGACAAGAACGCCTTCTTAAACGAGCAATGCAAAGAAATAGAGGAAAATGACAGAATGGGAAGAACCAGAGATCTGTTCAAGAAAATTGGAGATATGAAAGGAACATTTTGTACAAAGATTACCATAATAAAAGACAAAAGTGGAAAGGACCTAACAGAAGCAGAAGACATCAAGAAGAGGTGGCAAGAATACACAGAGGAATTATACCAGAAAGATATGGATGTCTTGTACACCCCAGGTAGTGTGGTTGCTGACCTTGAGCCAGACATCCTGGAGAATGAAGTCAAATGGGCCTTAGAAAGCACTGCAAATAACAAGGCCAGTGGAAGTGATGGTATTCCAGCTGAACTATTTAAAATTTTAAAAGATGATGCTATTAAGGTGCTACACTCAATATGCCACCAAGTTTGGAAAACTCAGCAGTGGCCAGAGGATTGGAGAAGGTCAGTCTACATCCCAATCCCAAAGAAGGGCAGTGCCAAAGAATGCTCCAACTACCGCACAATTGCACTCATTTCACACACTAGCAAGGTTATGCTTAAAATTCTACAAGGCAGGCTTAAGCTGTATGTGGACCGAGAACTCCCAGAAGTGCAAGCTGGATTTATAAGAGGCAGAGGAACCAGAGACCAAATTGCAAAAAGCCTTTGACTTTGTTGACCACAGCAAACTATGGCAAGTTCTTAAAGAAATGGGAGTGCCTGATCACCTCATCTGTCTCCTGAGAAATCTCTATGTGGGACAAGAAGCTACAGTTAGAACTGGATATGGAACAACTGATTGGTTCAAAATTGGGAAAGGAGTACGGCAAGGCTGTACATGGTCTCCCTGCTTATTTAACTTATATGCAGAATTCATCATGCGAAAGGCTGGACTGGATGAGATTGCCGGAAGAAATATAGGATCATAGAATCATAGAGTTGGAAGAGACCACAAGGGCCATCGAGTCCAACCCCCTGCCAAGCAGGAAGCACCATCAGAGCACTCCTGACATATGGTTGAGAAGCCTCTGCTTAAAGACCTCCAAAGTAGGAGACTCCACCACACTCCTTGGCAGCAAATTCCACTGTCGAACAGCTCTTACTCTCAGGAAGTTCTTCCTAATGTTTAGGTGGAATCTTCTTTCTTGTAGTTTGGATCCATTGCTCCGTGTCCGCTTCTCTGGAGCAGCAGAAAACAACTTTTCTCCCTCCTCTATGTGACATCCTTTTATATATTTGAACATGGCTATCATATCACCCCTTAACCTCCACTTCTCTTTTTTTTTATAATAATTTTTATTACATTTTTTTACAACAGAAAAAAGAAAGAACATAGAAAATAAAAAGAAAAAAGAACAGAAAATTCAAACCATTTCAACAACTTATTTCAAATCTCTATTGGACTTCCCCACATCTCCCGCCCAGTGCATTCTTAACAATAAAAATTATCAGCAAGTTATACCCTTGTTTCTTGTGTTTCTTTGTACTTTCAATTGCAATTTTAAGTTTAAATCCCTTATTTTCCATTTACTCTAAAAATATAACATATTGTCATTTTTACCCATTTAAACTTTGATTCTTTCATGAATATTATCCAATTTCTTATATAATCCACTCTCATTGCTGGGGCTGACCTTCCAAATCATACGGCATCTCACAGTTCATATAACTTATAATACTTTTGCAAATAGTCCTTAAATTTTTTCCAGTCCTCTTCCATTGCTTCTTCTCCCAAATCTCGGATCCTGGCAGTCATCTCAGCTAGTTCCATGTAGTTCATCAATTGCGTCTGCCAATCCTCCAGTGTGGGCAAATCTTGAATCTTCCAATATTTGGCGATAAGGATCCTTGCTGCTGTGGTGGCATACATGAAAAAAGTTCTGTCCTTCTTTAACACCTTCTGGCCGACAATGCCCAGGAGGAATGCCTCTGGTTTCTTAGGAAAGGTGTATTTAAACACCTTTTTTAACTCGTTGTAAATCATTTCCCAGAAGGCCTTCACTCTTGGGCAAGTCCACCAGAGATGAAAGAATGTCCCTTCAGCCTCCTTACATTTCCAACATTTATTATCGGACAAATGGTAAATCTTAGCAAGCTTGACTGGGGTCATGTACCACCTGTATACCATTTTCATAATGTTTTCTTTCAAGGCATTACATGCCGTAAACTTCATACCGGTGGTCCATAACCTTTCCCAGTCCTCAGACATGATATTGTAACCAATGTCCTGAGCCCATTTTATCATGGCTGATTTAACTGTCTCATCCTGAGTGTTCCATTTAAGTAGCAAGTTATACATTCTCGATAATAGCTTGGTCTTTGGTTCTAACAATTCTGTCTCAAGTTTCGATTTTTCCACCTGGAATCCTGTTTTTTTATCTAGCTTAAAAACCTCATTAATTTGGGCATAGTGAAGCCAGTCTTGCACTTTACCCTTTAATTTTTCAAAGCTCTGCAACCTCCAGTTGTCTCCAATGTTTTCTATTATTTCCCAATATTTCGGCCAACCGGCCTCCATATTAGGTTTTTTCCGAGCCTTGGCCTCTATTGGTGATACCCACCTCGGAGTTTTGCTTTCTAACAAGTCTTTGTATTTTTTCCAGACCATAAATATTGCTTTTCTGACAATATGGTTTTTAAACCTCCACTTCTCCAGGCTAAACATGCCCAGCTCCCTTAGCCGTTCCTCATAAGGCATCATTTCCAGGCCTTTGACCATTTTGGTTGCCCTCCTCTGGACACGTTCCAGTTTGTCAGTGTCCTTCTTGAACTGTGGTGGCCAGAACTGGACACAGTACTCCAGGTGAGGTCTGACCAGAGCAGAATACAGTGGCACTATTACTTCCCTTGATCTAGATGCTATACTCCTATTGATGCATCCCAGAATTGCATTGGCTTTTTTAGCTGCCGCGTCACACTGTTGGCTCATGTCAAATTTGTGGTCAACCAAGACTCCTAGATCCTTTTCACATGTACTGTTCTCAAGCCAGGTGTCCCCCATCTTGTATTTGTGCCTCTCATTTTTTTTGCCCAAGTGCAATACTTTACATTTCTCCCTGTTAAAATTCATCTTGTTTGTTTTTGCCCAGTTCTCTAATCTGTCAAGGTCGTTTTGAAGTGTGATCCTGTCCTCTGGGGTGTTAGCCACCCCTCCCAGTTTGGTGTCATCTGCAAATTTGATCAGGATGCCCTTGATAAAGATGTTGAATAAGACTGGGCCCAAGACAGAACCCTGTGGCACCCCACTAGTCACTCTTCTCCAGGATGAAGAGGAACCATTGATGAGCACCCTTTGGGTTCGGTCAGTCAGCCAGTTACAAATCCACTGAGTGGTAGCATAGTCAAGACCGCATTTTACCAGTTTCTTTACAAGAATATCATGGGGCACCTTGTCAAATGCCTTGCTGAAATCAAGGTAGACTACATACACTGCGTTCCCTTCATCTACCAGGCTTGTAATTCTGTCAAAAAACGAGATCAGGTTAGTCTGACATGACTTATTTTTCAGAAATCCATGCTGACTATTGGTGATCACAGCAATTGAAGTCCCCCATTACTACTATCTCCCTTCCTTTTGCATGCTTGGCCATCTGTTCCAGGAAGGCATCATCTATGTCCTCCCTTTGGCTTGGGGATCTATAGTAAACTCCCACAATGAGGTCACTGTTAGTCTTCTCTCCCTTAATTTTGACCCAAATGTTCTCACTTTGGCTTTGAGGTTCTAAATCTTGGATCTCTTCACAGGTATACACATCCCTGACATATAACGCTACTCCCCCTCCTTTCTTGTCTGGTCTGTTTCTGTGAAATAGATTGTATCCTAACGTTGTGCTTTTACTATCTCCCTCTTCACAAACTCCCAGCCATCATGAACTCCCTTTCCTTTTAGTATTACTGTCCATGGGATCTCACCCAGCACTTCCCAAAGTTTTATGAAGTCGGCTTTCTTAAAGTTAAGAAATTGAGTCCTAGTATGCTTGGCTGCTCCTTTCCGCTGTATAGTAAACTTCAGAAGAGCATGATGACTCGCTCCTAATGATCTTTCCACTTCTACCCCACTAACCAGGTCATCAACATTGGTTAGGACCAGATCTAAAATGGCTGTTCCTCTTGTTGCTTCTCCCACTTTCTGGACAATGAAGTTGTCTGCAAGGCCAGTGAGGAATCTGCTTGACCTTATGCTCTTGGCTGAGTTTGACATCCAACAAATATTCGGGTAATTGAAGTCCCCCATTACTACTATCTCCCTTCCTTTTGCATGCTTGGCCATCTGTTCCAGGAAGGCATCATCTCACTTTGGCTTGGAGGTTCTAAATCTTGGATCTCTTCACAGGTATACACATCCCTGACATATAACGCCACTCCTCCTCCTTTCTTGTCTGGTCTGTTTCTCTGAAATAGATTGTATCCCCCCATTATTACATTCCAATCGTGGGACTTATCCCACCAGGTTTCAGTGATGCCTATTATGTCATATTTAGTTTGCTGTACCAAGAGCTCAAGCTCATCTTGTTTATTTCCCATGCTTTGCGCATTAGTGTACAGACATTGAAGTCCATTAATCATTCCCCCGTGTCTCTTATTTAAGGATTTTTTCCTCCCACCACTAGGTCTGCGTGCTGTTTGCTCCATTTGGTCTATGACATTTGGATGATCATCTTCATCAATTGATAGACTCCTACCTTCAGGAGCACTGTCTCCCTCCCCCACATTAGTCAGTTTAAAGCCCTCCTGATGAGGTTTCTGAGATTTTTGGCAAAAACATTCCTCCCAACCGTTGTGAGGTGCAGCCCATCGCTTGCCAGAAGTCCATCTTCAAGAAACTGCAGTCCGTGATCTAAGAATCCAAACCGTTCCTGTTTACACCATTTGCGAAGCCAGCTGTTCACTTCCACTATTTTCCCCTCTCTCCCTGGGCCACGTCGTTCAACTGGGAGGACAGATGAGATGACAATTTGTGCATTTAATTGCTTCAATTTCCTGCCCAGAGCCTCGTAGTCTCTTTTGATCTTCTGGAGGCTATTGCTTGCAGTGTCATTGGTTCCCACATGAACCAAGAGGAAGGGGTATTTGTCAGTGGGTTTTATGATTCCTTGCAGTCGTTCAGTTACATCTTGGATCTTAGCCCCGGGGAGACAGCACACTTCCCGAGACATCTTGTCAGGCCCACAGATCACTGCTTCTGTTCCCCTCAGTAGGGAATCCCCTATCACCACTACACGCCTCCTCTTAGGTTTGGTCGGGGTTCTTCCGTGAGCTGTCCGTTCCAAGGTCGCCTGAACATTCCCTGAGCACTGACTTTGCTGCTCGTCTTCATATACCTGATCGACTGTAATGAGGGAGAGATCCTCAAATGGAGTCTGCTCTTCGTCTTCCATGCTAGGGGAGAGGACCTCAAAGCGATTGTGTATTTCTAAACAATCAGAGCGAACCCTGGGCCTCCTACTTCTTTGAGTCACGTTTCTCCATATATCTGGCTCCTGTGTTGGTGAACTAGCCTCCTTCTCAGGGGAGTCCCCTGTCTCCTCCTTGGTGGAGACGGTGTGCTCTGTTGCTTCCAAGAAGAGCTCCAGCTCTCTAATTCTTTGGAGCGTAGCTACACGTTCCTCCAGTTGCTGGACTTTGTCTTTTAAGAGGGAAATCAACATGCAATTGCTGCAGGTAAAGCTGCCTGCAACCTTTGGCAAGATGGCAAACATTGTGCAGGAACCGCAGGCGACTGCAGCTGTTCCCTCCCCCTCCATCTTGAGAACGTGTCGTTGGGGGTGGCTACAGTGGTCCTCCATCATAAAAAGCATGAAGACAGGACAAATATTTTCCCCTACAAAAAAATCTAGGTCTCCTCCAACAAACGTTTGAGACTAGCTCCCCTAAATCTAAAAGATGGATCAAACTACCCTGCAAGCTCTGATAAGCTCCTCCAACAGCTAATCACCTGCCTCAACAGAAATCCTGCCCCCTCTGACCTTTGCACAGGGAGAACAGCTAATCAGCCACAAAGAAACACACACACACACACACACACACACACACACACACACACACACACACACGAAAACCCTTTTTGCTCCTTCTTCAACTGCTGCCCTGCAAGTTCAACTGCTGCCCTCAACAACCTCAGATATCAGGTTTTTACACGCTTTTACACAGCTAATGGCGAATCCCCTGCAATCCAAGTCCTCCTCACTTGCTCAAATCTATTCTGCCTCAAAACAAGGAGCGGAAGGAAAAGGCTGCAAACTGTTAAATGGAAAAAACCCCAGGCACAGGGCAAATACCTTAAGTATACCTTTAAAGCAACAGTGCTCTTTCCCTCCCTCCTCCCCACTCAGCTCGCGGAAAAGCTCCTCCACACCCCCCACGCGTGCTCCTTGTCCCTTGAGTTCTTTTCCTTCCCTCCCCACTTAAAACGTGGTTACAAAGCACGGATCCACATGGATCCTCAGGATTTTTGCACTGGGTCACCCCAAATTCACCATCAGATCACATAGCATTTCCATGGCTACAGCCTGCACCAAAAAACACACACGCACCCACTGTTTCATGGGGCCGCAATGGCGCAAAAACGTGGTCACAAAGCATGGATCCACATGGATCCTCAGGATTTTTGCATTGGGCTACCCCAAACTCACTGTCAGATCACATGTCTGTGGCCACAGCATGAACCATAAAAATCATACATCCACTGTTTCGTTTAGAATATTTTTTCCTTGTTTTCCTCCTCTAAAAACTACGTGCGTGTTATGGTCAGATGCGTGTTATAGAGCGAAAAATACGGTAGTTATGCATAATGTACTTTTGCTTTCTTTTATCCTATATAATTCCTTGTGAGTTATACTTCTATAGCCAAGAAGCTTGAATGCAGTCATTTTTTATCTGTTGTGGTGTCTATATATATATATATGCAGGTTTTGGTGTCTTCGGGTATCTTCCCGTGTAAGAGTTGGGGTGTCTAGGCGACGTTTCGACGAGGTCTCACTCGTCATCTTCAGGTTGGTGCTTTCGGCTTCTTGTTACTAGAACAGAGCTTTCGGCTTCTTGTTACTAGAACATTTATATATATAAAATAAATGATTCTGATTTATTCCTTCTTAAAACTGATGTGTTCTCTCTGGTTGTTGCCACTTGACCATTTAAGGCTTTTAAACAGAGATCTTCCTCAGTCTGCATCTCTATTGGAATAGCTTTTAGATCTTTTAATTATTTTATCACTTGTGTGTTTGGTGCCCTGGGTTCCTTTTGGGAGGAAGAGGGGGATATAAATTTAATAAATAATAATCTACAGATTCTGTTGTTTTCAGCTGGTGTCTTCTTAGGCCAGCAGAGTCAGTTGCTCTCTCTGTTCCAGAATTTTATAAGGTCCCCCCCCCCATTGCAGATCCTGTGCAAGCTTGAAATCACTCGCCTTATTACCCACTTTGAGAAATCAATGCAGGAGGAAGATGACAGTGACCTCTTCATTGTAGACAAAGATGGGGAAACGCAACTGTGCCATTATACGGATTCCAACTTTGAGGAGAACCTCAGAGTGCCATTGTTGGAAATGCTGAAGTACCCCTACCTGTTACTTCATGAACGTCTCAGTGAGTATCTGGTGGCACTTGAACATGATCCAGTTCTCCCCCTGCATTAGTAGTTCAATAAAAGCAGCTATGGAAAGTCTTCTCAGAATACAGCTGGAGGTGATATGTTGACTGGGATTTGTTTTTTTGTTTTACTATCCCCCCCCCAAAAAAAACCTATTACAAAAGGAGTATTATTTTTATTTATAGAATATATATTCTGCTGCTCATCTAGGGTTGTCACCTTTGGTTGGGCAAAATATGGGACTGGGGGGGGGGGAGCCTAAAATTACTTTACCTGATGCAGAATGAAATGACTTCAAAGCAATCAATCAATGTTATTACGGCAAACAGCCAGCATACTAAACCAGAATTTCTGCATAATTCTCTACATAAGCAATAAAAATGATAAATATGGGGTTTAACAATCAATAGACTAATTGAATGTACTTAAAATGTGTATTTAGAGGAATAAAATACCATAAAAGTTTAAAAGAATAGGAGTTTTAACTAAGAACTGTAGCGGTTTATAACATTTTATGCAATTGTGTAATCTTTTGCTTTCTTTGACTTATGGCTATTGCATAAAATCTAGCTACATTTCCAATGCTGGTCATACTCATAGGGAAGACCCAATGAAATTTATAGATCTAAGTTAGCAATGCACACTAATTTCAATGACTCATATCCTCCACACATGCTGAATTTCTGCCTGTCAGATGAATGGTAAATGTAGAACCCCAGCCAAAGAAAGAAAGAGAGCAACAAATTCTGTTTCTCTTCCTAACAGAGCTTTGCCTCCAACGTCCCTTTCTATATAGCTGCTAATGCCAATTCATTCACACACACACACACACACACACACACACACACACACACGCCTCATAGTCAGACAAGTTCATCCAACCACTAGGGTTACATCTTTTCTTGTCACATATTTGTTAAAAAGCTTTCATGTGTTATCTATAGGCATTCATAGAATCATAGAAATGTAGAGTTGGAAGGGACCCTGAGCGTCATTTAGCGCTATACCACTGTTCTTCCTCAGCTAGCAAAATGTACAGTGGTACCTCGGGTTAAGAACTTAATTCGTTCCGGAGGTCTGTTCTTAACCTGAAACTGTTCTTAACCTGAAGCACTACTTTAGCTACTTTACTGCTGCTGCGCCGCCGGCATGCGATTTCTGTTCTTATTCTGAAGTAAAGTTCTTAACCCGAGGTACTAATAATATTATAATAATAACTTATTATTTATACCCCGCCCATCTGGATGAGTTTCCCCAGCCACTCTGGGCGGCTTCCAATCAAGTGTTAAAAACAATACAGCATTAAATATTAAAAACTTCCCTAAACAGGGCTGCCTTCAGATGTCTTTTAAAGAGAAGATAGCTGCTTATTTCCTTCACATCTGAAGGGAAGGCGTTCCACAGGGCGGGTGCCACCACCGAGAAGGCCCTCTGCCTGTTCCCTGTAACCTCACTTCTCGCAATGAGGGAACCGCCAGAAGGCCCTCGGCGCTGGATCTCAGTGTCCGGGCTGAACGATGGGGGTGGAGACGCTCCTTCAGGTATACTGGACCAAGGCCGTTTAGGGCTTTAAAGGTCAGCAACAACTCTTTGAATTGTGCTCGGAAATGTACTGGGAGCCAATGCAGATCTCTCAGGACCGGTGTTATGTGGTCCCGGCGGCCACTCCCAGTCACCAGTCTAGCTGCCGCATTCTGGATTAATTGTAGTTTCTGGGTCACCTTCAAAGGTAGCCCCACGTAGAGCACAATTGCAGTAGTCCAAGCGGGAGATAAGCAGAGCATGCAGCACTCTGGCGAGACAGTCCGCGGGCAGGTAGGGTCTCAGCCTGCATACCAGGTGGACACAGAATTAACCTGCGCCTCCATGGACAGCTGTGAGTCCAAAATGACTCCCAGGCTGCGCCCCTGGTCCTTCAGGGGCACAGTTACCCCATTCAGGACCAGGGAGTCACCCGCCCGCCCCCCCAAAACCGTACTTCTTTCTTGTCAGGATTCAACCTCAATCCGTTAGCCGCCATCCATCCTCCAACCGCCTCCAGGCACTCACACAGGACCTTCACCGCCTTCACTGGTTCTGATTTAAAAGAGAGGTAGAGCTCAGTATCAGTAGAGCTGGGTACTATTTCTGGGTTAGCGGAGTCTGTAACCTGAAGCTTCTGTAACCCGAGGTACCACTGTATTGGGCAAACCAAGTCCTGCCTATTTAAACAGACAGGAATAGCTTCCCTAAGCAGGTCACCATTTGGAGTTTCACCATTTGTCTAGAGGAAAGTAACTCAGTTATAGCGGTTCTGCCAGTCTCTGCTTCCTCTTCCTCCATTTGTAATCTAAGGGGTAGCAAGGTTGGTCTGCAATACAGGGGTATAAGAAGTGCTGGAAAAAATGATGACTTTTTAAAAATCCCACAACCAGTTCTAACAATTGTAGGCGACATGTGCCCTCATAAAATATGCATTTAGTTCTGTGTGTGAGAAGGGCGGGGGGAAGCATCTTTCAAAAACAATTAATTGGCAGGATTAATAGAGGACACCAGGATTAACAGAAGACATCAGTGATCACTTGTATTCACACAGACCAGAGCTGCTGCTTTTGGGACAAAACACTAATAATAAAAAGGTAGTGGATCAAAACAAAGAAAGCCCCCTTCCCCAAATGCCTGACCATGTGATTCATTTTGCAAACAAAACAAAGCGAAGCTAAACACACTCCTTTCTGAACTTCATGAAAAGGCGAGTCAGGTATCTCCCTTAAGACGCTTTATAGGATAAAACCATCTGCATAGTGACTGTTCCTGTTCTATGATTCTTTGAGGATGACTTTCATCTTATGCAGGGATCATTTGCCTTCATATTATGGTGGTTCCAACAGCCCTAACATTTGGCGTTCTCTTTTTTAAATTGTTAGGTGAGCTGTGTGTGGAGGCTCTTTGTAAAATGGAGGAAATCAACTGCTCCTACCAGGTGGCTGGGAAACACCCTGGGATCTATCTGCTCATGGTACATCCTAATGAAGTGGTGAGCTGCTTTAATTTCCTTTTTCCGGTTATTCTTTTCTTCCTTTTCAGTTTTGCTACGTAGGATTAAGCTGTCCTAAACAGATGACAGATGAAATAGATCCTCCTTGACACAGTGCACAGTTAAACTATGGAACTTGCTCCCACACAGTGGCATGTGGTCAATGGACATGGGGGACTAGGCTAGTCCCCTAAATCAGAGGTTTTCAACATGTGTGCCTTCATAGTCTGAAGCAATAATGCTTCTGATTGCCAGTTGCTGGAAACCACAGGAACGTAGATGCTCTTGGGCTTGGGTCCTGCTTGTGGGTTTCCCACTGGGGCATCTGGCTGGACACTCTTGAGAAGAGGTTATAACAACAACAACAAATTTATTATTATTATTATTATTATTATTATTATTATTATTATTATTATTATTATTATTATTAATACCCTGCCCATCTGGCTGGGTTTCCCCAGCCACTCGGGACGGGTCCCAACAGAATATTGAAAACACGATAAAACATCAAACATTAAAAACTTCCCTAAACAGGGGTGCCTTCAGATGTCTTCTAAAAGTCAGATAGTTGTTTATTTCCTTGACATTTGATGGGAGGGCATTCCACAGGGTGGGCACCACCACTGAGAAGGCCTTCTGCCTGGTTCCCTGTAACCTCACTTCTCGCATGGAGGGAACCGTCAGAAGGCCCTCGGAGCTGGACCTCAGTGTCCGGGCTGAAAGATGGGGGTGGAGACGCTCCTTCAGGTATACCAAGGCCGTTTAGGGCTTTAAGGGTCAGCACCAACTCTTCGAATTGTGCTCCGGAACATTCTGGGAGCCAATGTAGGTCTTTCAGGACCAGTGTTATTTGGTCTCGGCGGCCACTCCCAGTCACCAGTCTAGCTGCTGCATTCTGGATTAATTGTAGTTTCCGGGTCACCATCAAAGGTAGCCCCACATAGAGCATATTGCAGTAGTCCAAGCAGGAGATAACTAGAGCATGCATCACTCTTGCAAGACAGTTCACGGGCAGGTAGGGTCTCAGCCTGCATACCAGATGGAGCTGGTAGGCAGCTGCCCTGGACACAGAAATGACCCGCGCCTCCATGGACAGCTGTGAGTCCAAAATGACTCCCAGGCTGTGCCCCTGGTCCTGCAGGGGCACAGTTGCCCCATTCAGGACCAGGGAGTCCTCCACCCCCACCCACCCCCTGTCCCCACAAAACCGTACTTCTGTCTTGTCAGGATTCAACCTCAATCTGTTAGCCGCCACCCATCCTGCAACCGCCTCCAGACACTCACACAGGACCTTCACTGCCTTCACTGGTTCTGATTTGGAAGAGAGGTAGAGCTAGGTAACATTTGCATACTGATGAACACATAGCCCAAACCCCCTGATGATTTCTCCCAGAGGCGTCATATAGATGTTAAAAAACATGGGGGAGAGGACAGAGCCCTGAGGCACCCCACAAGTGAGAGCCCAGGTTTCTGAACACTCATCCCCCAACACCACTTTCTGGACACGGGCCAGGAGGAAGGAGCAGAACCACTGTATAACAGTGCCCCCAGCTCCCAGCCCCTCTAGACGGCCCAGAAGGATGTCTTGGTTGATGGTATCAAAGTTTGCCCTGCGCCTTTGGGGGAAGCATCCAGCGCCTGCCCGCCCACCCTGAACCCATCCCAGGGTGGTAGATTACTGCCAGTTTTTTATATTGGATCGTAGATCACAGCCTACTTGAAGATAGACATGCCTGTCCTAGGATAACCAAACTAGGTGTCTCCAGGAGAACATCTGCTACGACTTGAAGCAGCTTGGGCAGGGAATCCTTGGTGCAGCGGGGAAGTTGGTACACCAAAAGAAATCCTGTACTGCCCCTATTGCCCAACTTCCAGAACATGCACTCAGTAAACTGGGTCTTCCCAATAGGACGCCCAGTGTACGCTAATGACTTCCTAAAAATCACTGCAAACCCCACTCCCCACCCATATGACCTGGGTGGCTGTGGGTAAGAGAAACCTGGTGGACAAGCAGCGGCAAGGACAGGCCCATCTGCTTCATCCAACCAAGTCAGGCTACACATGCCAGGTCAAGTCCTCCATACTGGAGTAGATAGATGGGCCTGTTAGAACACGCTTCCTGCAAAAGGATGGTTGCTTCAAGATTGCATTACTACAGTGCACTCTATGTGTGACATTCCTTGCGCTTGATCCAGAAGCTGCAGTTAGTGCAGAATGGTGCATCATGGTTGCTGACAGGAATGAGACCGTGTCAGCATATAACACCTATGCTCACATACCTGCACTGGTTGCCCATTTGATATATAAAACACTGAACAACTTGCAACCAGTTTACTTGAGAGATGGCCTTACCCCATGTATGCCCATTTGACTGCTTCAGTCTGCAGAACTGACACCGATACAGGTGTCACATAATACTCGTTCTGCCGTTGAAGGAAATCAATCTTTTAGCATGGCAGCACCTACACTTTGGGGCTCCCTGCCTACTAACAATACTCTACTCTTTTCAGCACCTGCTAAAAGCCAAGAAGAACACCATTCCAAAAATGAGTTTGACGATTCCCTTGCCTTTGATGAAAAGAGACACTTAAACTCTTTTTTAGCCCTCCCTTACCAGTCACAGGAAGAAATCATTAGCAGAATGACTTCCTTACAATACACCCTTATTCACTTTCGGCCTCCAGAGAAAGCTAATACAATCACGGATCAAATTATGGAAATAATGTCTAACCAACACAGAGGTAAACAAAGGGAAGAGGTGGAGAAACCCCCCCCCCATAAACAAAGATAATCAAATTGATAAGGAACACCCTCTTATCAGAGAGTATAACTATGCTGTTCCTTCAAGTTATTCTATAACCTCTGTTGAATGGCTCCAAAGAAGATTTCTTAATCTGGAAGAATTAGCTCTCCCTGACCTGAAATCAACAACCCAAATTCTAACTACTAAAAAGGAGTTCTCTAACCCTTTGATAGGAGGCGGGTCTGTGTTTGTGGACAAAGTTGGGGAATCAAATCAAATTGTAGAACTGGATTGATATAATGATTCTTGTAATGAACAGTTCAATAGAGTTTTCAGCACCCAGTGCCACACAAACCTGGGGGGGGGGGGAGACACATGAAGTTCAAGCCTTGTCTGACTATGAAGTTATAACTCCAATAAGGAATTCAGCAGGCCAGCCGCACAATCAACCTGTCCTCAACAATACATGCAAGGTCTTATCATGGAATGTGGCAGGATGGTCCCCCAAGTTAGAAGATATGAATTTTAAAGAATTCTGCATAAATTTTGATATTCTCTGCCTACAAGAAACTTAATAAAAACATTCCTTCCAGTAGCACCTTAGAGACTAACTAAGTTAGTTACTGGTATGAGCTTTCGTGTGCATGCACACTTCTTCAGAACATTATCTGTTGCTGGAATTCAGAAGCTGACAAAGACTTGACCAGCAATGAACTTTTTATTGCTTCACACACAGAGATAGCCAGACACACTCCACATTAGTAAGTTGCAGGATTGAGTTTCCGACTTCTCCTTCCCTCTTTTAAGCCTCCCTCCCGGCAGCCTTCTGTGACTCAGCTCTAAATTGCTTTGCCCTTTTCTCTGCTCTACCCTCTCAAGCTCTGAAGGCGAGAGGGAAAGGGGCTGGAACAGAACTGTCTTGCAGAGCAGGAGACGTAGCCCTGTCAGAGTCTGTGCCCACACTGAGCCAATGTCAGGAACTGGCTAGATAAGTAGTGCTGGCAGCCAGGTAACCAGGAGGGACCAGGGAGTGACACTGGGGAAGAAGAGGATTTTGAGCCTGGTTCAGACTGGTGGGACATGGAAGAGCAACCCACGGAGGGAACTAGCAAGGAAGCATCAGAGCTGGAGAGTTTTGGGGAGGGGGGTCCTCTGATTTCCAGCAACAGACGGTGGCCAACGCCTTCGCCAAAGACAATTTGGCTGCGCCGAGGGAGTGAAGCACCAGGATGGAGCTTTTTTCAGAGAAAGATGGCCATGTTCTACGTCAGTGCCACGACAGCTCGCTTCGGACAGCATAAAACCTTGTATCACTTGATGTGGCAGGTTTTGGTTTTTCAAAAAATCATTTTTATTGGTTTTCCAATAAAAACAGCCAATCAACATATCCGGATCATAATCCAATTAAAAATAATAAACTAAAATTTTTAAAAATGACAGAGCTTGCAGGGCAGCAGCTGAAGAAGTGTGTGCGCTTCTTTGTGGCTGATTAGCTGCTCTCCCTGTGCAAAGGTCAGAGGGGGCAGGGTTTCTGTTGAGGCAGGTGATTAGCTGTGGGAGGAGCTTATCAGAGCTTGCAGGGCAGCTTGATCCATCTTTTAGATTTAGGGGAGCTAGTCTCAAACGTTTCTTGGGGGAGACCTAGGTTTTTTTGGGGGGGGTTATTTGTCCTGTCTTCACGCTTTTTAACATGGAGGACCACTGTAGCCACCCCCAACAACACGATTTCAAGATGGAGGGTGAGGGAACAGTTGCAGTCGCCTGCGGTTCCTGCGCAATGTTTGCCATCTTGCCAAAGGTTGCAGGCAGCTTTACCTGCAGCAATTGCATGTTGATTGCCCTTTTAAAAGACAAAGTCCAGCAACTGGAGGAACATGTAGCTATGCTCCAAAGAATTAGAGAGCTGGAGCTCTTCTTGGAAGCAACAGAGCACACCGTCTCCACCAAGGAGGAGACAGGGGACACCCCTGAGAAGGAGGCTAGTTCACCAACACAGGAGCCAGATATATGGAGAAACGTGACTCAAAGAAGTAGGAGGCCCAGGGTTCGCTCTGATTGTTTAGAAATACACAATCGCTTTGAGGTCCTCTCCCCTAGCATGGAAGACGAAGAACAGGCTCCATTTGAGGATCTCTCCCTCATTACAGTCGATCAGGTATATGAAGACGAGCAGCAAAGTCAGTGCTCAGGGAATGTTCAGGCGACCTTGGAACGGACAGCTCACGGAAGAACTCCGACCAAACCTAAGAGGAGGCGTGTAGTGGTGATAGGGGATTCCCTACTGAGGGGAACAGAAGCCGTGATCTGTGGGCCTGACAAGAGGTCTTGGGAGGTGTGCTGTCTCCCTGGGGCTAAGATCCAAGATGTAACTGAACGACTGCAAGGAATCATAAAACCCACTGACAAATACCCATTCCTCTTGGTTCATGTGGGAACCAATGACACTGCAAGCAATAGCCTCCAGAAGATCAAAAGAGACTCTGGGCAGGAAATTGAAGCAATTAAATGCACAAATTGTCATCTCATCTGTCCTCCCAGTTGAACGACGTGGCCCAGGGAGAGAGGGAAAAATAGTGGAAGTGAACAGCTGGCTTCGCAAATGGTGTAAACAGGAACGGTTTGGATTCTTAGATCACAGACTGCAGTTTCTTGAAGATGGACTTCTGGCAAGCGATGGGCTGCACCTCACAACGGTTGAGAGGAATGTTTTTGCCAAAAATCTCAGAAACCTCATCAGGAGGGCTTTAAACTGACTAATGTGGGGGAGGGAGACAGTGCTCCTGAAGGTAGGAGTCTATCAATTGATGAAGATGATCATCCAAATGTCATAGACCAAATGGAGCAAACAGCACGCAGACCTAGTGGTGGGAGGAAAAAATCCTTAAATAAGAGACACGGGGGAATGATTAATGGACTTCAATGTCTGTACACTAATGCGCAAAGCATGGGAAATAAACAAGATGAGCTTGAGCTCTTGGTACAGCAAACTAAATATGACATAATAGGCATCACTGAAACCTGGTGGGATAAGTCCCACGATTGGAATGTAATAATGGGGGGATACAATCTATTTCAGAGAAACAGACCAGACAAGAAAGGAGGAGGAGTGGCGTTATATGTCAGGGATGTGTATACCTGTGAAGAGATCCAAGATTTAGAACCTCCAAGCCAAAGTGAGATGATGCCTTCCTGGAACAGATGGCCAAGCATGCAAAAGGAAGGGAGATAGTAGTAATGGGGGACTTCAATTACCCGAATATTTGTTGGATGTCAAACTCAGCCAAGAGCATAAGGTCAAGCAGATTCCTCACTGGCCTTGCAGACAACTTCATTGTCCAGAAAGTGGGAGAAGCAACAAGAGGAACAGCCATTTTAGATCTGGTCCTAACCAATGTTGATGACCTGGTTAGTGGGGTAGAAGTGGAAAGATCATTAGGAGCGAGTCATCATGCTCTTCTGAAGTTTACTATACAGCGGAAAGGAGCAGCCAAGCATACTAGGACTCAATTTCTTAACTTTAAGAAAGCCGACTTCATAAAACTTTGGGAAGTGCTGGGTGAGATCCCATGGACAGTAATACTAAAAGGAAAGGGAGTTCATGATGGCTGGGAGTTTGTGAAGAGGGAGATAGTAAAAGCACAACGTTAGGAAATACCAATGAGAGGGAAACATGGAAGGTGCCTAAAGAAGCCAGGGTGGCTATCTAAAGAACTTTTAACTGAGTTAAGATTAAAAAAGGATGTGTACAAAAAATGGAAAAGGGGGGAAATTCAAACAAATAGCCAGCACGTGTAGACCCAAAGTCAGAAAAGCTAAAGCACAGAATGAATTCAGGCTTGCTAGAGAGGTTAAAAGCAACAAAAAAGGCTTTTATGGGTATGTTCGTAGCAAAAGGAAGAACAAAGAAACAGTGGGGTCACTCAGAGGAGAAGATGGTGAAATGCAAACAGGGGACACAGAAAGGGCTGAACTCCTCAATGCCTTCTTTGCCTCAGTCTTCTCCAATAAAGAAAACAATGCCCGACCTGAAGAATTTGGAGCAAATGATTCAGCAAAGGAAACACAGCCCAGAATAACTAAGGAGATAGTACAAGAATACTTGGCTAGTTTAGATGTATTCAAGTCTCCAGGGCCAGATGAACTGCATCCAAGAGTATTAAAAGAACTGGCAGATGTGATCTCAGAACCACTGGCAGTCATCTTTGAGAATTCCTGGAGAACAGGCGAAGTCCCGGAAAACTGGAGGAGGGCAAATGTTATGAAAAGATATTTATTAAATGTTTTTAAGATATAACAAGAAAAAAGAAAAATAATCATACAAAATAAAAAACAGTTAAAAACACACATTAATTTTCAATAACATAACTTCCACACGCTTATTTCCTCGGACCTCCTCATACCTCCCTTCTTTGTATTCCAGTTTGATTTGTTAGTTCAGCAATTCCTTACTATTAAACTTTTACCCATTTGTAAAACCTCTTCCCCCCCCCCCCATATCTCTTAAAGCATTACAGCTGGAAACCGCTTAGTTTCTATCCAACATCCTTCTAACATTCATTAATTTTACAATGTTTCTGTAAGTAGTCTTTGAATTTCTTCCAGTCTTCTTTCACCGACTCTTCTCCCTGGTCTCGGATTCTGCCAGTCATTTCTGCCCGGAGGAGGGCAAATGTTGTCCCTATTTTCAAAAAGGGGAAAAGAGAGGACCCAAAGAATTACCGCCCAGTCAGTCTGACATCAATACCAGGGAAGATTCTGGAGCAGATCATTAAGCAAACAGTCTGTGAGCACCTAGAAAGGAATGCTGTGATCACCAATAGTCAGCATGGATTTCTGAAAAATAAGTCATGTCAGACTAACCTGATCTCGTTTTTTGACAGAATTACAAGCCTGGTAGATGAAGGGAACGCAGTGGATGTAGCCTACCTTGATTTCAGCAAGGCATTTGACAAGGTGCCCCATGGTATTCTTGTAAAGAAGCTGGTAAAATGTGGTCTTGACTATGCTACCACTCAGTGGATTTGTAACTGGCTGACTGACCGAACCCAAAGGGTGCTCATCAATGGTTCCTCTTCATCCTGGAGCAGAGTGACTAGTGGGGTGCCACAGGGTGCTGTCTTGAGCCTGGTCTTATTCAACATCTTTATCAACGACTTGGATGATGGACTCAAGGGCATCCTAATGAACTAAAGGCTTACGCCGATGATTTGGTAATATCGTTAGAAGATCCCGTAGAAAGTACCGGTAAAGTTCTAGAGTTATTAGAAGAATTTGGAAAACTGTCCGGTTTTAAGCTAAACAAAATGAAAACCAAAATTTTGACAAAAAACATGACCGAAGACTTAAGAAACCAGCTAGAGTTACAAACAGGAATCAAGGTGACGAAAAAGGTGAAATATCTGGGATTATGGGTCTCCTCGAAAAATATAAACCTAGTAGAAGACAACTATACAAAGATCTGGAGAGAGATTAAAAAAGATCTAGACATCTGGAGTAGGTTAAAACTCTCCTGGTCAGGAAGAATTGCCTCAATTAAGATGAGCATACTTCCGAGACTGTTGTTTTTATTCCAGAATATCCCGGTGATCAGAGGAATGGCAAACTTTAAGGATTGGCAAAAAACCCTTTCCAGATTTATCTGGCAAGGAAAAAGAGCAAGAATTAAATTTAAGCTACTCACAGATCGAAGAGAGATAGGGGGGTTTGCAGTCCCGAATTTGAAATTATACTACGAAGCTGCATGCCTTTGCTGGATGAAAGAATGGATTATTTTGAAAAACACAGATTTGTTAGACTTAGAGGGATTTAACATCAGATTTGGTTGGCATGCCTATCTGTGGCACAATAAAGAGAGGGTACATAAGGGCTTCTCCAATCACATCGTTAGAGGTTCGTTGCTCGAAGTATGGGATAGGAACAAAAGACTTATTGAAAAAGACACCCCCTGGTGGTTATCACCAATTGACATTTTAACAATTAAAAAACTAAACATGGAAGGAGAAAGATGGACTTACGAAGACCTCCTGGTAAGATCAGAAAAAGGATGGAAAATTAGACCATATGAAGAGTTAAAGGATAAATTAACAGGATGGTTACAATTCCACCAAATTAATGCCCTATGGAACGAACACAAAAAAACAGGGATGAATGTAAAAAAGTCTAGATATCAGGTGGAAATTTTAGAAAGTAACTCCAAACTTTTATCCAAAATGTACAACCAACTTTTAGATCGGGAGACTAAAGATGAAGAAATAAAGGAGGTCACGATTAAATGGGCTATAGATCTTGGATATAATCTAGAGTATGACAGCTGGGTGAAACTCTGGAACAAGGGTATGAAATTTACAGCATGTGTTGGACTCCGAGAAAATATGGAAAAGATGATGTACCGATGGTACATCACACCTGTGAAATTGGAAAAAATGTACAAGACAGGAGACAAAACATGCTGGAAATGCAAAACCAAAGAGGGTAATTTTCACCACACGTGGTGGACTTGTGAAGAGGTGAAAAGGTTTTGGGGACTTATTTACGATGAATTAAAAAAAATATTGAAATACACCTTTCCCAAAAAACCCGAAGCTTTTCTCTTGGGAATGATTGGAGAGGAGATTAAAAAAGAAGATCAAATATTATTCCAGTACGCAACGGTCGCCGCCAGGATACTGCTAGCGCAAAACTGGAAAACTCCTAATATCCCAACCGTCAGAGAATGGCAAATTAAATTATTTGAGTATATAGAATTAGCAAAGATGACACAGAAAATCAGGCATCAAAAAAGCAGAAAGTTTATTAATGACTGGAACAAATTTGTAACATACATTGAAGCAAACCTAGGAAATATTAAAATCGCAGTAGGTGAAACATAAAACCTGCGACGTACAGATTTGGCCAAATAAAACTGCAGAGAGGTATGGTGTGTGTATAGCTCAAGCCGAGATGGAGGGAAGTCAATTAGCGTTTTAGAGTTGATCTGTTTGTTTATTTGCTATATGTGTTGTCTTCGGTTCTTTTTCTTTCTTTTTTTGTTTGTATTTTTGTTTGTTTTGTTTCTTAATGCTTTTATGTTTTTTGCTGTAAAGAACTCAATAAAAAGAAATTAAAAAAACAACAACAAAATGGTCAAAGGTCTGGAAACGATGCCTTATGAGGAACGGCTAAGGGAGCTGGGCATGTTTAGCCTGGAGAAGAGGAGGTTAAGGGGTGATATGATAGCCATGTTCAAATATATAAAAGGATGTAATATAGAGGAGGGAGAAAGGTTGTTTTCTGCTGCTCCAGAGAAGCGGACACGGAGCAATGGATCCAAACTACAAGAAAGAAGATTCCACCTAAACATTAGGAAGAACTTCCTGACAATAAGAGCTGTTCGACAGTGGAATTTGCTGCCAAGGAGTGTGGTGGGGTCTCCTTCTTTGGAGGTCTTTAAGCAGAGGCTTGACAACCATATGTCAGGAGTGCTCTGATGGTGCTTCCTGCTTGGCAGGGGGTTGGACTCCATGGCCCTTTTGGTCTCTTCCAACTCTATGATTCTATGATTCTATGATTATAGTCCAGATTGTAATTATTAATTTTCCCGGGCTCTCCATAGTCTGGACCTTTGAAGCATATCTCCAAATCTTTGTTCCTGCCTCTTCTCGTTTTCATATTTTCCGCCTTCTGATCTTAATGCTTTAAAGTTCTCCGTCCCTGACTCTGCGATTCTCAGTCATGTCAGAAATCATATATCCTTTCATCTGTTGAATACAGCTTTATTTGTGTATATATATTTTTTCAACTGTCTATTTGCCAGTGCAGCTTTCCCTGACTCCGTTCCAATCTTCCAATCCGGGCTGTTGTCCAAGCTTTTTGTTTGAGATTTAATAACATAGTAGCTTCCACATTATTAAGTTATTACTGTAAATTGTTAAGCATACTGTTTGTAATAATGCAATGTAAATGAGCTGTATTCCACAGATATAAGTCATTTGGCGATCAATCAGTCTCTCAGAGACCACACAATTCCCCCCCTCTGTGCCCTATGGGGGGGCTGCTAGAAATCCATCAGCCTTCTCTCTCACTCATAATGCAATAAACTTCTGCAAACAGCTGCACTATATGTTATCCCAAATTGTTATCTCCAGTCATTACAAAGTCAGCCAGCAAATATTTCCCGCTTCTCTCGAAAAGGGAGGAATTCTCATTTTTCCGTGCTGGGTCATATTAACAAGCGCCATCTTGTTTCTACATTTATCTTTATCAAGTCTTTCTAGTCTAAGTAAAGCTGTGCAATTGAATACTTGTTGTGCTCTGGGACCCAGTGTCCTGCTGCGTGCACCTTGATGCAAGCTGACAATCTCAGATGCGGCAGTTTTTGTGGCTGTGGGTGCCTGAGGACGTCAAGGAGTAGGTTCACGCCTGCAAAAGCTGTCAGTGTGCCAAGCGGCCTCAAGAAGCCCTGGTGGGGCTACTGCAACCCCTGCCTACACCGCAGGGGCCCTGGGAGACCATAGCCATGGACTTCATTACTGAACTGCCGTCCTTGTGACAGCAGACTGTGATCTGGGTGGTGGTGGACCTGTTTACCAAGATGGCACATTTTGTGTCTTGCAAGGGGCTTCCAACAGCCTAAGAGACAGCCCAGTTCTTCGTAGATCATGTCTTCAAGCTGCACAGTCTGCGACAGCGAATTGTGTCTGAAAGAGGAACCCAATTCACCTCCCAGTTCTGTAAGAAGGTCATGCAACTTCTGGACATGGAACTGTGCCTCTCTTCAGCTCATCATCCGGAGACCAACAGAGAGGCAGAGAGAACCAGCAACACACTGCAGCAGTACCTGTGTTGTTACGTCAGTTACCAGCAGGATGACTGGGTGGCCTTGCTCCTCTTGGCCGAGTTTGCATATAAAGAAGTCTGATCCATCTTCTTTAACTTTCCATATGCTGGTGGAATCCCACCACTCCAAATGGTTGGCTCGCATTGAAAGCAGAATCAGAACATGTGGCCTATCACTCGAGTCGCTGCTTATGCTCCCATAATTGGAAGCATTCCAGACAATCAAGTGCAGAATCCTAGAGATTGAATTCCAAGCCCTTAGCAGTACAGCCAATAAAACCTGTTCCCCATTGGGGTTGGGAATTCTACCCTCATTTGGCCAGGGCCCTCCATATTTACATTACCTTTATGCTCCCCACCTAAGCAGAGCTATTTCCCTCTCAAGATTTCACATCTTGCCATCTAGTAAGATGTTAGATTCTTGAAAATCCCTTATTCTGAAAGGTACTGCCCTTGTGGCACAAAACAGGCTGTATCTATCACACACGTTTTATTTCATTGCCCAGTTTATGCAAAAATAAATGATTAGTATTTGGCCCCCTTATTGAAGGAGGGGCTCTTCCAGGGTGACCTATCTGTTGAATAACTGTAGGAATGACTTGGAGAATGCAGCAAGATTTTGGAGTGACGCCATGAAATTACGTCACCATAGCTCCTAAGAGCCACCTTTGTATCTCACAACGTCTGGACAGTTTTATCCTAAAGTGCCTCCTACTATGTTTTGTTACCTGTGTTGTTTTCCAATCCATGTATACGACATACTCTTACTATGCCAATAAAGGCGATTGATTGAGAACTAACTTATACTTAAGAGTACACCCATTGAAGTTAACAAACCTAAGTTGATCGTGCCTGTCAGAGGACTGCCATCAAAAGGGGGGAGGGAGGCAGGAACGATAGGGAAACAGTCGCCTAGTTTTCGCAAGGGAATCAAACATAAGGAAAAGAGGAGGAGATTGGGGGTGTCCAGCTTCTTATGATGGGGGGGCGGAAGAACCCACTCTTGGAATCTGCTACTGACTGAGGCAGACATGAACTTTGGACTTCTGCACTGTACATAGTTTGCACCAAATAAAACCTATAAAAAGGCAGGTCGGAGTCCTGGCTGTTTACTCGTGAGCAACCATACGCATCCTTGACAGCGCCCATCAATTTCAGTGATCCTGCTCTGCATAGGACTGACACAGGATACAACCCAAAGTAACATCCAAACTGTTCTACATTGTTATTAACACAGTTCTATTTTTAGTAATTCTGCCCAGAATCTTTTTTTTTAAAGGTTGTTGTTAAAAGGTGGTCTCTTGTCCCTCAGTGTCTAGGGTGGTTGGGAAGTGAGGAGGCTAGGAAGTTCACAACCTTCAAATAAGCATTTCTAGAAATAGATATCTAGGCTGTCTGGTTTGGAATTTGAACCTTTATCTTACGCTTTACAATAGTTGCTTTTCATGCCAACTTGCTTCCTGCCCCAATTTGTCTTAACAATTACTGTTGTGATTCCTTACTGTAGTAATTCCTAGTGTCCTTCCAAACCCACAGATTCGTCAGTGGGCCATCCTGAAAGCCAGGAGCCTGGGGAAGGTGGACAGGGACGACTATTACAACATCCAGGAAGTGTTGACGTGCTTGTTCAGAGTCATAGAGCTGGACCACTTTGAAAACTCTGATACTTATAACCTTGCAATAGTTGAGAAGGGGAATCTTATCTTGTTGCCTCGCCATCTGTATGATACCACCAGTTACAAAAACTACTGGCTAGGTGAGTAGAAGCAAGCTGAGATGTTAGGCATGAACCATTCTATAGAGAGTGGTAGCATTGTAGTACAGCAGAGATGGCTAAACCTTTTTGTCTTTTGGTACAACCACCCCACACTCAGTCTGTGTGTCTTCCCCTCCAGTGCATGCATGCATGCATGCACACACACACACACACACACACACACACACACACACACACACGGAAAGCTACCTTACACTGAATTTGACCATTGGTCCATATAGCTAAAAGCTTACTAACCTGTGGTCTTAGATGTTGCTGGAATATGTTTTTCATAATCTTGGACTATTAGCTTGCCAGTTGGGGCTGGTGGGAATCGTAGTCTAATAGAATTTAGAGGGCTGCAGGCTTGGGCCCTGAGGCTCCTTTTCTCCTGTTCCTTGTAGAATGAAAACTTTCCTTCCTTTACCTGTATCAGACATTTTTTGTGGCATTTAACTGTTGCATATATCATTTTTAAAAATTACACCATCTCAACTATGTTTGTGCAACCTGTTCAAAGAAATGTGTAATGAAAAACAGGGGAAGCTAACATGATGCCCTCCAGATGTTGTTGGACTCCCAACTCCCATCAGCCCTAGTCAATATGGTCTGCTGCCAGGGATGATGGGAGTTGTATTCCCAAGCTCTAGAGGGCTCCAGAGATTAAAAGTTTGAGTGGCATGCTAGCAGGTGCAATTACAAAAGTAGGTTTTGTTTTGGTTGTGGATTAACATCGGGAGTTAAGCCAACACCCAGTGATAGCTTCTGAACTTTCTCATTTGCATTGTTGTAGGTATCTGTACGTTGTTGATGGTGCTGGAAGAACAAGCCATGGATTTGTTGTTGTTTGGCCCAGACAAGCAGATTGACTTCATGCCGTGCATAATGAAGGCCATGAAGAAACCAACAGAGGGTAAGTAACTAATAATCATTGGGGGCAGCGATACAAGCAAATTAAAAACAGTCTGAGTGTCCACTCTCTTAAGGTAAAATCATTCCTTTCACAGAACTTGTACGCCAAGTAACTTACTTAATGTGGAAATGTTATGGTATAGTATATGATGGCTGACAGCTAGTTTCTTTTTTAAAAAAACTTTTTTATTTATTCAAAATGAAAAAGTAAAAGAAAAATAATTATTCCATTTTGCATATCATACTTTGGAAAAAAACAAAACAAAACCCATATACACAAAAATAAAGAAATACTAAAACTTTCACCCGTGTAGCTTCCCTCCACCACAACTTGACATCCTTTATACTATAAATAGTTTAACATTGTGTCTTGTATTATCCAATATATATCCATTATTAATTTTACCTTAGTTTGATTCATCTTTACATACTTATTCTACGCATAGCAATATATTATTCTTAGAGCAGTGTTTTTTCATATAGTCCTCAAAACATTGCCATTCCTTCCTTAGATTTTGGTTGGACTGATTTCTTATGGCTGCCATTAATTTGGCCAATCTTATAAATTCACATAATTTAATTATCCAATCTTCAAATAGATTTTTTATTGCATTAGCCGTGAGGCCATAGCATGATATACATTGAAATAGCAACATAAAATGGGGATGGGGAGATAAAGGTAGATATCGTCCTGGGCGATTACTTAAAGAAAGAAAAAGAAAAAAACCTGCTGAGGCTGGAGGAGGACCGTTAAAGGGTCCTTCAGCTCCTCAGATATGTCCTAACTCGATTGTCCTTGTACAATTAGGCTACTTGGAATTTCGTTCGGTTGTGCGGCGTATCGACTGCAGCTGTGGTGTTAAGGAAGAAGTTAGTGCCGCTTTCCTCTTCATCACACTAAGCAGGAAGTTAGCTGTCATCTCGGTAATCCAACAATCAGAATCCTGCAAAAAGAGGGACACTATCCAAGGCTGGATTGGGAGATGAAGCTTATTCACGAGGGGAGTTAAAAACCGAGATCTTTACAGAAGAGCATTACATGTTCCATAGTCTCCAGGGTCGTGTCATTACAGGTGCATGTTCTGTTTGTGATGGGAACTCTGGAATAACGACCCGACAGAACTGCTGTAGGAAAACAGTTGAGACGGGCACAGGTAAAGGCCCTACGCTTAGCCTCCGAAGAAATTGTGAAGCAGTATAGAGGGATCCCTTCAGGGGGTGGAATAGCTAGGGCTAGGCCTGAACACGGTCCTCTTGCATAGGAAGCTGTGTTAGAGAAGTCAAGTTGCTGTAGTTTCTTTTTGATTAGAGGTAGGGCCGCCGGGCTGATACACTCTAAGTTAAGAACAGTTTTACAATTCAAATTGAGCGGAATTTGAGGTTAATTGTAGTTTTCCAAGGGGAATTATGAATGTCTCTTAGGATCAGATTGGAAAAACCACCTCTAATTCGAGCATCCGATGCTAATAGGTGGAAGCTGTAGGAAATGGCTCGACTCCATGCTCGTTTGACAATTGAGGGCTGGGCGAACTTGAGTCGTAGGGCTGCACCTGAGACACATCTCGGGACGCCGGAAAGAGATCTCAGAAACATATGAAGTGGGCGATCCAAGTTACCTGATATTGCTGTAGTTCATACTTCGCATCCATATAATAATTTAGGGACAACTTTGGCATTAAATATTTGAATTGCTGCTGGAAGATGTTTGCCGCCCTTCTGGTGGTAAAATCGGACAATGGCGTTAGAAGTCGTGGTTGCAGCGAGAAAGGCAGATTGTAGATGGGTGGTCCAGGAGAGATTATAAGTGAATATTATGCCTAGATATTTAAAGGCTTTTACCTTTTCTAAGTAGCCACCTGTGATCTTAAGCAGCTCCAACTTGAGTTTGCGGGAACGAGTGAAGTGGAGGACTTTCGATTTTTTATAATTAATGTTAAGAGCTTCCGTCTTACAATAGGCGATAAATGCATTAACTGCATTTGCTAGGTCCGCAACTGTTCTGGATAAGATGACGGCATCATCAGCATAGAAAAGGGAAGCAACGGGGTGGTCTGCTAAGTGAGGAGGATACTTAGATGCTAGCTTCAAAGTGGAAATTGCATCGTGAAGATAGAGATTAAACAATAAAGGGGCCAAGAGACAACCTTGTCGGACGCCCTTGGCCGTTGGAAATGGAGTAGTGAGGGAGCCGTTGGGACCACTTCGGACGCGGGCTGTGGTTGTGATGGGATGATGAGCTGCTTGTGCGTAAAATCGTAGTCCCTCAGAGTTTGTGCAACTCCACAAACCTCTGTGTGTGACAGAGCTCCTCAGACATGTCTGCTCTAGTCACTTGCAGATTCCGACAGTGGTTGTTTTCGGAAGCGCTTCCAGCATAAAAGCTCCTTAACGGAAACACGTCTTCGGGACTCGCGGCGTGACAGCTTCCGGCGAGGAATAGGTCTCCCTATGGGAGCTTCTGACACCTCCCCACTGTTCTCGCTGGACGTGTCCCTGAGCCCTCCCTCTTGCTCGCTTTCCCTCAGAGATCCTCCCCTTTCCCTGCTAGTTCCTGCTTTAGCTGCTGCGTCTCTCTCAGCCTTTGTGAGACTCTCCTCCAGAGACCCATCTCTCCCCCTGCTGGTCCCTGCTTCAGCTGTTGAGTCCCTCCCAGCCTCCGTGAGCCCTTTCCCCACCTGTTCCTCCGATGGCAGTTCCCTGACAGTGGTGTTTGAATAAAGGGAAATAATTAGGGAGAGGAGGTGCGGATCAATTCCCAAATGGGCAAGTTTGGACCATAATCTCTGCCTAGGAATGGAATCAAAGGCGGCCTCCAGGTCCATGAAAGCGGCAAATAGGTGGCCTTGCCTTGGAGCAGTGTATTTACTGGCAAGGTGATAAAGAGTTAGACAGTGGTCCATGATTGACGCTGACTTTCGGAAACCAATCTGTTCCAGTGGTAGAATGTTCCTCTCCTGGACCCATGAGAGAGGTGTCTCCAATAAAACAGCGGCAAATATTTTCCCCGGGATGGATAATAAACTGATGGGGCGATAGTTCCTAGGGATGTTTGGCTGGCCGCCTTTGAAGATCGGAACTATTATAGCTTCTCTCCAGGAGTCGGGGATGTCTAGGGCGGAGGAGATAGCGGTGAATACAGGAGTCAGGTGTTCGCTCCACCAAATAGGATCAGTCAGGAAAAGGTCCAATGGGACCATGTCTGGGCCGGGGGCCTTATTCCTTCGCATTGACATCATGATGTTGGAAATGCGAGTTGAGGTAAAGTTTATTGAGGAAGTGGGAGTAAGAGAGCAGGAACAGAGGTCCGACGGGGACTGAGGGAGATCTGTAAGAAGATTTGAAGAAGCGAAACTGGTTGAATAATGGGCAATCCATTCATCAGCGGAAATCTGGGTAGCTGGATTGAATGGTGCCGAAGGTCTGACTAAGCGCCAGAAGGAGCGGGAGTCATGCCTTTCTACAGCCGAACGAAGAGTGGACCAAGCCTCAAGGATGTGCTGCTGTTTCTTGCGATGAATCATGTTTCTGTATGTCCTTTTAATATCTATGAGCTTTGCACGTGTTTGGGGGTCGTTGGAAAATTTAATGATTCTGACCATTTTCCTAATTCGCCTTCTTAGGGCTTTACATTCCTTGTCAAACCAAGGCGATTCAGAGAAAAGGCGTTGGTGAGTAGGCGAGGTGGTGGTTGTGTAAATTGTTGAGAAAGCATCAAGTAATTTCCGATATTGATCAGCGGGCAGGATTGAATCAAAGGGAGCTGCAGACATATCAAATGATTTTTGTATGTCCAGGGCAAGAGAGGAGCTGAGGCTTGTCCATTTCTTTGTTTTGTATACAGGGTGGCTTTGTACCATGGTTCTATAGTTTGAGGGGACTGAAGGTGGCTCTGTTAGGTTTAACAGTAGAGTCAATGGAAGGTGGTCACCACCAGAATATTCAGCCACTTCCATTTTTGTAGAAATTGAGAATAGCTCCGGCGTCAGTAAAATGTAGTCAGCAACACTGGTTCCCCGGGGAGTGATACACATTAATTGCTGCGAGGACAAGGGAGTAATGTTGCCATTCGCGATGCAGAGATCGTTTTCCATGGCCAATTGGGCCATCAGTCTCCCCGACGCATTTGTTATAGGATCAAGAGAGCATCTGTTTCCCCAGGGGGGCTGCAGGGGGGTGTCCAGGAGTGCTGCGGAAGATACTATATCATCGTCGTTGGGACCTATTCTTGCATTAAAGTCGCCTAAGAGGATTTGAGGGAGTCCTGGGTTAGTTGTTTGAAGATCTTGGAGCCAAGACGAAAGTTCAGACCACCTTTCATTGCGGTCGGAATCGTTAATTACTGGGGGCAGGTATACTGTAGTTAACAACCATGGGCTTTTGATCTTTGGGAGATGGATCTTTATAGTGAGAAAGTAAGGGGAAGATTTAATTTCCTCGCAAATAGTGAGAGGTAAGCTGGTTGAAATAAGACAGGCGAGGCCAACTTGGGGGCGACCCCTGTTGGTTAGTTTGCGAGCACAGGAGCTAAAGGAGCAATAATTTGGGAGAGCGATACTTTGTTGGGACCAGGTCTCTTGGAGGCACACAATGTCGAAAGAAGAGATGAAATTCATTGCTTCAGGATCCATTTGCTTTGTCGCCCAGCCGTTAACATTCCAGGAGACAATTTTAAGGCTCTGGGATGGGTTGGATGCGTCTTTCAAGGAAAGAACTGCTTTTGCTTGATTTGTGAGTGAGGGTTGAGTCTGGTCATATCTAATGGTGTCGGATTTCCGCGGAGATAGGGAGCCGGCTGGAGTTTGTCTCTGGTCTGATCTTTGTCAATTATTTCCCAAGGTGCTTTTAGGGATTACTTTTTTATGAGCCAGCCCATTGCTCTCCATACATGGCAAACTAGCCAAATGTTCTATAGTTTCGGCTGTTGACTGTTGAATACTGACATTAGTGGTCACCGGGCCTTTGAAGTGTGTTGTCTCTTTCCGTAGGTATTTTTCCGGTACCTGATTGTGGCCTAATTCTGCCTCATCTAGGTACCTCAGCTTGTCCCAAGAGCCTGGTGAGTTCACCTTCGGGATGGTTCTCCTTATTGGAGGTGGTGTAGTGTTCTCTTCAGTGTGCCGGGCTTCCTTAATTGAGGGTAGGTTAATCTCAGCCATTGTCTGGAGGCAACATGGCCGACAGGCCGCTGGGTTTTGTTCTTGTATTGGGTTCAAATTATAGGAAGTCTGGTCCTTTTTATGGACGTCCACATTGATTTCCTTGATTATTTCTCTCCCAGCCAGCTTAACCCTTAGCATATCCAATCTTTCTAATATTTCAGTCTGCACCGGAGATGGAAAATGGCAAAATTGCCTAATTAAGGTATTTTCTTCCACGGAGAAAAGATCCTCATCTTCATTCTCTTGAAGTTGCAGGTCTTGCAGGTGGGCATCTTTCCTTTTTAGTTTTTGAAGCTCTCGTTTGAGCCCATTACCTTGGCTCTCCTCATACGAAGTCCCGGGAGAGTCTGGTCTTTGAAGGTCATTAGTGAGCAACTCTGGAAGGTGATTAGGTGAGTCCTCAGTGGATTTTAAATCAATTAAAGTGTGGTATTCAGCCTTTTGATGACGTGCTGCAGTCGAGGTTGCAGAACTGGGGAGTAGTGGGATAGGGGAGGTCTCATTTTTAAAGAACCTTGATATTTTTACACCACTTGTCTTTAGGTATTCTCTATGTTTATATATCAGTTTTGCCAGTCTCCGATCATGGAATGTAACCACCGCCCTGGCAAGCAAGCCATCAAAATATAGATATTCCACTTGGTCCAACTCCGAGGGATTACTCAAAATACCTGGCATGTATGCTTTAAGGAAGTTCAGTAGATGGACTTTGCGATCCTCTTGAGATAAAAGTCCTGGAGGCTTAGGATAGCTTGAAAAAACAAGCTTGTTTTGAAGCAACACCAGCTTCCAGTTCTTATTTGTTGGAATGCTCTCCTTATTGGTTTTGGAGTTGTCTATGGTTAAAACGTAGGACCATGGATCTTGGGGTAATAAATCTTGCTTAGAGCTTGGTGGTGGAGCAAGTGCTGAAGGTTTTAGACAATCCTGGGCTTTATCAGCACAGACGTTTGGGGGCAAATCCTGTTTAACTGTCTTCTTGGCTAAAGACTTCACCAGGTTCCCTCTAGTCCCAGAGGCTGATATGCACTCGAGTAGGTTAAAAAGCTTTTTAAAAACCATTTTTTTATAATGCACTGTCTTAAGATTTTTTATGTTTTTCCTTTTTTTAACATTTTTAACAACTCTGGATCTCCTTTTACAAGCATTAGTTCTGCAGGCTTTCTTACCCTTCCTTAGTGGGCCACTTCTGCAGAGGGTGGAGGTGAGGCCATGATTATTTTCCGATTCTTCAGGTATTCCGACGGGTTTTCTCCAGAGAGTTTTACAGGAGTCAGCCATGATGGTAAGAATTTTTGTGCAAATGTCCAAGTAGGACTTTATGGATTCAATGTCCTCAGTAAGAAGCACTAGCCATTTGATGGTTGAGAGACCCTCTTCATTTGGCTCGTGGGAATGAGGATAAGAGTCTTTCGAAGGTTTAATATTTTCCGAGGCCAATTCTGAAATTTGTTTTAACATTACTTCCTCCATTTTTTGGTCTAGCGATGGTTCGGGGGGAGCTTGGGGTTTGGCTTTCAATTTCGGGGATGCTTCATCGGCTGTATTGAGGATATTTTGTGTTGCTTCCAATATATTTAGGCTTTTGTCGCTGCTTTTAGTACACTCCTTTCTTTGCATAACTAGTCCTTCATTATGGCTGTAAGAGAGATTGGTAGGAAAGAGTAGGATTTCTCTTCCCTTCTTGTTCTTATTCTCATTGATTTCAGTCATTTCCTCATTTGTCCCACATTTTGCTCTGTTCATGTAAAAGCAAGTTATTTTTGTTTGTGCTTTCTTTAGAGTGGCTCTTTTAAAGGTGGGTCTTACAGCCTTCAGAGAGAAGCCTGAGGTTTTGCAGCCGCTCCTGGTCGTCACCATTGTTTCCTTAAAGTTGTAAATTTGTAAGTTATTCCTTTATTGTTGTAATAAACACGCTACAGTGCGTTGACTGAGATAATAGACAGGAGGTATTTGCAAAAGAGAAGAGAGACAACCTGGTGGAGAGGCAGGGGTGAGTTTACTTCTTCAATTGCTGCAAGGTGATTACCGCAGAGGCTCTGGTACTCCCCCGGTAATAATCAAGATGCTTAAAAAGGATTTTAAAATATACATAAATATATCTTCTTTCAGGGTCTCAGTACCTTAAAACTTTGAGTTAAAATAATAATAATAATAATAATTTATTATTTATACCCCGCCCATCTGGCTGGGCCTCCCCAGCCACTCTGGGCGGCTTCCATAAAAACCAAAAATACAGTAAAACCAAAAATACAGTAAACTTAATTAAACTAAACTAGGATCATTAGCTCCATCACAGGGCTCCCCGCAAGTCAGTTTTGGGTAAAAGGGAGAGGTTCCAAGGCCTCCCCAGGCCCTTATCAGGTAAGCAGTTTTTCATTCCTCCCAAGGATTTCACTCTATTCACGTTCTTTTCCTTTAGGGAGTTATACTCACTCGGCTACAGTAAGAGTTCACAACAGGTTTCATTCAGCTATTAATCTTCCTTCTTGTACAGAAATCCTCCTGGCAAGCTTTGTTGTTCCTCCCCTGCGCCCAGGTTTCCTTCAGATTCAGCCGCTCCTTGTTTCTCGGCGTCTTTTCTCAGGTTGAGCAGTAAAACAATAAAACAATAAACTAAAAGCAAGGCGAGGTGATGAGGCAGCCAGTAAAACGTTAAAAATATAAAATTAGAATTAGGAAGTGATTAAAAACTACTTAAAAGCTTAACGAAAGACAGGAGCTCTAACTAGGCTGCTGTCTCAGTCGCCATCTTAAACCGACTTCCACCTATCCAATCTTCTTTAGTGGGAATGATGTCTCCTTTCCAATTTCTAGCAGGTAGCAATCTGGCTGTGACTGTGGCATATAAAAACATCCTTTTCTTATCCTGTGGGATGTCATTTCCTAAAATACCTAATAGGAACGCCTCCAGTTTCTTCTCTCTAGAAATTTCAAACTTTTTTTTCTTTAATTCTTCATGGATACATCCCCAGAAGTTCTTAACTTTCTCACATCCCCACCATACATGGAACATTGTCCCCTCAATTTTATTACATTTCCAACACAGGTTGGATTTTAGTTTATATACCTTGACTAATTTAGAGGGTGTCATATACCACCTATATAACATTTTTACCAGATTTTCCATAATGGTGTAACAGGCGGTAAATCTGATGTCTGGTCTCCAAAGTTTTTCCCACTGCTCCATCTGCATTGTGTGGCTGATGTCCTGGGCCCATTTTACCATAACACCTTTTACTTGCTCATCTTTCAGGTCCCATTCAAGTAATAGATCTTAAATTTTAGATAATAATTTCTTATTGTTCTTTAATAATATAATTTGTAATTTGGATTCTTCTTTTCCGAAACCTATTTTTTTATCTGAATTAAATACATTATTTAACTGGTGGTATTGTACCCAATCGGTGAGATAATGCCTTATCTCTTCAAATGATTTCAATTTCATTTGCCCTTGATCTTCTTTTAGTAGTTGGCTGTAAGTTCCCCAATTGCTATTCATATTTATATTTTTAACTGCAAAGGCCTCTAATGGGGACAGCCACCATGGCGTTTGAGGTTCAAGTAATGGTTGGTATCAGTCCACACCTTATAGAGGGCATTCCTAACTATAGGATTAGTAAACCCACTGTGGACTTTGACTTTATTGTAGCCAAGGTAGGCATGCACACTGACAACTGGGAAATACTGGCCTGTGAGCGCTCCAGTTGGAGAACAGCCTTTACCAAAGGTGTCCTGGGCTTTGAAGACACTCAAACTCAGGATGCAAGGGAGAAACGTGCTAAGAGGAAGGCACGCTTGGCAAATCCACACCGTGATCAACTCCTGCCCGGAAATCAATGTCCCCACTGTGGAAGGACATGTGGGTCCAGAATTGGCCTCCACAGTCACTTACGGACTCATTGTTAAAACCGTGTCTATGGAAGACAATCTTACTCGGCTACAAGTGATCGCCAAAGAAGAAAAAGAAGAAGCCACCCATATCTGTTGTTGTAACTCTCCAAGTCCAGTAAATCTGTCTTCTCTAACAAGATCCAATCCTTAATCCACGTCAGGAACGCTGCCTCGTAATACTTTCTTAAATTTAGAAGTGCAAAGCTCCCTCTCTCTTACCCATCAGTAATTTGTTATTTATATGGGATTTCTTACTCACCCAGATAAACATTGTCAAATCTTTTCTCCACCTATCTAAACATTCAATTTTCCCTATAATCGGGATCATTTGAAAAAAGGAAGATCATTTTGGGGAGCACATTCATTTTTATTACCAAGATTTTCCCCCAAAATGAAAGTTTTAGTTTGGTCCAAATTTCCAATTTTTAAAAAAATTCTTTCCAAAATTTATTATAATTATCATCAAAAAAGGTTAATATTTTACAATGTTATTTCAATTCTGAGATATTTTGCTTCTTTCACTATCATCAAACCCGTTTTATCCTGTAGCTCCTTTTTCTCCTAACCCCTTAAATTTTTAATCATTAGTTTTGTTTTTGATCTGTTGAGTTTAAATCCAGTACAATCCAGAAACCTCACCAAATGCTGATATTTTTTCCAACGCTTTAGGTATACTCGATTCTGGGTCTTCTACTGTAATGATTAAATCATCTGCAAAGGCTTTCACTTTGAAAGCCTTTTGGCTCAGGGTAATTCCTTTAATTTCTTCTTCATTCCTCAATACTGAGTTTAGTATTTCCAAAGTCAATATATATATATATTTGTTAATTAGCTTCAATTATACAACACCAAACATTAAAACAACAAAAAAGACAAACAAAACACAAAAAAGCAAAAAAAGGAAAAACATTACATAACAAAAGACACCAACAAATTAAACTTACAATAACTAAATAACTAAATCACACAACAACAATTGACTTCCTTCAACTCGGTTTCGGGATATGTTACAAGAAGTTTTCTATCTGCAGTTTCGTTTTCTTAAACCTCTTTACGTCGCAAGCATTATATCGAGCCTACTGTGATTTTTAGATTTTTTACATCTGTTTCAATATATGTCATAAATTTATTCCATTCATTATTAAACTTTGTACCTTTTTGGTTTCTTATTTTCTGTGTCATTTTTGCCAATTCTATATAATCAAATAATTTAGCTTGCCACTTGTTTATAGTTGGGATTTTTGATGTCTTCCAATTTTGTGCTATTAGTGTTCTAGCAGCCACTGTTGCATATTGGAAAAGTGTTTGGTCTTCCTTTTTAATTTCTTCTCCAATTATCCCCAGAAGGAAGGCCTCAGGGATTTTTGTGAAGGTATATTTAAATATTTTTTTTAGTTCATTGTAAATAGATTTTTTTTTATATAAAATTTTTATTGGGTTTGCACAATTTATATAAACACACACAATACACAATACACAATACACAATACAGACATACAAACACAAAGACAAACATATATAATTTCAAATCCTTAATTTCTTAACCACTTTCCCTGACTTCCCCACAACTCCCCTTCTTGCATCCCAATTCCAATAGTTAACTCAGCAAGTTCTTATCTCCAACTTTTACCTTATTAATATTTTACTTAATTCTTCTTAATTAACCAAATTTAACTTATAAACCTCGATTAAACCACAATACTCATCAATTATGTCCTTTTCTAAGGTCGACCCAAGTTCCCTTCCACAAATTTCCCAATTTTTATATTAATTACAAAACATAATAACAAAAAACAACACATAATTATACACCCTTTGGATTCCAAAACTCTCGCCCCTCCCCCTTTCCCGGTTTCGATCCCCAAAGAATATCCATCAGTCTATCAGTTCTCAGCCTGGATCCCTCACGTCCGAGACCCTCAAATCTCTCTCAGTCCCTCGGTTTTGTTGGTAGTCCTTTATGTTGGACATCGAGTCTCGGAGAAGCTCTGTCCCAATAGGGTCTATGTTTCTTCCAACCAGACCTCCATATTCAAAAGTGGAGCCCAAATCATGTTTCTTATTCCTTTTAAGTCCAAGTGTCCCAAAAGCTCCAACTTTCGTCTTAATCAAATTTGTAATCCATATGTCTTCCGATCTCCCCATGGGGAGATCTCTCCAATCTTCATTCTCAAATTCAAACCAAATTCTCATCATCCAGGTCTTGTTTTCCTTGTAATCCATTTTTACAGGCCTCTGGTTGTCCTTTTTCACCTGCGGCATTTCAGCTCCTCCTTCCCACTCCTCTGAATCAGCGCATATCTCTTCTTGTTCAGCTGCAAAATTTTCTTGAGTCAAGTCCTTGGCACAATCAACAAGTTTATTTGCTTTAGAGTTCAAGGTCGTTACATCTGTAGCCAAAACTTCACTCTGATCTTGTAACTTTCCCAAGAGAAAAAACATTCTATCCAACTCAGCCTGTATTTTCCCATCTGCAGCCATTGTAATGTCTCAGAACCCCCTCTAGAGGGATTCTAGTTACTTAGTACTCTTTCTCCAACAGTCAAGTTACTTTTTTTTTGTTTCTTCTTTATTTTCAACGACTTGAAGTCAAATGTATCAAAAATAGCCAGCAGAACACCGGGCCCGGACGGGTTTACATCCAGTTATTATAAAGAAATGAAAGATGTGTTGATGGCCCCGTTGACTGAAGTAATGAATAACATTCTAAAAGAAAGGGACATTCCAGAAACATGGAAAGAAGCATTTATTACAATAATCCCAAAACAAGATTCGGATCTAACCCAAGTTAAGAATTACAGGCCTATTTCACTACTAAACACAGATTATAAGATCTTTGCAGGAATCCTAGCGAAGAGATTGAAAAAGATATTAATAAAACTTATACATAAAGATCAAGCAGGTTTCCTACCAGGCAGACAAATGAGAGATAATATAAGAAATATAATTAATGTTATTGAATATCTGTCTGATAGGTGTGATAAACAAGCAAGCTTAATCTTTGTGGATGCAGAGAAGGCCTTCGATAATGTAATTTGGGAATTTATGTTGAAAAACTTAGAACATATGGAGGTGGGTCAAGAGTTCTTCAATGGCATAAAGGCAATTTATACAGAACAGAGAGCAAAATTGATAGTGAATAATGTTATTACTGAAGACATAAAAATATCCAAAGGAACAAGACAGGGATGCCCACTTTCGCCACTATTATTTATAACGGTTCTGGAAGTCTTCTTAAATGCAATTAGACAAAATAAGCAAATAAAAGGGGTAACAGTAGGTTTAAATGAATACAAAGTTAAAGCCTTCGCAGACGATTTGGTATTGACTATGGAAGAACCAATAGAAAGTATAAAGGAGGTATTGGACGAGATGGAGCAATTCGGAAGGCTGGCAGGATTCAGATTGAACAAGAGAAAGACCAAAATGATTGTAAAAAATATGGAACAAGACCTGATTGAACTAATGCAGCAACGAACGGAGATTGAGGTGGTAAAAAAGGTTAAATATTTGGGAATTTGGCTATCACCTAAGAATACTGACTTATATCAAAATAATTATATCCCAGTCTGGAAGGGAATAACGAAAGATCTGGAGGTGTGGGCCAGAATGAGACTATCATTTTGGGGAAGAATATCTATGGTAAAGATGACGGTGCTACCTAAGTTGTTATTTTTATTTCAGACTATACCCATAATAAAGGGTATAGGTATTTTTAAAGAATGGCAAAAGGTGATCTCAATATATGTCTGGTAAGGGAAGAAGCCTAGAATAAAATTTAAGCTACTAACGGACGCAAAAGAAAGAGGTGGCTTCGCCCTGCCAGACATGAGACTGTATTATGAGGCAGCATGTTTATGCTGGTTAAAAGAATGGATAAAGTTAGAAAATAAAGAATTATTAGACCTTGAAGGTTATAATAACAAATTTGGGTGGCACGCGTACCTATGGTACGACAAAAAGAGGGTTCACAAAGGATTTGGAAATCACATCTTCAGAGGTCCATTAATAGAGGTTTGGGACAGATATAAAAACATACTGGAACCAAAAGTCCCACATTGGTTATCCCCGCTAGAGATAATGAGTGTTAAGAAAATTAATATGAGAGGAAAGTGGGGTACATATGGAGAACTGGTAACCAATGAAGGAGGGAAATGGAAACTAAAACCATATGATCAAGTTAAAGAGTACACATATGACTGGCTGCATTATTTCCAAGTAAATGAAAGGTTTAAAAAAGATTTGAAGGAAAAAGGTTATGCGGAGAAGGAATCAAGTTTCCAAAAGGACATAATTAATAATGAGTATAAAACTCTGTCAAAAATGTATAAAATACTGTTGGAGTGGTACACGAAGGATGAAGAGGTGAAATCGGTGATGGTACAGTGGGCAAAGGATTTTGGATACAATGTTCAATTTGAGGATTGGGAAAAGCTGTGGAGAGAAAATATAAAATTTACGGCATGTACGTTACTGAAAGAGAATGTGATGAAAATGCTTTACAGATGGTACATGACACCCGTAAAATTGGCAAAGATGTATAAGGTTGATAACAAATGCTGGAAATGCAAACATAAAGAAGGGACGTTCTTTCATCAGTGGTGGGATTGTAAGAAAGTGAAAAGTTTTTGGGAAGAGATATACAATGAAATGAAAAAAATGTTAAGATATACTTTTGTGAAAAAACCAGAAGCTTTTCTCCTAGGCATTGTAGGAAAGGACATAAGAAGAAAGGACTGTAAGCTTTCCCAATACGCTGTAACGGCAGCCAGAATCGTGTTGGCTCAGAAGTGGAAACAAGAGGAAACACCAACGGTAGAAGAGTGGAGATTAAAACTGACAGATTATGCGGAATTGGACAAATTAACTGGGAAAATTAGATACACCAAAGTTCAAAAGTTCATCGAGGACTGGGGAAAATTTGTGGGTTATCTGGAAAATATTTGTGGTGTAAATACAACGCTAGTGGGGTTTCAAGAGGCACTGTAAAAAAAAAAAGTATTGTTTATTAGAAATAATGAAGGTAGGGAGGGACAAATGGCAATATGAAAGAAGGGAATGTGTATTAAAGTTATAATTATGAATGATTGTCAGAGACGCTGAAGGAAGTCTAAAATGGTTATAATCTGTTGTATTTTGGATAAAATGTATAACTAGATGAAAATCAATAAAAATTTATTAAAAAAAAAGTAGCCAGCAGAAATAACAAAAGGCAAATTTTTCTAACTTTGACAGCTCGTTTGACAGCTGTCAAACTCTTTATGACTCCTCAACAGGCTCTCTCGCGGATCGCTCCCGGATCCCGGGGGGTTGCACGTCAGCTCCTAAAAATCAATTCTTATCCTCCAGCAAAATACTTCTAATGCCAAATCGTGAAATTAATAACTTTTGTCTCGCAAAGAGAGAAGTGGTCTCTCGACCTTAGTTATCCAATTCTTGCTTTAAATTGTCTACAGGACGGGGGCGGACGGCGGACTTCCTTTTAACACCTCCCCCGATCGTACCAAATTCAAAAGAAAAGAGATTTTTAAGTCCAATTTCCGTACTACTCACGGGTTGTTACTTTTGCAATCCAAATGTTCAAAGAAAGAAGTCAGCGCTCTCCGGCCATGGCTTGCGGCTTCACTCCGTAGAAGAAGCGGTCTACTCTCAGCACCACGCCACCCTCCGTCCACCGCTCCGAAGCCTTTAAAAAGGCTTATTCGCGGGTCGGGGGGTGCAAATGGTGCCCGCCGAGTCACCAAGTCCACAGGCTTCAGCGCCTGTGGTTTCTGAGGGTCCCCATGTCGCCGGCACGGCACGACCCGTCCTCCACGGAGTCGATTCCCTCCGGAGCTCGGAGGGAATCCACCATTAACCTTTTCGCGCTAACCCGGAAGTCCATTGTAAATAGATTTTTTTAGTTCATTGTAAATCCAAGATTTAGAACCTCAAAGCCAAAGTGAGAACATTTGGGTCAAAATTAAGGGAGAGAAGACTAACAGTGACCTCATTGTGGGAGTTTACTATAGATCCCCAAGCCAAACAGAGGACATAGATGATGCCTTCCTGGAACAGATGGCCAAGCATGCAAAAGGAAGGGAGATAGTAGTAATGGGGGACTTCAATTACCCGGATATTTGTTGGATGTCAAACTCAGCCAAGAGCATAAGGTCAAACAGATTCCTCACTGGCCTTGCAGACAACTTCATTGTCCAGAAAGTGGGAGAAGCAACAAGAGGAACAGCCATTTTAGATCTGGTCCTAACCAATGTTGATGACCTGGTTAGTGGGGTAGAAGTGGAAGGATCTTTAGGCGCGAGTGATCATGCTCTTCTGACGTTTACTATACAGCGGAAAGGAGCAGCCAAGCATACTAGGACTCAATTTCTTGACTTTAAGATAGTCGACTTCATAAAAAAATTAAAAAAAATTCCTTCCAGTAGCACCTTAAAGACCAACTAAGTTAGTTCTTGGTATGAGCTTTCATGTGCATGCACACTTCTTCAGATACCATGCACACGAAAGCTCATACCAAGAACTAACTTAGTTGGTCTTTAAGGTGCTACTGGAAGGAATTTTTTTTATTTTGACTATGGCAGACCAACACGGCTACCTATCTACTACTGGAACGACTTCATAAAACTTAGGGAAGTGCTGGGTGAGATCCCATGGACAGTAATACTAAAAGGAAAGGGAGTTCATGATGGCTGGGAGTTTGTTAAGAGGGAGATAGTAAAAGCACAACGTCAGGCAATACCAATGAGACGGAAACATGGAAGGTGCCTAAAGAAGCCAGGGTGGCTATCTAAAGAACTTTTAGCTGAGTTAAGATTAAAAAAGGATGTGTACAAAAAATGGAAAAGGGGGGGAACCACCAAAGAGGAATTCAAACAAATAGCCAGCACGTCTAGACACAAAGTCAGAAAAGCTAAAGCACAGAATGAACTCAGGCTTGCTAGAGAGGTTAAAAGCAACAAAAAAGGCTTTTATGGGTATGTTCGTAGCAAAAGGAAGAACAAAGAAACAGTGGGGTCACTCAGAGGAGAAGATGGTGAAATGCAAACAGGGGACACAGAAAGGGCTGAACTCCTCAATGCCTTCTTTGCCTCAGTCTTCTCCGATAAAGAAAACAATGCCCGACCTGAAGAATTTGGAGCAAATGATTCAGCAAAGGAAACACAGCCCAGAATAACTAAGGAGATAGTACAAGAATACTTGGCTAGTTTAGATGTATTCAAGTCTCCAGGGCCAGATGAACTGCATCCAAGAGTATTAAAAGAACTGGCAGATGTGATCTCAGAACCACTGGCAGTCATCTTTGAGAATTCCTGGAGAACAGGCGAAGTCCCGGCAGACTGGAGGAGGGCAAATGTTGTCCCTATTTTCAAAAAGGGGAAAAGAGAGGACCCAAATAATTACCGCCCAGTCAGTCTGACATCAATACCAGGGAAGATTCTGGAGCAGATCATGAAGCAAACAGTCTGTGAGCACCTAGAAAGGAATGCTGTGATCACCAATAGTCAGCATGGATTTCTGAAAAATAAGTCATGTCAGACTAACCTGATCTCGTTTTTTGACAGAATTACAAGCTTGGTAGATGAAGGGAACGCAGCGGATGTAACCTACCTTGATTTCAGCAAGGCATTTGACAAGGTGCCCCATGATATTCTTGTAAAGAAGCTGGTAAAATGTGGTCTTGACTATGCTACCACTCAGTGGATTTGTAACTGGCTGACTGACCGAACCCAAAGGGTGCTCATCAATGGTTCCTCTTCATCCTGGAGAAGGGTGACTAGTGGGGTGCCACAGGGTTCTGTCTTGGGCCCGGTCTTATTCAACATCTTTATCAACGACTTGGGTGATGGACTCAAGGGCATCCTGATCAAATTTGCAGATGACACCAAACTGGGAGGGGTGGCTAACACCCCAGAGGACAGGATCACACTTCAAAACGACCTTGACAGATTAGAGAACTGGGCCAAAACAAACAAGATGAACTTTAAAAGGGAGAAATGTAAAGTATTGCACTTGGGCAAAAAAGATGAGAGGCACAAATACAAGATGGGTGACACCTGGCTTGAGAGCAGTACATGTGAAAAGGATCTAGGAGTCTTGGTTGACCACAAACTTGACATGAGCCAACAGTGTGACGCGGCAGCTAAAAAAGCCAATGCAATTCTGGGCTGCATCAATAGGAGTATAGCATCTAGATCAAGGGAAGTAATAGTGCCACTGTATTCTGCTCTGGTCAGACCTCACCTGGAGTACTGTATCCAGTTCTGGGCACCACAATTCAAGAAGGACACTGACAAACTGGAACGTGTCCAGAGGAGGGCAACCAAAATGGTCAAAGGCCTGGAAACAATGCCTTATGAGGAACGGCTAAGGGAGCTGGGCATGTTTATCCTGGAGAAGAGGAGGTTAAGGGGTGATATGATAGCCACGTTCAAATATAGAAAAGGATGTCACATAGAGGAGGGAGAAAGGTTGTTTTCTGCTGCTCCAGAGAAGCGGACACGGAGCAATGGATCAAAACTACAAGAAAGAAGATTCCACCTAAACATTAGGAAGAACTTCCTGACAGTAAGAGCTGTTCGGCAGTGGAATTTGCTGCCAAGGAGTGTGGTGGAGTCTCCTACTTTGGAGGTCTTTAAGCAGAGGCTTGACAACCATATGTCAGGAGTGCTCTGATGGTGCTTCCTGCTTGGCAGGGGGTTGGACTCGATGGCCCTTGTGGTCTCTTCCAACTCTATGATTCTATGATTCCCAAAACTTTCTAATTACCTCACACGACCACCACATGTGATAAAAATTGCCTTCCTTAATCTTACATTTCCAGCATGATTTGTCTCCGGTTTTGTACATTTTTTCTAGTTTTACAGGCGTGATGTACCACCTGTACATCATTTTATCCATGTTCTTTCTAAGTGTTGTACATGCCGAGAATTTCATACCTTTATTCCAGAGTTTTTTCCACTTATCAAACTCTATGTTGTATCCAAAGTCTATTCCCCATTTCACCATTACTTCCTTTATTTCTTCATCTTTGGTGTCCCATTCAAGCAACTGGCTGTACATTTTTGATAGGAGTTTTGATTTGTTTTCTAATATTTCTACCTGGAATCTGGATTTTTTTCTGTTCATCCCATTCTTTTTATCTTCAGTCCACATAGCATTAATTTGGTGAAATTGGATCCAACCTGTCAGTTTATTCTTTATCTCTTCATATCTTCCATCCATTTTCTGTTTTTACTAGCAGATCTTCATAAGTCCATCTTTCTCCTTCAATGTTTTTTTATTTATTTATTGTTAAGATATCGATTGGTGATAACCACCTAGGGGTATTTTTCCCCAATAATTTTTTGTTTCTCTCCCATACTTCCAACAGTGGCCCTCTAATAATATGATTAGAAAATCCTTTGTGGACCTTTTCCTTATTACGCCACAAATAAGCGTGCCAACCAAATCTTATATTGAATCCTTCTAAATCTAACAGATCTGTGTTTTTGATGACAATCCAATCTTTAACCCAGCAAAGGCACGAGGCTTCATAATACAGCTTTAAATTTGGAACCGCAAATCCTCCCCTATCTCTTTGATCTGACTAATTTGAATCTAATTCTTGGCCTTTTTCCTTGCCAAATAAATTTAGAGAGTACTTTCTGCCAATCTTTAGATACTGAGGTTCCCCTGATTATCGGTATGTTTTGAAATAAGAACAGCAATTTCGGTAATAAACTCATCTTAATTGCTGCCATTCTTCCTGACCAAGAGAGTTTTATTCTGTTCCAGGTATCCAGGTCCTTCCTTATTTCTTTCCATGTGTTTGTGTAGTTGTCTTCCATTAAATTTATATTCTACCTCTCTTTTAAATCAGAACCAGTGAAGGCGGTGAAGGTCCTGCTTGAGTGTCTGGAGGCGGTTGGAGGATGGATGGTGGCTAACAGATTGAGGTTGAATCCTGACAAGACAGAAGTACTGTTTTTGGGGGACAGGAGGCGGGTAGGTGTGGAGGATTCCCTAGTCCTGAATGGGGAAACTGTGCCCCTGAAGGACCAGGTGCGCAGCCTGGGAGTCATTTTGGACTCACAGCTGTCCATGGAGGCACAGGTCAAATCTGTGTCCAGGGCAGCTGTTTACCAGCTCCATCTGGTACGTAGGCTTAGACCCTATCTGCCTGCAGACTGTCTCGCCAGAGTGATGCATGCTCTGGTTATCTCCCGCTTGGGCTACTGCAATGCACTCTACGTGGGGCTACCTTTGAAGGTGACTCGGAAACTACAACTAATCCAGAATGCGGCAGCTAGACTGGTGACTGGGGGCCGCCGCCGAGACCATATAACACCGGTCTTGAAAGACCTACATTGGCTCCCAGTACGTTTCCGAGCACAATTCAAAGTGTTGGTGCTGACCTTTAAAGCCCTAAACGGCCTCGGTCCAGTATACCTGAAGGAGCGTCTCCACCCCCATCATTCTGCCCGGACGCTGAGGTCCAGCGCCGAGGGCCTTCTGGCGGTTCCCTCATTGCGAGAAGCAAAGCTACAGGGAACCAGGCAGAGGGCCTTCTCGGTAGTGGCGCCCACCCTGTGGAACGCCCTTCCAGCAGATGTCAAAGCGATAAACAACTACCTGACATTCAGAAGACATCTTAAGGCAGCCCTGTTCAGGGAAGTTTTTAACGTGTGATATTTTACTGTATTTTTGGTTTTTATGGAAGCCGCCCAGAGTGGCTGGGGAGGCCCAGCCAGATGGGCGGGGTATAAATAATAAATTATTATTATTATTATTATTATTATTATTCATCGTTAGCCAAATTCTGAGGTATTTTACTTTTTTAGTTGCTTTGATCCCAGTCTGTAATTCAAGATGGTTTTTTACCTCTTCTTTCATATTTTTAGTCATCATTTTAGTTTTTGTCCTATTTAATTTAAAGCCGGATAACTTTCCAAATTCTTCTAGCAAATCTAACACTTTACCGACACTTTTTTTTTGATCTTCCAGCGACAACATAAGATCATCGGCATATGCTTTCAATTTATATTCTTTCACTCCAATTCTTATTCCGCGTATCTCTGAAGTTTTCCTTATCTTATTTGTAATTATTTCTAACACCATAATAAACAAAAGAGGTGACAGAGGGCACCCCTGTCTTGTACCCTTCGAAATTTCAAAGGATTCTGTTAAGTTGTTATTAATAATTAATTTAGCACTTTGTTGTGAATAAATTGCCAGGATACATTGTCAAAAGCCTTTTCGGCGTCAATAAACATTAATACCGCGGGAATTTCATTTTTGCATTCTAGGTATTCAATAAGGTTTATTATATGTCTTATGTTGTCTTTTATTTGCCTATTAGGTAGAAAACCAGCTTGATCATTATGAATGAGATTGGCTAAGCACTTTTTAAGTCGACTCGCCATTACATCTGCAAAGATCTTATAATCATTATTCAATCAATCAATTTCTTTATTCGACCGATAGTCAGAATTAAAACATTACACAATAATTATAAACTATAACATCATAGGAGATACATAAGTAAGGTAGGGCCACAGAAATAGACCTCTCACAGATAACCCACATCAAAGCATTCAGTTATACGTTTCCGACACTTGAGTGCCAGGAAAAGAAATTTAGCCACTGACAAGGTTGTTTTCCCAGAAGACTGATTTAGCAGATATGCTGTCTGCTTTCCTCTTTGTCGGGAACTGAGCTGGGGTAAGTATGGAGTTATAAGATACTGTCTTAAATCGTTGTAGAAGGGACAGCTCAATAAAATGTGCTCTGTGGATTCTACCTCACCCAATGCACAGTGGCATAATCTCTGGTCATATGGAACTCCTCCATATCTTCCCTTCAGGACCGCCGAGTCAAGAACATTCAGCCTAGCCGCAGTAAATAGTCTGCGGTATTCCACGTAGTGGATATCCGCCAGGTAGCGAGCTGGAGCAGCCCGATACAACTGCTCCCCCAGAAACAACCCAGGTTTCACATGGGCTATGTCCTCCTGTCTGGCAATATCCCTTAATCTTTGCGCGATCACCGCCTTTGCGTGACTATACGTCATGGACTCTATATAAAGGGAGGACAACCCACACTTCTGCACTTCCTCCACTATCTCCCCTTCCCATGGAGATTTAAAGTTATCCCTCAGAATCAAGGGGGCCAAACCCACCGGTCTGAAACAGAGCTTGAGCCATAGCCACAGCTTCGCTTTCAGGGCCACATACCTAAAGGCTTGGCAACCGGTTTCCAATCTCATGATCGCGCCTGCCACGGAGGGGGGGATCCTGAGTATGGCCCTGAGGAATTGGGTTTGGATAGATTCCAATTTTTCAAAATCCCTACGTGAGCCCAAGGCAATGCCCACCAGCAGGAGAGGGAGGACTTTCATTTTAAAGAGACGTAAGGCAACATTGACAGTTTGTGCCTGTTTCTTGGAGTACAGGGTTCTAATCACCAGGGCTGCTTTGGATGCGTTCGAGGCTATGTATTCTCTGTGCGCCAGGAAGGACCTATTTGATCTTACAACCTGACCCAGGTACTTGAAGCAACTGACCTGCTCTAAAGGAATACCATTAATTGACCATAAATTAGGTTTCGGTCGAGCAGCAAAGACCATTATTTTGGTCTTGGCATAATTTAATTGGAGCTCGTGTTGGGTCTCATATTCATGAAGAGCTCGAAGCATCCTCCTTAATCCGATGGGGGAGGGTTATAATCATTATTTAATAATGAAATCGATCTGAAGTTCTTAATATCCGAGTCAGGTTTCGGTATTAGCGTAATGTATGCTTCTTTCCAGGACGCTGGTATTCTTCCTCCTCTTAAAATCTCATTCATTACTTCACAAAGCACCGGTGTTAAAAGTTCTTCTAGGACTTTGTAATACTTGGCCGATAAGCCATCTGGCCCCGGAGCTTTCCCCAGTTTCATCTTCTTTATTGCCTCCTGAATTTCCTCTACTTTTATGGGTTTATTTAATAGACTTCTTTCCTCCTCCGATATACTGTTAATTCTGTTTTCTTCTAGATATTTTCCTATTTCTATTACATCTTCTTCTTCTTCTCTTTTATATAGATTTTCATAGAATTTAAGGAAGCTCTTTTTTATTTCATTAGGATCCTCCAAGACTTGTTCTTCTACTTTTACTTTATTGATCACATTTTGTTTTCTCCTTTTTCTTAATTGCCACGCCAAGAATTTTCCAGTTTTATTTGCATACTCGAAATTTTTTTTTCATTAACTTAATTCCCCATTCCACCTCTTGATTTATTAATATTGAATATTGTGTTTGTAACATCTTATACAATTGCTTATTACTTTCATCATTCAGTTTCTCTATCAAGTTCTTTTCACATTCTCTTAGTTGGGTAATTAACTCTTCTTTTTTTTGGTTCTCTCACCTTTTTCTATAACTATTTTGTTGTATCAAAAAACCTCTTAGCACTGCCTTACTAGCATCCCAGACTATATCTATATTTGTTTCTTTATTAATGTTTAGATCGACGTAGTCTTTCAAGGTGGTTTTAGCCTTTTTAATCACTTCCTCTTTTTCAAGTAAATAATCGTTCATTCTCCATCTGTACATACCCTGGGTCTCCCATTTTAAATGTAACATTATTGAACTATGATCAGATAGTGTCTGGGTTGTATCTCACATTTCGACATTCTTATTGTTAATTCTCTTGAAATCCAAATCTGATTCAGCCTGCTCCAACTCTGATGTGGCTCTGAAAAGTGGGTGAATTGTTTTGTCATGGGGTTTTTATGTCTCCATATGTCTATTAAATCTAAATTTTCCTTGAGGTCATTAAACGATCTTGGAAGTTTCCCTTGATTTAAATTCTTCCTTTTCGAGCTTCTGTCTAATTCTGGTGTAGGCACTCCATTTAGATCTCCAAGTAAAACCAATTTATTATACTCCAGAACCAGTAAAACTTGTTCCAATTTCTTAAAAAACTCCGTTTTGTTTGTATTTGGCGCATAGACCGTTACCACATTGAGTTTTTCTCCCTGATAGTTAATTTGTACTCCTAGGATTCTTCCTTCCTCGTCCTTGCATACTAATTTAGGTTCTAATTTCTCCTTCACATAAATTACTACCCCTCTTTTTTTCTTAGAATCAGAATTGATAAACTCTGTTCCCAACTTTTTATTTATTAAAATATGTTTGTGTTTTTTGGCGACATGTGTTTCTTGGCAGCAAATCACATCAATATTTTTTTTCTTTACAATTTTCTCAAATTTATTTCTCTTAGACTTTTCGTTAAGACCGTTCACATTCCAAGACAGAAACTTAAGGGTCATTTCAATATTTAACTAGCATACGCTTTATCTTAATTTCTGATTTAAATTCTGGTACTTCTATTTCCAATGGTTTCCTCGTCTTCCCCCTCCTCCTCCTCCCCCGATTCCGCCTCTTCTGCTTCATCCTCTGCCTCTCTTCCCCTCCTCTCCGTCCCTTCAGCCTCTTTCCCCCCTCTTTCCCTCCTCTCTTCTATGCCCATCTCTCCTCCTCTAGGTCTTTCTTCTTCTTTTCCAAGATCCTTTTCATATCTTCTCAGAAACTTTTCCACTTCTTGTATGTCTGTCAATTTAAACCTTTTGTTCTTGTAAAAGAAGGAAATCCCTTCTGGGAATTCCCATTTATACTGTATTGTATTTCTCTTCAGGACACCTGTTAATTGTCTATATCCTTCCCTTTTGCGCAGAATCCTAATTGGAATTTCTTTAAAAATAATAATTGGGCAGCCTCCAATCATTAATTTTCTTTTGTAGCTTGTTCTTAATATTGTGTTCTTCATTTCAATTGAGTTAAATATAACTAAACAATCACCGGGAATTTTTTTTGACTTAGTTTGTTGGGATTTCACTCTTATTCTGAACGCATTTTCTATTGTGTATGCTACTTGTTCTTCTTTTATCTCCAACCATTTTGCAAGTTCTTTGATCTTTTTTTCTCTTATATTCTCGTTTACTTCTTCTGCTACATCTCTAAATTTTAAATAGAGTTGTTTCTGACGCATTTCTGTCATGGCTAGATTGTCCCATAATTGATCTTGCGTTTTATTTAAGTCTTTTATTTCTTCCTTTAATTTTTCTGTCTCTTTCTTTTGGTCCCTCAATTCTTTTTGGATTCTTTTATTTGTTTCTTCAATTATTTTTGACTTGACTGTCAAGTCTTGTATATTACTAGAGAGTTCTCCTACAGCACCTTCTATTTTCCTGTCTATCTGTTCCTGTATCTCTCCTAATTTGCTTTCCAAATGTAATTCACTTTGCTTAAATTCCTCTTTAATCTTTAACCGTAAAAAGTCTAAATCTCTAAATTCTTCTTGTCGGGATGCCTTGGATTGGGTACAAGTCCTGCCAATGTTGGTGAGGTCAGGTTAATTTTTTCTCAAGACGGGGGGGGTGGAAAGATGAGTTGTTAATTGTATTATTATGATAGAAAACAAAAGGGGGAAGAAAAGAAGGCAGAAAGTAGAAAGCAAACAGGTAGAAAAAAGAAAAGGGTAAGATGGCAAAATAGTTCTCAAATTTAGACCAAAAAAAAAAAAAAAAGGACCAAAAGAGGAGAAAACCTCTAATTTAGAGATGAGAATAACATGAGGAAACGTGGGGGGGAAGAGAGTAGGAAGAGAGAAAACCAAGATTTTATAGGCAAAACATGAATGCAAACTTTGCGAAGTGTTCTAAAATTCAAAGGGTACTAAAGTTCTTAAGTTTAAAGTTCCAGATGTTTTAGATTCTCAGGTTTACCGTCCAAGCCATTTCAACATACGTAGAAAAAGTCCCAGAGTGAGGAGCGAGGAAAAGTTCTTTTCAGGGTTTCTCTTTTTGTCTCTTTGAGCCGTTTTTCAAACTGTCTTTCTACTCTCCTTCTAATCTCTTCTCCCCCCCCCCCTTACTCCTTCCAACTGTCCTTTTAAGCGGCTCTAAAAGGTTTCATTTTAAACGGGTCTGTAAAGTTTCCTTTCTCTTTCTTATTCCCAAAAAAGGTACACAGAGTTCCCAAGCAATGAAATGTTTCAGATTCTTTAATCTCGACAGTAAAGTCCGAGATGTTTACTTTGTATTCACTCAGTCAGGCAAAGGGATACTTCCTTCCTCAACCTTGCGACTTTGTAACCTGCGCCATTTTAATCCTCTGCCGAGGTGAATTCCTGAGTTAAATCGTCTAACATCCGACGTTCTCTTAGTGTATTTTTGGATTTTATAGCATAAGAAAGTCTACTCACACTAAGGGTTCCGTTCTTGCAGTTTTGGAGGTTCGTCGCATTCTTCAGTGAGAGCCAGAGGCATCGTAATACAGGGTCGGTGCTTTCCCTTTTGCGCTTGCAGTCTCAACGCCCTCGAGATCTTCCCCCCAAAAAAACAAACCCCGAAAAAACAGCGAAACCGCTTCCACACGGCTGGGTATCCTATCGCTCAAGGGTCTCCCCCTTGAGATTTTTTGGGGGGCACAGTGCCTTTGCGGCTCCCCCAAGCCCCTGTATTACTCGGAAAACTCCTCCAAGGGTTTTCCGCGCTCCCTTTCTGCTCGCGACGAAAACCGGAAGTCATTTCCAAAGTCAATATGAATAATAAAGGAGAGAGTGGCATAGCTGTCAACTTTTCCCTTTTCTTGCAAGGAATCCTATTTGGAATAAGGGAATTTCCCTTAAAAAAACCGAAATGTTGACAGCTATGGAGAGTGGGCAGCCCGGTCTTGTGCCTTTTTCCATTGATATATATTCTGTTTCTGCATTATTGATTATTAGGTTGGCTTTTTGTTTTTCATAAATAGCTTTTATGCCTTTGGTAAATTGTTCTCCCATTATAGCTAGGTCAATAGCTTTCTTTAAAAATTTCCATGATAAATTATCGAAAGCCTTCTTGGCATCCACTAACATGAAAGCAGCTTTCTTATTTGGCTTTAGGTCTAAATACTTAATTAAATCTATCACTACTCTCACGTTAGGTTTCATGTGATGGTCTGGGAGGAATCCGGCCTGATCTTGATTAATTACATCCTTTAGTACCGATTTCAATCTGTTGGCCAGAATTCCTGCGTACAATTTGTAATCGTCATTTAAAAGTGAGATAGGCCGATAATTGGTAACAGATTCATAAGGCGATTTATTGTTTATGGATTAGAATTATGTTCGCTTCTTGCCGTGAATCTGGGATTTTACCATCTTAGATTATTTTGTTCATAAGTGATTTCATTGGTATGGCTAATGTCTCTTCCAATTTCTTATAATGGATTGCTGGTAGCCCGTCTGGATCAGGTGATTTGCCCAACTTTGAATGCGAAATAATCTGGTGTATCTCCATCATGGTAATTGGCGAATTTAGTTGGTCAATCTTCTCTTCTGGTATTTTGGGAATTTCTTTCCCTTGGAAATACTTTATTATGTCCTGTTCTTCCGCTATTCCTGCCTTATATAAATTTCAAAAGTATCCTAAAAAAGAATTGGTTATTCCTTCTTGGTTGTCAAGGTAAGTGTGGATAAACCCCAAGGAGCAGAAATCAATTTGGTTGCACCTTCTTCAGATTGCTATTCTATGAATTATTTTCTGCAACTCTCATTCATTTATCCATAGTACATTTGTTGTAGCTGCTCCATGAGAAAAGCATCCAGTTCAGCAACATTATAACATTGCCTCATATATATTTACTTCTGCTTAAAATCTTCTGTCAGCACAGTTAATTCTTAAAATCATTAGGTTTTCAGACTTTCTTCATTTCTTACTGTTTGTTAAGCAGTGCTGTTGTATTGCATTCACCACTTGGGAGCACCATAACCATTCAAATGCAGTCATAACAGTGAAAAATTTCCTATTATCTATTACTTTGTCAGTTTGCCAGCTCTGTGGGAGGAGGCCGTTACATATTAAAACACAGAGATAAGGAAGCCAGCCAAGCAAAGGCAAGACATATAGCAACATCCAGTTAAGGAGAGTGTTAAAATTGATTGATTGATTATATTTCTATCCTGCTTTTCACTCAAATGAATCCCAAAGTGGCTTACAAACAATAAATAATAACAACACGATAGAACATAAAAGAACATCACAGATGCAGGATAAATCATACAGAATAATTAACAAATTGTCAGTGAAACATCACAATTAAAGCAAAAGTCATATTAGATGCATAACAAATCAATGCAGCATTTATAATAAAAAACACTATTAACAATAAAAATATTGCAATCAAAAGATAAACTAAGCACTGTTAAATTCATACAAACACTCCCCCCACCTCCATGACTCATAATCATGACTCGATTCAGCTCACTAAAATACAAGTGCCTTGCACCACCCTCCATCCCAATAAACCTTCAGAATGGAGGTTTATTGGACATTAGGTGGATGTGCAAGGCAGGTGGAAAAAGCCATTACTTACTGGACAAAATACCATATTGGCCCAAATATAAGCCACACTCTCCCCCCCTCCAATTCTGACAGTGAAAAATTAAAGTGTGGTTTATATTCACGACTTTACATCGCCAACAAAGCAGCGTGGCTCCCCCCCCCCCCCCCGGAAGCAGCCCGGGTATTGTCTTTTTTTCTCTCCCCCCACCCTTCAATTTTAAAGGTGCAGCTTATTTGCGGATGCGGCTTATATTTGGGCCAATACGGTACAGCTCTGAATCTCAAGTGAGTTCTTTTCAAGCTTTCTACCTTCAACTTTCCCCATTGACCTGGCGCCAGATTCACCCTTCATGTCCTCTTAATAGTGTATGGTCCATTATGGAAAATTCTGTGGCATCTTCTAGAATCCATGTGTGTATGTGTACACACACACACGGCTACCACCCCTTTGCCTTTCCCATACACCTGACCACCACACCTCCCTTCACCCCTCCCTCCCTTATCCCCCTCACAGAGCAGTTTGCTAAACCGCTGTGTGAAATAAATATGGATACTGTTTGGCAGAAATTTGCTGGTGATTAGAAATCCTATCAAGTCAAAAGTTGGACGTGTTTTGGCAGCCTTCACCTTTTCAAAATTAGTTAAACCAAAGTTCAGTTCTCCCCAATTTCCAAAACAAGACGGGCATTGTTCTGGAATGAAAACTGTTAACATGAAAAGTAAAGTTGAAAACCACTTAAGAGTGGCATTGCGGCAAAACAATCACTGTAAAAGCATAAGACAAATGGGAAAAAATCAGAAAGTTGGCGCTGTAAAACATCATCCGGTAATACATGGCATGGAAGACTTGCAGGGGTTACAAGTTGCCCATGAATTCAGCATCAAGTCAGTTCTCCACCCCATTATATGTATTATAATTCTATTATACATTATATGGAAAGGAAATACTTATTGCAATTTATCCGTCCAATCTCCTGTGTGTGGGTTAAGCAGAGTATTAAAACCCCGTACTTGGCAGCAAAATGTAGAAGCTTTGGAACTAGGCTGCAAAACCTTATCTCTTCTGAGCAATTCCAGCTTATAAACTGTCTTCCCTTTGGTTTCCCTCTTAAAAAAAGAATAGGGTAACAACTTATAATCTTATAAAGTAAACTTAAAATATAGTGTTTACTTACTTAACAGTCTTGCATTGGATCACAGGAATGAGTGAGCCTTTTTGTTGTTGTTTTTGCTGACTGTATAGAGCTTCTCCATCTTTGGCTGAAGAGAATATAATCAATCTGATTTTGATGCTGCCCATCTGGTGATGTCCACGTGTAGAGTCGTCTCTTTTGTTGTTGGAAAAGCGTGTTTGTGATGACCAGCTTGTTCTCTTGACAGAACTCTATTAGCCTTTGCCCTGCTTCGTTTTAATCTCCAAGGCCAAACTTGCCAGTTGTTCCTTTTATCTCTTGATTCCCTACTTTAGCATTCCAATCCCCTATAATGAGAAGAACATCCTTCTTTGGTGTCACTTCTATAAGGTGTTGTAAGTCTTCATAGAATTGCTCAATTTCAGTTTCTTCAGCACCAGTAGTTGGTGCATAAACTTGGATTACTGTGATGTTAAAAGGTCTGCCTTGGATTCGTATCGAGATCATTCTATCATTTTTGAGATTGCATCCCAGTACAGCTTTCGCCACTCTTTTGTTGACCATGAGGGCCACTCCATTTCTTTTACGGGATTCTTGCCCACAGTAGTAGATATGATGGTCATCCAAACTGAATTCGCCCATTCCCGTCCATTTTAGTTCACTGATGCCCAGGATGTCAATATTTATTCTTGCCATCTCATTTTTGACCACATCCAACTTACCCAGGTTCATGGTTCTTACGTTCCAGGTTCCTATGCAATATTTTTCTTTGGAAAAGAAAGCATTGGACTTTCGCTTCCGGGCATATCCACAACTGAGTGTCCTTTCGGCTTTGGCCCAGCCGCTTCCTCAGCTCTGAATCTACTTGTACTTGTCCTCCGCTCTTCCTCAGTAGCATGTTGGACACCTTCCGACTTGAGGGGCTCATCTTCCAGCGTCATAGCTTTTATATGCCTGTTGTCTTTGTCCATGGAGTTTTCTTAGCAGGGATACTGGAGTGGCTTGCCGGTTCCTGCTCCAGGTGGATCACGTTTGGTCAAACATGTCCACTATGACCTGTTCATCTTGGGTGCCCTGCTCGGCATAGTTCATAGCTTCTCTGAGTTATTCAAGCCCCTTCGACACGGCAAGGCAGTGATTCATGAGTCTAAAAAGCCTGGGACACAAATTTTCATGGCCCTCTAATGGCTATGGTGGCTGATTTACCAGAAGTAATGTATTTAGAAGTAATGTATTTAGAATTCACCTCTATACCACCTTTGTTTGTAACCCAGGTGTGGGACCACCTTTTAAATAAACCACTGGCACTTGGTAAGTGTGGATAAGCCCCAAGGAGCAGAAATCAATTTGGTTGCACCTTCTTCAGATTGATTTAATTAATTTCTGCAACTCTCATTCATTTATCCATAGTACATTTGTTGTAGCTGCTCCATGAGAAAAGCATCCAGTTCAGCAACATTAACCCCCCCCTCCGATTATAACATTGCCTCATATATATTAAAGGTAAAGGGACCCCTGACCATTAGGTCCAGTCGTGGCTGACTCTGGGGTTGCGGCGCTCATCTTGCTTTATTGGCCGAGGGAGCCGGCATACAGCTCATGTGGCCAGCATGACTAAGCCGCTTCTGGGGAACCAGCGCAGCACACGGAAACACCGTTTACCTTCCTGCCGGAGCGGTACCTATTTATCTACTTGCACTTTGATGTGCTTTCTTTTCTTTTTTTAATAATAATTTTTATTACATTTTTTCCAGATAAAGGTATACAGTATAGAACAGATAAAGAAAAGAAAAAAGAAAAAGAGAAAAAGAAGAAAAGAAGAAAAAGAAAACAAACCATTTCAACAACTTATTTCAACATTCTATCGAACTTCCCCACGTCTCCCGCACAGAGCAATCTTGACAATAAATTTATCAGCAAATTATAACCTTGTTTCATATGTTTCTTTTGTACTTTCAATTGCAGTTTAAGTTTAAATCCCTTATTATCCATTTACTCTATAGGTAAACATATTATCATTTTTGGCCATTTAAACATTGATTCTTTCATTGGTATTATCTGGTTTCATATATATTCCACTCGCATTGCTGGGGCTAACATTCCATATCATGCGAAATCCTGTGGTTCATATAACTTATAAAATTTTTGCAAATAGTCCTTAATTTTTTTCCAGTCCTCCTCCATTGCTTCTTCTCCCAAATCTCGGATCCTGGCAGTCATCTCGGCCAACTCCATGTAGTCCATCAGTTGCGTTTGCCACTCTTCCAGTGTGGGCAAATCTTGAATCTTCCAATATTTGGCGATAAGAATTCTTGCTGCTGTAGTTGCATACATAAAAAACGTTCTATCCTTCTTTAACACCTTTTGGCCGACAATGCCCAAGAGGAAGGCCTCCGGTTTCTTAGGAAAGGTGTATTTAAACACCTTTTTTAACTCGTTGTAGATCATTTCCCAGAAGGCCTTCACTTTCGGACAAGTCCACCACAGGTGAAAGAATGTCCCTTCAGCCTCCTTACACTTCCAACATTTATTATCAGACAAATGGTATATCTTAGCAAGCTTGACTGGGGTCATGTACCACCTGTATATCATTTTCATAATGTTTTCTTTCAGGGCATTACATGCCATAAATTTCATACCGGTGGTCCACAACCTTTCCCAGTCTTCAAACATAATATTGTACCCCATGTCTTGAGCCCACTTTATCATGGCTGATTTAACTGTCTCGTCCTGAGTGTTCCATTTAAGCAGCAAGTTATACATTCTCGACAATACCTTGGTCTTTGGTTCTAACAACTCTGTCTCAAGTTTCGATTTTTCCACCTGGAATCCTGTTTTTTTGTCCAACTTAAAAACCTCATTAATTTGGGCATAATGAAACCAATCTTGCACCTTATCCTTTAATTTTTCAAAGCTCTGCAACCTCCAATTATCTCCAATGTTTTCTATTATTTCCCAATATTTCGGCCAGCCGGCCTCCATATTAGGTTGTTGTTGGGAATCTGCCAGGGAGATAACATCCATCATGAGCCCCCAAGCCGGAGTTCTGGACGATCATCGATCTTCCGTAGACAGGCAGATCCAACAGTTAGGGGCACAAAGCCTTTGGAAATTCCTAGCCACATTCCTAGGCTGGTGCACCCTCTTTCAGCAGAAAGCACAGTCAAAAGCTTGCACCGCAGAAGAGCAGAAGAGCATATTTACAGACTTTATTTAGCGTTTAACAGAACAAAAGAAAACGTGACCGTTCTGTGTCAGCATCTCTGGCTGTCTGACAAAACGAAAGGAAAACAGCAAGCATAAACATCCTGTCAACAGGACATGCGCAGACTCTGTTGCTTACAAAGCCTGCTCCCTTTAAGGTGGAACGGAAATATCCTAACATCCTCCCCCTTTCCGTGTAACCTGTTGTACCTGTGGTTCACCCAATTGCAACCTTTGTACATAAACCTTAAGTTGTTCTTTGTTGACAACCTTAGACAACAGATCAGCAGGAATTTCATTTCCTGGCATGTAGGACACCTGAATAAGTCCTTTCTGAATACACTCCCTTGCACGATGTAGCTTAATCTGCAAGTACTTGGTTCTCTGCTTGCAACTCTCGGAGTTCAGCAAAGCCAAACACGATCTATTGTCTTGATACACTTGTACAGGACATTTCACAGACACCCTGATGTCCTTAAACAGTTGCATCAACCATTCACAATCCATGAGTGAAAATGACAGAGCATTGAGTTCTGCTTCACAGGAACTTAGGCTCACTGTCGTCTGCTTTTTGCACAACCAGTCAAACAGGCAGTGGTTGTACATGTAGCATACTCCAGAAGTGCTTGTTCCATCCGTGGTGTCACTTCCAAAACTTGCATCAGCGAAGATTTCAAGACCTCCAGTCTTCTGACTGGTGAACCTCAGCCTGTAGTGCATAGTCCCTTTCAAATAGCGGGCTATGCGCTTCAGAGCTTTCCAATCCTGAACCGTAGGATTGTTGGCATGTCTGCTAAGCAGATTACAGCTTACAGCAATGTCAGGTCTTGAACATCTGGCAATGAAATTCAGCTTGCCTAGAATGCATCTGTATAGCGTTGTGTCAGAAAACGCTTCAGCAGTACTGTCTACCTGGTAACCTGTCACCATCGGTGTGTCTGCTGGGTTTGCATCAACCAAATTCAACCTGGTTAACACATCAGCAATTTTCTGTGTTTGGTGTACCAGAAAATTACCTGCTTGGTCCTTCTCCACCTGCAGAGAAAGATAGTTGGATACCTCACCAAGATCCTTCATGTCAAAGTGCTCCTTCAGCTGAGCTAGGGTGCTTTGGTAAAAAGCCTGATTCTTCCAAAACATCAGAAGATCATCAACAAAACATAAACAATACAGTTTGTTTTGCCCCTCCTCTTTGACAAACACACATGGATCAGCTTTGCCCTGGTGAAAACCTAGAGAAAGCAATGTCTCAGTGAGTTTTGTGTTCCAACACCTGGCACTCTGCTTGAGACCATATAAGGATTTCCGCAGTTTACAGACCATTCCCTTCTGTATCTCCATCCCATCAGGTGGAAGCATGAACAGCTCCTCCCCCAAAATCCCGTACAAAAAAGCTGTATTGATGTCATGATGGGAAACATGCAGTTTCTCCTCCGCAGCGATCTTGAGCATCAGCCGAATGCTCTCATATTTGACTGTGGGAGAGTAGGTCTCGTGGTAATCCTGTCCTGGTACCTGTGAAAAACCTCTGGCAACCAATCTGGCTTTGTGTCTGACTACCTTGCCATTCTGGTCTGTCTTGGCCTTGAAGACCCATTTGCTGCCAACCAGTCTCATTCCTGGGACTACCGGTACCAGTTCCCAAGTTTGGTTCCTGTTCAAGGAATCAACTTCAGCCTTCATGGCATTAAGCCAAGGCTCAGCATCTTTAGAGGTCAACTCCTGAACCTCTTTGAAGCTTGAAGGTTCCCACACCTTCTCTGAGCTACTAAGAACAGCAGTTGCTGTCTTAGCAAACTCATCAGCATACCTCTTTGGAGGTCTGCCCTTGGTCGCCCTTTCAGATCTGCGTACTAGACGCAAGTCTTCTGGACTCATCTCCTCTTTCTTAGGAGAAAAGTGACCAATGGTGAACAGTGGTTCTTCCAGTTCATTGTCAGACGCATCAGATGGTCTGACTGAGGCCTTTGCGCTCTGGTAGTCTGCTGTGTCATCACTTTCACTGACATCAGCAGCAGCGCCGCCCACTGAACTGGAATCCGAACTCTGATCATCATCCTCATCATCCTCATCCTCCTCATCATCATCAGCAGCTTCCTCAGCTTTAGCTGCTTGCTTGACATCACCTTCATCCTCCTCTGGGTAACTCTGGAAAATTCCCACATTTTCCCCCCACTTAGGATTGTACTCAACACTCCTTGTGAACTTAATGGACTTAGAGTCAGTCATCCATACCCTGTATGCACCTTTTTCGTACCCCATGAACAAACCATGTGCCCCACGCTTCCCAAGCTTGTTGGTTTGTTGTGTGCATACCCACATGTCCGAACCAAATATTTTCATGTGTTTGGTGTTGGGTTTCTTGCCAAACATCTTCTCATAGGGGGTACAACCAATGGGCGATGACAATCTGCGATTAAAAGAATAAACCAAATTCCCCAGAGCCTCCCCCCAAAACTTATCAGGGAGATTGGCAACATGCAACAGGGTTTTGATTCCTTGCAGCAATGTCTGATTTGCTCTCTCCGCAAGTCCATTCATCCATGGCGATCTGGGCGTTGACATGTCATGCTGGATTCCCTTTTCAGTCAGGAAAGCTTCAAACTGCTGAGAAGTGAACTCCCCACCCCGATCAGTAAAAAAACAAGAAATACGTTTACCGTGCACATTCTCCAACCAAGCACAGAATTCCTTAAACTTCGGAAACGCTTGTGATTTCTGTTCGAGCAAATACACATGAATGTACCTGGAAAAAGAATCAATCAGAATCATGAAGTACCTTGCTCCCCCTAAAGAGGGCGCAAGTGGCCCAACCAGGTCCGCATGCACTAGCTGGTAGGGTTTGGAAGCCTGCCTGCTAGACTCCTTGCCTTTTGGAGCAACCTTCACCTTGTTCTCTGCACAAGATACACATTTCATGTGAAATTTACAGGGTTTGATGTTCAAACCCTCAACCACCTCTGGCATCTTGGCCAGTGCCTTCCAAGAGAGGTGACCAAACCTTCGATGTGCATCGTGAATGCAACCTGCATGAAGAACTTTGTTAGTTTGTGCAACACAACAAGAATCAGCATTAGACACAACAGCAGTGTCATCATAAGTTATATGGAACAAACCATCCATAAACTTTGCATGCAAATAGTCCTCTTTGCCTTTACTGATGACACAGACGCTCCTTTTGAAGGAAATCTGAAAACCATGCCCAGTAAGCTGTGGGACGCTCAGCAAGTTGCTTGCAGCTCCTGGAACAAAAAGTACATTACTGATGGTAGTGTGCAGACTTGCAAGTTTCACAGTCCCTTCTCCTGCAATTTGCAACGTCCTTCCATCAGCCAGGTGGATCTCACCTTCCTGAGGCTTGAAGGAGATAAAGAGATGCCGATCCTTCGAGATGTGGCGGGTACAGCCTGAATCAACAACAAAGCTGCCTTTGGCTGTTGGAGCAGTCTTTACAGCAAGCAAACCCTTGTTTTTCATCGGCGTGGGCTTTTGCAGCTTGCCCCCCTGCTGCTCCTGGCCAGCAGACGTGTCTTTAGCCTTTGGTGAAGCTGTGCCAGCAAGCAAAACCTTGCTTTCCACTGGCGTGGGCTTTTGCAACTTGCCCCCCTGCTTCTGGTCAGCAGACGTGCCTTTAGCCTTTGGTGAAGCTGTGCCAGCAAACAACGCTTTGTTTTTCCCTTGTGCGGGCTCTTCACCCTCTCTCTGCTCCTGGCCATCTGCAGGCAGCTGCCTGTGTTTACCTTTGCCTTTCCGGCCTCTGCAAAGGCGATGGCCTTGGTTCTCATGAGAAACAGAGCTCTCAGCTGCCGACTCCTTGGCTCCCCCTGGAGGCTGGAATGCTGCCTGGGATGACGTGACGGTCAGCTCCCCCTGCAGCTTGCAACCGGTGCCCTCAGCATCCCCGCATTCCTTCGCATTCTGGGAAACAGCTAGGACCTCCGATGCAGTCAAACTCTGGGCTGGGATTATTGGCTTGTGAGCTTTCATCAAAGCAGTCCACATCCCACATGCAGTGGTGTTGCCAGCCAGCGTCTTAATTTCCTCAAGAGATACGGATAGGACAATTACGTCTATCGCTTTCGAATCATGCGATTTCCATTTCTCTGTCAGAGGAACTGGGGGGGCTTCAGAAACGACATGCCATACCCCAAACTGACGCAGCAAACTCTCACACCATTTTGCCCAGGTTTCATAATTCTGCCCATCCAACTTAGGGCATTCAGCATTTCCATAAGCTTGGAAAAACTCCATTCCAGCTTTTGGCATTAGCCGTGAGTCTTTTTAACTTGGAGACTCGTTATCTTGGCAGCCATTAATCACGAAGCCTCTTTGGCTCGGCTCCCAGGCCAATTAAGCCTTGCCGGAGATCAAAGACTCCTTGCGAGGTAAAACAGAAAAGCGTCCCTTTCCTTTCGCTTTTCCCCCAACATACCTCAAACGCAGTCTGTTGCAGCTTTACTCTCCTGTAGGTGCTATGAATCTGGGCCCATAACCTTGTTGTTGGGAATCTGCCAGGGAGATAACATCCATCATGAGCCCCCAAGCCGGAGTTCTGGACGATCATCGATCTTCCGTAGACAGGCAGATCCAACAGTTAGGGGCACAAAGCCTTTGGAAATTCCTAGCCACATTCCTAGGCTGGTGCACCCTCTTTCAGCAGAAAGCACAGTCAAAAGCTTGCACCGCAGAAGAGCAGAAGAGCATATTTACAGACTTTATTTAGCGTTTAACAGAACAAAAGAAAACGTGACCGTTCTGTGTCAGCATCTCTGGCTGTCTGACAAAACGAAAGGAAAACAGCAAGCATAAACATCCTGTCAACAGGACATGCGCAGACTCTGTTGCTTACAAAGCCTGCTCCCTTTAAGGTGGAACGGAAATATCCTAACAGTTTTTTCTGAGCCTTGGCCTCTATTGGTGATAGCCACCTCGGGGTCTTACTTTCAAGTAAGTCTTTGTATTTTTTCCAGACCATAAATATTGCTTTTCTGACAATATGGTTTTTGAACATTCCATGTGTTTTTGCCTTGTCATATCACAAATACGCATGCCAACCTAACGAATTATTAAAGCCTTCCAGATCTAGGACATCAGTGTTTTCTAGCAGAATCCAATCTTTCATCCAGCAGAAGGCTGCAGCTTCGTAGTATAACCTTAAGTCTGGCAGGGCAAACCCCCCTCTTTCTTTTGCATCAGTTAATATTTTAAACTTTATTCGGGGCTTTATGCCCTGCCAAACAAACTTCGAAATATCCTTCTGCCACTTTCCAAAACATTCCACTCTGTCCACGATCTGCAAGGCTTGAAAGAGAAACAACATTTTTGGCAAAACGTTCATCTTTATACCTGCAATTCGGCCTAACAAGGATAGTTTCAATCTTGACCAGATTTCTAGGTCTTTCTTAACTTCTGACCAACATTTTTCATAGTTGTCTTTAAATAGGTTCAAATTTTTGGAAGACAAGTTAACCCCCAGGTATTTCACTTTTTTAACAACATTTAGATCTGTTTCCTTCTGAAACCCATCTGTTTCAGAAGATGTCAAGTTCTTTCCTAATACCTTAGTTTTTTGTTTATTCAACTTGAATCCCGCCACCCGACCAAATTCTTGAATCAATTCTAAAACTCTTTTTGTACTAGATTCTGGCTCCTGTAATGTTAAAACCAAGTCATCTGCAAAAGCTTTCAATTTATATTGTTTCGCTCCGACCCATATCCCTTGCACCTGCCGGTCCTTCCTGATCATATTCAGCAACACCTCCAGGACTGAGATAAATAATAAAGGGGATAGGGGGCACCCCTGCCGTGTTCCTTTTTCAATATGAAACTCTTCTGTCACCACATTGTTCACTATCAACTTAGCTTTTTGTTCTGAATAAATTGCTTCTATTCCATTTTCAAACCCCCGTCCCACTTCCATCCCTTCCAAGTTTTTCTTCATAAACTTCCAAGAAATGTTGTCAAAGGCCTTCTCAGCATCAATAAAAATTAACACTGCTTTGGTATTGATATTTGTTTGCAAAAGTTCCAAAATATCAATAATATTCCTGGTATTGTCAAACAAATGCCTGCCTGGGAGAAAGCCTGCTTGGTCCTTATGAATTACTTCATTTAATACTTTTTTAAATCTATTTGCCAAAATGTCTGCAAATATTTTGTAATCCACGTTTAGGAGTGAGATGGGACGGTAGTTCTTAAGTTGGGTCTTTTCAGTTTCCACTTTGGGTATCAATGTGATGAATGCTTCTTTCCACGTTTCTGGTGCCCTCCCTCCCCCCATAATCTGGTTACAAACCTCCATTAATGGTTGTATCAGGTAGTTTTTTAACGTCCTATAATATTTGGAGGTAAGTCCATCAGGGCCTGGAGATTTGCCTAGCTGCATGTTCTGAATGGCATCCTCGATTTCCTGTTGTGTTATCTTGTGATTCAAGATTGATCTCTTCTCCTGAGATAGTTCTGGTAAGCCATTGTCTTTCAAAAATTGGTACATCTCAGTCACTTCCTCAGGCCCTTGGGTATATAATTTTTTTAAATATTTCTGGAAACACTTTCTAATTTCTCCCGGTTTCTGGATGTTTTTCCCTTCGACTTCTAGATTGGTAACGTAATTTAATTTTTGTCTCTTTTTCAACTGCCAAGCTAGCAGTTTTCCACATTTGTTCGCAGATTCAAAAGATCTTTGTTTCATTTGTTTAATTTTCCATTCCACTTCTTGGTTTATCAATTTCGTGTATTGTGACTGGTGGAATTTAATTTCTCTTAGAATCTCTTTTGATTTTGGATTCAATCTTAACTTTTTCTCTCCATCTCTTATCTTCTCTAATATCTTATCCTTTCTTCCATTCCAGAGTTTTTACTTGATCGTATTCTGTTGTATCAGAAACCCTCTCATTACAGCTTTACTTGCGTCCCAGATTGTTCTTTTTTCCACCGAAGTGTTCAAGTTGATTTCAAAATAATCCTTTAAAGCTTTTTGGGCCTTCTTTACAATCTCTTGATCTCTTAACAGGTTGTCATTCATTTTCCATCTGAAGGAACCGGCTGGGGTAAATCTCACTTCCATTTTCAAAGCGTTATGGTCGGAGCAGGTCTTTGGGCAGATTTCTACTCTTATAGTCTTAGGTGCCAGCCCTCTAGTTGTCCAAATTTGGTCGATTCTTGTCCATGACAGGTGGGCCTCAGAGAAAAAGGTTCCTTCTTTACCTAAGGGGTTTCTCGTCCTCCATATATCAATCAAGTCCATATTGTCAGTTAATTCAAAAAAGGTTTTTGGTAGTCTGCCATCCTTAGTTAAATTCTGGTTCTGTGACTTATCCATGTAAGTAGAGACCACCCCATTCATATCTCCCATCATAATGATGTTAGAGTAGTCCAGATAGTCCAGTAATGTCTCATGTAGCTTCTTGTAGAATTCTGATTTCCCCTCGTTTGGTGCGTAGATTCCTAATATCAAAACTTTTTCTCCTTGAGTTTGTATTTCGATTGCCAGGATTCTTCCTTGTTCATCTTTAAACAAAAATTTCGGTGATAGGTTCTCCTTTGCGTAGATCACCACGCCTCTCTTTTTAACTCTATCTGATGAGATAAATTCTTGGCTTAGTCTTTTGTTAATTAACACTTTCCTGTGGAGCCTAGTCACATGTGTTTCTTGCAAACAAATTACATCCAAATGTTCTTTTTTCAAAATATGGAAAATCCTTTTTCGTTTCTCGGGGGAATTTGCCCCATTAATATTCCAACTGTACAGCTGCAGAGACATCCTGTATCAATCTGTTGTTGCTCTTTATGGGGTGTCCTCTTTTTTGTCCAAATCCGAGGAAGAAGGTGTTGGTTCTGTTCCAGGCTGTGGTGGAGGCCAAGGGACTGCTGTTCCCTTCTGCAGATCCTCTCCGTGGTCGTGCAGGAACTTCTGGTTGTCCTCTTTTGTTTTGATTCTAACCTTCTTTCCTTTGTAGTTAAATGATAAACCTTGTGGGAACTCCCACCTGTAGGGTATCCCGTTGCCTCTCAGAAGTCTTGCTAGGTCAGTATATATAGCTCTGAGATCCAATAGTTGTTTAGGTATATCCTTGTAAATCTCCGCTTTTTTGTCCTGGATCTCAAGTGATTTATTGAAATGAAGGTCAAGTATTTTGTCTCTCTCCTGTTTAGTCCTCAAGATAATCAGACAGTCTCTGGGCCTGTCCTTCCTTGCTGCTCTTCCCAGTCTAAACGCAGTTGTTATTTTAAAGTCTTTGTCTTCCACTATACCCCAGAACTTAGAAAATTCTGCTGTCAAATAGCCGGTCAGATCCTCTTTCTCAAGCTCTGGGATAGAGCGTAATCTTAAATTATTTTCCCGGTTTTTCAATTCAACCATAGACAGGTAGGCCTGCTGGTCACTGACGTGCTTATGTAGTGGCCTTACCTCTCCTTTCAGTTCATCCACTTTCTGATTTACTTGATCGGCTTTTTCATTTGCTGCCTCAGCCAATTTCCTGTTCTCAGAAGTGGCGTCTTTTAAATTCCCAATTGCTTGTGAATGTTGTGCCACTTGTTCAGATAGTTTTGTAATAGAGGAAGTGGCTAAGTCAATTTTTGCTGTTTGGTCATCAACCTTCTTATTTAAAATTGCGAATTGTTGTAACATTTCATTTAGAAGGGTATCAGATCCCCCTGCAGCCATATCCTCTGTTGTTGGCTGTTCAGCTTCCTTTAATAAGGCTGTTGTTGGGAGTTCAACTCCCTTTAATACAGCACTTTGATGTGCTTTCAAGCTGCTAGGTTGGCAGGAGCAGGGACCGAGCAACGGGAGCTCACCCTGTCACAGGGATTTAAGTATATTGAGGTATAAGATCATAAAAATAAGACAAAAATTAAGCAGAAGTAATAAATATTTAAAGAACCGGAAGGGGAAGTTGAGGGAAGTCATGAGGAAGGTTTTTTGTGTGTGCGTGTTTTATATGACAAATGTTACATTGTGTTATTTGGTTGAATATAAAATTGTAAAATCCAATAAAATTTATTTTTTAAAAACAGCATCATTGACCATATTACATGTATGGGAAACAAAACAGCTTTGACCATATCATTGCAAAAGTGTTTTACACAATAAAATGAACAAGGGCTCTGAGACGTATTTTGTTTTTATTAAATAATCAATAAAACTTATTTTTTATATATATCAGATGACATCGTAACATCAGAGGGTACAATTTTAACTATTCTCACGAATGCGTGAGTGTACCGTATTTTTTGCCCTATAGGACGCACTTTTTTCCCCTCCAAAAATGAAGGGGAAATCTGGGTGCGTCCTATGGGGCGAATGCAGGCTTTCGCTGAAGCTTGGAGAGCGAGAGGGGTCGGTGCGCACCGATCCCTCTTGCTCTCCAGGCTTCAGCAAGCTATCAGCAAGCCTGGGGAGCCCGTGGGAGTTCCCGCAGGGCTCCCTAGGCTGCGGATAGCAGCCTGCTGCCTGGCGCACGGGGCGCGCTGAAAGCAGAGCGTCTCGGCGCCGGGCAGATATCTGCAGCCGAGGGAGCCCCGCGGGAGTTCCCGCAGGGCTCTCTAGGCTGCGGATATCAGCCTACTTCCCGGAGCGCGGGTCGCGCTGAAAGCAGAGCGCCCCGCACTTCAGGCAGACATCGGGCAGCCCCACAAGCTCGGGGGACAGCGGGGGGGCGCAGCGCTGCCATCCCGCTGTTCCCCGACCTGGTTTGGATTCCCCGACCTGGTTTGGGGGGGGGGAATAAAGGGAAAAATTTTCCCTTTATTTCCCCCCCAAAAAAACTAGGTGCGTCCTATGGGCCGGTGTGTCCTATGGGACGAAAAATACGGTATTTCAGGCTCAAAGAGACCTTAAACCTGTCCAAAAAAGTAATATTTTTTTCTGTAAAAAAAACCCTTCTAAATCAATTTATTTTATAACCACAAAAAACACCCTCCTTATTTTTACAGCATAATAAGTACATGGTTAGCCCATTCTACAACAAAAGTATGATACACGTGTTAGTTGTGGTTTGTGCACTATGGCTTATTGAACATACTTATTGAATAAAATGACAAAAAATCACTTTGAATGGTTGGTGACCTTTTTCTGTGGCACCTAATACCATTTTTATACCTTATTTTGAAAGAGACCACAATTAGCTTTATTTTGATACCAAAATAAGCCCAGTCGGTTGAAAAATAAGCGAAACGAGGTTTTTTCTAAACTGACACAGAAATTGCATTAGCCTAAATCGCACAGAAATTAAAATTTTCAAAAAATTCTCCTGTGCCCAATTTTGGACCAAAAAATCTTAAAAAAATTATTTGAGGTTATCTCATAGTGGTGATGGCTTGTGAATGCTCTTCGCAATAAGTACCTCTGATCACTCAGAGATCAGATCACTCTGATCACTCAATCGCCACTTCCTGCCCACCTCCCTCTGCCTGTTCCTGCTCCTCCCTGGCATTCTCTGGCAGTACCATGACACATTAAAAAAACTGAAGAAAATCTGAGTCGTGAGAGCACGGTCAAATATTAAAATCAGGTGATTTGTGATTTGGCGTGGAATGATCCTCGGTTGAAATTCAATCTGATGGAGCCTTCCAAAGAACTTGTTCACTTATTTTTTGGAAGTTTTGGTTGGTCTGTGTAATGTGAATTGGGGTTGCTTGTGTGTAAACTGCAAACTGCTCCAAGCTGGTCGTATAGCTAAACCTTTCCCTGGTTTGACAGCCCTTATAACACGACTGTCTTAGTCACTGGCAGAATCCGTGAGTGGGCGTCTCCTAAACTTCCTCCAACATAGAAATTCTTTGACGCCAAGTCTCCTAGATTCTCTGCGCGGAAGCCTTCTGCGCAGCGTGGGCGTGCCAAGCGGAGGTCCTGTGCTCTCTCCGCTGATTTCACTGGAAGAGTCTCGGAGCCTCCCCTCCGCAGTACTCTCAGCCTCCCCTTTCTCCCTGGTGTCCCCTGGATTTCCTTCCCCAGCGGAAGCTCTCTCTCTCTCCTTGCTAGTTCCCTCCCCTGCATCATTGGAGCGTCTTACCTCTCCTCTTGCCTCTGATGGCAGTTCCCTGACAGTCTGGATAAAAGGTGTTGCCTGATACTGGATTTTTACATTTTTTCTCTTGTACCCAACAAGTTTTTCTTTACTGTTTTTAAATTTACATGTTTTTATTGTCTTCTAAGTGCTATTTCCCATCTAAGCATGTTTTGATTTTTGATTTTTTTTAGATGAAAGCATCAATCCTTTCTGGCCTGCGCTCCACTGTTTCATGGTGATCCTGGATAAGCTTGGGTCTAAAGTATGGGGACAGGCCATTGATCCAATCCAGGCATTTCAAACTATTGTCAACAATGCAAGCTATCAGAAAGCAAGAGAGACTATTCGCCAAAGTTGCATCAGGTTGGTCCTTTATCCTTTTATTATTATTTTTAAAATACAGCACTTTGCACATTCTCTTTTCACAGAGGTAAATAATTCAGGTAAAATCCCAGTTAGCTGGAAGTATACAATTGTGGTCCCAATTTACAAGAAAGGGCAACCTATAGATCTTGGCAACTATAGGCCAATTAGTTTGCTTTCCATAATGGGGAAATTATATGCCCATTTCATTTGCCTTAAATTAGCAACATTTCTTGAGGATAATAACATAACCTCTGAAGCCAAGGCTGCTTTCCGTACGAAGTACTCAACATCTGACCACTGTCTTGTGCTGTCACACCTAGCAGAGAAATATACTAGGACCACTCCAAGGCCATTTATATATGGCCTTTATGGACCTAAAATCTGCCTTTGACTCCATCCCTAGATCCAAATTATGATCAAAGTTGTATTCAGTGATGGAGGACAAGAGACTCCTATACCTTATAAAAGCCTTATATAGTGATAGCAACATGTAGGTTGCTGGGGCAACTCTCTAACAAAATCACAATGTTAAGAGGGGTCAGATAGGGTTGTATTCTGCCCCCCCATTGTTTAATCTTTTTAGAAATGACTTAGAGGAAGTCTTAATGGGTCCAGAAGGACACTGTCCAAAGATGGGGGCAAGAAGCATCCCACTTCTGTTTGATTTGTATCTGAATAGAATGTGAAGTCTTTTTCAGTTGGATTTCTCACTCTCCATATGTCTGACAGGTCAAAAAAAAACTTTGGTAATCTGCCAGCATTCCCAACATTCATTACTTTCTGTGTCTGTGTTTTATCCATAAGCGTTGATGCAACTCCATTCAGGTCCCCCATCCAAATCAATTTATAATCCAAATAGTCCAGAAGTCTTGTTTCCAAGTTCTTAAAAATAATAATAATAATAATAATAATTTATTATTTATACCCCGCCCATCTGGCTGGGCCTCCCCAGCCACTCTGGGCAGCTTCCATAAAAACCAAAAATACAATAAAATATCACACGTTAAAAACTTCCCTGAACAGGGCTGCCTTAAGATGTCTCCTGAATGTCAGGTAGTTGTTTATCGCCTTGACATCTGCTGGAAGGGTGTTCCACAGGGCGGACGCCACTACCGAGAAGGCCCTCTGCCTGGTTCCCTGTAGCTTTGCTTCTCGCAATGAGGGAACCGCCAGAAGGCCCTCGGCGCTGGACCTCAGCGTCCGGGCAGAATGATGGGGGTGGAGACGCTCCTTCAGGTATACTGGACCGAGGCCGTTTAGGGCTTTAAAGGTCAGCACCAACACTTTGAATTGTGCTCGGAAACGTACTGGGAGCCAATGCAGGTCTTTCAAGACCGGTGTTATATGGTCTCGGCGGCCGCTCCCAGTCACCAGTCTAGCTGCCGCATTCTGGATTAGTTGTAGTTTCCGAGTCACCTTCAAAGGTAGCCCCACGTAGAGTGCATTGCAGTAGTCCAAGCGGGAGATAACCAGAGCATGCACCACTCTGGCGAGACAGTCCGCAGGCAGATAGGGTCTCAGCCTACGTACCAGATGGAGCTGGTAAACAGCTGCCCTGGACACAGATTTGACCTGTGCCTCCATGGACAGCTGTGAGTCCAAAATGACTCCCAGGCTGCGCACCTGGTCCTTCAGGGGCACAGTTACCCCATTCAGGACCAGGGAATCCTCCACACCTGCCCGCCTCCTGTCCCCCAAGAACAGTACTTCTGTCTTGTCAGGATTCAACCTCAATCTGTTAGCCGCCATCCATCCTCCAACCGCCTCCAGACACTCACACAGGACCTTCACCGCCTTCACTGGTTCTGATTTAAAAGAGAGGTAGAGCTGGGTATCATCCGCATACTGATGAACACCCAGCCCAAACCTCCTGATGATCTCTCCCAGCGGCCGCATGTAGATGTTGAAAAGCATGGGGGAGAGGACAGAACCCTGAGGCACTCCACAAGTGAGAGCCCAGGGGTCTGAACACTCATCCCCCACCACCACTTTCTGAACACGGCCCAGGAGGAAGGAGCGGAACCACTGTATAACAGTGCCCCCAGCTCCCAGCCCCTCAAGACGGTCCAGAAGGATGCTATGGTCGATGGTATCGAACGCCGCTGAGAGATCCAGCAGAACTAGGAAACAGCTCTCACCTTTGTCCCTAGCCCGCCGGAGATCATCAACCAGTGCGACCAAGGCAGTTTCAGTCCCATGATGAGGCCTGAATCCCGACTGGAAGGGATCCAAATGGTCCGCTTCTTCCAGGCGTGCCTGGAGTTGTTCGGCAACCGCTCGCTCAATCACCTTGCCCAGGAATGGAAGATTTGAGACTGGACGATAGTTGGCCATCGTGGCCGCATCTAAAGATGGTTTTTTAAGAAGCGGTTTAATAACCGCCTCTTTCAGCGGGTCTGGGAAGGCTCCCTCATGGAGGGAAGCATTCACCACCCCATGAAGCCCATCGCCCAGCCCTTCCCGGCTTGCTTTTATTAGCCAGGATGGGCAAGGATCCAGGAGACAGGTGGTTGGTTTCACTCGTCCAAGCAGCCTGTCCACATCCTCGGAGGTAACAGATTGGAATTGATCCCACTCAACTTGACCAGACAGAACTCTTGCACTCTCCCGCCCCGGCCCTGCTCCCACGGTGGAGTCTACTTCTTCCCGAATCTGAGCGATTTTATCTGCAAAAAACTTTGCAAAATCATTGCAGGAGAACGTGTGGCCTGTACTGGGCCCCGATGTTGCAGGTGGTTCCGCTAAATTGTGAACCACCTGAAAAAGTCTCCTGCTGCTGTTTTCTGCAGATGCAATAGAGGCGGTGAAGAAATTCTTCTTCGCCGTCGCTATCGCCACTTGGTAGGCTCGACGTTGAGCTCTAACCTGTGTCCGGTCAGATTCGGAATGAGTTATCCGCCACCGGCGCTCTAGCCGTCTCAACGATTGTTTCATTGCCCTCAGATCCGTGGAAAACCACGGGGCTGTCCGGGCTCCATGCAATCGGAGAGGGCACTTCGGAGCCAAACAGTCAATAGCCCTGGTTAACTCCACATTCCAGCGGGCCACCAGGGAATCAGCTGAAAGGCCATCAACATGGGATAAAGCATCCCCTACCACTCTCTGGAAACCATTTGGATCCATTAAGTGGCGGGGGCGGACCATCCGAATTGGTCCCACCTCCCTGCAGAGGGGATGGGTCGCAGAGAAGTCCAGTTGCACCAGGAAGTGATCTGACCATGGCACTTCTTTCGTTTCGCTTTTACTTAGTGTCAGATCACCAACATCCATAGAGGTAAACACCAGGTCCAAGGCATGTCCACGGCTATGGGTTGGGCCAGACTTATTCAGGGACAGCCCCATGGAGGCCATGCTTTCCACGAAGTCCCGAGCGGCCCCTTGTAAGGTCGTGTCGGCATGAATGTTAAAATCCCCTAGGACGACCAAGCTAGGTGTCTCCAGGAGAACATCCGCCACGACCTGAAGCAGCTCGGGCAGGGAATCCTTGGCGCAGCGGGGAGGTCGGTACACCAAAAGGAATCCTGTACTGCCCCTATTGCCCAACTTCCAGAACATGCACTCAGAAAACTGGGTCTTCCCAATAGGACGCCTGGTGCAAACTAATGACTTCCTAAAAATCACTGCAACCCCCCCTCCCCGCCCACATGACCTGGGTTGCTGTGCGTAAGAGAAACCTGGTGGACAAGCAGCGGCAAGAACAGGCCCATCTGCTTCACCCAACCAAGTCTCTGTTACACAAGCCAGGTCAAATCCTCCATCCATGATCAAGTCATGGATGGCAGTGGTCTTCTGAATCATTGACCTGGCATTGCACAGCAGCACCTTCAGGCTATGTGGGTATCCCTTGCTGATTCTAGTATCCGTCCGGACAGGACCAGACCCGGAGGCAGGGGTAGTCCTCAGACAACGACTAAACCTGCCTCCTCTGTAATGACATGGTCTGGTCTTAGCGTAACTCCTCCTCCTACCCGTGATCACTGAGATCGGTTGTCCCAGTGCATCCCCCCCTGTGGAACATGCCCCAGCCATTTTGTGGGCTGGGGCCCACTCCCCGGCAGCCCTGACCCCTCCCCCTAAAAACAAAATAACACCTTAAACAAACAAAACCAATAAAACAATACAAACAAAAAATATAAAAATTACAAAAACATCAAAATAAAAAAATAATAATTCCCCAAGCCCAACCAAACATCAATCCCATCCCCCACATACAAAAAATCCAGAAAAATTTTTTAAAAAACATTTTAAAAACACTCTGTGCCTCTCCGGCAGTAACAACTGTCCTAGTGAGGCCTGTCAGGCCCCGCCCTGGGCCAGGTGGTAAGTGGCAGGGAGGAGCAGGGCCCTCAGGCACTCACTCAGGGAGTCTTCCTGGGCAGCAGGCCGCAAGCAGCACACAGTCCTTATGAGGCCCCAGGCCCCGCCCCAGGCCAGATGGTAAGTGGCAGGAAGGAGCAGGGCCCTCACGCACTCACTCAGGGAGTCTTCCTGGGCAGCAGGCCGCAAGCAGCACACAGTCCTTATGAGGCCCCAGGCTTTGCCATCATTTGGTGCATAAATTCCCAACAGCAAATATTTTTCGCCTTGTGCATTGATTTCTACTGCAATATATCTTCCCTCATCTTTGAACATCATTTTGGGATTCCATTTTTCTTTCACGTAAACGACCACTCCTCTTTTCTTCACTTTGTCAGATGAAATGAATTCTTGACCAAGTCTCTTATTCTGAAGGACTTTTCTGTGTAATCTAGTAACATGAGTTTCTTGCAAACAAATTATGTCCAAATTCTGTTTTGCTAACACATGGTATACTTGGTTCCTTTTTGGTCGTGAGTTCAAACCATTAACATTCCATGAATATATTCTCAATACCATCTTAAACTATTCAGGAGCTCCTGCGCCTGCCCCTGGCGTCTGCTCACTTTCCAATCCCAGATCCTTGGCAGTTTTTCCCAGGAACCCTGTTTTTTCTTCGACGGTCCTAATTCTTTGTTTCCTTCCTTGAAATTTAAAGGAGAGGCCTTCTGGAAATCCCCACCTAAAAAAGATGTTCTTCCTTCTCAGAGTTCCAGCCAAGTCTGCGTAGTTATTCCTTAGGTTCAAAAAATGCTTTGGAATTTCCTTAAACAAAACAATTGGCTTATCTTTAATCTTCAAGCTTTTTTTGTAATGTAGACCCAATGTCAATCCTTAAGATTATCTTGTTCCAATTGGGGTGCGCCTCTTACTCTCAGTTGATTCTCCCGTTCCTTCATTTGTAAAAAAGCAATTGCACTGAGCGCATCCTGTTGAATCTTCTCCACGTCAGGCACTCTCACTGTTTCCAATTCCCTCAATCTTGTTTCGTGGGCAGCAACTTCCTCCCTGACCTCTTGAATGCCTTTTTTCACATCTACAAATTCTTGTTTCAACTCCTGTACAGTCTGCTGAGTTCCTCTCACACCTGCTCTTATGTCTGTTAACATTTGCATCACCTCCTCTTCAAAAGTTGGTGCTTTAGAAGGTCTTCTATCTTTACTTTTACTTTTCTCAGACTTATCTACCCCATTAGCCATAGCTATTCCAAAGTTTCAAGGTCAGCTCACCCGGTCAGAGTCCACCAGATTTTTAGTGCGCAGGCAGCAGCAGGCAGCCCAACAGCTTCCCTCTTTCCTTATTTTATTTTATTTTATTTTTATTATTTATTTTATTTTATTGGAACCACAAAATTAGTTCAAGGAGGGTAAAAGAAACTCTGTGTGCTATTTTAACAATCTCAGATAGCAGCAGTTACTTTGTAATCCCCAAAGAGGAAAACGAAAGTTGAATGTATCTGCTCCCTTTGTGACATAATAATGGAGTCTAGCCTTCCCCTGCCGGGAGAACCGCTTCTAAAAAGAAAGAGTCTAATCCACTGTCAAGTCTATCTCAAGCAGGGCCTCAAATCAATCAAATTCTCCCCCCTTCCCCCTGCAGAAAGAGGGGTTTGACATATTTCCTTGGAAGTTTTGACAGGTCTTTTAAAGTTACGGCTTCGGTCAGCGGTAACTGCTTTCACTTTTACTTCAGCGGAAAGGGATCGACCTCCGTAATTTAAATCCCTTTCATTCCAATTTACTGTCCAAATTAAAATCTTTTTTACTCACAATTGTCCAATCCTTGATAATTTGGTCGGAGAAATTGGTCGCTCACAATTGCCGGACTTGGAGCTTTGCGCTATGAAGAAAGTAAGTAAATTCCACAGTACCCGCGTCTCCAACCCCGCTCGCTCTTGGGGCTCTTATTAGAGCTTACCGGGGAGCAGAGGAGTCACTAAGGGTACCTGCCAGAACACCAGGTCCTCAGAAAGCCCGATCTGAGGTTTTTTGGGGGCTCCGCGACACTCTCGCGGTCGCCCCAATCTTCAAAACGCTGGGGCTCTTTCTTCCGAAAGAGCTCCCGTCCGCCATTAATCGCGCGGCCAACCAGAAGCCTTTTCTTTTTTTCCCTTATTATTTACTGAAATTTTATTGATGTTAGCTGCCCTGAGCCTGGCTCTGGCCGGGGAGAGCAGGGTATAAATAAAATTTATTACTATTATTATATCATTTGCTATCTGTACTCCTAGCTCTTTACTCCATTTTTGTCTTTCATATTCTAAATCGTATTTCTTCCTGTTAAGTAAAGTTTTATATAGGGCAAGTGTAGGATTTTTTGTTTTTGTTGCAGAGATTAAATCTTGTAACAGCATGGGTGTTTCCGATGCTGCTATAGCATCAGGGCCAAACTGCTTTTCCAACATATGTTTCAATTGGATATATTGCCAGTGTATTTCACTGGTTAATCCATACTTTACCTGCAAAGTCTTATATTCCACAAATTTGTAGTTCTCATCAATTAATTGATTCAGTGTCAAAATACCTTTTTCATCCAGTTTTGCCAAATTATTACAGTGGTACCTTGGGTTAGGAACTTAATTTGTTCTGGAGGTCCGTTCTTAACCTGAAACTGTTCTTAACCTGTGGTGCCACTTTAGCTAATGGGGCCTCCCGCTGTCGCCACACGATTTCTGTTCTCATCCTGAAGCAAAGTTCTTAACCTGAAGTTCTATTTCTGGGTTAGCGGAGTCTGTAACCTGAAGCGTCTGTAACCCGAGGTACCACTGTACTTGATTTCCAATTTTTAGTTTGGGGTTGGCCCATATTGTTAATTTCTCATGCTGGTAAGGGTCATCCTTATTATTTTTATATATGTTCATCCAAATTTTTATGGGTGCTTTAATAGTCTCCAGATTAATGGGATATTTCTTATAGTTGTAGCTGAGATTGGTCCACCCCACAAGAGATTCAATGAAACTATATTTGAGAGTAGCCCAACTGGGATTCCTGCTTGCTCCCCAACAATTTGTCTTGCTCAGCAGGTAGGCCTGGTGATATAATTCCAGATTTGGGAGTCCAAAACCACCTTCCTTAGTTGGAAGTTGCATTTTATGTAATGATATTTTTGGTGGCTTTGTGCCCCACAGGCACAATCTAAATATTTGATTTATTTTTTGAAAATATAAGTTGGGAATATATATTGGTAATCCTCTAAGAATGTATAAAAGCTTTGGAACAATAGTCATTTTGAGGACATTAACCTTTCCCCAAAGGGAAAGGTTTGGAGGTCCCCACCTTTCAATATCAAAATAAATTTCTTTTATAATTTGATTCAAATGTAATTTTACGATTTGGTTAACATCTGATGAAATCATTATGCCCAAATATTTAATAAAGTCTTTGCACATCCAAAATTGATGGTTTTTATACAATGTAGCCTGTTTGTATACAATGCCCTATTGGCAAAATCTCTGATTTTGTCCAATTTATGGAATAGCCCAATATTCAGCCAAAGGTTTTTATTTTCTCCATAATTATTGGAATTGTATCTTCTGGCTTTGTAATAAATAGAAGGATGTCATCTGCAAATAATACAATTTTGTAATTTTCTTTCTTGTGTTTTACCTCCTTGATATGCTCATCTTGAAAGAAGTGTGCATGCACACGAAAGCTCATACCAAGAACTAACTTAGTTGGTCTTTAAGGTGCTACTGGAAGGAATTTTTTTATTATTACTCTTGTTAGTGGTTCCAGGCATAGATTAAATAGTAATGGAGACAGAGGGCATCGTTGTCTTGTTCCTCGTTTTAGATTAATCACATTAGATATTCTACCATTTGTAACAGTCCGAGATGTTGGATTTTTGTAAATCATTTTAATCCAGTTACAGTATTCTGTAGGGAAGCCAAATTTACATAATGAATTCTTTATAGATTCTATTGAAAGCCTTTTCTGCATCTAGTGACATTATCATAAACTCCTCTTGCTCTTTAAATTTATCAAATCTATTGTTAATCTTACATTATCTGTGGCTTGTCTTGTTTTTATAAAACCTGTTTGATTATTAAGTACCAAGTCTTGGATGACTTTTTGTAATTTTTCAGCCAGTATTGCATTCAGAATCTTTGCATCGACATTCATTAATGAAATTGGTCTGTGATTTGCACATTCAGTGGGGTCTTTGTTAGGTTTTGGTATAATTATTATGAAAGCTTCATTAAATGTTGCAGCATAGACACCTTTATACTTCATAAACTCATATTGCTTCCTCATAAACTTCTAGAAGTCTGGGGACTAATAAATTTTTGAATATTTTATACTATTCTATAGGAAAACCATCTGGTCCAGGTGATTTTCCATTACCCATTGTTTCTATTTCATTCTCAATATCAGGGGGGCTGATAGCATATCTTTGTGATATTCTTCAATGGTTGGTAGTTTAATATCCTGAAAAAAGTTTTCCACCTCATCCTCTGGTATATTTTCTGGCCCTTCATATAGCTTTTTGTAGAATTTAAAAAAATCGTTATTTATATCTGTTGATGAGGTCGCTGTGATTCCCCCCCTTTCTTATTAAAGGTATTATTTGGTTCATTTTCTTCTGCTTTAAATGATTAGCTAGAATTTTTGTCGGTCTTTCTCCCTGTTCCCAATATGTTTGTCTTAGACATAATAAGCTGAACTCAATTTTTTGAGCTAGTATATTATTCAGTTCTAGTGTTTGTTGTTGTATTCTTTCATATTTAACCCTAGATGGGTTATTTGCCATATTGCCCCATAATGTTTTAAAAGTTTTTTTTAGGTTATTTTCTTTTAATTTTTGCATCTTGACCTTGTTGGCAGAGAAAGATATTTTCTTCCCTCTGATATAAGCTTTGTAGCCTTCCCATTCCTTCAGTCTTGGCGTTAATGATTTGGAGTTATTTTTAAAATATATTTACGTACCTTGCGTTATATATTGAATGAAGTTTTTATCATTTAGTAATGATATATTAAGATACCATCTCCTCATACCTTCCTGGGTATTGGATAGATTACATTCCAATATTACTGCTGAGTGATCAGCTATAATGGGAATATCAATGTCACATCGGCTAGTAAAGGAGTGTAGTGATGCTGATGTTAAAAAAAAATCAATTCTGTGCTGGGTATTGTGAATTCCTGCAAAATATGTATAGGATTTTTCCTTAGGATGGTGTAGTCTCCATGAATCCACTAAATTCCAGTATATCATATAATAATTAATTCTCTCTCTCTAACCTTCGTCATTTTTTTCCTAGCTGTAGAAGTGGCGTCCATCTGCGGGTCTAAAATTTCATTAAAGTCTCCACCAATTATCAGATACTGATACGATAAAGAGCTTAATCTCTTAAAACAGTTGTGAATAAACTTAATGGTCATCAGTATTAGCGGCATAGACATCGACTATTGCTATTTCTATCCCTTCTGTTTTAGTTACAGTTATTAAACACTGACCATCTTCCTCTCTTATTATATTTCATAAGACCAGCCTTTCCTAAATAGAATCGTGACTCCCTTTGCATTTTCATCTAGATTTGTTGAAAAAACTTCTTTTATCCATTAACTTTTCAAAGTTTGTGGCCTTTGTTCTGTCAAATGTGTTTCTTGTAATAGTCCTATATCAGCCTTTAATGACTGAAAATAGTTAAGTGTTAGGATCTGTTTTTTCCTTTCCTTTAATCCCTTGGCATCCATACCTATAATTCTCATATTATAAATTGCAGCTTTTATCTATAGGGTCTCTTGTCCTCTATTTTTATCTTTGGCAAAGTCTTGGGAAGGCTTAGTATGAACCAAATATATTGCAAATTATTATCACTCTAATTAGAGACATCTATTAACCGTGCTTGTATTTAACATATGGATTGTGAAACAAAGTTAATTCACCTTCTTACATATCTAAATATATATAGAGCAGATACTACCCGATCAATTTAATACACCCTGTAATTAAATTTTAAGTATTTCCAATCAAATAATTAGTATTTGAAAATATTCAAAGAGGGATAGAGAGAGAAAAGAGAGGAAACTAGAAAACAGCTCTAGCTACAAATAGGAAGAGTTCTGAAAAGGTAGTGTCAGGGGCTCAGGAGCAGAGGTACAGGGGAGAGAGGAGATGGAGAGCGAAGGGGAAGGATCTGAGGGCAGCGTAGGGGAGTACAACAGTGACCCGAGAGATTCCATGAGCTTCTCCAGCGAATCAGAAGATTCCAAGAAGGAGGCGCCGATGGTCAGGGCAAGGGGGGGTCCCAGGGGGAACACACCAGAAACAAGGGGCCAGCGGGGACTCCCAAAGCAGCAGCTGCAGATCAGGACCAGCTTCCCCACCAGAGCATAGTGGGGGGGAAGAGTCCCAGGTGTCAGGGGTAGCGTCCCCTCCAGCAGGGAGAGAATGTGAGTCGGGACTGACCACGCCTCTGTCGGAGAGTGGGGGAACGGAGGGGAGGTCAGGTCCAGCTAGCCTCCCCGAAGGGGGAAGCAGTGACAGGAGCAGTGTAACGGTCAGGAGGAAGGTTGCCGGCTGGGCGCGCGCGCCAAGTTCGAATGTACAGGCGTGCGGGACAGCAGAAAACCCGGATGGGGAACCAGGTCCTAAAGCCCGCCAGAGGCAGGGGGAAGACTCAGGGGACTCAGCGTCAGATGAGTCTAGGAAGGGCGAGACCCCAGCTGACAGGCGGACCCAGAGGAGGAAAGAGCAAAGGAAGAGGTGGAGCAAGGCTAGGGTCTTAAACTGGTGTCTGGGGGGTGGAGACTCAGACGGAGCTTCGGCGGTCTAGAGTTTCAGACGTAGAGCTGCGCGCTGCGGCTGTAAAATAGAAACTGAACTTCAGTAAAGACTTTTGTACATAACAACGAACTGGCGTTGGTCCTTTGTGAGCTAGGACCTTGGGCAGCTCTGACAGGTAGGCACAAATATATACAAATGACCAACAATTTATAATAATAGTAACAGTACTAACGATAAAAAAGGAAAAAGAAAACTACTTAGTGTGAAATATTGCTCAGGGTAAAGGTCCTGCAGGCTTCCGTGGTTCATATCTGCTTTCCCCGGACCTCTGAGCACAGCAGAGTAAACACAGCGTATTTAGCCTTTTAGCCTTCTGCCCTCTGTGCTTGCCTTTAGCGTGCATAAATCAAAAGTCCAGTCAGCTTCTCTAATCTAGAAGCGTTTATTTACAGCAGTATAAATCATCATCCAGTGTCTGGTAAAAAGTACATCTCTGTTCCGTACAAAAACGAAGCCAGAATAACAGAACAAAGAAACAGGGCCTTCCGGGGTGGCGCCACCGGCAATGGCGGACTCCCTCTGAACTGGAGGGAATAGCTCCACCGGAATCGGGTCTTTTCCGCTACGACGAAGCGGGGACCCTTTTTTAAATCACAGGCGGACGAAGCCTGTGACCATGGGACTTGGTGGGCACCTTTAGCGCCCCCCAACTCGCTAAGGAACCCACAAACGGGCTCCGAAGTGGAGAGGGGGAAGCAGCGCAGTGCTGAGAGTCAACCGCTACTTCCGTGGAGCGAAGCCGCATAGCTGTTGCCGGAGAGCGCTCCCTTTCTCCTGGGACAATTTGGACTTTGAAATAATAACCCGTGAGTAGTACGGAAATTGGATTTTTAAAATATTAATAAATTCGGCACTGATCGGGGAAGGTCCAACCAGGAAGTCTGCCTCCCCTTTCTGTAAACAATCTAAAGCAAAGAACTTCAAACTAAGGTCGTGGAGAGTCTTATTTTATGTTAAAGATTTTAATTCTACTGATTGAGATATAAGAAATCTTATTTGGAAGCAGGGGAACCTGCAGGAGAAGAACTAAATTCGAAAATTGATGTACCGCCCTTCCCCCTGGACCCGGGAGCGGTCTGTGAGTGCCTGTTGATGAGCAATTGAACAATTTGACAGCTGTCAAGTTAGCTGTCAAGATACAAAAAGAGGACTTTGTCTTTACTGTCTACATTTGTTACAAGTTTATGCTTTAAAAGAAGGAAGGACTGTTACAATTTAACGTATGGGACTTTTGGTTTTGTACTGAAAGGAGTAAAAAGAAACTTAAATCTCCCTAGAGGGAGCTTTGGGACACTGCGTTAGGAACCAGCTGAGAAATTGTTTTACAGCCACACGGTATCCCAGAAGCCAGATCCCTCTTGCTGTTCTGGCTTCTGGGATTCAGAATAATTTTTTCTTGTTTTCATCCTCCCAAAACTAGGTGCGACCTATGATCCGGTGCACCCTATGGAGCGAAAAATACGGTATATACATAAGTAAGCAACATATAATTACATGGTTTGAGACTTATTGAATGACAAATCAATATTTCCACGGCATTTCGACTTTAATAGTGGTATAAAACCAGTTGACTATTAACCCGAGGGTATATAGAATTCCACCATTATTAAATTACTAATATATCTAGAGTTTCATGGCTCTATGCCAAAGATACTTTGTTCAGATGGTGAGTCAACATGAGTTGGAGGTTCTTCAAGCAGAAAGGTCAGGTCAAAGAAGAGCTTCAAAATAGAGGGCATTACCCCACACCATTTTCAATTAGAGTAGGAGAAAAAGGAAAAGCCCCCCTACCCTTCACCATGGCTCTTTATCCACAATTTATTGCTTGGAGGTAGAATATCGCATTATCATGGTTTTGAAAACAGCACAGTTCATCATTTATCTTTAAGCAGAAAGTAGCTGGGTATATTGTAAAGTGTTGTATTTTTAATTCCCTTGCTAGCTTGTGAGCAGAAGCAAATAATCGTCTCTTTTCTGCCACCATTGGAGCATAGTCCGGGAAAATAGAAATTATATTTCCCCTCCATTCAAGGGGTTTAGCATTCGACTTTTCCCAGAAAGTTTTAAGGATATAATCTCGCACCCTTGTGCACTCAAATTGAATTATTGTTATATATGCTTCCCCTCTTGCTTTCTTGGTTTTCAGTGGAAAACTTTTAATACCATTTATCTCCACCTTTAAATCCAGCTGTAGCTCCAGCATTTCCATTAAACAGCTCTCTATATATTCAATTACCTGAATTCCTTCAGGAGGAAGGTTTTAAGACCTACAATTTTAAGGTTTTTCCTTCGATCTCAGATTCCAACTGGAGTAAGCATTTGTCCATCAGGCTTTGTGTTGCAAATGATATTTTCTCCAAGACATTAACACGCTGTTCAAGTGTGTTCATATGAGATGTTAAAACTTGTAGATCTATTCTCATTTGTGATGTATCCTGTTTAATCGCTGACATTTCTGTCTTAAGCTCCCCAATGTCTTCTTTAATAGACCGTAATAAGTGAATCATCTCATGTGACTCTGACAATATTTGGCCTTTCTGCATTTCCGTTGCTCTTTTGTCAAAGCTTTTCGTTCTTTCTGTGGCTTTTGGGGGAGTTAGAGCTGATGCGTCTCGCTTCATTTGTTTTGAGACTGTATTATTTTTTTGACATGCTCTTCTAGCCCTCAGCAAGCCCTCCGCGTCTTTTTGACGTTTGATATTGCCCAGCTGCTAAAATGCTGATAAGCTCAGATATAATTGTTCTTAAGTTCCCTCCAAAACCTTCCTCCAGTCCATAAATCCTTAAATAGGTTTTAATCACCTTTAATTTATACTTCTCCTTGCATTCACGCTGCGGAGCTTCTCAGCGTGCCTGCTCACGCCTCCTTCCCAAGACCAGAAGTCCTCAGGACCCCAGCCGGCAGCCTCTCACCCTTTTTCAAACACCCTTCCTTGTGGAGTGTTCCCTCAGCCTCCTTTCCCATCTCCTTGGGAGTTCTCCAGGCAGCTGCTGCCGCCACCCCGGTCTTTGAGCTGCCCCCCTGCCCCAAAGAGAGATGCCTTCTCACACTGCCCCACAGAGGCCTGGGAAGTACCCCCCCCCCCCGGCTAGCTCCAGAGGCACCATTTGCCTGGGGAGCTTGTAGCCAGGGCTGCTGCAACAAACAGCTCTGCAAGCCTATGGGAGGCAGAGATGCGAGGGAGTGAAGGAAAGAGGGATAGAGGCCCATGTTGCTCTCTGCACCCCTGACCATCATCCAAGGCACCCCAGGGTGTCACAGCACATTGTTTGAAATCACTGCAGTAGATCAACATTGTTGTTGTTGTTTTGTCGTTTAGTCGTGTCCGACTCTTCGTGACCCCATGGACCAGAGCACGCCAGGCACTCCTGTCTTCCACTGCCTCCCATAGTTTGGTCAAACTCATGTTAGTAGCTTCGAGAACACTGTCCAACCATCTCGTCCTCTGTTGTCCCCTTCTCCTTGTGCCCTCCATCTTTCCCAACATCAGGGTCTTTTCCAGGGAGTCTTCTCTTCTCATGAGGTGGCCAAAGTATTGGAGCCTCAGCTTCAGGATCTGTCCTTCAAGTGAGCACTCGGGGCTGATTTCCTGAAGAATGGATAGGTTTCATCTTCTTGCAGTCCATGGGACTCTCAAGAGTCTCCTCCAGCACCAGAATTTAAAAGCATCAATTCTTTGGCGATCAGCCTTCTTTATGGTCCAGCTCTCACTTCCATACATCACTACTGGGAAAACCATAGCTTTAACTATATGGACCTTTGTTGGCAAGGTGATGTCTCTGCTTTTTAAGATGCTGTCTAGGTTTGTCATTGCTTTTCTCCCCAGAAGCAGGCATCTTTTAATTTCATGTCTGCTGTCACCATCTGCAGTGATCATGGAGCCCAAGAAAGTAAAATCTCTCACTGCCTCCATTTCTTCCCCTTCTATTTGCCAGGAGGTGATGGGACCAGTGGCCATGATCTTCGTTTTTTTGATGTTGAGTTTCAAACCATGTTTTGCGCTCTCTTCTTTCACCCTCATTAAAAGGTTTTTTAATTCCTCCTCACTTTCTGCCATCAAGGTTGTGTCATCTGCATATCTGAGGTTGTTGATATTTCTTCCAGCAATCTTAATTCCGGCTAGGGATTCATCCAGTCCAGACTTCCGGAGGCGGCGCGTTCGGTAATGGCTGCCTGCTCCTTGTAAGGAGAGGGGAGCTCCGCTGAAAACGGGTCGTCCGCTACGGCGAAGCGGAGACCCACTCAGGAAAACCACAGGGGGTAGTAGCCTGTGGTCCCGAGGCCCGGCGGGTGCCAGAAGCAGCTCCTGAAACGTTGAAGGGACCCCGTAACGGGGCTCCGGATCGCGGAGGGGGTAGCGGCACTGAGGGTCGTTTCGCAGTCAGCGGAGTGAAGCCGCGCTGCTGTTGCCGTTCAGCGCTGACCTTTCTTCCTGAAACCTTCAATTTCGGAAACCCACAATCCGTGAGTAATTGGGACTTTACAATTTTAAGATTCTTAAGCTCTTCAAGATTTTGAATTTGGCTGAAAGCGGAGTGACGAGAAACAGGAAGTCCGTCTTCCGGCAAAGCTTATAGATCAAAGGCAAAGGAACTGACAGGCTGGATGCAGTGAAAAAGGATTTTAAAGTGGAAGCATTATGCGTCTGACAGTGCTAAGGCTTTGAAATGAAAGGCAAGTTTTTTCTTCAATTTACCCTACAGTGTGGAAGCAATTTGGGAACCTTCTCCTTTGGTGATCTTTAAAGTTTAAGACCCAGCCTCGGGGTGGCAGGGGAAAAGACTGTCTTTTGCTGATACAACTTATAAAATTGAAACAGATACATAGAGGCAACTTTGGACTATATAACTTGTAACTGTATCCTGCACCTTGAGAGGTGATACTTGTGGCAATCTTGGAAGGGCTCTGCCAGTGGAAAAAGTTTTAAGGACTATTGGAAAGTTATTTAGCTGCAGGAACCTTAATGGCGACCATAACTTTTTTCCTTCCTTCCTGAACTCCAACTTTACTCCCTCCAACTGTACTCCCTCTAGTGGAGATTGGGATTTACAATTCCTTGGGAACTAACTTTGTTTTGTCTCTCCGCTGTTGTTATCTATACTGAGGTCTGTCCTTCCCATGGAACTTTTGACAGTTTGACCTTGACTCATAGACAGGTGGGGAATGAGTGGCCAACCGAAAACAAGATCTGCAAAAGCGAAAGCAACAAAAGGCCAGCTTGTGCAAACAACTCTGACTTCTCAGTCACGTAGATCATCAGTTCCCGCTATACTGAAGGGAATTGAACTTCCAACAGTAGCTGAATTGAAGGGAACCGAACCTTCAACAACAGCTGAACTTAAGGAAGCTGAACAACCAGCAATAGAGGATATGGCTGCAGGTGGATCGGATACACTTCTGAAGGAGATGCTACAACAATTTGCAATTTTAAATAAGAAGGTTGATGACCAAACAGCAAAAATTGATTTAGCCACATCCTCTATTACAAAGCTATCTGAACAAGTGGCACAGCACTCACAAGAAATTGGGAATCTAAAAGACGCTACTTCTGAGAACCGGAAATTGGCCGAAGCCGCGAACGAAAAAGCTGACCGAGCAATTCAAAAAGTGGATGAATTGAAAGGAGAGGTAAGGCCACTACACAAGCACATCAGTGACCAGCAGGCCTACCTGTCTATGGTGGAGTTGAGAAACAGGGAAAATAATTTAAGATTACGCTCTATCCCAGAGATTGAAAAAGAAGATTTGATTGGTTTTTTGACAGCAGAATTCTCCAAATTTTGGGGAATAAAGGAAGACGAAGACTTTAAAATAACATCGGCATTTAGACTGGGAAGTGTTACCAGAAAGGACAGACCTAGAGACTGCCTGATCATCTTAAGGACTAAACAGGAGAGAGACAAAATACTTGATCTTCATTTTAATAAATCACTTGAGATCCAGGATAGAAGAGCGGAAATTTACAAGGACATACCAAAACAACTACTGGATCTCAGAGCCATCTATACTGACCTAGCAAGACTCCTGAGAGGCAACGGAATACCTTACAGGTGGGAGTTCCCACAAGGTCTATCATTTAAATACAAAGGAAAGAAGGTTAGAATTAAGTCTAAAGAGGACAACCAGAAGTTCCTGCACGACAACGGAGAAGATCTTCAGAAGGGAACAGCAGTCCCTTGGCCTCCGCCACAGTCTGGGCCGGAACCAACACCAGCTCCCTCGGACTTGGACAAAAAGGAGGACACCCCATAAAGAGCAACAACAGATTGATACAGGATGTCTCTGCAGCTGTATAGTTGGAACATTAATGGCGCAAATTCCCCGGAAAAACGAAAAAGGATCTTTCATATTTTGAAAAAGGAAAATTTGGATATAATTTGCTTGCAAGAAACACACGTGACTAGGCTCCATAGGAAAGTATTAATCAACAAAAGACTAGGCCAAGAATTTATTTCTTCAGACAAAGTAAAAAAGAGGGGCCTGGTGATCTACGCTAAGGAGAACCTAGCACCGAAATTTTTGTTTAAAGATGAGCAAGGGAGAATTTTGGCAATTGAAGTACAATCTCAAGGAGAAAAAGTTTTGATATTAGGAATTTATGCACCAAATGAGGGGAAAGCAGAATTTTACAAGAAGCTACATGAGACACTACTGGACTATCTGGACTATTCAAACATCATCATGATGGGAGACATGAATGGGGTGGTCTCCACCTTGATGGATAAGTCACAAAACCAAATAACTAAGGACGGCAGACTACCGAAAACCTTCTTTGAACTGACAGACAATATGGACTTGACTGACATTTGGCGGGCAAGGAACCCCCTAGGTAGAGAGGGAACTTTCTTTTCTGAGGCCCACTCATCATGGACGAGAATCGACCAAATTTGGACAACTAGAGGGCTGGCATCGAAGACTACAAGAGTGGAAATCTGCCCAAAGACTTGCTCCGACCACAACGCCCTGAAAATGGAATTGAGACTTACTCCAGCCGGTTCCTTTAGATGGAAAATGAATGACACCCTCTTTAGAGATCAAGAGATCGTAAAGAAGGCCCAAAAAACTTTAAAGGACTATTTTGAAATCAACTTGAACACTTCAGTGGAAAAAAGAACAATCTGGGACGCCAGTAAAGCTGTAATGAGGGGGTTTCTGATACAACAAAATACAATCAAGAAGAAACTCTGGAATGGGAAAAAGGATAAAATATTAGAGAAGATAAGTGAGGGAGAGAAAAGGTTGAGATCTAAACCAAAATCTAAAGAGATCTTGCGAGAAATTAAATTCCATCAGGCACAATATTTGAAATTGATAAATCAAGAAGTGGAATGGAAAATTAAACAAATGAGACAAAGATCCTTTGAGTCGGCAAACAAATGTGGGAAACTGCTGGCATGGCAGTTGAAGAAAAGACAGAAATTAAATTACGTTACCAATCTAGAGGTGGAAGGGAAAAATATCCAGAAACCAGGTGAAATTAGAAAGTGTTTCCAGAAATATTTCAAAAAGTTGTATACACAAGGGCCTGAGGAAGTGTCTGAGATTGAACGATTTTTGAAGCTTAATGGCTTACCAGAATTGTCTCAGGAGAAGAGATCAATCTTGGACTGTAAAATAACACAACAGGAAATTGAGGATGCCATTCAAAATATGCAGCTGGGCAAATCTCCAGGCCCAGATGGGCTTACCTCCAAATACTATAAGATATTAAAAGACTATTTGACTTTACCACTAATGGAGGTTTGCAACCAGATTATGGGGGGAGGAAGGGCACCAGAAACGTGGAAAGAAGCTTTCATCACATTGATACCCAAAGTGGAATCTGAAAAGACTCAACTTAGGAACTATCGTCCCATCTCACTCCTAAATGTGGATTACAAAATATTTGCAGACATTTTGGCAAGTAGATTGAAAAAAGTTTTAAATGAAGTAATTCATAAGGACCAAGCAGGCTTTCTCCCTGGCAGGCATTTGTGTGATAATACTCGGAATATTATCGATATTCTGGAACTTTTACAAACAAATATTAACACTAAAGCAGTGTTAATCTTTATCGATGCTGAGAAGGCCTTTGACAATATTTCTTGGAAATTTATGAAGAAAAACTTGGAAGGGATGGGAGTGGGACGAGGGTTTGAAAATGGTATAGAAGCAATTTACTCAGAACAAAAAGCTAAGTTGATAGTGAACAATGTGGTGACAGAGGAGTTCCATATTGAAAAAGGAACACGCCAGGGGTGCCCCCTATCCCCCCTACTATTTATATCAGTCCTGGAGGTTTTGCTGAACATGATTAGGAGGGACAGGCAAATACAGGGGATCACGGTCGGAGTGAAACAATATAAACTGAAAGCATTTGCAGATGACTTAGTAATAACATTACAGGAGCCAGAATCTAGTACAAAAAGAGTTCTGGAACTGATACAAGAATTTGGTCGGGTGGCAGGATTTAAGTTGAACAAACAAAAGACTAAAGTTTTGGTGAAAAACTTGACGCCTTTAGAAATAGAGGGGTTTCAGAAGGAAACAGAGTTAGTTGTGGTTAAGAAGGTGAAATACCTGGGGGTAAACTTGACGCCTAAAAATTTGAACTTGTTCAAGGATAACTATGAGAAATGTTGGTCAGAAGTTAAGAAAGATTTGGAAATATGGTCGAGACTGAAGCTTTCCTTGCTGGGCCGAATTGCTGCTGTCAAGATGAATGTTTTGCCAAAAATGTTGTTTCTATTTCAAACCTTGCAGGTCGTGGACAGAGTGGAATGTTTCGGAAAGTGGCAGAGGGATATCTCAAAGTTTGTCTGGCAGGGCAAAAAGCCCCGAATAAAGTTTAAAATACTAACTGATGCAAAAGAAAGAGGGGGGTTTGCCCTGCCAGACTTAAGGTTATACTATGAGGCGGCAGCCTTCTGCTGGTTGAAAGATTGGATTTTATTAGAGAATACAGATGTCCTAGACCTGGAAGGTTTTAACAATTCGTTAGGATGGCATGCTTATCTGTGGTACGGCAAGGCAAAAACACATGGAATGTTCAAAAACCATATTGTCAGGAAAGCAATTTTCATGGTCTGGCTGAAATACAAAGACTTACTTGAAAGTAAGACTCCGAGGTGGTTATCACCAGTGGAGGCTAAGGCGTGGAAAAAACCCAATATGGAGACCGGCTGGCCGAAATATTGGGAATTAATAGAAAAAGTTGGAGACAATTGGAGGATGCGGAGCTTTGAAAATTTAAAGGATAAGGTGCAAGATTGGTTCCATTATGCCCAAATTAACGAGGTTGTTAAGTTGGATAAAAAAATAGGATTCCAGGTGGAAAAATCGAAACTTGAGACAGAGTTGTTAGAACCAAAGACCAAGGTTTTATCGAGAATGTATAACTTGCTGCTTAATTGGAATACACAGGATGAGACAGTTAAATCAGCCATGATAAAGTGGGCTCAAGACATTGGTCACAATATCATGTCTGAAGACTGGGAAAGGTTATGGACCACCGGTATGAAATTTACGGCATGTAATGCCTTGAAAGAAAACATTATGAAAATGGTATACAGGTGGTACATGACCCCAGTCAAGCTCGCTAAGATATACCATTTGTCTGATAATAAATGTTGGAAGTGCAAGGAGGCTGAAGGAACATTCTTTCACCTTTGGTGGACCTGCCCGAGAGTGAAGGCCTTTTGGGAAATGATCTACAACGAGTTAAAAAAGGTGTTTAAGTACACCTTCCCGAAAAAACCGGAGGCCTTCCTCTTGGGTATGGTCGGCCAGAGGGTTTCAAAGAAAGATAGAACGTTTTTTATGTATGCTACCACTGCAGCAAGAATTCTGATCGCCAAACATTGGAAGACTCAAGATTTACCCACGCTGGAAGAGTGGCAAACGCAACTGATTGACTACATGGAGTTGGCCGAAATGACTGCCAGAATCCGAGACCTGGGAGAAGAAGCAATGGAGGAGGACTGGAAAAAATTTAAGAACTATTTGCAAAAATTTCATAAGTTATATGAACTATAAAGTGACGCATAATTTGAAATGCTAGCCCCAGCAATGAGAGTGCAATATTTATGAAATTGGATAATAATATTGAAGGGATCAAAGTTTAAATGTTAAAAAGGATAATACATTCTGTTTCTAGAGTAAATGGACAATAAGGATTTTAAACTTAAATTGCAATCGAAAGTGCCAAAGAAACATATGAAACAAGGTTACAATTTGCTGATAAATTTATTGTTGGGAATGCTTTGGGCGGGAGATGTGGGGAGGTCCGATGGAAAGTTGGAATAAGCTGTTGAAGGGGTATGATTCTCTTTATTTTCTTTCTTCACATTTTTCTTTTTTCCTTTTTTTTTCTTGTTGCTCTCTGTTTGTATCTGAAAAAATGCAATAAAAACTATATATATAAAAAAAAAGAAATAATAACCCGTGAGTAGTACGGAAATTGGATTTTTAAAATATTAATAAATTCGGCACTGATCGGGGAAGGTCCAACCAGGAAGTCTGCCTCCCCTTTCTGTAAACAATCTAAAGCAAAGAACTTCAAACTAAGGTCGTGGAGAGTCTTATTTTATGTTAAAGATTTTAATTCTACTGATTGAGATATAAGAAATCTTATTTGGAAGCAGGGGAACCTGCAGGAGAAGAACTAAATTCGAAAATTGATGTACCGCCCTTCCCCCTGGACCCGGGAGCGGTCTGTGAGTGCCTGTTGATGAGCAATTGAACAATTTGACAGCTGTCAAGTTAGCTGTCAAGATACAAAAAGAGGACTTTGTCTTTACTGTCTACATTTGTTACAAGTTTATGCTTTAAAAGAAGGAAGGACTGTTACAATTTAACGTATGGGACTTTTGGTTTTGTACTGAAAGGAGTAAAAAGAAACTTAAATCTCCCTAGAGGGAGCTTTGGGACACTGCGTTAGGAACCAGCTGAGAAATTGTTTTACAGCCACACGGTATCCCAGAAGCCAGATCCCTCTTGCTGTTCTGGCTTCTGGGATTCAGAATAATTTTTTCTTGTTTTCATCCTCCCAAAACTAGGTGCGACCTATGATCCGGTGCATCCTATGGAGCGAAAAATACGGTATATACATAAGTAAGCAACATATAATTACATGGTTTGAGACTTATTGAATGACAAATCAATATTTCCACGGCATTTCGACTTTAATAGTGGTATAAAACCAGTTGACTATTAACCCGAGGGTATATAGAATTCCACCATTATTAAATTACTAATATATCTAGAGTTTCATGGCTCTATGCCAAAGATACTTTGTTCAGATGGTGAGTCAACATGAGTTGGAGGTTCTTCAAGCAGAAAGGTCAGGTCAAAGAAGAGCTTCAAAATAGAGGGCATTACCCCACACCATTTTCAATTAGAGTAGGAGAAAAAGGAAAAAGCCCCCCTACCCTTCACCATGGCTCTTTATCCACAATTTATTGCTTGGAGGTAGAATATCGCATTATCATGGTTTTGAAAACAGCACAGTTCATCATTTATCTTTAAGCAGAAAGTAGCTGGGTATATTGTAAAGTGTTGTATTTTTAATTCCCTTGCTAGCTTGTGAGCAGAAGCAAATAATCGTCTCTTTTCTGCCACCATTGGAGCATAGTCCGGGAAAATAGAAATTATATTTCCCCTCCATTCAAGGGGTTTAGCATTCGACTTTTCCCAGAAAGTTTTAAGGATATAATCTCGCACCCTTGTGCACTCAAATTGAATTATTGTTATATATGCTTCCCCTCTTGCTTTCTTGGTTTTCAGTGGAAAACTTTTAATACCATTTATCTCCACCTTTAAATCCAGCTGTAGCTCCAGCATTTCCATTAAACAGCTCTCTATATATTCAATTACCTGAATTCCTTCAGGAGGAAGGTTTTAAGACCTACAATTTTAAGGTTTTTCCTTCGATCTCAGATTCCAACTGGAGTAAGCATTTGTCCATCAGGCTTTGTGTTGCAAATGATATTTTCTCCAAGACATTAACACGCTGTTCAAGTGTGTTCATATGAGATGTTAAAACTTGTAGATCTATTCTCATTTGTGATGTATCCTGTTTAATCGCTGACATTTCTGTCTTAAGCTCCCCAATGTCTTCTTTAATAGACCGTAATAAGTGAATCATCTCATGTGACTCTGACAATATTTGGCCTTTCTGCATTTCCGTTGCTCTTTTGTCAAAGCTTTTCGTTCTTTCTGTGGCTTTTGGGGGAGTTAGAGCTGATGCGTCTCGCTTCATTTGTTTTGAGACTGTATTATTTTTTTGACATGCTCTTCTAGCCCTCAGCAAGCCCTCCGCGTCTTTTTGACGTTTGATATTGCCCAGCTGCTAAAATGCTGATAAGCTCAGATATAATTGTTCTTAAGTTCCCTCCAAAACCTTCCTCCAGTCCATAAATCCTTAAATAGGTTTTAATCACCTTTAATTTATACTTCTCCTTGCATTCACGCTGCGGAGCTTCTCAGCGTGCCTGCTCACGCCTCCTTCCCAAGACCAGAAGTCCTCAGGACCCCAGCCGGCAGCCTCTCACCCTTTTTCAAACACCCTTCCTTGTGGAGTGTTCCCTCAGCCTCCTTTCCCATCTCCTTGGGAGTTCTCCAGGCAGCTGCTGCCGCCACCCCGGTCTTTGAGCTGCCCCCCTGCCCCAAAGAGAGATGCCTTCTCACACTGCCCCACAGAGGCCTGGGAAGTACCCCCCCCCCCGGCTAGCTCCAGAGGCACCATTTGCCTGGGGAGCTTGTAGCCAGGGCTGCTGCAACAAACAGCTCTGCAAGCCTATGGGAGGCAGAGATGCGAGGGAGTGAAGGAAAGAGGGATAGAGGCCCATGTTGCTCTCTGCACCCCTGACCATCATCCAAGGCACCCCAGGGTGTCACAGCACATTGTTTGAAATCACTGCAGTAGATCAACATTGTTGTTGTTGTTTTGTCGTTTAGTCGTGTCCGACTCTTCGTGACCCCATGGACCAGAGCACGCCAGGCACTCCTGTCTTCCACTGCCTCCCATAGTTTGGTCAAACTCATGTTAGTAGCTTCGAGAACACTGTCCAACCATCTCGTCCTCTGTTGTCCCCTTCTCCTTGTGCCCTCCATCTTTCCCAACATCAGGGTCTTTTCCAGGGAGTCTTCTCTTCTCATGAGGTGGCCAAAGTATTGGAGCCTCAGCTTCAGGATCTGTCCTTCAAGTGAGCACTCGGGGCTGATTTCCTGAAGAATGGATAGGTTTCATCTTCTTGCAGTCCATGGGACTCTCAAGAGTCTCCTCCAGCACCAGAATTTAAAAGCATCAATTCTTTGGCGATCAGCCTTCTTTATGGTCCAGCTCTCACTTCCATACATCACTACTGGGAAAACCATAGCTTTAACTATATGGACCTTTGTTGGCAAGGTGATGTCTCTGCTTTTTAAGATGCTGTCTAGGTTTGTCATTGCTTTTCTCCCCAGAAGCAGGCATCTTTTAATTTCATGTCTGCTGTCACCATCTGCAGTGATCATGGAGCCCAAGAAAGTAAAATCTCTCACTGCCTCCATTTCTTCCCCTTCTATTTGCCAGGAGGTGATGGGACCAGTGGCCATGATCTTCGTTTTTTTGATGTTGAGTTTCAAACCATGTTTTGCGCTCTCTTCTTTCACCCTCATTAAAAGGTTTTTTAATTCCTCCTCACTTTCTGCCATCAAGGTTGTGTCATCTGCATATCTGAGGTTGTTGATATTTCTTCCAGCAATCTTAATTCCGGCTAGGGATTCATCCAGTCCAGCCTTTCACATGATGAACTCTGCATATAAGTTAAATAAGCAGGGAGACAATATACAGCCTTGTCGTACTCCTTTCCCAATTTTGAACCAATCAGTTGTTCCATATCCAGTTCTAACTGTAACTTCTTGTCCCACATAGAGATTTCTCAGGAGACAGATGAGGTGATCAGGCACTCCCATTTCTTTAAGAACTTGCCATAGTTTGCTGTGGTCAACACAGTCAAAGGCTTTTGCATAGTCAATGAAGCAGAAGTAGATGTCTTTCTGGAACTCTCTAGCTTTCTCCATAATCCAGCGCATGTTTGCAATTTGGTCTCTGGTTCCTCTGCCCCTTCGAAATCCAGCTTGCACTTCTGGGAGTTCTCGGTCCACATACTGCTTAAGCCTGCCTTGTAGAATTTTAAGCATAACCTTGCTAGCGTGTGAAATGAGTGCAATTGTGCGGTAGTTGGAGCATTCTTTGGCACTGCCCTTCTTTGGGATTCAGATGTAGACTGATCTTCTCCAATCCTCTGGCCACTGCTGAGTTTTCCAAACTTGCTGGCATATTGAGTGTAGCATCTTAACACCCCTTCATGGATCACAGACCAACATAGAAGCAGATAAAAAACAGTAGATAAAAACACATAAAACATGTAAATCAAGCCCTTTGTTTTAGACCTGTGGGGCACATACCATCCTCTGAGGTATGTAAGGAGCAGTAAGGAGATATTGAACTGCCTTGTGTGTCCTGGGAATTTGTGTATGATTGGCAGAATAAAACTAACACGTATGTTTGTGTAATACTGGCAGTGGAGGAAAACATGGTCAATTGTTTCTATGTGTCCAGAACTGCAAGGGCATTTTCTCTCCTCATAAGGTGTCAGAGTGAACAGGAGTTAACAGGAGTTAAAGCGCATGAAGGACATCCACCAACAATATCCTTAGCTCGTGTCAGAGGAATGGAAAAAATGTTTTATGCAGCTGCTTAGCTCCCTGGTGAAAAAATGTATGGCTGTCAATTGCATTAGAAAATAATGGTCAGAGAGATTTCAGAGCAGAATCAGCATGTTGATTACCTTCTGAAAATGCATCTTTGCATCCTGTATGGGAGCAAACGTGAGAGTAAACATGAGCAGCATAGAAAGGCATAGTTCTATTTGTCAAGAGATATTTCAGTGTCAAGAACAAAGAGAGTAGATAAAAATCTAGCATCGGAGAAAGATCGGAATTAGCCAAATGTGATAAAAAGATATCCCACTTCACACAAAATCACAAAATGCAGTGGACGTGTAGGCTGGTCTCTGTCAGTTTTCTGATTAGCTGCAAAAAAAATGCCAGTTATTTTCAGAGTCCTTATACGTTAAAACGCTCTAAAGGTGTTGAATAGGAACCTGTTTGAATCAAAACCAGGCATGAATCTTTTAGGAGGGTTAAAATAAACTATCCCAAATATAATCAGGAAATGCAAACTGATAGGGAAGAGAAGAACTCATTAAGGATTCGTGTTCCTGTTTAGAAAAAAGCAAATAACAAGCAGCAATATCAAATCCAGTGTTAGGCAATTTAGAGTGTAGCCACTCTAAAATCACTATTCTGTCAGCAGTGTTTGGGGGGAAAAGGAGTCCTGTAGGTGAAAACATTGTATTTAAGGAAAATCACGCGTATGAAGTGACCCCAAAACTCTGCAACTCCTGTAAAGTAAATTCATTAGGAATTTTAAGTTCAGGGAGGAAAGGAGAAAAAAGTCTGCAAATAAGCGATGAAGAATGAGTCTCACTGTCTGAGGTGGAATCAGACCTGTATGCTATGTCTTAATTTTATAAACCACCATAGGGAACTGGAACTGAAAAGTAGCAAGTTCTGCTGTCAGTAGATTCAAACCGGCACTGCCCTTAGCGGCATGGCGCAGATTTGTCACAGGAGACTGTGTGTTAAAAGCAAGTGTGTTAGAAGAGCCAGCTATTGCTTCTAATTTAGCTTCAGTAAAAGACTGACAATCAGCTGGCACAACAGTCTTTGTTCTCCCATTTAGACTCAGGCTGGAAGGCCACCGGTCGTGGCATTGCCTGTCTTTAGCAGGATGAGCTGAAGGAGACAAAGCTGCTGCTCGGAGGGCAGATTTGTGAGTCTCGGTGTCAATATTCTGGCAAGGCTTACTCATTTGAGCAATCTCTGTTTCTGACTTCTGGTACATCACTTTAAGAGCAGTCTTGCAATCAGCATTTTCATAAGCCAATTGTTTCATTGAAACTTCAGAGGCTTCAAGGTTTGGAATTAAAGTACTGGCTGCTCTTAGCCCATCAAGAATGCCATCCAAGCCATTTTCTGCCACACTTCGCTTCAATTTGTTAAAAACTGCAAAGGGCAATGATTCATGGGCTCTCTGTCCCTGTGCATTCTGAGCAACAGGACAGACTGCTAATAATGGCAATGTAACAGCTTCTTCACTGCTTCCTTCTGCCATAATTTGGAATAGTCAATTTTTGCACTGTAGTCTGAGCCCTTTATGGAGCATTGCCCACTAAATAAGTAGGTGACATGGCATTTACAGTCGACCCAGGCAAATGAAGGTGCCGATGGCAATGGAATTACCTTTGGCATGACCTCAGAGAGAGGCTGAGATGGGAGGAACAATATTACAGCATTTTTAAAGGCAGCTAGGGTGACAGCAGCCACGAAATTAAAAGACGCCTGCTTCTTGGGAGAAAAGCAATGACAAACCTAGACAGCATCTTAAAAAGCAGAGACATCACCTTGCCGACAAAGGTCCGTGTCAGGGAACTGCCATCAGTACCGGAGGGGGAGCGCAAAAGCCAGAGGGATTCCAGAGAGCGGCCAGGGATCGGGAGAAGCAGCCCATCTTCTGGGGAAGAGAATCAACGTAGCAACAGTGGAGATGGGGGGCGGGTGGGGGAAGTGGCGACTTCCGGGTTAGTGCCATCGGCTAATGGCGGATTCCCTACGAGCTCCGGAGGGAATCGTCTCCGCAGGATTTGGGTCTAGCCGCTGCGGCGACGCGGGGACTCTTAAAAATCACAGGCGGTGAGCCTGTGAACCTGGTGACTCGGCGGGCACCATTTGCGTCCCCCGACCCGCGAAGGAGCCTTTTTAAAGGCTTCGGAACCGGGGACGGGGTGAGTGGCGGGGGGCTGAGAGTCGACTGCTTCTCCTGCAGAGTGAAGCCGCATGCCATGTTCGGAGAGCGCTGACTTCTCCTTGTGAACAATTGGATTTTAAAGCAGCAACCCGTGAGTAGTACGGAAATTGGATTTGTAAAGAAAAAATTTTCTTTTTGAATTAGGCACGATCGGGGAAGGCGCAAACAGGAAGTCCGTCTCCCTGTCTTGTATATAATCTAAAGCAAGGACCAGCTAACTAAGGTCGAGAGGATTTTTTCTTTTTTATTGGGTAAAGATATTAATTTCACGATTTGGCAGTTTAAATCTTATTGGAGGATAAGAGCTAATTTTGGGAGCTGAAGTGCCACCCCCCCCCCCCGGACCCGGGAGTGATCCGCGAGAGAGCCTGTTGAAGAGATATTGAAGAGTTTGACAGCTGTCAAATTAGCTGTCAAGACGGGAAAAGAGAACTTTGTTTTCTATTGTCTCTGCTGGTTATATTCGTTACAATTTGGCTATATTTTGTTGAAAACAAGGAAAAACTGATACAAACTAACTTGATTTTTGGATTTGAACTGGAAGGAATACTAAGTAACCAAAATCCCTCTAGAGGGGTTTTGGGGACATTACAAGAATGGCTGAAGGAGGGAAAATTCAAGCTAAATTGGACAGAGTTTTTTTTTTCTCTTGGGAAAGTTACAAGGCCAAATTAATGTTTTGGCTACCAACGTTGCAACTCTGGACTTAACAGTAAACAAATTCATTGAATTTGATAAGGACTTGATCCAGGAAGTTCATGCAGCTGGACAAGAGGAGAAATTTGAGAACTTTGAGAGTGTGGAGAAAGAGATACATGTTGTTTCTGAGGAAAAGGAAGGAGGAGATGTATTGTTGCAGATGACAAAGGAGAGCCAGAGGCCTGACATGATGGCTATAAAGGAAAATAAGAACTTGATGATGAAAATCTGGTCCGAACTGGAGATTGAAGAATGGAGAGATCTCCTTATGTGGAGACCTGAAGACCCAAGGATTACAAATTTGATTAAGGTGAAAGTAGGAGCTTTGGGGACATTTGGACTTGAAAGGAGTAAGAAACAAGATTTGGGCTCCACTTTTAAGTATGGAGGTCTGGCTGGAAGAAACTTTGTCCCTATCGGGCCAGAGCGTCTCCGAGATCTGGTGTTTAATACTAAGGACTATCAAAAAAAACCGGCAGAGAGGAACTGAGAGAGAATTAAGGGCCTCGAATGTGAGATCTCCAGGCTGATAGCAGATTAAGACTGATGGACATTTGTTGGGGATTGAAACCGGGAAAGGGGACGGGGTGGGGTTTGGGGATCCAAAGGGTGCATAATTATAATTCGTCTTTTTCTTTTATTTTGTTTTGTTATTAGTATGGAAAGTGGGGATTTCGTGGAAGGGAATTTGGGTCGACTTTAGAAAAACGATTTAAGAATGAGCACTGATGTATAAATTTTGACGTTGTAAAATTGTTTTTTTAAATTGAACTAAATATAAAAAGGTTAAAAATTGGGGATAAGAACTTGTTGAATTAACAATTTGAATTGGAATATAAGAAGGGGAGGTGTGGGGAAGTCAGGGAAATATGTTACAGAAAAATAAGGATTGTAAACTGTATATGTTTTCTTTTTTGTTTTTTCTTTTTGGTTTTTTAATGTATTAAAATGGAAAATTCTCAATAAATATCTATTAAAAAAAAAGGTGGGGGAAGTGGCAAGGCGGTCCCATGACTCCTTGCCTGGGACCAGCGGAGAGAGTAGGGGTCCTCCGTTGCCCATGCCCTCCCTGCGCAGAAGGCTTTTGCGCAGAGAGGGTAGGCGGAGACTAGGCGTCAAATAACTTCTTTGCTGGAAGAAGTTTAAGAAACGCCCACTCATGGATTCTGCCAGCGATTGAGTCAGCCACGGGTGAGTGGCTGTCTGGACAGAAGAGGTTCACTTTGGCAGCCCAGCCAGGTGTTTGCACCCAGCCAGGGAGATAGGCACCTGCTTACACACAAGCAACCCCTAGAACCATTACAGCAATCCGTGAGTCCCTGACGTTGCTTGTGCGCAGCCCGGGGGAGGCAGCACGATGAGCCAGACAGGACCAGCAGGAGAGACAGAGCAAGAAGCCATGGTGCGAGGTCTGGTCGAGAGGAATCGAGACCTGGAGGCACATGTCGCAACCCTCTCAGCGTGGCTGGAGGAGAGGCGGGCTCAGGATGCGCAGGTCAGAGCCACCCGATAGGGAGGAAGGTCCCCGGGCTGGTAAATAAGTTTGGAGGAAAGCCCCAAGACTACAATGCTTTCTGAACGGAAATTCAATACGCTTTGGAATTGCAGAAAAATGACTTTGCTGATGACGGGGAGGGGGTGGCGTACATTATTGGACATCTGCAGGATGGGGCGCGTGAATGGATCAGGCCCTTGATGGCAACGGGGAATGATGCATTAAAAGATCTTAAAAAACTAATAAAAAATTGTTGTTGCTTTTAAAAAAAATTAAAACAGAACTCCACTCTGGACTTGTGTAGGCCTTTTCGTCTCCTGAAGATGTTCTGCAAGGCAGCAGAGGTTTAGGATCAGAGTTTTCCTTCTCCTAGATGGGCTACCTTCCCAGGTTGACGAGCCCCATCTGACCCTCACTTCCCTCTACAGCACATACAGAAATTGCCTTCTTGACCATTGGACCTACTATTTGTCTTGTCCGCTCAATCTGTTGCAGCCTGTCTTTGCATGCAACGGAAGTCCCTTACTCACTCTGGGTTTGAGACCCATCAGCTACCCTTACCTCATTTAGCTGGCCAGTGAAAGCCAGCTCCGTATTGCTCTCCTTTACTTTGGATCACATCAGCACTTTACATTCTTGGCACAATTTGAATTCCAACAGATATTGGGGAAGTTGAAGTCTCCCATGAATACTTTACCTCTCTACCTCTCTTTTTAATTGGAACCAGTGAAGGCAGTGAATGTCCTGTGTGAGTGTCTGGAGGCGGCTGGAGGATGGATGGCGGCTAACAGATTAAGGTTGAATCCTGACAAGACAGAAGTACTGTTTTGGGGAGGCAAGGAGCAGGCGGGTGTGGGGGACTTTCTGGTCTTGAACAGGGTAACCGTGCCCCTGAAGGACTAGGTGCGCAGCCTGGGAGTCTTTTACTTTTTCATCCTTAACCTCCCATTCCAATAATGTTCCATACATTCTTGAGATCACCTTGTTCTTATTTTGTAATAACTCTGTCTAGTAATGAGATTTCATTTTTAAAACCGTTTTTCTTGTCTGCCTCAAACACTTCATTTAGTTGGTGATACTGAATCCACCCTGTTAGGTGATGTCTTATTTCCTTGTACTCTTTTAATATCAAATTACTATCTTTTTCTTTTAGTAAATCCTTATATGTAGCCCAATTTAATTCCATGTTTTTCTTTTTTACCGTTATCGCTTCTAAGGGTGAAATCCACCAGGGTGTCTTAGGCTCCAGTAATTCTTTGTATTTTACCCATACTCTATATATCAATTTTCTTATGATAGTATTAAGAAATCCCCTGTGGACCTTCACCTTTTTGTATCCTAAATACTCATGCCACCCATAGCAGTTATTAAACTCTTCTAGGTCTAATAAGTCCCCGCCTTGTAATATTATCCACTCTTTTAAGTCTCTGACCCACTCTTAAACCTTTAATTTCTTGATTACATCTTATTATTTATGCTAATACTTCTAAAATAATCGTTGTTTAATAAAGATACTGGTCTGAAATTCTTTGGGTATGGGGTTCCTTGATCCTGTTTGGGGATTAGTGTTATATATGCTTTTTCCCATGAAGATGGAATTTCTTCCCCTTGAAGAATTCGGTTCATTACCTCCATCAATGGCAATGCCAATGTTCCTTGGAATACTTTGTAATACACCAAGGATAGTCCATCAGGTCCTGGCGATTTCCCTAATTTGGCTTGGGTCACTGCCGTATTGCTTACATGTGATGGTTTGTGTATGCTATTCGCAATAAGCACCCTCTGCTCACTCAGAGAGGTATTTACAGTTCTTTATTTTGCATGTGTAAAAGCAGCACAGTACAATCATGCATCCGAATCGTCTGGTTCAGATTCGGGGAGTGGTCTTCTCCTGCTTCTCCTCCAACAGAAGAGGCGGCTGGAATGTTCATGGGACGTCTCTGATCCCTGCGCTTTAACCCTCTCCTTTCCTGTGCCGAAGGCTGTACCTGAGCTCCCTGTGCGGTGCTGGGGCTCTGCTTCAGCATCGGAGAGCCTTGCCTCCTCCTGGCTCTCCCCCTCTTCCCCTTCCGTCCCGATCGTTTCCTTCTGACTGTTCCCGCTCTGACTCTTTTCTTCCCTGACTCCAAGGCGTCCCTTGGCAGTCCCGTGACATTACATTCCATCAGTTTGTTCTCTCAGTGTACCAGGACACTGGGCACACATAACGTCTTGGTTAAAAATAATGTTTTTTCTCTGTTAGAATAGGTTAGTCAAAGTTCATACACAGATGATAAAACTAATACAGCATATGGAGTCCTAAAGGCTCAAAATGGATCCTGACAAGATGAAGGAAAATGGAAATTTCTCCTTCACATAAACTATATCTTAGTGTTAAATTTGAAGCAGGCATTTGAGCAGAACCTGGGTCTCAGTTTAAGTTTGAGAATAATTTAAGTGCACCTTGTGACAAATTACATTGTAAGACCATCATCATTCCCATAGCCTTGGGACTCCAAGTCAGTGAGGAAATAACACTGAGCTTAATTACATTTTATTCTGTTCTTTTCTGCCTGCCCCGCCCCCCCATCTCGAGCTTTCAGAATAGTGTGTACTACACATTTAAATAAGTAGCTAATGGTTTAAACCTGTCATGGACTGTCTGGATGCGGGGGAGTGGTGGGAGGTGCCAGCTGGAGTAATGGAACTTTGGAGTGTCAGGCATAGCCCTACTGGCTTTAGCCCAAACGTAGCAGAGTTTTCCTGCACAGCGAGGAAGCTAGTTGTGGTGGAAATGACTAGTCAGCTAGACTCAGAAGAACTATTTACAGGATTTATTAAAAAGGAAAAATAAAAACAGCAGAGTTTCTGCATACAAATAAAAGCAAAATAAATCCTCTCTTTCTCTCTCTCAAAACCATACACAGCACTTCTAACTCCTAACACACCTCAAACCAAACTGAGCTAACAATCCCTTGATAACAGAGTTGAGTGCTGCTCGTTAACCAATCAGAGTGAGTAGTTTCTAGGTCAAGCAGACCTGGGCTTTCTGCCAAGAGTAAATTGACACCAGCTGGAGTTAATTGGTGAAGCTAGAATCTGCAAGTTTCTCACGAGAACCAATTAACAGAAACTGAAACCGAAACTGAACACCCCCTCACAGATTCTGCTGAACAATTAACACCAAATACACCTATGTAGGAGATTATTTTTCCAGCAAACCTAAACCCTTGCACATTCGCTTGTTCTTTATCTTTGCCAATGGTTTAGTTAACACATCTGCTACATTTTCTTCACTTGACACATAAGTACAGGTGATTACATTGTCTTGTACACAGCAACGTACATTTTGGTATTTTACAGAGATATGTTTGGAACGCGATTTGAAACCCTCTGTTTTACTTAAAGTTATACAAGCTTGATTATCAATGTAAACTTGTACTGGTTCTCCACAATTTACATTTAAATCTGCCATCAAATGCTTGAAATAAATCACCTCGTTGCACAATTCACTCAATGCAGCATACTCTGATTCCGTTGATGACACACTTACAACGTCTTGCTTGCGTGACCGCCAGCTGATTAAAGCTCCACCGACCATTATGACTAGTCCTGTGACAGATTTTCTATCTGGCAAATTTCCCCAGTCACTATCACAGTAGCAACTCAACATTTCATCCTCGGAAGAATTTAATTGTAACATATAGCCAATTGTCTGTTTGAGATACCTCAGAACTTGTTTTACCCCTTTCCAGGCATTTAGTGTGGGTTTTGAGACCAATCTACTTAATATGCCTACTGCGTAGCTAATATCAGGTCTGGACCACTGTGCTATATACAATAAACTTCCAATTACAGAGTGATATACATCAGGATGTTCAAATTCAGGACTCTCATCTATGTGAAGTGTTTTTATGAAACCTGGATCCATAGGCACCGCTGCCCCTTTGCAATCCTGCATCCTGTATGTAGTCAGTAGTTGTTTAACTTTGTTCTGCTGACTAATTAGGCAGCTGCCATCTTGGGCCCAGCACACTTCCAACCCTAGATATGTCCTAACCGGGCCTAAGTCTTTTGTACACCCACCTGCAGCCTACAATCTTTGCCCCCTCAGGCGCTGCCACTGGTGTAAAAACCTTGTGCTCATTCAGAGAGGACATCTCTTCCTCCATTGCCTGTTTCCAGCGCTCTGCCTCCTCTTTTGGTAACTTTAACACCTCCTGAAAACTCTTGGGTTCTGCACTTACACTAAACACATTTGCAGTATCTGGGGAAAAACGCACTGGAGGCACTCCTTTGTTTTGTCTTTTAGATCTTCTGGGAGAAAATTTTTCTTCTGACCCACTTTCCTCCTCAGAACTACGACCTCTCTTTTGTTGCTTAGCAACTGGTCTTCCACTTTCTTGAGAGCTCTTATCTGAACTTTCCTCCCCCTCAGACTCTGACTCTCTGTGTCTACCTTCAGAGTCATGAAGCTCCTGGGAAGGTTCAAACCAAACCTCAGTATTGGCATGTAGTCTCTCCCAGCCACTATGTTCACAAAAACTGGCATTCCTGGAGATCACAATGCCATTTGTCCCTTCAGCAAAGCGGAAACCTTTTCCCAGCTCCTGGTAACCCACAAACACTAGCTGTTTGGTCTTAGGATCTCCCTTCTTCCTCATTTGTTTCGGAATTAATACCCAGGCTTTTGATCCAAACACATGCAAGTGATCAATTTTAGGTTTTTTCTGAAACAATTTAAAGTACGGGGTTGTACCTATTGTTTGGTGAAAGAGCCTATTTTGGAGATAACACGCGGTGAGCATGCTCTCCCCCCAATAAGACATGGGCAAATCAGCATCATCAAGCATGGCAAACATCATATCTTGTAAAGATCTGTTTTTTCGTTCTGCAACGCCATTCTCCTCTGGGGAAAAAACGTTCGTTTTCCTATGCCCAATGCCACGCTTTTGTAACCAATCTTTAAAGGCATTTGACATAAACTCGCCGCCTCTGTCCGTCTGAATCCTTTTGAGTTTAATGGACAGAAATCTTTCCACAGATGCCACCCAGCCTTTAAACTTAGTGAACACGTCACCCTTATTCTTCATGGGAAAAACCCAAGAATAACGTGTGGCGTCATCCACAATTGTTAGTGAAAAACGCGATCCACCCCTGCTTACAGCAAATGGACCAATTACGTCCATGTGAACCAGCTGTAGCGGTGACTCACTAACTCTGTCACTTCTGGGGTAAGAGACTCTGTGGGTTTTAACCTTTTTACAAACATTACAATCAAGGTACTTGTTACAACTCTTTAAATTACCCCCATCAGCCAATTCAGACATTTTTAGTACACTTTTCCAGCAAGCATGCCCCATTTTCCTATGCAATAAGTGCACACAGTTGTCATGTATAGCTTTGTTGTTCACTGCAGGCTGAGATTTACTGACTACTGCTGCAACTTGAGATCCTGCTTTAAGCCAAAACAAGCCTCCCTCTGACTTAGCAGTGCCTAAAATCTCACCAGCCTTCTTAATAATGCAACTGTCTCCTTCAAAATGCACTTTAAACCCAGCTTTCAGCAAACAATCTACAGACATCAGATTGCTCCTTAATGATGGCACACAAAGTACATTTTGCAGGCATTCACGAAGACAAGGAACAAAAACTGCACCCCCCGAAATCACTTCGGAAGTACTTCCGTCTGCTAGAGCCACCTGGCTGCGCTGTGCTGAGTTCTTGGAAACAAACAAGTCATCTGAATTTACGATGTGGCGAGATGCTCCCGAATCGACCACCCAGACCGCTTGTTTCTCATCAGCAATCTTGACCTCGCCGGTCACCAGCTGAGCCGACTGTTTTCGTTTGAAGAATTTCTTTTTACGCTGCTGCTGCTGCTGATCTCGTCTCTGCTCCTGCACCGGCAACTGAGACTTGACCAACTCCGGACATTGTCGTTTTAGATGCGCTGAAGACCCACATCGGAAACAACGCCTAACAGCAAACGCTGACTCCTCACCGGTACGCTGCTCTTGCTTCACCTCTGGCACGGCATGAGAACTCCTTCCAAACCGCCCACCAGTAGAAGCCTCTGCAGCCAACGACCTTTCTTGCCTCTTCTGCCATTCTTCAATCAAACGCCCAGTAACGTAACTGACTGATAAATCACGCTCCTGTATGCCTTCTAGAGACAAAACTAAATTATCCCAGCTTTCCGGGAGAGAACTCAAAATAATAGCCACCTTCTCCTGCTGGTCTAACGCACAGTCTCTTTCCTGTAGCGCAGCAAACTTTAACTGTAAACTGTGTAGGTGTTCCTGCATTGTAACCCCAGGCTGTAACATTGCCTTGTACAATGCCTTGCGAATGAACAGCTTGGAAACCGCTGTCTCACGCACATGGAGTTCTTTAAGTGCTTGCCACACACCTCTAGCTGTCTTGACTCCCCTCACATACGGCAACTGGGAATCTTCCAGCCCCAAGACAATTGTGGCCCTTGCTCTTTGGTCTTTATCGAGGTCTTCATCATCAGGCTTCGCAGGAAACTTACTCACCACCTGCCAGAGACGATCCCTCTGCAGCACTGCCTGCATGCGTTCCGACCACAGCAAGTAATTGGAGTCATTCAGACGCTCAAAAGCCATCTGAACTGGTTGTGAGGTCATCTTGAGAGCGATGTCCCTGGAACCCGGAACCAGCTACTCACGACCACCGAGAGAGAAAACAGGAACCACAGCACCCAGCACTCACACGCTGCAGCTGTTGTCCTTGAGTCCGCTGCGTCACCAGCTCACCACGGTCAGGAACCAGCCAGAGAACAACAACTTCTGGAACTACTGGAACCAACGCCGTTGATGCTGACACCACCGCAACTCAGGCTGGCAGCACAATGCCCATAACCTAATGGAACTTTGGAGTGTCAGGCATAGCCCTACTGGCTTTAGCCCAAACGTAGCAGAGTTTTCCTGCACAGCGAGGAAGCTAGTTGTGGTGGAAATGACTAGTCAGCTAGACTCAGAAGAACTATTTACAGGATTTATTAAAAAGGAAAAATAAAAACAGCAGAGTTTCTGCATACAAATAAAAGCAAAATAAATCCTCTCTTTCTCTCTCTCAAAACCATACACAGCACTTCTAACTCCTAACACACCTCAAACCAAACTGAGCTAACAATCCCTTGATAACAGAGTTGAGTGCTGCTCGTTAACCAATCAGAGTGAGTAGTTTCTAGGTCAAGCAGACCTGGGCTTTCTGCCAAGAGTAAATTGACACCAGCTGGAGTTAATTGGTGAAGCTAGAATCTGCAAGTTTCTCACGAGAACCAATTAACAGAAACTGAAACCGAAACTGAACATGGAGAACCCCCAAGGGATCCTCCAGGGGAAGAAGGCTCAGAGCCAGGGGACTGATGGTGGGATGCTGAAGAGTGGTCAGAGGAAGAAGAGGGAGCGGACTGGGAGTAGGTGGTGTTGGAAGCTGAAGAGGCAACAGGGTTTAGTGAACAGGAAGAAGCTGGGGCAGAAAGTCATAATTCAGAGGCTGGAGAGGAAGGGGGCCAGTAGACCAAGAAGAGGCAGGCTGCTGAAGGACTAAGGAGTGTCTCCCTTCTATGACCAGCTCCGCTCCCCCCCTCCCGCCTCCCAGAACATGCAGAGAAATGAAAAGAGCAGAGGAGAGATTGGTTGCGTGCAGACGTAGTCTCCGACTGCTTGGAAAAACCCCTGGAGAGGAGAGACCATCGGCAGCTGGGGGAGGGCAGGGACCTTCAGTCCTTGCAACTTCTGCATTGGGCCAAGACCTACTGGGAAGAGTTGCTGGGATCACTAGGCCTGCACTGTTTTTGTTTCTTTGAATAAAGAGTTAACTTCACTGACACCAGTGTTTTTTTATTGCTGACCTTCACATGACTGGCTCCTGACAAAACCCTTGGCTTTCTTAATATTTTTGAAGGACTAAATCTGAGCCCATGTCGGACTATGGAGATGAATTTGTCACTTGCAGCCAACTGGCGTATGACTACCACATTGAAAAGCCCCACAAGGTAACTTGCTTGTTGATCTGTCTTACTGTCTTCTTCCATGCTTGAAACATGGCTATGTGGACGGTTCTGGATTATAGTTATAGAGAAGTATCAAATCACATCTGTCCTCTAGAACAGAAGCAGTTTTCCTCCTCCATGTTTGTTTGAAGGGTGGTTTTTTATTGGCGACAGAATTCACCCCCTTGAAAACCTTGTCTTTTTTCATTTTTTTAAAAAAATGTTTCTAGCCTTGTTGGCTGGCAATACCCCCCCCCCAAAAAAAAAAAGAGATCACTGTATAGTGACTAGTATAGGGACAGGGGACCTGTGGCTACAACTCCCATAATTTCTGACTGTTGGCCATGCTAGCTGGGGCTGGTGGAATTTGAAGTCCAGCAACACTTGAAGGGTGACAAATCCCCCTTTCCCATCCTAGTGAAATCCTTGAAGTGAGGCGGGTTGTTGTTGGATATGCAGAGCAGGAAAGTTGAGAACATGCTGCTAAACATTGACTTCCCGTTTCCTGTTTCAGGATACCATTTGTCCTGATTACTGCCTCTACTTGTACAAAGATATGCAGACCCTGACTGACCTGTTACATTCTGACATCGGCCAAGACATGCAGTTGCACAACAGCACTTTTTTATGGTTCATCCCTTTTATCCACTCCCTTATGGACCTGAAGGACCTGGGGATTGCCTACAGCATAGTGGTCATTCATCACCTGTGTTTGGAAATCCAAAATGTCCTCAGTGGCACTGTTGAGACTTGTGACAAAGTGTCTGAGTTCTTCATCTGGATCTTGGTGACTGTTGTTGAGTGCAGCCTTAAGAAAAATTGCCTTCATTTTCTGTGGATCAGCTCAGAAATGTGGGTGTGGATAGTGGTGAAATGTGTCATGCTTCCAAGTACGGTGTTCATGCCTGGCATTGAGAGAAGAGTAGTCAGGAATAGCTTAAGAAGCACAGTGACATCACCATCTTGGGAACCTGAGCCCATACAGTTTGCCTGCATGAAACTGATCCGTAACATCCTGAAGGAAGGGTATCAGGTTGTGCAGTCACCCACTTGTAAGCAGTTCCTTGATGAACTCAACTTGCTTCGCCGTAGCCACAAGCACTGGGAGCTGAGTTCCCCGCAGGCTCTAGAATTACAGAACACTCTGAAGGAGATCATATGGAGCATCATGAGCAAATCGTTAAATCCTTCCTCCCTTGTGAAGAGCCCTCCTGTTTTTGTAACTTCACCTACTTTCCTAATGAACCACAAAAGGCAGGAAGACAGGTGTCCAATGAATATGGACAATGAGCACCTACCCTGCTTGTCTGTGTTAGCAAAAAGACACATGGATGCCCAGAAAAATGTGGTGTCTCATCAATGGCCAGGGGTCCAAAACAAGCAAGATCCCTTCTACAAAAGCTTTGGCCTCGGTTTTCAAGACCTGGAGACCAAAGACTTCAGCACAAAGGAGAAGCCCAGTTCTTCCAGATCTCTTACAGAAAAGAATGGTAACAGCAGCAGTGCTTTGGAGAGAAAGGTTGGTCTAAATGACCTTACAAGCAAAATCAGATCTCTGAAACCAGACAGCACCCTGCAATTAAAACTGTTACCTGAAAGCAGTAGGAGAGGAAATACCAACCTGGAGCCAGGAACAGAAAAGCTGCAGTTGGTCAGAGACAGAACAAAGAGCCAGGAAGGGCAGAGGAGTGAAATCATTGTAGCCAGAGGCAGCACATCAGACACATTGCCTTGCAAATCAGAGGCAAGCTCAGGCAAGGCCTCTGTTGTGTGTGCTAAAGGAACCAGTTTGCCCATTGACTCTAGCCAGGAAAGCATCATCCGTCATCAAAAATGCATTAAGAAGAAAGCTAAAGGTGCTGTTCAAACTTTGTCTGCCCGAGAGAGCAACAAGTTGTCTGCTGGTGCAGATGATTCCCCAAACCAAGTCATTATTTCTGACGCTTCTTCAGATGAGGATGAAAACAAAATGAAAGCTGGTAGAGAGAGCAGGAAAGGGCAAGTGGACGCGTGCCTTGAGAAGAAATTCAGTGCCCCAGAGCAAGAGCCATTGACTACTCCAGACCTCATACATCATACAGCAGCTCGTGAAGGCCACATCGGCAAGGGAAATGCAGTAGTATGCTCAAATTTCACAGGGATATGTGCTGGCAATGGAAGCTGTTCCAGGTGCACAGATCCAGTTCTGCCCAGTACATCAGCATCTGCCAGTCCTTCAGGGTCAGCACCTGCTGTCAAAGAATCCACTATTCAGCCAGGGAAGAGCTCTGCAGAATATGGGCAGGTTAAAACAGCTAGAGAAAGTCCCAAGGGAAGCATCAAGCCAAGCATGCACAGTAAAAAACCACTGCTGGCAAAACTGGCAAGATCTACTCCTGCTCTGGTCCCACCCAACGAAATCCAACATATGCCAGCCCCAACCTTAGTGACAGAAAAACATGGCCTATCAGAGAAAGTCCAAAGAGCAGCCGAACTTGCTCAGTGCACACAGGACAGTCTTGCTGAGTTGCGCAGTTACAGGGAAATTGTTGGCGAGGTGGATGTTCCCCAGGAAAGGACATCACAATTAGTAAATGCTCAGCAACTAACTACTAGAAATAAGAACAATTTTGCCTGCCAAAAACGTCAGCTCTATAGGCAGACAAACCCCAAAGAGAGAGAGAATTGTCAGTGTACTCACGGAGAAACTCAGGAGGCTCAGCCAGCCAAAAAACCCAAGGCGGCAGAGCTAAGACCTGTGCAGTCTGCCAGTATGGTGGGGGTGGAAAATCAGAAGGAAAGTTCTGCTGGAGCTAGTAAAACCAATCATTTGACCTTTCCAGATCCCTCCTCTAGCCCATGTGACGAGGATGTGGCTTTGAAAAAGAGAGAGCCCCAATTGAATGAGAACAAAGATGGTGACGGCTTCTTTCTTACACAGTTGGATCCAGTGTACACGGAACTGTGTTCACAAATAGAAGATGGCAGTTACCTCTCAAACATGGAAGTCAATATATCTGCAAGCCCACTGCAGGGTAGTAATGATGACTTGCAGTTCAAGACCCCGACACTGAGCAGCATTCTCCAGCCTCGGATTTCAAACAACACCCCTCAGTTGCTGAATGTGCAAAATAACCATATTGTCATGGCGCTGCCCACCCCCAGAGCTGGTTCTTGGAACAAAGTGCACCAACCCTTTGCACAAACAAACATTGTGAATGCCCAGCAGAGAGACCATGGGATTTTCACCAGAGAGGTGCTGAAGTGGAACTATGACATGTTTGCAAACTTTAAACTGTTTGGGCCACCAAGCCATCTCCTTCAGTCTATTGTTGCCCCTGTCACAGCCAAGTTTGAGGATTACAATGACTACTTCAATACTTTCTTCCCCTTAATGATGCTAAATGCATTTGAAACGGTAAGCTGGCAACAGACCACCTCATTTTTCTCTTTCCTCCTCAAAGGAAATCCTCCCACTAGCTGAAATTAAACTCTCTCTCTCTCTCTCTCTCTCTCTCTCTCTCTCTCTCTCTCTCTCTCTCTCTTTCAAAAGTTGACAAGTTGACACATGTTTCCAAATACACATCCATTTTGTGTTCAACTTCCCCGCCCCCCTCCATGGTTTCCCCCATATTTTTTAAATTTGCTGCATATTATCAATATTCTATACCTTGTCTTTTCCACACTGTACTCAACAACAAGTATTCAGTTGCTGTTCTTCATTCAAATCCTACCTACCTACGTCTTCTTGATCTCTAATTTCCATAGTTAAGTTTGCCAATTTGGCATATTCTGTCAGTTTAAACTGCCACTCTTCTTTAGTAGGTGTCTCCTGATTTCGCCATTTTTGTGCATAGAGTACTCTTGCTGCTGTTGTAGCATACAATTGGTTCGTCTGTCTTCTTGAAACATCCCTAAGAGAAATGCCTTGGAGTTTTTTGGGAGCATCACCTTATGTAATTTTTTAACCTCATTATAAACCACCTCCCAAAAACTCTTAGCCACTTTACATGTCCACCACATATGGTAAAAAGTGTCTTCTGCTTCTTTACATTTCCAACATAAGCCTGACTCTGATTTGTACATTTTTGCTAGCTTACTCGGTGCCAAGTACCATCTGTGAGTCATTTTCATAAAGTTTTCTTTCAAAACATAACACACTGAGAATTTTATATTCAATTTCTACGGTTTTTCCTATGCCTTCATCTCTATATTGTGCCCACATCGCTAGTTCAGTGGATCATAGCAGATTTATCTATTTCAATCTTTAGTTTCTCATCCTAAAAGCCTCTTATACATCTTTGAAATTAGTTTTTCTCTGTTTTCTAATAACTCTTTTTCAAACTGAGAGCTTTGATTAATAAACCCATGCGTCTTACCTTGTTTAAATACTTCAATCAGTTGATAGTATTGCAACCAATTGATCAACCAATCCTTTTTATCCTCTAACTTCTTAAGCAGGCATAGGCAAACTCGGCCCTCTGGATGTTTTGGGACTACAATTCCCATCATCCCTAGCTAACAGGACCAGTGGTCAGGGATGATGGGAGTTGTAGTCCCAAAACAGCTGGCGGGCCGAGTTTGCCTATGCCTGTTCTTAAGCATCACACCCTCTTCTGTGAGGTCCAGTAGGTCCCTATAAGTCACCCATTTCTTTTCCATGTTTTGTTTTTTTCTGTGAAATTGCTTTTTTAATTACATTTTTCAAAAATATTTTGACAAAAATACAGATCCAATATTTTCAAACAAATACCGTATTTTTCGCCCCATAGGATGCACCGCCCTATAGGACGCACCTAGTTTTTTTTGGGGGGGGGGAATAAAGAAAAAAAATTATTCCCCCCCCCAGGCACAGGGCTGGCACGGGGGAAGCCCAAGCTTCCCCCCACCCCAGCCCCCAGAACAGCCTGCTATCCGCAAGCCTAGGGAGCCGCGCCAGTCTGTTTGGTTTAAGTTAATCCTGCTAATGAGCTTACATGTGTACAATAACATTTCCAGTAAGTCTTTATACTTCTCTCAGACTCTATATAAGTTCTTCCTGAGTATCCATCAAAATGTTATGCTTTATTCTTGGCTTTCTCCCCGCCAGACAAATACTGAAATATCTCTTTGCCATTCCTTAAAGCAGCTTGTGTTATTTATTATTGGTATTGTTTGGAATAAGAATAACATCTTAGGTAAAATATTCATCTTTATGGCTGAATCCTTCCTAAAAATGAAAGTTTCGTCCTCCCCAATTAAACTTAAGCCACACCTGCACATACATTTAAATCAGTATTGTACCACTTTAAACAGTCTTGGCTTCCCCCAAAGCATTTTGGGAACTGTAGTTCATTAACGGTGTCAAGAAGAGGCTCCTATTGCTTGATTGTTAAACCACTCTAGAAATTGTAGCTCTGTGTGAGAGGAAAAGGGCTCTCCTAACAACTCTCAGCATCCTTGACAAACTCCATTTCCCAGGATGCCTATGTCAAGGACATGGCTGAATCGAATGCCAGGGAAGAGTCCGACTCTGGAGACCAAAGATCGCAGACAGAGCAGGAGGAGGTGGGCTCGACCCCCTTTCATCAAGAGTTCCCTGACTCAGCTAGAGAAAGGGGAGGGGGAGAGATAGACGGCCGTGGGAGGGTTGCTAAGCAACCAGCAGAAAGGCAGCGGACAGGGAGTTCTTCTTTTGAGAGCTGAAAAGGTTAGAATGCAACGGAAGTGCAAAAGGGGAAAGGCTGGACTTTGGCATCCTTCTTGCTGTGACAAGGGCGAAGACTTAGAGTGACTAACTTGTTTCAAGAGTGTCAGGCTGGGAGCTGCACTCTGGATGTAATTTATTATAAATGTACCATAAAACTGACAGGGAGTCATTAAACCTTATCAAGGCTTGCTTGCCTGTCTGAGATCATTACAGCCTATGCGGGAAGGAGCCATGGCTGTTTAAAGTGGTATAACAGTGCTATGTAGGGTGTGGATGTTGTCTTAGGACAGGAGGTGGGGGAACATCTGTGACCCTCCAGATGTTACTCAACTACAACTCCCATCAGCCCTAGCATATGGCCAGTGGCACAAGGGATGGATGGATGGATGGGCATTGTAGTCCAGCAATATCTGGAAGGCCAAAAGTTGTATTATTATTATTATTATTATTATTATTATTATTATTATTATTATTATTATTATTATTATTATTATTATTATTATTATTAATTTTTATTATTATTATATTTTATTATTATTATTATTATTATTATTATTATTATTATTATTATTTATTTATTTATTTATTACCCCACCACTCTGGGCGGCTTCCAACAAAATATTAAAAATACAATAAAACATCAGACATTAAAAACTTCCCTAAACAGATTCCCCACACCAGCCTTTGAAAGGTGTGTCTCGTTCAAACAAAAGGGATTTTTGTAAGCCTAACTGTTGCACTAGTGTAGTGGTGGACTCAAGGTTTTTTTTGGCAAGGGGGAGCGGGGTTAAAAGTGTCCCATTTGGGTTTTTTTTGGATGGGGCAGGTGTTGAATGTTTTTATTTAGTTTTACAAATGTATGTATCAAAATTATGCTAATACATCACAATAGACATTTTTTTTAAGCAATACAGTCCTCCCTCCCAATCCCACTAAGCGAGAGCATGTGTATTTAACAAAATACATTGCATCACAATTGTCCATGAGTAGATGGAGGCTGCTAGTTCGATGGATTCCCAAACAGGAAAGTAATAACAGAACATCATATGTCCATAAAATGGTTGGAGTCTTATCTTCAGTATAGAGCTTTCAGATATTTGGTAAGTTTCTTCATTAATATCACTGTCCATACCTTTTGTCCTCATAAGAAAAGTTGCAAGTTTGCTAAATTTCTCAATTTTGTGCCACCAGTTGTTGGGCTGCTGCAAGCAGGGATTTTATTATTTCCTTAGACTGTAACTCCTTTTGCTCTCTGTGAAAATCAGTCAATAAAGTTAACTGTGGTGAGCCACAGACTCTCTGGGCCCCATTTATGAGCAGGGAATCCTGCCCAATGCTTTTAGCAGCCCACATGTGGTGGAAGAGCAGTCTCTTAAGCCTATGCTTCCATTTCCCTGCAGGTGGCACAGGAGTGGCTAGAGAACCAGAAATCAAAAGAGCAAAGGCCTTTTGAGTTGAATTTGCTGAACTTCAACGCAGACACAAATGAAGCAGATTTTACGAGTGAGAATTTCACTGCATATAAACAAATGGGAAGTAGAAATGCAGTCCTGTTTTTAATGGTGGTTGTAGTAGATAACAGAAGTGCTTGTGTTAACACTAGACTGTTGGGGTGAGCAGTCAAGGGCTATTATACTTTATTCTGCCTGTATCTTTTTTGCTTTTCTGCCCAACACAGAATGTTGATGTGTATTTTAGCCTGTTTTCAGTTTCTCGTTGATTTGATTTTTTTAAAATGTTTAAAATAATTTTTTTACCAATTATTTTATTGTTTTAATCTTTTGGTAAACTGCTTTGAAGTTGTGAAAAACCAAACAAGCGGTGTATAAATTTTATGAAATAAAATAAACCAATATCTGTGACAAACAAACTGATATCCAGGTGCTGCAAATGATTAAATGAATAATGAATAATGAATAAAAATCAATTTTATTTGATTAAAAAGAAAGAAAGAAAAAGAAGAAGAAAAAAACAAGGATTGAGGCAAGGTGTGCCTGCTTTATCTCAATACCCAGAATGCTTTCTCTCTCCAAAATGGACCTCAGCAGCAGCAATGAAAAAGCTCATACAACTAAATTGAGTGAATATTTATTAGAATGTGCGACTGGGTAACCAAAAACATCTGGAATTCAAAGTTCAGCTGTAGCAACTTGTGCTCGACATGCCTACTCTTTTATTAAGAGCTTTTGGTAACAACGTAGTTGTATCTGTATGTGGCTAAATGCTTGCATATTTTTGTTCTGTGTTCAAATTACTTCTCTAGTTAACATCTCAAGAAGCAATTTAGAGAAACAGCTGCACCCAAAGGAATGTGACTTGGTGTTCTTAATATTGTCTGAAAAGCAAAACTTCTATAGCAAAGAAGGCAAGGCAGAGAGCTGTCCATTACACCATGTGGGCTATGTGACTCGGTTTTATACTGGTAGGTTTTTTTTTATAAAAAAAACCAATAAGTAAGTGTACAAAACAATTATGTTAGCCAACCCTTGGTGTCAGTAAGTTATTTGATTTGGGATGGGGGACCCATTTCTGCTATTTCAGCATGAAATTCTGGCTCAGTCCAGGTATTGCACCAAGCTTTGTGGTTAAGAAAGCTTAACTATAGTTTGGCATGAAGTTTTGAGTTGACAAACCATGGTTTATCATCCACTGGCAAGCCAAGAAGCCATGGATTGAGATCAGAAGCCATTGTTTGAAGTGGGGTTACAAGCCACGGTTTTGGGAAATGGAAGCAGGCAAAGAACTCTAAACAATGTACAGTCTGTTAATATGTATGCTAGAAAAGCTCTCAAATCATGATTTGAATGCTAGATGATAATGAATGCATACACCGTGGTTTCTGAATTGTACCCCTGTGTCTCTCTCTCTCTCTCTCTCTCTCAGAGATGAAAGAGCAGGATGCCTGTCTTCTGTCTGTCAAGACACAAGGAAATTTGTCCGGTGTTGATAAGAATGTCAGGTGTGTGGTGGTCAGTTCTTTGGTGACAACGGAGCAAATGTTCAAGGCCCTCCTTCTTCTGAACCGAAGCCCTCTAGCCAAAGCCATAATCAGCCCACAAAACTCTGACTTCTGTCTGACAGGCTCAACTGTGGACTTGGAGACTTCTGTAAGTGTTTGTTTTAAAAGGCAATATAACCCAGTTCTGACTTGGGGAGGTATAAGATATTTTGCTACCCATTACACAAATCGTATGCCAATGAGCCAGGGGTTAAGATGAAACTCCCTCAGAGATGGGCAGAGAAGACCAGAGAGAGGCAAGAGAATATTTCTACTCCAGCAGCCAACTTTCCGGAGGTGGAGGCGGGCGATAGGAGGAGAGACAGTTAGCTGTTAAGATTAGCAGCAGATGGAAGCTTTCTCCTGCCATCTCCAGGGAAGCCTTCGGAATTATGGTTCACACACCGCCGCTTTTCAAGTGTTGCCCGTAACATGTGGCCACAAATCTGCATCTCTTGGGAACATGGTCTTTTAGATGTGAGACAAGGGTGGGGACCTCAGTCCCAGGGACCAAATGCCACCCTCCAGGCCTCTCTGTTTTGTTTTGTTTTAATAATTTTTATTAATTTTCCAACACAAATAAACAATCATATCAGAATTTCCACAAATTTAACTCTATTTGGACTTCCTTCAGCTTCTCTGACAATCATCCATATTTGCCTCCCAGTTACGCATTTCTTCTGTTTATATTGCCATTAACCTTCCCTCCCACTTCTATTTCTTTCAAACAATATATCTCAACTTTCACAGTGCTTCTTGGAACCCCACTAGCGTTGTTTGCACATCACACGTTCTTTTCAGATATTCAACAAATTTCCCCCAGTCCTCGATGAACTTTTGGTCTCGAAGATATCTGATTTTCCCAGTTAGTCTGTCCAGTTCTGCATAGTCTCTCAGTTTCAGTCTCCATTCTTCTACCGTCGGTATTTCCTCTTGTTTCCATTTCTGGGCCAGTAGAATTCTTGCTGCTGTAACTGTATATTGGAAAAGTTTACAGTCCTTTCTTCTTATTTCCTTTCCTGTAATCCCTAAAAGAAATATCTCTGGTTTCTTTGCAAATTGTCAGGGAACTGCCATCAGAGCATCAGGTGGTGGAGGGACTTAGGCAGGATGAAAGAGACTCAACTGCTGAAGCAGGGACCAGCAGGGGGAGGAGTGGGTCTCTGAGGGAATGCGAGCAGGAGGGAGGGCTCAGGGAGACTTCCAGCGAGAACAGTGGTGAGGTATCGGAGTCTCCCATAGGGAGACCCATACCTCGCAGGAAACTGTCACGCCGTGAGTCCAGGAGACGCGTTTCCGTTAAGGAACTTCTTTGTTGGAAACGCTTCCGCAGACAGCCACTGTCGGACTCTACTAGTGACTAGAGCAGACATGTCTGAGGAGCTCCGTCACACACGGAGGTTTGTGGGGGCGCACAAACTCTGAGGGAGCACGTTTTCACGCACAAGCAGCTAATCAAACCCTCACAGCAGTCCGACAGTCTTTGTACGCTGCCTGTGCAAGAGAAGGCATCATGAGCGAACCAACCGGAACCGGAGGAGCAGGGGCTGGAGCTGGTCCAAGCTTGGAAGATAGATACCGAGCGTTGGAGGTTCAACTGGCCCTGCAGACGGCGAGGCTGGAGGAGAGAAGGGCTCAGGATGCAGACAAGAAGGGGAGAGCCACTCAATTCCCCAGAAAGGTACCAGGATTGGTGCAGAAATTTGGGGGGGACCCCAAGGACTACCATGCTTTTAGGACAGAGATGCAATATGCCCTTAATGTGCAGTTCGATGAGTTCCCTGATGAGGAATCGCGAGTTGCTTTTGTAATTGGGCATCTTGAGAAAGGGGCTAGAGACTGGGTTCGACCCCTAATGGCAACGCACAATGACATACTAAAGGACACAATGAAGTTCTTTCGTGCAATGGATATCATGTTTTCCAGCGATATTGAGGAAGGGGTGGTGCGCAGACAGCTAATGGCTTGTAAGCAGGGGAGTCGATCTGTCCGTGAATATTGGACTGAGTTTACCATGCTGATTCACAGACTGAGTTGGGATTTATCGGCGGCACCCGTTCAAATGCTATTTGAAGAAGGTCTTTCTTCGGGGGTGAAAGACGAGCTGGCACGGAGCCCCAGGGCGGAGTCTATGGATCAGCTGACCAAATCTGCGCTGACCATAGGAGCGCGGCAGGAGGCAAGAGCCTTGGAGAGGCGGGAAGGGAGAGGGGAACGTTGGAAGGAGTTCCGCATTCCAGACATTCCTGAGCCAGCTTTCCCGCCGGCAGAGCCGATGGAAATCGGAACAGCGCGCGCGCGCGCATTTTCAAAAACCAGCGAGGGAGCTAAGAAGGAGGGAAAGGGCCCCCGGAAATGCTATCTCTGCCAACAGCCAGGCCACTTTGCCAGAGTCTGCCCCCAGAGGAAGGAATGGCAAGGGATGGTGGGAGCTGTTGAGGGGGGAGAAGAAGGGGGAGCGGAGCAGGTAAAAGCCAACGCCTGGTTGCCACAATTGGGGCACTGCAGCCAGGCCAAAGAGCAGTGAAAGTGCCCGTGCCAGAAGCTCCTCGACCTGCTCTAGTGATTGAAGTGTCGCTAGAGCTGCAGAATGGGCACCCCCTAAAAATAAAGGCGCTATTGGACTCAGGCAGCTCCTGCAATTTTATGAGCAAGGAGTTTGCTGCTGAACACCAGATACAGACCATCCCTTTAAGCAACCCCCTGCAGGTGACCACGATTGATGGCAGGGAGTTGTTGGGAGGAGGAGTCCGCTTGCAGACTGTCCCAATGATAATGAGGGTGGCAAGGCACACAGAACTGATAGCGTTTAATGTGGCCACCCTGGGAGGCGCTCCCATTATTTTGGGAATGAGCTGGCTAGCTCTACATGATCCGCTGGTTGGCTGGCATCAAAGAGTGGTGTCCTTTGGTTCAGCACATTGCCTAGAACACTGCAAAGGGGAGAAGGGTTCAGTAGGGGCCCAAGCCACCCTAGCAGGGACTGAAGTAATGGGGAAGGTGAAGGTACCACCACAGTATGCAGATCTCAGCGACGTGTTCAGCGAGAAGGAAGCTGACCAACTACCACCTCATAGACCCTTTGATTGTCAGATCAATTTACTCCCTGGAGCACAGCTTCCCGTGGGCAAGTTGTATGCCATGTCAGACAGGGAAATGCAGGAGTTGCGAGGGTTCATTGACAAGAACCTGAAGAGAGGCTTCATCAGAGAGTCCAAAGCAGCAGGGGGGAGCCCAGTGTTCTTTGTGGACAAAAAAAAAGCGGACAAGCCGAGACTTGTATGTGATTTTAGGCGGCTGAATGCAGTGACTGAACCGGTGGCGTTCCCTATGCCCAGAATTGATGATATTTTGACCATGGTGAGGAAGGGAAAGATTTTCACAAAGCTGGATCTAAGGGGGGCGTACAACCTGATACGCATAAGGAAAGGGGATGAATGGAAAACCACCATGTTTACCCCTTTGGGGGCGTTTGAATACCTCGTTATGCCATTTGGATTACAAGCAGGCTCCGCGTGTTTTCAATCTTTTATGAACCACGTGCTGGGCCCTTTGCTCTACAAGAATTGCGTTGCCTTTCTAGATGATGTGTTGGTGTATTCTGAGAATGAGGAGCAACATGTGAGAGACGTCAGAGAAGTGTTGAGCAGACTGCAAGCCAACAGGCTGTGGGTCAAACTGGAGAAGTGTCGGTTCCATACCAAGGAGGTGGAATTCCTGGGGTACCGCCTGTCAGACAAGGGATTGGCCATGGATCCCGGCAAGGTACAGGCAGTGCTGGAATGGAAAACACCCAAAACCAAGAAGGATGTGCAGAGGTTCCTAGGGTTTGGAAACTTTTATCGTAAGTTCATCCGCAACTTCGCCCATCTGACGGCGCCCATCACTGACTGTCTCAGCAGTAAGAAGAAGTTTGTATGGACGGCGGAGGCGGAGCGAGCGTTTGAGGAACTGAAAAGGGCCTTCGCCTCTGAAGAACAACTTCTGCATGTGGATTTACGAAAGAAGCTAAGGGTTGAAACAGACGCATCTGACAGAGCCATAGGGGCGGTGCTTCTTCTGCAGCCGGGGAAGGAGGAGTCGGAGTGGCGTCCGTGTGCCTTCTTCTCGCGGAAGCTGAACAAATCCGAGAGGAACTACACGGTGTACGACCGAGAACTGCTTGCTATTCATGAGGCGTTCCGGAGATGGAGGCATCTGCTAGTTGGTGCACAACATAAAGTGCAAGTGTGCACGGACCATAAAAATCTAGAGTACTGGAGAACGGCGCGAGTGCTCAACCAAAGGCAGTTGAGATGGGCCCAAGAGTTCTCCAAATTTAACTTTGAGATTTGTTATGTGCCAGGCCCAGAGAATGTTAGGGCGGACGCTCTCTCACGCAAACCTGAATATTTGGAGGGGGAGGGAGCACCCGAAGAAACCCATATCATTCCAGAGGACCGCTGGGTGTGTGGGGCGACTTTGGTGGGGCAAAGGGAATTGGTAGAGGGTACGGTGCAGGATGCATACGCCCAGGGGAAACTCAGGGATCTCAGAGGGGAGGAAGACAAACCCGGTGGTTTTGAGGAGAGAAATGGGGCATTGTATTACAAGGGAGCGTTATATATACCTGAAGGGGAATTGAGGGAGAAAGTACTCAAGCAGCTGCACGATAGCCCCACAGCAGGGCACTTTGGGCAACACAAGACCATGTGGCTGGTTACCAGGGAATTTTGGTGGCCCAAGGTCAGGGAAGATGTGCGGGAGTATGTGAGAGGGTGTGAACAATGCCAAAGAGCCAAGGGGGAGAGGCAGGCGCCGGCTGGTTTATTAGAACCACTGCCCACACCTGAGAGACCGTGGGAAGCAGTGGCAATAGATTTCATGACTGATCTGCCAAGGTCTAGAGGGAAAACAGCCATCATGGTTGTAGTAGACCTGTTAACTAAAATGGCCCACTTCATAGCCTGCTCACATGCGGTTACAGCAGAAGAAACCGCCAAATTGTTTGTAGAGAATGTGTTTAGGTTGCATGGCGCCCCCTTGAGGGTGGTTTCAGACCGAGGGAAACAATTTACTTCCAGGTTCTGGAGGAAGCTCATGAGCTTACTGCATGTAGAGGTTAATTTCTCGACGGCCCGTCATCCTGAAACCAACGGGCAGGCGGAAAGAGCAAATGGGGTTCTCCAACAATATTTGAGGTGTTATGTTAATGACAGAGAGAATGATTGGGTGGAGAAGCTGGCGTTGGCAGAATTTGCCTACAACAATGCAGAGAACGTGTCCACGGGGATGAGCCCCTTTTTGGCTAATCACGGGTGCCATCCCAGAGCCTTCCCAGGGGGGGAGGGGGAGAACTGGAGCGTTCCAGCTGCAGAACAGTTCGTGGAAGAAATGGAAGCGATCCATCGCCAGCTCCAACTCAACTTAAACAGGGCTAAGGAGGAATATAAGAGGCAAGCAGACAAAAACAGAAGGGAAGGTGAAAGCATCAGGGTGGGGGACCAGGTGTGGCTGTCAACCCAAGGGTTGCCATTCAAAGGAGGTTGTAAGAAATTAAGACCCAAAAGGCTGGGTCCGTTTGAAGTCATACAGCAGGTCAATCCAGTGGCTTTCAGGCTCCGGTTACCGAACCACATGAAGCTGCACCCAGTTTTTCACAGGTCGTTGCTGTCACCGTATAGAGGAGACAGTGAGGGGAGGGTCACTAGGGGACCAGCAATGGAGGAGAAGGAACACAGCTACCATGTAGCGGAGATCCTCGATTCCAGGTGGAAGGGAGATCAAGTAGAGTATTTGGTAATGTGGGAAGGGGAACCGGAGTCGGAAAACACCTGGGTTAGGGCAGAGGATGTCAATGACGAGGTTTTAATAGAGACTTTTCATCAGAGGTTCCCACGTAAACCTCAGCCTGTAGCGAGGTTCCGAAGGGAATACTTTGCCACCACCGACGAGGAAGAGGAGTTGGAGGGGTTCCCAGATTCTGAAGAGCAGGAGGATTCAGCTGGCCAGGACGACGATCGATGGAGAGAATTGTTCGAGACGTCAGAAGATGAGGAAGATTCGTTTCGGGGTTTTAGCCCTTCACCTCCCAGGGGGGAGGAATTGGGAGGGGGTGAGGGGGGCCCTGGAGGGGAGGTGGATGTCAGGGAACTGCCATCAGAGCATCAGGTGGTGGAGGGACTTAGGCAGGATGAAAGAGACTCAACTGCTGAAGCAGGGACCAGCAGGGGGAGGAGTGGGTCTCTGAGGGAATGCGAGCAGGAGGGAGGGCTCAGGGAGACTTCCAGCGAGAACAGTGGTGAGGTATCGGAGTCTCCCATAGGGAGACCCATACCTCGCAGGAAACTGTCACGCCGTGAGTCCAGGAGACGCGTTTCCGTTAAGGAACTTCTTTGTTGGAAACGCTTCCGCAGACAGCCACTGTCGGACTCTACTAGTGACTAGAGCAGACATGTCTGAGGAGCTCCGTCACACACGGAGGTTTGTGGGGGCGCACAAACTCTGAGGGAGCACGTTTTCACGCACAAGCAGCTAATCAAACCCTCACACAAATGTACATTTTAACATCTTTTTCATTTCATTGTATATCATCTCCCCAAATCCCTTCACTTTCTTACACTCCCACCACATGTGATAAAACGTTCCTTCTGTTTCCTTACATTTCCAACACTTATTACACGTCTTATACATTTTTGCTAATTTTACCGGTGTAAATATCTTTCATATTCCATTCCAACAATATTTTGTACATTTTTGACAGAATTTTAGAATCATTATTTATCACTTCTGTCTGGAACTTTGAGTCTTTTTCTACATAACCCTTTTCTTTGATATCTTTTTTAAACATTTCACTAACCTGAAAACAATGCAACCAGTCATAAATATGTTCTCTAACTTGTTCGTATGGCATTAGTTTCCATTTTCCTCCTTCTTTGATTATCAATTGACCATATGTAATCCAGTTACCTCTCATATTTATTTTCTTTACACTCATAACCTCTAATGGAGACAACCAGTGTGGAACTCTGGGTTCTAATAGGTTTTTGTACCTCCCCTGAGTGAGTGCTTGAGGGCCCTGCTCTTGCCACTTACCATCTGGCCTGGGGCGGGGCCTGAAGCCTCATAAGGACTGCATGCTGCTTGCTGCCTGCTGCCCAGGAGGACTCCCCTGAGTGAGTGCTTGAGGGCCCTGCTCTTGCCACTTACCATCTGGCCTGGGGCGGGGCCTGGGGCCTCATAAGGACTGCGTGCTGCTTGCTGCCTGCTGCCCAGGAAGACTCCCCTGAGTGAGTGCCTGAGGGCCCTGCTCCTCCCTGCCACTTACCACCTGGCCCAGGGCGGGGCCTGACAGGCCTCACTAGGACAGTTGTTACTGCCGGAGAGGCACAGAGTGTTCTTAAAATGTTTTTTAAAAAATTTCTCTGGATTTTTTGTATGTGGAGGGTGGGGGTGGCATTGATGTTTGGTTGGGCTTGGGGAATTATTATTTTTTTATTTTGATGTTTTTGTAATTTTTACTTTTTTTGTTTGTATTGTTTTATTTGTTTTGTTTGTTTGTTTAAGGTGTTATTTTGTTTTTAGGGGGAGGGGTCAGGGCTGCCGGGGAGTGGGCCCCAGCCCACAAAATAGCTGGGGCATGTTCCACGGGGGGGGGGGGATGCACTGGGACAACCAATCTCAGTGATCACGGGTAGGAGGAGGAGTTATGCTCAGACCAGACCATGTCATCACAGAGGAGGCAGGTTTAGTCGTTGTCTGAGGACTATCCCTGCCTCCGGGTCTGGTCCTGACCGGATGGATACTAGAATCAGCAAGGGATACCCACATGACCTGAAGGTGCTGCTGTGCAATGTCAGGTCAATGATTCAGAAGACCACTGCCATCCATGACTTGATCATGGATGGAGGATTTGACCTGGCATGTGTAACAGAGACTTGGTTGGATGAAGCAGATGGGCCTGTCCTTGCCGCTGCTTGTCCACCAGGTTTCTCTTACGCACAGCAACCCAGGTCACGTGGGCGGGGAGGGGGGGTTGCAGTGATTTTTAGGAAGTCATTAGTTTGCACCAGGCGTCCTATTGGGAAGACCCAGTTCTCTGAGTGCATGTTCTGGAAGTTGGGCAATAGGGGCAGTACAGGATTCCTTTTGGTGTACCGACCTCCCCGCTGCGCCAAGGATTCCCTGCCCGAGCTGCTTCAGGTCGTGGCGGATGTTCTCCTGGAGACACCTAGCTTGGTCGTCCTAGGGGATTTTAACATCCATGCCGACACGACCTTACAAGGGGCCGCTCGGGCCTCCATGGGGTTGTCCCTGAATAAGTCTGGCCCAACCCATAGCCGTGGACATGCCTTGGACCTGGTGTTTACCTCTATGGATGTTGGTGATCTGACACTAAGTAAAAGCGAAACGAAAGAAGTGCCATGGTCAGATCACTTCCTGGTGCAACTGGACTTCTCTGCGACCCATCCCCTCTGCAGGGAGGTGGGACCAATTCGGATGGTCCGCCCCCGCCACTTAATGGATCCAAATGGTTTCCAGAGAGTGGTAGGGGATGCTTTATCCCATGTTGATGGCCTTTCAGCTGATTCCCTGGTGGCCCGCTGGAATGTGGAGTTAACCAGGGCTATTGACTGTTTGGCTCCGAAGCGCCCTCTCCGATTGCATGGAGCCCGGACAGCCCCGTGGTTTTCCACGGATCTGAGGGCAATGAAACAATCGTTGAGACGGCTAGAGCGCCGGTGGCGGATAACTCATTCCGAATCTGACCGGACACAGGTTAGAGCTCAACGTCGAGCCTACCAAGTGGCGATAGCGATGGCGAAGAAGAATTTCTTCACCGCCTCTATTGCATCTGCAGAAAACAGCAGCAGGAGACTTTTTCAGGTGGTTCACAATTTAGCGGAACCACCTGCAACATCGGGGCCCAGTACGGGCCACATGTTCTCCTGCAATGATTTTGCAAAGTTTTTTGCAGATAAAATCGCTCAGATTCGGGAAGAAGTAGACTCCACCGTGGGAGCAGGGCCGGGGCGGGAGAGTGCAAGAGTTCTGTCTAGTCAAGTTGAGTGGGATCAATTCCAATCTGTTACCTCCGAGGATGTGGACAGGCTGCTTGGACGAGTGAAACCAACCACCTGTCTCCTTGCCCATCCTGGCTTATAAAAGCTAGCCGGGAAGGACTGGGCGATGGGCTTCGTGGGGTGGTGAATGCTTCCCTCCGTGAGGGAGCCTTCCCGGACCCGCTGAAAGAGGCGGTTATTAAACCGCTTCTTAAAAAACCATCTTTAGATGCGGCCACGATGGCCAACTATCGCCCAGTCTCAAATCTTCCATTCCTGGGTAAGGTGATTGAGCGAGCGGTTGCCGAACAACTCCAGGCACGCCTGGAAGAAGCGGACCATTTGGATCCCTTCCAGTCGGGATTCAGGCCTCATCATGGGACTGAAACTGCCTTGGTCGCACTGGTTGATGATCTCCGGCGGGCTAGGGACAAAGGTGAGAGCTGTTTCCTAGTTCTGCTGGATCTCTCAGCGGCGTTCGATACCATCAACCATAGCATCCTTCTGGACCGTCTTGAGGGGCTGGGAGCTGGGGGCACTGTTATACAGTGGTTCCGCTCCTTCCTCCTGGGCCGTGTTCAGAAAGTGGTGGTGGGGGTTGAGTGTTCAGACCCCTGGGGTCTCACTTGTGGGGTTCCTCAGGGTTCTGTCCTCTCCCCCATGCTTTTCAACATCTACATGCGGCCGCTGGGAGAGATCATCAGGAGGTTTGGGCTGGGTGTTCATCAGTATGCGGATGATACACAGCTCTACCTCTCTTTTAAATCAGAACCAGTGAAGGCAGTGAAGGTCCTGTGTGAGTGTCTGGAGGCGGTTGGAGGATGGATGGCGGCTAACAGATTGAGGTTGAATCCTGACAAGACAGAAGTACTGTTTTTGGGGGACAGGAGGCGGGCAGGTGTTGAGGATTCCCTGGTCCTGAATGGGGAAACTGTGCCCCTGAAGGACCAGGTGCGCAGCCTGGGAGTCATTTTGGACTCACAGCTGTCCATGGAGGCACAGGTCAAATCTGTGTCCAGGGCAGCTGTTTACCAGCTCCATCTGGTACGTAGGCTGAGACCCTATCTGCCTGCGGACTGTCTCGCCAGAGTGGTGCATGCTCTGGTTATCTCCCGCTTGGACTACTGCAATGCACTCTACGTGGGGCTACCTTTGAAGGTGACTCGGAAACTACAACTAATCCAGAATGCGGCAGCTAGACTGGTGACTGGGAGCGGCCGCCGAGACTATATAACACCGGTCTTGAAAGACCTGCATTGGCTCCCAGTACGTTTCCGAGCACAATTCAAAGTGTTGGTGCTGACCTTTAAAGCCCTAAACGGCCTCGGTCCAGTATACCTGAAGGAGCGTCTCCACCCCCATCATTCTGCCCGGACGCTGAGGTCCAGCGCCGAGGGCCTTCTGGCGGTTCCCTCACTGCGAGAAGCAAAGCTACAGGGAACCAGGCAGAGGGCCTTCTCGGTAGTGGCGCCCGCCCTGTGGAACGCCCTTCCAGCAGATGTCAAGGCGATAAACAACTACCTGACATTCAGGAGACATCTTAAGGCAGCCCTGTTCAGGTAAGTCTTTAACGTGTGATATTTTATTGTATTTTTGGTTTTTGTGGAAGCCGCCCAGAGTGGCTGGGGAGGCCCAGCCAGATGGGCGGGGTATAAATAATAAATTATTATTATTATTATTATTATTATTATTATTATTATTATTATTATTATTATTATTCTATTAGTGAGCTCCGAAATATGTGGTTCCCGAAACCTTTATGAATTTTATTCTTTTCACACCATAAATACGCGTGCCATCCAAATCTGTTGTCAAATCCTTCTAAATCTAATAACTCCTTATTCTCTAATTTTATCCATTCTTTCAACCAGCAAAGACATGCTGCTTCGTAGAATAGTTTCAAGTCCGGCAGGGCGAAGCCTCCTCTTTCCTTTGCATCTGTTAATAACTTAAATTTAATTCTCGGCTTCTTACCCTGCCAGATATACCTTGAGAGCACTCTTTGCCACTCTTTAAAAATTACTACCCCCTTTATTATGGGGATAGTCTGAAACAAAAATAACATCTTTGGAAGAACACTCATTTTAACCATAGAGATTCTACCCCAAAAAGATAACTTCAATCTTCCCCACATCTCCAAATCTTTCCTTATTCCATTCCAGACCGGTGTATAATTATTCTGAAACAAATCAATATTTTTACGAGTTAACCAAATTCCTAAATATTTTACCCTTTTCACCACCTCTATCTCTATTCTTTGTTGCATTATTTCTATCATACTTTGATCCATATTTTTAGCAATTATTTTAGTTTTCTTCTTGTGTAGTCTGAACCCTGCCACATTTCCAAATTTCTCAATCTCTTCCAATACTTCTTTTACACTTGCTAAGACAACAGGCATATAAAAGTTATGACGCTGGAAGATGAGCCCCTCAGGTCGGAAGGTGTCCAACATGCTACTGGGGAAGAGCGGAGGACAAGTACAAGTAGATCCAGAGCTGATGAAGCGGCTGGGCCAAAGCCGAAAGGACGCTCAGTTGCGGATATGCATGGAAGCGAAAGGAAAGTCCAATGCTGTAAAGAAAAATATTGCATAGGAACCTGGAATGTAAGAACCATGAACCTGGGTAAGTTGGATGTGGTCAAAAATGAGATGGCGAGAATAAATATTGACATCCTGGGCATCAGTGAGCTAAAATGGACGGGAATGGGCGAATTCAGTTCGGATGACTATCATATCTACTACTGTGGGCAAGAAACCCGTAAAAGAAATGGAGTGGCCCTCATAGTCAACAAAAGAGTGGGGAAAGCTGTACTGGGATGCAGTCTCAAAAATGATAGAATGATCTCGATACGAATCCAAGGCAGACCTTTTAACATCACAGTAATCCAAGTTTATGCACCAACTACTGGTGCTGAAGAAACTGAAATTGAGCAATTCTATGAAGACTTACAACACCTTATAGAAGTGACACCAAAGAAGGATGTTCTGCTCATTATAGGGGATTGGAATGCTAAAGTAGGGAATCAAGAGATAAAAGGAACAACTGGCAAGTTTGGCCTTGGAGATCAAAACGAAGCAGGGCAAAGGCTAATAGAGTTCTGCCAAGAGAACAAGCTGGTCATCACAAACACGCTTTTCCAACAACACAAGAGACGACTCTACACATGGACATCCCCAGATGGGCAACATCGAAATCAGATTGATTATATTCTCTGCACCCAAAGATGGAGAAGCTCTATACAGTCAGCAAAAACAAGACCTGGAGCTGACTGTGGCTCAGATCATCAGCTTCTTATAGCAAAATTCAAGCTTAAACTGAAGAAAGTAGGAAAAACCACTGGACAGGTAAGATACAATCTAAACCAAATCCCTTATGAATACACAGTGGAAGTGAGGAACAGGTTTAAGGATTTAGATTTGCTGGACAGAGTGCCTGAAGAACTATGGGTGGAGGCTCGCAACATTATACAGGAGGCAGCAACTAAAACCATCCCAATGAAAAAGAAATGCAAGAAAGCAAAGTGGCTGTCCAACGAGGCCTTACAAATAGCGGGGGAGAGAAGGCAAGCAAAATGCGAGGGAGATAATGAAAGATACAAGAAATTGAATGCAGATTTCCAAAGAATAGCAAGGAGAGACAAGAAGGCCTTCTTAAACGAGCAATGCAAAGAAATAGAGGAAAGCAACAGAATGGGAAGAACCAGAGATCTGTTCAAGAAAATCGGAAATATGAAAGGAACATTTCGTACAAAGATTACCATAATAAAGGACAAAAGTGGTAAAGACCTAACTGAAGCAGAAGACATCAAGAAGAGGTGGCAAGAATACACAGAGGAATTATACCAGAAAGATATGGATGTCTCGTACACCGCAGGTAGTGTGGTTGCTGACCTTGAGCCAGACATCCTGGAGAGTGAAGTCAAATGGGCCTTAGAAAGCACTGCAAATAACAAGGCCAGTGGAAGTGATGGTATTCCAGCTGAACTGTTTAAAATTTTAAAAGATGATGCTGTTAAGGTGCTACACTCAATATGCCAGCAAGTTTGGAAAACTCAGCAGTGGCCAGAGGATTGGAGAAGATCAGTCTACATCCCAATCCCAAAGAAAGGCAGTGCCAAAGAATGCTCCAACTACCGCACAATTGCACTCATTTCACACGCTAGCAAGGTTATGCTTAAAATTCTACAAGGAAGGCTCAAGCAGTATGTTGACCGAGAACTCCCAGAAGTGCAAGCTGGATTTAGAAGAGGCAGAGGAACCAGAGACCAAATTGCAAACATGCGCTGGATCATGGAGAAAGCTAGAGAGTTCCAGAAAGACATCTACTTCTGCTTCATTGACTATGCAAAAGCCTTTGACTGTGTTGACCACAGCAAACTATGGCAAGTTCTTAAAGAAATGGGAGTGCCTGATCACCTCATCTGTCTCCTGAGAAATCTCTATGTGGGACAAGAAGCTACAGTTAGAACTGGATATGGAACAACTGATTGGTTCCAAATTGGGAAAGGAGTACGGCAAGGCTGTATATTGTCTCCCTGCTTATTTAACTTATATGCAGAATTCATCATGCGAAAGGCTGGGCTGGATGAATCCCAAACCGGAATTAGGATTGCCGGAAGAAATATCAACAACCTCAGATATGCAGATGACACAACCTTGATGGCAGAAAGTGAAGAGGAATTAAAGAACCTTTTAATGAGGGTGAAAGAGGAGAGCGCAAAATATGGTCTGAAGCTCAACATCAAAAAACGAAGATCATGGCCACTGGGCCCATCACCTCCTGGCAAATAGAAGGGGAAGAAATGGAGGCAGTGAGAGATTTTACCTTCTTGGGCTCCATGATCAGTGCAGATGGTGACAGCAGTCACGAAATTAAAAGACGCCTGATCCTTGGGAGAAAGGCGATGGCAAACCTAGACAACATCTTAAAAAGCAGAGACATCACCTTGCCAACAAAGGTCCGTATAGTAAAAGCCATGGTTTTCCCAGTAGTGATCTATGGAAGTGAGAGCTGGACCATAAAGAAGGCTGATCGCCGAAGAATTGATGCTTTTGAATTATGGTGCTGGAGGAGACTCTTGAGAGTCCCATGGACTGCAAGAAGATCAAACCTCTCCATTCTGAAGGAAATCAGCCCTGAGCGCTCACTGGAAGGACAGATCGTGAAGCTGAGGCTCCAATACTTTGGCCACCTCATGAGAAGAGAAGACTCCCTGGAAAAGACCCTGATGTTGGGAAAGATGGAGGGCACAAGGAGAAGGGGACGACAGAGAATGAGATGGTTGGATGGTGTTCTTGAAGCTACCAGCATGAGTTTGATCAAACTGCGGGAGGCAGTGGAGGACAGAAGTGCCTGGCGTGCTCTGGTCCATGGGGTCACGAAGAGTCGGACACGACTAAACGACTAAACAACAACAATGGTTCTTCAATCGTAATTACTAGATCTTTGTATTTGTATTCATTCTGACCAACTTGTTACCCCTTTTATTAATTCATTTTGTCTCATCGACCTCAAAAAAACCTCTAGGACCTTTATAAATAGCAGTGGTGAGAGTGGACATCCCTGTCTAGTTCCTTTTGTTATTTTGATATCTTCTGTATTCACATTATTAACAATTAATTTTGCTTTCTGCTCTGTATAAATTGCCTTTATCCCATTAAAAAACTCTACCCCCACATCCATATATTCCAAGTTCTTCAACATAAAATCCCAAGCAATATTGTCAAAGGCCTTTTCTGCATCTACAAACATTAATATAGCTTGTTTCTCATTCCTGGCAGTCAGATACTCCAAAATATTAATTACATTTCTTATATTATATTCCATCTGCCTGCCTGGAAGGAAACCCGCTTGATCTTTGTGAATTATTTCTTGCAATATCTTTTTCAATCTGTTCGCTAAAATCCATGCAAATATCTTATAGTCTGTATTAAGCAGTGAAATAGGCCTGTAATTTTTAACTTGTGTTAAATCTGAGTCCTGTTTAGGGATAAGTGTAATAAATGCTTCTTTCCACGTTTCAGGGATGTCTCTTTCTTTTAAAATATTGTTCATGGCTTCTTTCAATGGTGTCATTAAAGCATCTCTCAGTTCTTTATAGTAGCCTGATGTAAATCCATCTGGTCCAGGGGCTTTCCCCCTTTCCAGTTCCTTTATGGCCTCTTTTATCTCCTCGTTTCCTATTGGGGCATTCAGTTGGTCTTTCTTTTCTGCCAGGATCTTCTGCACCTTTTTTCTTTCAAAAATCGTTCTATTTTCCTCATAGAATCATAGAATCATAGAGTTGGAAGAGACCACAAGAGCCATCGAGTCCAACCCCCTGCCAAGCAGGAAACACCATCAGAGCACTCCTGACATATGGTTGTCAAGCCTCTGCTTAAAGACCTCCAAAGTAGGAGACTCCACCACACTCCTTGGCAGCAAATTCCACTGTCGAACAGCTCTTACTGTCAGGAAGTTCTTCCTAATGTTTAGGTGGAATCTTCTTTCTTGTAGTTTGGATCCATTGCTCCGTGTCCGCTTCTCTGGAGCAGCAGAAAACAACCTTTCTCCCTCCTCTATGTGACATCCTTTTATATATTTGAACATGGCTATCATATCACCCCTTAACCTCCTCTTCTCCAGGCTAAACATGCCCAGCTCCCTTAGCCGTTCCTCATAAGGCATCGTTTCCAGGCCTTTGACCATTTTGGCTGCCCTCCTCTGGACACGTTCCAGTTTGTCAGTGTCCTTCTTGAACTGTGGTGCCCAGAACTGGACACAGTACTCCAGGTGAGGTCTGACCAGAGCAGAATACAGTGGCACTATTACTTCCCTTGATCTAGATGTTATACTCCTATTGATGCAGCCCAGAATTGCATTGGCTTTTTTAGCTGCCGCGTCACACTGTTGGCTCATGTCAAGTTTGTGGTCAACCAAGACTCCTAGATCCTTTTCACATGTACTGCTCTCAAGCCAGGTGTCACACATCTTGTATTTGTGCCTCTCATTTTTTTTGCCCAAGTGCAATACTTTACATTTCTCCCTGTTAAAATTCATCTGGTTTGTTTTGGCCCAGTTCTCTAATCTGTCAAGGTCGTTTTGAAGTGTGATCCTGTCCTCTGGGGTGTTAGCCACCCCTCCCAGTTTGGTGTCATCTGCAAATTTGATCAGGATGCCCTTGAGTCCATCATCCAAGTCGTTGATAAAAATGTTGAATAAGACCGGGCCCAAGACAGAACCCTGTGGCACCCCACTAGTCACTCTTCTCCAGGATGAAGAGGAACCATTGATGAGCACCCTTTGGGTTCGGTCAGTCAGCCAGTTACAAATCCACTGAGTGGTAGCAGAGTCAAGACCGCATTTTACCAGCTTCTTTACAAGAATATCATGGGGCACCTTGTCAAATGCCTTGCTGAAATCAAGGTAGGCTATATCCACTGCGTTCCCTTCATCTACCAGGCTTGTAATTCTGTCAAAAAACGAGATCAGGTTAGTCTGACATGACTTATTTTTCAGAAATCCATGCTGACTATTGGTGATCACAGCATTCCTTTCTAGGTGCTCACAGACTGTTTGCTTAATGATCTGCTCCAGAATCTTCCCTGGTATTGATGTCAGACTGACTGGGCGGTAATTATTTGGGTCCTCTCTTTTCCCCTTTTTGAATTATTATTATTTCTTTCTCTGTTTTTATATAGTTTTCTATAAAAGTCCAAAAATCCTTTTCTAATTCCTTTCGGATTGTCAACCTCTTCTCCGTTTACAATAATTTTATTAATTGTATTTTGCTCTTTTCTCTTTTTGGTTTGCCACGCAAGCCATTTACCAGATTTGTTCGCAAATTCAAAGTTTTTTTTGTCTTAACCTTTTAATATTCAGTTCTATTTCTTTATTTATGATCATTGCAAATTGTGTTTGTAAAGTCTTAATCTCTTGTTTTATTTTTAAATTATTTGGTTTTTTAATTTGGTTATTTTTAATTAATTTTTGTTCATTGTCCATAATCTGCTTTAGGATTTCTTTTCCCCCCTTTTTCTCTATTCTTGTTCTTCAAAGAATTCTGTTGGATAAAGAAACCTCTCATCACTGCCTTGCTTGCATCCCATACTACACTCATCTTCGTTCCTTTATTGCTGTTGTCCACAAAATACTCAGTTAGTTTCTTTTGTGCTTTTTCAATGATTTTTTGATCGTCGAAGAGGTAATCATTGATTCTCCATCTAAAGGTTCTTTCCTCGAATCCTTTCAATTCCATTTTTATTGGATTATGGTCTGAAATTATTCTTGGTTGGATCTCAATTTGAAGAATTCTTGGAGTCAAATCGTTCGACACCCATATTTGATCTATTCTTGACATTGACTGATTCGGTTCAGAAAGAACTGAATTGTTTTTCCAATGGATATCTGAGTCTCCAAATATCGATCAAATTATAATTCTTTACCATTGCGAAAAAAGTCTTAGGTAATTTTCCTTCTTTGTTTGATCCATCTCTTAGTCTGTCCATTTCCAATGAGACCACTCCATTCATGTCTCCCATTACTATGATTTTCTGGTCCATATATTCAAATAGTTTTTCTTCTAAAGATTTATAAAAATCTGTCTTGTTTCCATTAGGTGCATAGATCCCGACAATTATCAAATTTTCGCCCTGCCATTTGATCCGTACTGCAATCATCCTTCCTTCTTTATCTTTGAAGATTTGTTGTGATTCAGTTTTACTTTTGATATATAGAACTACCCCTCTTTTTTCTCTTTATCTGAAGATACAAATTTGTTTCCTAATCTTTTGTTAATCAAAATTTTCCTATGTTTCCTTGCGACGTGTGTCTCTTGTAAACATATAATGTCCCGATTGTTCTTTTTAAAAAATTGTTCAATTTTATTCCGTTCCCCCCCCCCCTCATTCATTCCATTAATATTCCAATTCCATAATTTTAGTGCCATGGTGATTTCCAATTAAATAAATTTAGTTTGCTTTTTACGCTTTTATAATTTATCTGACTCTCCTTCTTCCTCTTCTTTTTCTTCTCCTAAATTTTCCCCATTCTCTTCTTCTTCTTCTTCCCCCGATTCTAATTCATCCTGGGCACCTGCTCCTTTTTCTGCTCCTTTGACTTCTCCAATTTCTCCATCTTCTACTTTTAGTTCCTTATACCTTCTCAGAAACTTCCCTGTTTCTTCTGGACTCGTCAATCTGCGCTTTTTGGTTTTGTAGAAAAATGAAATTCCCTCCAGAAATTCCCACCTGAATTCAATGTTGTTTTTCTTAAGGACCTGCACCAGTGGTTTATATGGGTCTCTTCGTTTCAATAATCTTATTGGTATATCTTTAAAGATGATTATATAACTTCCATCTATATACAATATTTTCTCTCTGTTCTTCTGTAATATCAAATTTCTCATTTCCCTGTCCTTCAAGGTGATTAGACAGTCTCCTGGGAATTTTCTTGTTTTTGATGTTCTTACTCTCATTCTAAATGCATTTTGTACTGCTTTAGCTACCTCTTGCCAGTGTGGTGTAGTGGTTAAGAGCGGTAGTCTCGTAATCTGGGGAACCGGGTTCGCGTCTCCGCTCCTTCACATGCAGCTGCTGGGTGACCTTGGGCTAGTCACACTTCTTTGAAGTCTCTCAGCCCCACTCACCTCACAGAGTGTTTGTTGTGGGGGAGGAAGGGAAAGGAGAATGTTAGCCGCTTTGAGACTCCTTAAAGGGAGTGAAAGGCGGGATATCAAATCCAAACTCTTCTTCTTCTTCTCTTCTATTGGTAATTCCATCCATTGGGCTAATTCCGATATCAGTCTGTCTTTAATATTTTCATTCTGTATTTCCGGAATAGCTCTCAACCTCAGATTAACTTCCCTCTGTTGCAATTCATTCATAGCAATCAAATCTTTAATTTCTTCTTGTGATTTATTTAATTCCAACATCTCCACTCTAATCCTCTCTTCCTCTCGCTTCACTTCCTTCATTTCTTGTTTCGTCCTCTTAAATCCTTCCTCCAGCGATTGAGTTCTCTTAGATACCTCTTTTAATTGTCCTTTAAGTTCATTAACTGTCTCATCAATTTTTTTTATCCATTTTCCCAATCTTATTATCTACTGATTCTAGTTTTGATTCTAAATTCTTTTCACTTTGTTTTATTTCGGCAAACATTCTCAAAATTTCTGCTTTAAACTCTGTTTCTTGTTTGGACCCCTTCCTCTCTACTGGTGTCCCCCCATCTGCCCCTTTCTTTTGCTGGTGTGACATCTTTATTAATTATTCCTTATTATTCAAACAATCTTCAAATATTGATTGAACCAATTTTTACACTTTTACACTTTGTCAATTTTCCAATTTCTAATTATATCATATAGTTCAACTGTAGTTTGGGGGTGATGAGGATGATGAAGAGTATAAGATCAGAGTAGAAACCGGAACAAAACAAACTAAATCTTCTTGCCACCAATTAGGCTATTCCTCAGAAAAAAATTGCTTCCCAGATAAATCCAATACCTCGCCCAAAGGAAAAGGAATTTCCAAAAATTTCCAAAAATCTTCCCACAAGGCTTCCCAGAAATCTTCCCATAAAAAACCCTTTCCAAGATTATATCCAATTAATCACGTTCCAAAAAAATTATATCCAAATGACAAAGGTCCAAAATTATATCCAAGTGACAAAATCTCAGAGGCAAAATTCCCAAAAAGATGAAGAAAAAAACAATAAAAACAAACGCAGAACCCTTCACTCGACTAAAAAGGCACAAGTCACTTCTCAGTATTATATCCCTCAGTATTATATTCCTTCGCCAGGAAAAAAAATCAGAGAAAAACAAATTGTAGTAGCTCGTTCCTTCCACTAGGGTAACAGACAGTTCCTTTAATATATACAGTTTTAGACTTAAAAGTTCCCAATTCATAAAAAAGAAAAGAAAAAAAAGGGGTTTCCCAATTGTAATTAATATGCTTAAGTGACAGAGGCAGCTATAATCCTATTTAGCATTAAGGATTCCCATAATAAAGTCTAAAAAGACCTTTATCCGCTGTTTCCACCTAACCGTCGTTCCAATAGAGTTTTAATAATGGAGTCGGAAGCTCCTTTTCCGTTTCAGTGTTCTTTGTTCTTTTAAAAGTGAAAGTAACAAAGCACTTCAGCCTTCTGTTTCCCTCCGTTGCATCAAAGACCACAAACTTCTTCAATCTTAACTTTCTGCTCTCCCTTTCTAACTTTAGCAGTCTTAAAACTTTGTAGCTTCTTAAAGAGTTACTTTTAAATAAAGTTCTAGGAGAGAAAGAAAACAGTAACCGCCAGTGGCAACTCACTTTCCCTTTCCAGCTCTGTGCGCCGCGTTACGTCTATCCTGATTCCAGATGACAGCTGAACTCCAATTTTTTCTCTTTCTATTTCGAATCTTTACTTGATTTGTTACCATGAAATTATAATCCAATTAGGTCCGAATTTCTTCTATTTGAGAATGGAGCGCTTCTCTTGCAAGCTCAGGGCTTCGCTATTCGGGTGTAGAAAATGGCTTCCCGTAGCCCTCAGCCCCGCTCCGCCGTTCTCTTCGCTCCTTTTGGAGTTACCTGATGGCCGGGCGGGCTGCTCCTGGCTTCGCTGGGAACCTGTCACTCCGGGTGACCCCCCCGAGATTAAATTTGGGGGCTACTGCGCCCTGTAGCACCCCTTTTCGCCCGAAATAGCACAGGATTCTCCTCTCGGAAAAATCCTTGCTTGCGGCAGGATCGCGCTCCACCAGAAGTCCCTCCAGGCCTCTCTGACTGGCACTTGCAAGTCTGCCTAGGCCACACACACTGTCCCCAGTGTGCGTACATTCCTCTGTACGCAGGAGAACTGCGACATACATCCAGTGGAGCTGTATGCATGCTTAGCAGAGTTCTGCAAGAAGCGAGGCTGTGTAGGCGTGTGACATCACGAAATTTATTAATTTACAGCAAATCAAAACAACAAAACATGACTGGTGTGAGCAGTGTCTCTCACACACGTCTTCTGTCCCAAAGCAGAGAACAAAGAGCAGAAAAATAAAAACACACAGAACGGAAGTTCTCTTGTCTGAGTTTATGTTCCCACACTTCCAGCAGTGTGGAATGTAAATAAGGATCACATGATCCAGCAATGCAAGAATGAATTAGAGACACCCAGGCCTTGCCCTTCACTGGCCTTGCTTTGCACCCTCCTTGAGTGGTGGTGGTGTTATCTGCCTGGTTGGGATGTGTCCTTGAGCTCTGATCAAGCCTCTTGCTTGCCTGAATTTGGGAGGAGAGTGGTGTCTTGAATGTGAAGAAAGGTAAAACCCACCATGTTTGCGTTGCTCACTTTTGTCCCTGCCACGTGGCCCTCAGAATGTTGTTCTGGAAGGAATGTGGCCCTTGGACTGAAAAGGTCCCCCTGCCACTACCCAGTGCATAATTCCATCTACACCTTTTTTGTCTCCTGTTTGGCTGTATCTCACATGGATGTGAAATTTAGCTGCTTGGGAAATTCACTGAGTCCCACCTGTCTTTCCATAGCCAAAATTAAGCTTGAGCGCACATTACCTGTCTTAAGCCAACCTTCCCCCAGCCTGACACTCCCCAGGTGTTTGGGGCTACAACTCCCATCACCTCCAACCATTGGCCGTGCTGGCCAGGGCTGATGGGACTGGTAGTCCAAAACATCTGGTTGGCACAAAGCTGATGAACATCAGCAGCAGTCTTCCACAGTCTCCTCCTTCCTCTTCATTTATTTATTCAATTTATACCCCACTCTTCTTCCTGAAAGTTGAACTTGGGCCTTAGGAGAGAATGACATTGTGATAACATTCCTGTGGCAATTTTCTGCAAAATGAGAGGTCCATTGAAGAGAGACTTCCAAATCCTTGGGGCTTTTGTACCTCTGAAGTGAGGACAGATAACGCAGGGTCAGTTTGCACAAAATGCTAAACCAAACCATGGCTTAGTGCAAACTTGCAGGTGCTCAAAGAGGAGATGGTGGCTAGTTTGATTCGCCTTGAGGTCCTGCTACTGTGAGCTAAACCATGGTTTGGCTTGCATGTGTCTTCTGGACTTGGACATGTGGTTCAAACTTTAAGTGAGGCAAACCACAGGCTTAAGTTTGGAAAACTTGCTGTAGCCCAAACCAAGACCTAGCTCACAGCAGTAGAATACTGTAAGCAAAGCCATCACAGTCTCCTGTTCTGCGAACCCACATGCTCACACTAAGCCATGGTTTGGCATTGTATTAGTGTGAACTAGGTCACAGAAATCTCGGAACGGTCCGTTCTGGTGAGAGATGCACCTTTGTCCTCTCCTTTGCCCCACAGTCTTCGTACATGAAGGAGCTTAATGAAGATCAAAGGACAGCTATTGAAACTGCTTACACCTTCGTGATGAAGCTGCCTTCATTGCCCAAAGTTTGCTTGATCCATGGGCCACCTGGGACTGGGAAATCTAAGACTATCCTTGGGCTCCTTTACCGAATCCTCAGCAAGGTAGGTCAGGTTAGTAACACCCTGCATGTGCTGGTCCTTGTAAGATGTGTGAGAATATCGAGAAGGCTGGACAACAAATGGCATTCCAATAATAATAATAATAATAATAATAATAATAATAATAATAATAATAATAATAATAATAATAATAATATAATTTATTTGTACCCTGCCTTCCATATGCAGCTTCCAGCGTATATAAAGACGTAGTAAAACATTAAGCCTTAAAAAGCTTCCCTATACAGGGCTGCCTTCAGATATCTACTGAAGGTAATATAGTTACTCATCTCCTTGACATCTGATGGGAGGGCGTTCCACAGGGCGCCACTACTGAGAAGGCTCTCTGTCTGGTTCCCTGTCACTTCACTTCTCGCAGTGGGAACCGCCAGAAGGCCCTCGGTGCTGGTTCTCTGTGTTCATGCTGGATGATGGGGGTGGAGACGCTCCTTCAGGTATACTGGGCCAAGGGTGTTTAGGGATTTAAAGGTCAGCACCAACACTTTGAATTGTATTGGGAAACATACTGAGAGCCAAGGTACGTCTTTCAGGACCAGTGTTATATGGTCTCGGCAGCCACTCCCAGTCACCAGTCTAGCTGCTGCATTCTGGATTAGTTGTACTTTCCAAGTCACCTTCAAAGGTAGTCCCACATAGAGCGCATTGCAGTAGTCCAAGCAGGAGATAACCAGACCATGTATAACTCTGGTGGGACAGTGCGCAGGCAGGTAGGGTCTCAGCCTGCGTACCAGGTGGAGCTGGTAGACAGCTGCCCTGGACATAGAATTAACCTGGGACTCCATGGACAGCTGTGAGTCCAAAATGACTCCCAGGCTGCGCACCTGGTCCTTCAGGGGCACAGTTGCCCCATTCAGGAACAGGCTGTTGTGTGTCACATGCCTGTTTACTTTCAGCACTCGCTGGGAACTTCCGTTTGCATATAGCTTTTGCTTTGCTGTTTTGCTGGACACGAAGGGATGCAGACATGTTTTCCTTTGTTCCTGAACTATGCTGAATAAATGCTGTACATTATGCTTGCACATCTCTTTGCCTGCCTCTTCTGCTGTGAGGTGATTTACACACTCTGCTGACAGAGCGTGCACGGGTCTCTAAACGTATCTGAGGCTTGTGTCACTGTTTGATGCTGTTCCAAGGGAGTCCGGCTGCCAACTGGTGGCTGGAGCCAGCTGGGGGCCTGTCTGATGCCTGCCTGATGCCCCCGACTCCTGGCAGTATCCCAACAAAAGGGTTTCGGGCCCAGATCCATGGCGCTTACAGGAGAGTAAGACTGCCGATGGCTCCCAGCAGAGACAGAGGTATGTGAAGCTGATTGTCCCGGCCACAGCTAGAAGGCTTTTGAAGTCTGTGCCAAGAACCAATTAGGCCGGCGAGAGAAGCACGCTATGTCTGATTTACGACGTGCTTAAGATAAGGCTGATTGTAAATTGTATCCAGTTCCAAGGCTTGCGTGAAGAGCAGGAATGGATCTTTTACAAGCCTCAGATGGGGTTCCGTGCCCAAAGTTTAATGGCCACAGTTATCAGACCTGGGCAAGGCACTGCAAGGGCCAGTTGAGAAGGCTTGGTGTGTGGCACACTGTTTCTGAGGACCCCCAAGCACCTCTGATTGATGCATGGGTTGTACAAGATTCAAGAGCCATGGGGGTAATTCTGCTCTCAGTAGCTCCAGAAGAGTTAATTACCCTGGCTGGCAAGACCAGCTCGCGTGAGATGTGGGAGGGGCTTCAGGCCTCACATCTCCAACAAGAAGCTAGGTCTGTGTTGCTTTACTTCAAAAAGCTGCACAAGAAGTGCTTGGAGCCGGGGGGGGGGGGACCTCAGAAGTCATGTCCGAGAGTTACAGAAACTCAGACAGGAATTGACTCAAAGAGGTTTCAACATGACAGAATCTCTGCTTGCAACCCTTATCCTGGATTCTTTAGATGTGAGCTGCTGCGCTGTGGCGAGCCAGCTGGCAACTCTTCCTGCGCAGGAGCTCACTGCTTCAAACGTTTTGGTGACCTTGCAAAACAAATATGATTGGAGGAATGCAGCTGAACCAGCTTGTGTGCTTCAGGGGGAGCAGTGTGGCACAGCATTCCAGCCTCCAGGGGGAGCCAAGGCGTTGGCAGCTGTGAAGTGCTGCAACTGTGGAAATCAAGGTCACATTCAGTGTCATTGCCCAAAGGCTGGAGGGAAACAAAAGAAGAAGCCTGCAGATGGCCAGAAGCAGGGGGGCAAGAAACCCAAGCTGGTGAAAAACAAGGCTTTGTTTGCTGGAACTGCTTCTCCAAAGGCAGATTGGTTGTGGATTCAGGAGCGTTGACGCACGTAGCGAAGGATCGGCATCTGTTTATTTCCTTCACACCTCAGGCTGGGGAAATTCAGCAGGCTGATGGTAAGACTCTGAGAGTTGCAGGAGTCGGGACAGTGAAACTGGCAAGTCTGCATACAATCATCAGCAAAGTACTTTTTGTTCCAGATTCTGCAGACAATTTGCTCAGCATCCCACAGCTGACTGAGCAAAACTTTGAGATTTCTTTCAAGAAGGGCATCTGTGTCATCAGGGAGGGCAAAGAGGACATTTTGCATGCAAAGTTTGTCGATGGCTTGTTCTTGATAACTTATGATGACAAAGCTGTTGGTGTATCTAATGTTGAATCTTGTTGTGTTGCACAAACTAACAAAGTTCTTCATGCAGGATGTATTCACGAGGTGCACCGAAGATTTGGTCACATGTCTTGGCAGGCACTGGCCAAAATGCCTGGGTTGGTTCAGGGTTTGAACATCAAGCCCTGTAAGTTTCACATGAAATGTGTATCTTGTGCAGAGAACAAGGTGAAGGTTGCTCCAAAAGGCAAGGTGTCTAGCAGACAGGCTTCCAAACCCTACCAGCTAGTCCACGCAGACCTGGTTGATCCACTTGCTCCCTCTTTGGGTGGAGCAAGGTACTTCATGGTTTTAATTGATTATTTTCCAGGTACATTCATGTGTTTCTGCTCCAGCAGAAGTCAGAAGTGTTTCCTAGGTTCAAGGCGTTCTGTGCTTGGTTGGAGAATGCTCACAGTAAACGCATTGGCTGTTTGTTTACTGATCGAGGCGGGGAGTTCACTTCTCAGCAGTTTGAAGCTTTCCTGACTGAGAAGGGACTCCAGCACGACCTCTCAAGTCCCAGATCTCCATGGGAGAATGGACTTTGCAAGTGGGCAAACCAAACTTTGCTGCAAGGCCTAAAAACCTTGTTGCATGATGCCAATCTCCCTGAGAAATATTGGGCGGAGTCTTTGAATACTTTTGTTTATACGTATAATAGGAGACTGTCATCGCCTATTGGTTGTGCTCCCTATGAGAAGATGTTTGGTAAGAAACCTTACGTCAAGCACATGAGAATCTTTGGTTCTGACATGTGGGTCCGCACCCCACAGAGCAGCAAGCTTGGGAAGCGTGGGGCACATAGTTTGTTCATGGGGTACGAAAAAGGTGCATACAGGGTATTCATGACTGTCCATTAGGTTCACAAAGAGTGTTGAGTACAATCCTAAGTGGGGGGGGGATGTGGGAATTTTCCAGAGTCACTCAGAGGAGGATGGAGATTATGAGGAAGCTGAGGATGATGATCAGAGTTCGGATTCTAGTTCAGTGGGCGGCGCTGCTGCTGCTGTCAGCGACAGTGATGACACAGCAGACTACAAGAGCGCAAAGGCCTCAGTCAGACCATCTGATGCGTCTGACATTGAATTGGAAGAACCACTGTTCACCATTGGCCTCTTTTCTCCTAAGAAGGAGGAGATGAGTGCAGAAGACTTGCGTCTAGCACGCAGATCTGAAGGGCCACAAAAGGCAAACCTCCAAAGAGATTTGCTGATGAGTTTGCTAAGACAGCAACTGCTGTTCTTGGTAGCTCAGAAAAGGTGTGGGAACCTTCAAGCTTCAAAGAGGTCCAGGAATTAACCTCAAAGGATGCTGAACCATGGCTTAATGCCATGAAGGCTGAAGTTGATTACTTGAATAGGAACCAAACCTGGGAGCTGGTGCCAACAGTCCCAGGAATGAGGCTGGTTGGCAGCAAATGGGTCTTCAAGGCCAAGACAGACCAGAATGGCAAGGTTGTCAGGCACAAAGCCAGACTGGTCGCCAGAGGTTTTTCACAGATACCAGGACAGGAATACCACGAGACCTACTCACCCACCGTCAAGTATGAGAGCATTAGACTGTTAGGATATTTCCGTTCCACCTTAAAAGGGAACAGGCTTTGTAAGTAACAGAGTCTGCGCATGTCCTAGTCACAGGATGTTTATGTTCTGCTATTGTTCCTTTCGGTTTTGTCAGTTGGTCAGAGACGCTGACTGAGATGGACGTGTTTTTTTTTGTTCTGTTCTAAGCTAAATAAAGTCTGTAAAATTATGCTCTTCTGCGGTGCGACTTTTGGCTGTGCTTTTATCTGCTGATAAACAGTGTACACAAGCCTGGAATGTGGCAAGGAATTTCCAGAACGGCTTTGTGTCGCTAACTGCTGGATCTGCCTGAGCTACGGGAGATTGATGGACGTCCGACTGCCAGCTTGGGGGCTCATGATGGACACTATCTCCCTGGCAGTTTCCCAACAACAAGGTTATGGGCCCAGATTCACGACACCTACAGGAGAGTAAAGCTGCAACAGACTGCGTCTAAGAGGTATGGTGGGAAAAGCGAAAGAAAAGAGGGAGGCTTTTGGCTTTTCTGTTTACCTCGCAAGGAGTCTTTGATCTCCGGCAAGGCTTAATTGGCCTGGGAGCTGCGCCAAAGAGGCTTCGTGATTAATGGCTGCCAAGATAAGGAGTCTCTGAAGTTTAATAAGGGCTCACGGCTCAAGTAAAAAGCTGAGATGGATCTCTTACAGTCCTCAGAAACTGCTCCGTGTCCACTAAAGCTGAATGGCCACAACTATCAGACCTGGGCAAGGTACTGTGAGGGCCAGATGAGAAGGCTTGGAGTGTGGAATACTGTTTCTGAGAACCCCCCAGCCCCTGTGACAGATGAGTGGAAAGCACAGGATTCGAGAGCCATGGGAATAATTTTGCTCTCAGTAGCTCCTGAAGAGTTAATCACCTTGGCTGGCAAGGCAACTGCCCGTGAGATGTGGGACGGGCTAAGAGCCTGTCATCTCCGACAAGAGGCTGGGTCTGTGTTGCTTTATTTCAGAAAGCTGCACAGGAAGCGTTTGGAGCCAGGGGAAGATCTTAGAGCCCATGTTTTACAGTTGCAGCATCTCAGACAGGAATTGGCTCAGAGAGGTTTCAATATGCCTGAGTCACTGTTTGCTATTCTCATCCTGGACTCCCTGGATGAAAGCTATCATGCCGTGGCAAGTCAGCTGGCGACCCTCCCTGCGCAAGACCTCACTGCTACAAAGGTCTTGGCAACTTTGCAAAATGAATACGATAGAAGGAATGCAGCTGAGTCGGCTTGTGCGCTTCAGGGGGAGCAAAGTGGGACAGCATTCCAGCCTCCAGGGGGAGCCAAAGCGTTGGCAGCTGTGAAGTGCTGGAACTGTGGGAACCAAGGTCATACTCAGAGGTTTTGTCCAAAGACTGGAAATAAACAGAGGAAAAAGCCTGCAGGTGGCCCGAAGCAGAAGGGGGGTGGAAAGCCCGCGCCAGGGAAAAACAAAGCGATGTTTGCTGGCACTGCTTCACCAAAGGCTAAAGGCACGTCTGGTGGCCAGGAGCAGGAGCAGGGGGGCAAGCTGCAAAAGCCCACGCCGCAGGAAAACAAGGGTTTGCTTGCTTTAAAGACTGCTCCAACAGCCAAAGGCAGCTTTGTTGTTGATTCAGGCTGTACGCGCCACATTTCGAAGGATCGCCACCTCTTTATCTCCTTCAAGCCTCAGGAAGGTGAGATCCACCTGGCTGATGGAAGGACGTTGCAAATTGCAGGAGAAGGGACTGTGAAACTTGCAAGTCTGCACACTACCATCATTAATGTACTTTTTGTTCCAGGAGCGGCGAGCAACTTGTTGAGCGTCCCACAGCTTACTGGGCGTGGTTTTCAGATTTCTTTCAAGAGGAGCGTCTGTGTCATCAGTAAAGGCAAAGAGGACTATTTGCATGCAAAGTTTATGGATGGTTTGTTCCATATAACTTATGATGACACTGCTGTTGTGAATAATGCTGATTCTTGTTGTGTTGCACAAACTAACAAAGTTCTTCATGCAGGTTGCATTCATGATGCGCATCGAAGGTTTTGTCACCTCTCTTGGAAGGCACTGGCCAAGATGCCAGAGGTGGTTGAGGGTTTGAACATCAAACCCTGTAAATTTCACATGAAATGTGTATCTTGTGCAGAGAACAAGGTGAAGGTTGCTCCAAAAGGCAAGGAGTCTAGCAGGCAGGCTTCCAAACCCTACCAGCTAGTACATGCGGACCTGGTTGGGCCACTAGCGCCCTCTATAGGAGGAGCAAGGTACTTCATGATTCTGATTGATTCTTTTTCCAGGTACATTCATGTGTATTTGCTCGAACAGAAATCACAAGCGTTTCCAAAGTTTAAGGAATTCTGTGCTTGGTTGGAGAATGTGCACGGTAAACGTATTTCTTGTTTTTTTACTGATCGGGGCGGGGAGTTTACTTCTCAGCAGTTTGAAGCTTTCCTGACTGAGAAGGGAATCCAGCATGACATGTCAACGCCCAGATCGCCATGGATGAATGGGCTTGCGGAGAGAGCAAATCAGACATTGCTGCAAGGAATCAAAACCTTGTTGCATGATGCCAATCTCCCTGATAAGTTTTGGGGGGAGGCTCTGGGGAATTTGGTTTATACCGTTAATCGCAGATTGTCATCACCCATTGGCTGTACCCCCTATGAGAAGATGTTTGGCAAGAAGCCCAACACCAAACACTTGAAAATCTTTGGTTCGGACATGTGGGTACGCACACAACAAACCAACAAGCTTGGGAAGCGTGGGGCACATGGTTTGTTCATGGGGTACGAAAAAGGTGCATACAGGGTATGGATGACTGACTCTAAGTCCATTAAGTTCACAAGGAGTGTTGAGTACAATCCTAAGTGGGGGGGAATGTGGGAATTTTCCAGAGTTACCCAGAGGAGGATGAAGGTGATGTCAAGCAAGCAGCTAAAGATGAGAAAGCTGCTGATGATGAGGATGATGATGATGAGGATGATGATGATGATGATGATCAGAGTTCGGATTCCAGTTCAGTGGGCGGCGCTGCTGCTGCTGCTGGTGTCAGTGACAGTGATGACACAGCAGACTACAAGAGCGCACAGGCCTCAGTCAGACCATCTGATGCGTCTGACAATGAACTGGAAGAACCACTGTTCACCATTGGTCACTTTTCTCCTAAGAAAGAGGAGATGAGTCCAGAAGACTTGCGTCTAGTACGTAGGTCTGAAAGGGCGACCAAGGGCAGACCTCCAAAGAGGTATGCTGATGAGTTTGCTAAGACAGCAACTGCTGTTCTTAGTAGCTCAGAGAAGGTGTGGGAACCTTCAAGCTTCAAAGAGGTTCAGGAGTTAACCTCTAAAGATGCTGAGCCTTGGCTTAATGCCATGAAGGCTGAAGTTGATTCCTTGAACAGGAACCAAACTTGGGAACTGGTACCGGTAGTCCCAGGGATGAGACTGGTTGGCAGCAAATGGGTCTTCAAGGCCAAGACAGACCAGAATGGCAAGGTAGTCAGACACAAAGCCAGATTGGTTGCCAGAGGTTTTTCACAGGTACCAGGACAGGATTACCATGAGACCTACTCACCCACAGTCAAATATGAGAGCATTCGGCTGATGCTCAAGATCGCTGCGGAGGAGAAACTGCATGTTTCCCACCATGACATTAATACAGTTTTTTTGTACGGGATTTTGGGGGAGGAGCTGTTCATGCTTCCACCTGATGGGATGGAGATACAGAAGGGAATGGTCTGTAAACTGCGGAAATCCTTATATGGTCTCAAGCAGAGTGCCAGGTGTTGGAACACAAAACTCACTGAGACATTGCTTTCTCTAGGTTTTCACCAGGGCAAAGCTGATCCATGTGTGTTTGTCAAGGAGGAGGGGCAAAACAAACTGTATTGTTTATGTTTTGTTGATGATCTTCTGATGTTTTGGAAGAATCAGGCTTTTTACCAAAGCACCCTAGCTCAGCTGAAGAAGCACTTTGACATGAAGGATCTTGGTGAGGTATCCAACTATCTTTCTCTGCAGGTGGAGAAGGACCAAGCAGGTAATTTTCTGGTACATCAAACACAGAAAATTGCTGATGTGTTAACCAGGTTGAATTTGGTTGATGCAAACCCAGCAGACACACCGATGGTGACAGGTTACCAGGTAGACAGTACTGCTGAAGCGTTTCCTGACACAACGCTGTACAGATGCATTCTAGGCAAGATGAATTTCATTGCCAGATGTTCAAGACCTGACATAGCTGTAAGCTGTAATCTGCTTAGCAGACATGCCAACAATCCTACGGTTCAGGATTGGAAAGCTCTGAAGCGCATAGCCCGCTATTTGAAAGGGACTATGCACTACAGGCTGAGGTTCACCAGTCAGAAGACTGGAGGTCTTGAAATCTTTGCAGATGCAAGTTTTGGAAGTGACACCACGGATGGTACAAGCACTTCTGGAGTATGCTACATGTACAATCACTGCCTGTTTGACTGGTTGTGCAGGAAGCAGACAACAGTGAGCCTAAGTTCCTGTGAAGCAGAACTCAATGCTCTGTCATTTTCACTCATGGATTGTGAATGGTTGATGCAACTGTTTAAGGACATCAGGGTTTCTGTGAAATGTCCTATACAAGTGTATCAAGACAATAGATCTTGTTTGGCTTTGCTGAACTCCGAGAGTTGCAAGCAGAGAACCAAGTACTTGCAGATTAAGCTACATCGTGCAAGGGAGTGTATTCAGGTGTCCTACATGCCAGGAAATGAAATTCCTGCTGATCTGTTGTCTAAGGTTGTTAACAGAGAACAACTTAAGGTTTATGTACAAAAGTTGCAATTGGGTGAACCACAGGTACAACAGGTTACACGGAAAGGGGGAGGATGTTAGGATATTTCCGTTCCACCTTAAAAGGGAGCAGGCTTTGTAAGTAACAGAGTCTGTGCATGTCCTAGTCACAGGATGTTTATGTTCTGCTATTGTTCCTTTCAGTTTTGTCAGTTGGTCAGAGACGCTGACTGAGATGGACGTGTTTTCTTTTGTTCTGTTCTAAGCTAAATAAAGTCTGTAAAATTATGCTCTTCTGCGGTGCGACTTTTGGCTGTGCTTTTATCTGCTGATAAACAGTGTACACAAGCCTGGAATGTGGCAAGGAATTTCCAGAACGGCTTCGTGTCGCTAACTGCTGGATCTGCCTGAGCTACGGGAGATTGATGGACGTCCGACTGCCAGCTTGGGGGCTCATGATGGACACTATCTCCCTGGCAGTTTCCCAACATAGACTAATGCTCAAGATTGTTGCAGAGGAGAAACTGCACGTTTCTCATCACGATGTGAACACAGCTTTTTTTGTACGGGATTTTGGGGGAGGAGCTGTATATGCTTCTGTTAGTATCTCAGCTCACAGTCAGAGGTAAACTGGCCTCCCCCAGGCAAATGAGCTGGATACTTGATGAGCTCTCCGCTGCGTCTCCCAGCAGGCAAGGTCATAAACCCGGCGATTCTCCTCTTGATGTGAGGAAAACACACCCTCTGCTTCTCTCTGCTTCTCTCCCTCCCTGCATTCTCCCCAGGGAGGGGAAATGAGACAGACAGGAGTCCTATTTACATGTTTTATTCCTGTCATTCAGCAGTACATAGAAAACGTGACTGCACCCTTCAGACTCCATCAGAAGAGTCACTACTCCACCCCTGTACTTCCAGCACAGGTCACATGACACTCTGAGCTAACATCCGGTGCTCAGTACAGAGAATAGACTCCTCCTTTTCTGCAACAGTACATCTGCAAACCACAACATCCTGTTTTGCATTCCAGCCATCTGGAGCTGGCTTTTGCCTTGGTGCTTTTTCCTGACAGCTTCTACCTGATGGAGTGCAGGTACAGAAGGGAATGGTCTGTAAACTACGGAAGTCCCTATATGGCCTCAAGCAGAGTGCCAGGTGTTGTGACACAAAACTCACTGAGACATTGCTTTCTCTAGGTTTTCACCAAGGCATGTGTGTTTGTCAAAGAGGAGGGGCAAAACAAACGGTATTGTTTATGGTTTTTTAATGATCTTTTGTTTTGGAAGAATCAGGCTTTGTACCAAAGCACCCTAGCTCAGCTGAAGGAGCACTTTGACATGAAGGATCTTGGTGAGTGTAATGTGTATGCGTTGCTCGTGCGTAAGTTGCTGCCTTTCCAGGCTTTGTTGCCTTGCTAAACCTTTCAGTCTGGGCAGCCCTTCACTTCGTGGCTGCCTCAGTCGCTAGCAGAATCCGTCAGTGGGCGTTTCTTAAATCTTTTCCGACATAAAAGTTGTTTGACACCCAGTCTCCTCCTACTCTCTCTGCGCAGAAGTCTTCTGCGCAGGGTGGGCGTGGGTAGCGGAGGACCCGTGCTCTCCCCGCTGGTGTCCGGTGAAGAGTCCTGGAGCCCTCTCGCCGATTCCCCCGTCAGCCCCTCTATATCCCTGGTGTTGCGCTGATTTGCTTCCCCATCTGCGGAGCTGCCTCTCTCTCTGCTGGGCCCTTCTCCAGCATCATTTAAGAGCCTTCCCTCCGCCTCTAGCTCTGATATCAGTTCCCTGACATCAACCTCCCCCCCAGGACCCCCTCCACCCCCGGCCCGACCTGTTGACCCAACTTCGTCCCTTTCTTCGGCCGACGATGCGGGGAACCCCCGGAAGGAGCTGTCACCATCCTCTGAGGATTCAAAACCTGCTTCCCACCCGCTCTGCTCCCTTCCCACGGGGTGGGCCTCCCAGTCTGATTCTTCTTCCTCCGAAGCCTCTTCTCCCTCCCCTTCGGAGACAGAAAACCCCACAAAATCCTCTTCATCGTCTGTGGTTCCAAATTGCTCCTCCCAGAATCTCGCTAGTGGTTTGGGTTTGTCTGGGAACAGGCGGTGGAATTCCTCCACCAGATACCCGTCAGTGATTGCCTCCGCGGGAACCCACGTGTTTTCCGACCCGGGTTCTCCCTCCCAAGCCACCAAGTACTCCACCTGGCGCCCTCGCCACCTTGAATCAAGTATTTCTGTGGCCAAGTTGTGGTGCTCCCTCTCTTCTACCTGCGGGTTTGTGGTGACTTCTCCCTCTCGCCCCGGGAATCCCCTTCCTTCCCTGTACGGCGAGAGTAGGGACCTATGGACCACCGGGTGTATCTTCATGCTGTCTGGCAATTTGAGCTTGAATGCCACGGGGTTCACCTGCTGTGTTACCTCAAACGGTCCCAGCCGCCTGGGTTGCAACTTTTTGCACCCCCCCTTTAAAGGGAACCCTTGGGTTGACAACCACACCCGATCTCCCACCCGTATGGTCTCCCCTTGCCTACGGCGCTTGTCTGCCTGCCTCTTGTAAATTTCCTTGGCCTGCTCCAAGTTCATCTTAAGTTGCTGGTGCAGGGCTTCCATTTCTTCCACAAACTGCTCTGCTGCCGGTACACTCCAACCTTCCTCCCCACTCCCCAGGAAGGCCCTGGGGTGACACCCATAATTGGCCATGAACGGGCTCATTCCTGTTGACACATGTTCAGCGTTATTGTACGCAAATTCAGCCAGCGCTAATTTTTCTACCCAGTCGTTCTGCCTCTCGCTGACGTAGCAACGTAGGTATTGCTGGAGAATACTGTTCGTTCTTTCTGCTTGCCCGTTGGTTTCTAGGTGTCTCGCTGTAGAGAAGCCCGCTTCGACCTGCAGCAAGCTCATGAGCTTCCTCCAGAAATGGGAAGTAAATTGTTTCCCGCGGTCGGAGATGACCCTCGAAGGAGCCCCATGCAACCGGAAGATGTGATGTACAAACAACCTGGCTGTTTCCTCTGCCGTGACCGCATGTGAGCAAGCTATAAAATGGCACATTTTTGTTAGTAGATCGACCACTACCATGACCGCTGTCTTCCCCCGGGACTTGGGCAAATTGGTCATAAGATCAATGGATACCACCTCCCAAGGTTTCCCCGGCGTGGGTAAGGGTTCCAGTAATCCTGCTGGGGCGGTCCGCTCCCCCTTTGCCCTTTGGCAGCGGTCGCAACCCCGTACATATTCCCGTACATCCTCCCTCACCCTGGGCCACCAGAACTGCCTGGTGACGAGCATCATGGTTTTGTGCTGTCCAAAGTGCCCCGCTGTGGGGTTGTCGTGGAGTTGTTTAAGTACCTTCCCTCGTAGGGTCTCCCCCGGTACATACAGCACCCCCTTATAGTACAGCACCCCTTCCTTCTCCTCAAACCCTCCTTGGGTTTCTCTTCCGTCTCGGAGTTCCTGGATTTTAGTTTGTGCGAACACGTCGTTTCTAGTAAGTCCAGCCAGTTCTCCTTGCCCCACCAAGGTTCCCCCACACACCCATCGGTCCTCGGGGATCACGTGTCGGATCTCCGGTGGCCCCTCTGCTTCCAAGTACTCCGGTTTCCGGGAGAGAGCATCTGCTCTCACATTTTCCTCTCCTGGCATGTATCGGATTTCGAAGGAAAACTTGGAGAACTCCTGTGCCCATCGAATCTGTCTCTGGTTGAGCACTTGTGCGGTCCTCCAGTATTCCAAGTTCTTGTGATCTGTGCAAACCTGGATCTTGTGCTGCGCCCCTATTAGTAGATGTCGCCATCGCCGAAACGCCGCATAGATCGCAAGCAGTTCGAGGTCATACACCGTATAGTTTTGCTCCGACTTGTTCAGCTTTCTTGAGAAGAAGGCACACGGTCTCCATTCCTGCTTGCTCCTCCCTGGCTGCAAAAGAACCGCCCCAATGGCTCTGTCGGACGCGTCGGTCTCTAGCCTCATGGGTTTCTCCAGATCCACGTGCAGGAGCTGCTCTTCCGATGTGAACGCCTTCTTCAGTTTTTCAAAGGATTGTTGGGCCTCCTCTGTCCAGGCGAACTTCCTTTTGCTACTGAGACAGTCTGTAATGGGTGCTGTCAAGTGGGCGAAGTTCTTGATGAACTTCCTGTAGAAGTTGCTGAACCCTAGGAACCTCTGCACATCCTTCCGGGTTTTGGGAGCCTTCCACTCCAGCACTGCCTGCACCTTGCTTGGGTCCATCGCTAAGCCTTTGTCTGACAACTTGTACCCCAAAAACTCGACTTCTCTGGCGTGAAACTGACATTTCTCCAGCTTGACCCACAACTGGTGCTTCTGCAGTCTCTTCAGCACTTCCCTGACGTCTCTGACATGTTGCTTCTCATTGTCCGAATATATTAAGACGTCGTCCAAGAAGGCTACGCAGTTCTTGTACAGCAGGGACCCCAACATGTGGTGCATGAAAGCTTGAAAACAGGCAGAGCCTGACTGTAATCCAAATGGCATAACAAAGTACTCAAAGGCCCCCAGGGGGGTGAACATTGTGGTCTTCCATTCGTCCCCCTCCCTCATCCTAATCAAATTGTAGGCTCCCCTGAGGTCCAGCTTGGTAAAAATCTTCCCCTGCCTCACCCGTGTTAAAATGTCGCCAATCCTGGGCATTGGGAAGGTCACGGGTTCTGATACCAAATTTAACGCCCTAAAATCTACGACCAATCTGGGCTGGTTAGTCCCTTTTTTGTCCACAAAGAACACCGGACTGCCCCCCACCACCTTTGATTCCCTTATGAACCCCCTCTTCAGGTTCTTGTCAATAAACTCCCGCAACTCCTTCATCTCCCTGTCCGACATGGCATACAGTTTACCCACTGGTAGCTGCGCCCCAGGGAGCAAGTTGATTTGGCAGTCAAAGGGCCTATGTGGGGGTAGTCTTATCTGCCTCCTTCTCGCTGAAGACCTCCTGCAGGTCAGCATATTGTGGTGGCACCTCCCCTTTCGGCTCCACAGCTATCCCAGCCACCCTGGCCACAGTCATCCTTGGGGTTTCTCCCCCTAGACAGTGTTCCAAGCAGTAAGCGGACCCAAAGGTGACCGTTCTCTGATGCCATGCCACCACTGGATCATGTTGTGCTAGCCAGCTCATGCCTAATATTATTGGGGGCCCTGCCAGTGAGGCTACGTGAAAGGCGATAGTCTCCATGTGCCTGGAAACCCTCATTCTCATTGGTGGGGTCTGGTGCGTCACTTCCCCTCCCAGAAGCTCCCTGCCATCAATGGTGGTTACTTGCAAGGGGAAATCCAGGGGCAGCAGGTGGAGCTGGTGCTCTAGTGCAAAGTCCTTGCTGAAGAAATTGCAGGAACTGCCTGAATCCAACAGCCCTTTCACCTTGACTGGGTGCCCATTTGGGAGTTCTAGCACCACTTCTATGGCTATAGCCGCCCTGGGGGGGTCTGGTTTGGGCACTTCTATTGGTTGCTGGCCTGGCTGCTGTGCCCGCTGAGTGGCAGCCAAGCTTTGGCGTTTCCCTGCTCCTTTACCATCTCCTCCTCACCCCCTGCAGCTCCCACCATCCCTTGCCAGGCCTTTCTTTGCGGGCAGACCCTGGCAAAATGTCCTGGCCGCTGGCAGAGAAAACACTTCTTGGTGGTTCTCCCATCCTTTCCCTCTCTTTTGCGACCTTCACTGGAGTTTGAAATCTCCCCCGCACGCGCCCCATCTATTTCCATGGGCTCCGCCGGCAGGGAAGGCTGCCTTGGTATTTCAGCAATGCGGTAGTCATGGTAACGTTGCTCTCTCCCTTCCCGCTTCTCCTGGGTCCGCGCTTCCTGCCTTACACCAATCGCAAGCGCAGCCTTGGTCAGCTGATCCATCGACTGCGGGCGGGGTGCGCGGGAAAGCTCGCCCTTCACCGTTGGGGACAACCCCTCCTCAAACAGCATTTGGATAGGTTCCGAGTCCAAATCCCACCCGAGCCGGTGGACTAACATGGCAAAGCGTGATCAGTAGTCTCTAACTGACTGGTTCCCCTGTTTGCAACCCATCAGTTCCCACCGAGTCACACTTTGCTGTACATCACTGGAATACATCGCATCCATCGCCTGGATCGCATCCATCGCGGCATTCTGCGTTGCCATTAGGGGCCTGATCAAATCTCTGGCCCCATCCTGCAGATGTCCAACAATATAGGCAACCCTCTCCCCATTGTCTGCAAAATCCTTCTGTTGCAGTTCCAAAGCGTACTCTATTTCCGTTCGGATCGCACTGTAGTCCTGGGGTTTCCCTCCAAACTTGTGTACCAGTCCCGGTACCTTCCTTGCTACGGGGGTGGGTCTGACCTGAGCATCCTGAGACCGCCTTTCGTCCAGCCGCGCCGTCAGCAGAGCCACATGCTGTTCCAAATCTCGGTTCTGCTGTTCAGGCTGCTGTTGTTCTGCCAGTGAGTCTTGGGGAGGACCGCTCCCCCTGCAAGCCCATTCTCCATCTTGGGCCTGGGGGCGGGCCCCATACTCCACCTCAGCATATAAGGCCCCAAGGAGGCCTCGGGACATCGCTGCTGTTGTTCTGCCAGTGAGTCTTGGGGAGGACCGCTCCCCCTGCAAGCCCATTCTCCACCTTGGGCCTGGGGGCGGGCCCCATACTCCACCTCAGCATATAAGGCTCCAAGGAGGCCTCGGGACATCGCTGCTGTTGTTCTGCCAGTGAGTCTTGGGGAGGACCACTCGCCCTGCAAGCCCATTCTCCATCTTGGGCCTGGGGGCGGGCCCCATACTCCACCTCAGCATATAAGGCCCCAAGGAGGCCTCGGGACATCGCTGCTGCCGCTTTGCCGGTGAGTCTTGGGGAGGACCGCTCCCCCTGCAAGCCCATTCTCCATCTTGGGCCTGGGGGCGGGCCCCATACTCCACCTCAGCATATAAGGCCCCAAGGAGGCCTCGGGACATCGCTGCTGTTGTTCTGCCGGTGAGTCTTGGGGAGGACCGCTCCCCCTGCAAGCCCATTCTCCACCTTGGGCCTGGGGGCGGGCCCCATACTCCACCTCAGCATATAAGGCTCCAAGGAGGCCTCGGGACATCGCTGCTGTTGTTCTGCCAGTGAGTCTTGGGGAGGACCACTCGCCCTGCAAGCCCATTCTCCATCTTGGGCCTGGGGGCGGGCCCCATACTCCACCTCAGCATATAAGGCCCCAAGGAGGCCTCGGGACATCGCTGCTGCCGCCTTGCCGGTGAGTCTTGGGGAGGACCGCTCCCCCTGCAAGCCCATTCTCCACCTTGGGCCTGGGGGCGGGCCCCATACTCCACCTCAGCATATAAGGCTCCAAGGAGGCCTCGGGACATCGCTGCTGTTGTTCTGCCAGTGAGTCTTGGGGAGGACCGCTCCCCCTGCAAGCCCATTCTCCACCTTGGGCCTGGGGGCGGCCCCCATACTCACCACCGCCACAACTCTAAGGACACTGCTGCGGCGGCAGCAAATGTTTAAACGTTTTATATATTTTAAAGTGTTTTAAAAGTGTTTTTATTTTTTACTCTGTTGTGTCACCAGAAACGGTGGTTTTTATCCATGTATTTTTATTTTGTTTTGTTTTATTTTGGGTTGGGGTGGGATGGTTGCTGAGTGGGGTGGGGATTGGTTTTGTTTTGATGTAATTGTTTCTTTGTTTGTTTGTTTGCTTTTATAATTTGTAAATGGAGGCGAGTATGAGGCTTGGGATTCCTACTGTGGAGGGGCGAGGGAGGTATGGCGGTGGGGGCAGATGTCATAGGCGAAGGGGATCGAGATACGGATATGCTCGTACCCCTTCCAATCTGCGCCCCATCCCGAGAGACGAGGGTAGGGTGAGCAAGGATTACTCACCTCCGTCACTGGTGTTGTGCAATGCCAGGTCTATAGGCAACAAAACCGCCACCCTGCGAGATTTCATCATCTCGCAGGGGGTCGACCTGGCTTGTGTGACGGAGACCTGGGTGCGCGAAGGGGATACTGTTACCTTACGAGAGATGGCGCCCCCGGGTTTTTCCGTCCTCCACCAGTCACGGACTGTGGGCCGGGGGGGAGGGGTGGCACTATTAATCCGGGAAGATTGTTCTTTCAGGGCTCTACCACCGCCATCGATCCCCGGCATTGAATGTGTTGGCCTAGTGTGGGGCTCCGAGGTGAGCTTGGCTGTCTGGCTGGTGTACCGGCCACCTAGCGCACCAGCAGCCACCCTGTCAGGCCTGCTAGAGGCGGTGGCCGGCTGGGCCTTGGAGTTCCCTAACCTATTGGTATTGGGGGACTTCAACATCCATGCCGATGCCACTCCCTCCTCACAGGCTCTGGACCTGGTGTCTTCCATGGCGACACTAGGGCTCTCCCAGTTTGTTTCGGGCCCCACACATCAAGCAGGCCACACGCTGGATCTGATCTTTGGCGTCGGTATAGATGTGATCATGTTTCCTTCGATGAAGGTGCCATGGTCTGATCACTACGCTCTGAAAGCCAGGATTGATGTTCCACCCCCACCCTGCTTAGGTGGTGAGCCAATTTGGGCTCGCCCGCGGAGGCTGATGGACCCTGATAGATTCCGTCAAGCCTTGCGGGACCTTTCTCCCCCTGGCGACTCATTGACTGAGCTTGTTGAGGGCTGGAATACCCAGCTCCTGGCAGCCATCAATGAGATCGCACCTAAGCGCCCTCTGCGACCCCGCAGAAACCGGGCTCCCTGGTTTACTGAGGAGCTCCGGAAAATGAAGCGGGACCTCAGACGGCTAGAGCGAGTATGGCGGGGTGCCCGTGACGGAGCCTCAAGAACATCTTATAGGGTTTTTATGAAAACCTACGAGATGGCAGTGAAGGCCGCTAAGAAGTCTTACTTCTCGGCCTCCATTGCATCCGCTAGCTCTCGCCCGGCACAATTATTTAGTATAATTCGGTCTTTAACGTCCCTCGAAGGACAGCCAAATTTAAATAACAATTCGACACACAGCTGTGAGGCATTTGCGAGCTTTTTTGCGGAGAAGGTCCTGTCGCTCCGCCATGACCTCCCTGCCAATTTGGATACAATAAAGGAACTGGAGGCCCCTCGACTGTCCTCGGGTCCAGTATTGGACCACTTTGACCGGATATCCCCAGCCGATGTGGACAGATTCCTCCGAGCTGGAAAACCCACCACTTGTCCTCTCGACCCGTGCCCGTCTTGGCTGATTAGAGCGTGTCCAGACGAGGTGCGGGCCCCCCTGGGGGATATCATCAATTTGTCCCTTGGCACCGGGACATTCCCAGGGGAACTGAAGGAGGCAGTGGTGCGTCCGCTCTTAAAGAAAACATCATTAGATCCCTTAGATCTATCCAATTACCGCCCAGTTTCGAATCTTCCATTCCTGGGTAAGGTGATTGAGAGAGCGGTTGTTGAACAGCTTGGTAGGTTTCTGGATGAAACATCGGCTCTGGATCCATTCCAGTCCGGCTTCCGCGCTGGTCATGGGACCGAGACGGCTCTGGTCGCCCTAACAGATGATCTTCGTAGACAGCTGGACCGAGGCGGGTCGGGGCTGCTGATTCTTCTAGATCTGTCAGCAGCTTTCGACATGGTCGATCACGAACTTCTGGACCACCGCCTCGCCGACGTGGGGATCCAGGGCGCAGTCCTTCAATGGCTGCGCTCGTTTCTCTCTGGTCGGGGACAGAGGGTGGCGCTTGGGGGGGAACTGTCATCCCGCCACTCCTTGGTGTGTGGAGTGCCTCAGGGTGCGATTCTCTCCCCGATGCTTTTTAACATCTTTATGCGCCCCCTCGCCCAGCTTGTCCGGAGTTTTGGGCTGGGCTGCCATCAGTATGCTGATGACACCCAACTCTATCTGTTGATGGATGGCCATCCTGACTCGGCCCCAGACACACTGATCAGATGCTTGGAAGCTGTGGCTGGATGGTTACGTGGGAGCCGGTTGAAGTTAAATCCTTCGAAGACAGAGGTCCTCTGGCTGGGACGGGACGATATGGGATTGAGGGGGCAACTCCCATCTCTTGCGGGGGTGCAATTAGTGCCAGCACCGTCCGTTAAGAGTTTGGGTGTAATCTTCGATACCTCCCTCTCCATGGAGGCGCAGATTGCAGCTATAACAAAGGCGGCATTTTTTCATCTCCGCCAAGCTAAGCAGTTGGCTCCTTACCTCTCTCGCCCTGACCTAGCCACTGTGATCCATGCGACGGTCACCTCCAGACTGGATTATTGTAACTCGCTCTACGTGGGGCTGCCCTTGAGACTGACCCAGAAACTCCAGCGGGTGCAGAATGCCGCAGCGAGACTCCTTACGGGGTCTTCGCTGCGGGATCACATTCATCCGGTGCTATACCAGCTGCACTGGCTCCCGGTGGAGTACAGGATCAGGTTCAAGGTGCTGGTTTTAACCTTTAAAGCCCTATACGGCCTAGGACCCTCGTACCTACGGGACCGCCTCTCCTGGTATGCCCCACAGAGGAACTTACGGTCCTCAAATAAAAACATCTTGAAGGTCCCAGGCCTCAGAGAGGTTAGGCTGGCCTCAACTAGAGCCAGGGCTTTTTCGGCTGCGGCTCCAACCTGGTGGAACGCTCTGTCCCAAGAGACCAGGGCCCTGCAGGACTTGACATCTTTCCGCAGGGCCTGCAAGACAGAGCTGTTCCACCAGGCCTTTGGCCAGGGCACAGCCTGACTCCCTCCTTTGGCAATCTTTACAATACTTTAGTTTATGGTTGCCATCAATTTTGATTTTAATTAATTCTTATGATGTTTTTATAATGTGGCACTATTTTAGTGTTGTTAGCCGCCCTGAGCCCGGCTTCGGCTGGGGAGGGCGGGATATAAATAAAATTTATTATTATTATTATTATTCCTCTCCACCAGTTTTTGCCCTCCAGCTGCTCCCTCCGTGGCGCCAGCTTCTCCGGTTTTGCTCATGATGCTGCCTGCCTGTCGCTGTGCACGAGCGACGTCAGGAACTGACGGATTGCTGTAATGTGTATGGGTTGCTCGTGCGTAGGTTGCCGCCTCTCCAGGCTTTGTTGCCTTGCTAAACCTTTCAGTCTGGGCAGCCCTTCACTTCGTGGCTGCCTCAGTCGCTAGCAGAATCCGTCAGTGGGCGTTTCTTAAATCTTTTCCGACATAAAAGTTGTTTGACACCCAGTCTCCTCCTACTCTCTCTGCGCAGAAGTCTTCTGCGCAGGGTGGGCGTGGGTAGCGGAGGACCCGTGCTCTCCCTGCTGGTGTCCGGTGAAGAGCCCTGGAGCCGATTCCCCCATCAGCCCCTCTATATCCCTGGTGTTGCGCTGATTTGCTTCCCCATCTGCGGAGCTGCCTCTCTCCCTGCTGGGCCCTTCTCCAGCATCATTTGAGAGCCTTCCCTCCACCTCTAGCTCCGATGTCAGTTCCCTGACAGTGAGGTATCCAACTATCTTTCTCTGCAGGTGGAGAAAGACCAAGCAGGTAATTTTCTGGTACACCAAACACAGAAAAAACCAGGCTGAATTTGGTTGATGCAAACCCAGCAGAAACACTGATGGTGACAGTCCCCCACCCACCCCCTGCCCCCCTGAAATGGTACTTCTGTCTTGTCAGGATTCAATCTCAATCTGTTAGCCGCCATCCATCCTCCAACCATCTCCAGACACTCACGCAAGACATTCACCCCCTTCACTGGTTCTGGTTCTCTAGCTGTCTCAGTGATTGTTTCATCGCCCTCAGCTCTGGAGAACATCACGGGGCTGTCCGGGCTCCATTCAGTTGGAGCGCTTTGGAGCCAGACAGTCGATAGCCCTGGTTAACTCCGCATTCCAGCAGTTCACCAGGGAATCCGCTGAAAGGCCATCAACATGGGATAAAACATTCCCTACCACTCTCTGGAAACCATTTTGTGAGGAGTGTGTGTGGTTGCTCACGAAGATAACAGCCAGGACTCCCACCTGTCTTTTACAGGTTTTATTGAATGCAAAACTATGTACAGTCCAGAGGTCCAAAATCAATGCCTGCCTCAATCACTAGCAGATTCCGGAAGTGCCTTCTTCCTGTTTCCCTCCAGCATAAAAGCCCAGGAAAACCCCTCTCCCCCTCTTTTCCTTACGTGTAATTCTCTGGCAAAAACTATGCGACGGAAGAGGCACTTCCAACTCCCTGGGAGTGGTGTCGTGGCTCATCTCAGCCTGACTGAGCCTTTGCATCCTCCCCCCCTTTCTCTCGTCATCCGTTTCTCCTAAAGGCTCGCTTTCACCAGACTCTGACAAGGTGCAGCTGCTCAACAAAGGAGGAGGCTGTCTGTACGTTCCTGTCTCTCCTCCCTCCCTTGAAGGCAGACCCCTGACACATTTGGATCCATTAAGTGGCGGGGGCAGACCATCCGAATCGGTCCCACCTCCCTGCAGAGGGGAAGGGTCGCGGAAAAGTGATGGATCGCAGAAAAGTGAAGGATCGCTGGAAGTGATCCGACCATGGCACTTCTTTTGTTTTTGCTTTTACTTAGTGTTGGGATTCAACTGCTGGAATTTGCCCTGGGGCCGCCTGCAAGCCCCTGAAACTCCGAGTGTCCTCCGATGTGTGCAGCACTGAAAAAGGCATCTCCCTCCTTCTCCAGGGTGCTCCAGCAACATAAATCAGCTTGATTTATGCACACTATACTTCTAGCGTTACGCAGCAACAAGCGTGGGACTTTGTAGATCTAAGCTACTATTTATTTACACTCTATATACAGACTGTTAGGATCGTCCTACTCACGTGTAGGACACTGGCAGAGACTCATGCCTGACTGGCATGTTCTCTCCCTCCTGGTCAGTCGTTCGGGAGCTTCAAAAGCTTTCTTCAGCCCAAACATCACAGTGGCTGATAGCAAGAAGCATCAGCACACTTAGGGATCCTACAGAGTATTTGCAGTTTGCGTAACAGAACTCAGTAGCACAGCATTTTGGCTAATCTGCTTTTATTTACATATAATACTTCCTCTTTCTCATCAGACAGCAAAAAGAAAAAGAACAAAAAACAATAGTCCCACTTCATGGAACACAGTAACATAAACATCCTGTCTCCGTCACTTCCCATACTGTGGAATGAAAACATACACCATCATGTGATAGACAACAATCCCATGACTGCAGACACGGAGCAAGAATTCTAACATCCTCCCCCGATGCATGAGCAGTGTTGTAGTCATCAGTGTAACTGCAACAACCATACAGATGTCATACACACAGTATACCCCTGTACCATCCGTTCCACCTTTGGAACTACATGCAACTGGATTGGCCTTGGGCCTTACCATCTTGCACTTCTGACTAGTCTTGGCGTCATAGTTCTCCTGACTATCAAGAACTTTCACACCTGGCTTTGTTGGGACTCGAACCCTAGCCTCATTCCTCTCTGAGGAATCGGTGTTGGCACACATGGCCTTTGGACATTGTAATAATAATAGAGGTTGCTCGTGCGTAAGTTGCCGCCACACCTGGCTAGGTTGCCTGGTTAAACCTTTTTGTCTGGACAGCCCTTCACTTCGTGGCTGTTTCAGTCGCTAGCAGAATCCGTCAGTGGGCGTTTCTTAAACCTTTTCCAGCATAAAAGCTGTTTGACGCCAAGTCTCCTCCTACTCTCCCTGCGTGGAAGTCTTCTGCGCAGGGAGGGTGTGGGTAGCGGAGGACCCGTGCTCTCCCCGCTGGTGTCCGGCGAGGAGTCCTGGAGCCCTCTCGCCGATTCCCCCATTGCCCCCCTTTATCCATGGTGTTGCGCTGATTTCCTTCCCCAGCTGATGAGCTGCCTCTCTCCCTGCTGGGTCCCTCTCCAGCATCACTTGGGAGCCTTCCCTCCGCCTCTGGCTCTGATGTCAGTTCCCTGACAGACATGGTTCATGTCCATTAAACTTTAATTAGTTTAATGTTAAGTAAACGTCCAGTGCGCTTCCAACGCCATAAATCTTATCTCAGCAGAGAATTTCGTGCAGTGGTTGAAGAAGGCAGGAGAGTCAGTACCTTTCAATGAAGAATCCTGGAGCAAGCACTTTGGAACTCAGTTAAAAAACTTTATTTACAAAAGAAAAACCCTGGCAATAAAGCACACATGCTTTTATCTCCGGCATAAAGAAAACTTTACTCTAAACTTAACTCATATTAGCAAACACGGGGGGAGAGAGAAAACACACGGGTGAACTGACTATTTATACAAACTAACTCACATTCCTGGATGCTTAAAGACTTCCAGCTGCTCAGTGATTAGAACGACTTGTTACCTCTTAACCCTTTAGTACCAACAGTTCAGCTTTCTTCTCCAAGGAAACAGTGTCTACCCTTACAGCCTTTGGGTGTGGTTTCCCGTCCTTTGAGGACAAACCCTGTATCCCTTTCAAGACTTCGGATTCCAAGACCTGTGTCGAGCCACTAGCCACAGCTAAAATTGCAATAGCTGTGTTAGCAAACTCTTGAGCATACCTGGTGGTAGCTGTCTCAGATCTGTACACCAGGCGCATGTCTTTCACTGTATCAGTGGAACTCGCCTCACTTTCAGCATCAGCAGTAGACTCAGTATCTGAGTCTGAAGCAATGGGGTTGCCTTGGAAAACACACACATTTCCTCCCCATTTTTCACTGCACTCAACATCCCTAGTGAGTAAAATCATCTTGGCATGAGGTCTCAGTACTTTGTACAAGCCACCATACCCGAGGAAGAATCTATGCTTCCTGCCTTGTGACGTCTGCACCCACATGTCAGACCCATCTGTTGGTCCCTTTGCACATCTTGGGTTTACCTTGTCGCAGTCCCTAGCAGAACCTTTGTCTGAATCCAGGGAAAGGCCTTGCAAACTATGTTTGCTGAGCGTGTCAGTCTGTTACCTCTGAATCCATACATCAGAATCTCCATTACCAATAGGGTGCCTTTGTAAGATACCCATATCACCTCCTTCCTTGCTTTGTGCTGAGCACATTTGGTACACCTGACCATCTTCGTGTCAGACACCAGCAATCTGGAAGACCCAGGCACACATCCTGCATGAAAAAGATGGTTATCAGACATAGCATCACTTGTCTCTCCAACTTTCCCACCATCCCCCATGTTAACATCACAACATAGTAAGAACAAGCCATTTATAATGTCGCTTTCGTTCTTCTGGATGGTTGCACGCTGTTTGTTGACATAAACAGAACATCCAGGCTGCATCAGCTGGGCTTCTCAACCTGGAATGAAAAACACATTAGACCAGTGTTTCCCAACCTTTTTTGGGCAAAGGCACACTTGTTTGAAGAAAAAAATCTCGCGGCACACCACCATTACAGCCCCGTGACGTCAGCGCGCAGCGTCACGCCGGGAGGGACGCACGAAAGTGAAAGTTTTCAATTTTTTCCCCTCCCCCTTGCCGGGGAACCTCCAAGCTTTGAGGGTGGGGGGGGAGGAGGCAGCGCAGCAAAGCGAGGGACTGAGGGACGGCGGCAGCTGAGGCGGCGGTGGCTGTTGTGGTGGTGGCGGCGATAGCGGGCGGAGGAGGGGGCGGCGGCGGGGCCGAGGTGGCCGGCGGCGGCGGGGGAGGCGGCGGCGGGTGGAGCAGGAGGGCGGCCGAGGCCGGTGAGGGAGTAGGGTTGCCCGGGGCTTGAGGAGCCGTCGCCGGGAGTTGCTGCTGCTGTTGTTGCTGCTGCTGCCCGGACATGCCGGCCTCCTCCTCGTCCGCTGTCTCGCGCTCCTCCCTTTTGCACGCGCTGCCCCGCCGCCGCCCCATTGGCTGGGTCCTGTCAGCTGATCTTCCTGTGTGTATGTGTGAGGGGAGAATGGAGAGAGAAACCTCGGCACCACCACCGCGGAGCCGTCCCCGGCTCGACGCGGATCCTCACCGCCGCCGCCTCTCACCGCCCGACTCGCCCGCCTCCCTCCCACGGCACACCAGCCAACCTCTCACGGCACACTAGTGTGCCGCGGAACACCGGTTGGGAAACACTGCATTAGACATCACAACTTTACAGCTTTTCGGTTCCACGATCCCGGTGCTATGTACCTCCAAGAAGTCTCCACCCGACTGGTGGATCAGACCCTTCTGTGGTGTACACGCGGTGAACCAGTTCCATCTTCCACAAAGGTGTTTCTTCGCCTCAGAATCTAGCACAAAAGATTCTTGCATCTCTGTACTGGAACAGCTAGTCACCATATCTGCGCTGCATCTTTGCATCTCTGGCCTTGCTTCATGTCACCTGTCGGAAACGCTGCAAATGTTCCTGACTTTTGAACTCTGTCCAAACTTCTCACAGGAAAAACTTTCCACTGCTTCAAACACAGCAGTGCCACCTGCTGGTTGCAGTGAAGATTGGGATGACATGGCAGTCAACTCCCCTTGCTACTCCTGCTTTGGAGATTTCTCGCCCTTAACAGGAACAGGAAACACCCCCCCCCTTGTGCATTCTTCCTTCAAAAGCCTCTCTTCTGTGAAGCTTTCAGTGTCAGGAACACAACCCTCTCTGGGATACTGTATCAGCTTTCCCTGGGGTATTACTTCTGGCAGTCCGCTCAGCAATTGCCTCCCACTGCGTGTGGGCATCGGAGACAGCAAATCTAGCCCTCCGAACCTCTCTGGCATCCCGTTTAGCAGCCCCCGCCATCTTGAAGTGTCCATCGTGTGACGCAGCTTCAATTCCTGCTGAACATACACACTGTCTGGCATAAGACACAGCCTTTGTCTCAAACTGCCTTTTCAGTTCCGGGAACAAAACACCCCCCCCCCCAATTATTCCCAGGCTTTTTGCCTTGTCTGCTATTATGCAGCTTCATCGGGGGACTTACTCCCCCATAGCTTCACAAGTCTTGCCGCAGCACTCCTCCAGCTTTCACTTTTTGCCGCTACCCATTCTCTGCTCAGGGAATGATTCAGAAGCATCGGGAAATGTCCTCCCTTTGTAGCACATAAATCAGGGCTACATTCTTGGCAAAGGCTTGCAGCACCAAGCAGCTTTTCTCTCTCTGTCGAAAAGCAGCTTTTCCCATTTCCTCTACGTAACTTAGGGAGTGGGATTTTTGCCCCTTCTAGAAAGGTCTATTCCACAGCTTAGTTCAAGCTGAAACTACCTTTTTACAGTCCTTATCAGACGGCCACTATAAATCAAGCCTACTTCTGCTTCTGCCAGCTGTAATTAGTGCCTGGCAAGAACTTCAAAGGGCTCTCGCCTTCTTCTGTGCACGGGCACAAAAAACAGTCCAGCCTGTCTTTACTTTCACTTTTAGGCATTTGCTATACTCACAGACTGTCTCCTTCTGCCTTCACTCTGCCAGTTCCAGGAGACTCCAACTGGGACAAAAACAGCCCACGGTCCTTCTTCTGCTGGCACTGGGTCTGTGGCCCCGATCCCTGGGCCCATGACCATGTTAGGATCATCCTACTCGCGTGTAGGACCCTGGCAGAGACACATGCCCAACTGGCATTTTCTCTCCCTCCTCGTCGGTCGGCCGGGAGCTTCAAAAGCTTTCATCAGACGGAACATCACAGCGACTGATACCAAGAAGCATCAGCACACTTAGGGATCCTGCAGAGTATTTGCAGTTTGCGTAACAGAACTCAGCAGCACAGCATTTTGGCTAATCTACTTTTATTTACATATAATACACTTGGAGCATTCAGACTTAGCTGCTTCCTCTTTCTTATCAGACGGCAAAGAGAAAAAGAACAAAAGACAATAGTCCCACTTCACGGAACACAGTAACATAAACATCCTGTCTTCGTCACTTCCGACACTGTGGGATGAAAACACACCATCATGTGATAGACAACAATCCCAAGACTTCAAACATGGAGTAAGAATCCTAACACAGACTACAGCATAATGGCGTCCGTTCTCTCCAGCGGCGAGAGAACAGAAGAAGTGAAAGTACAGTCCAAAGTACATACAATGAAAGAGAGATAAGGCTGTCTTCCGTTCCCACAGTCTTCTCAGACAGGCATGTGATTTACAACAAACTCAAATGCAGCGTCGGTGGAGTGAAATGTTAACACTCTCCCCCATTTCAGGTAACCAATGCTGCATAGGCTAACACAGCAGTAAGTGAAGTGAACATACTGTTGTCATACACATAATATACCCCTGTAGTACCCGTTCCACGTTTGGAACTCCCTGCAGCTGGACTGGCCTCGTGCCTGACCATTTTGCACTTCTGGTTACCTTCCTTCCATGGGACTAGAGCCTTAGCTCTGTTCCTGTCTGAAGAAACAGTGTTGACCCTTGCAGCCTTTGAGTGTGGTTTCGCATCCTTTGAGGACAAACCCTGTACCCCTTGCAAGACCTCAGGCTCTGAAACCTGTCCTGAGCTGCTAGCCACAGTTATATTTGCAACAGCAGTGTTAGCAAACTCACGAGCATACCTAGTGGGCTTTCCCCCCATAGCTCTTTCAGATCTGCGCATCAGGCACAGGTCTTCTTTATAGGGCTTCTCTTCTTTGAGAGAATAGTGACTCATAGTGAACAGTGGTTCCTCCAATTCTCGATCAGACTGTTCTGATGGTCTGAGCGATGTAATTGCACTCTGGTAATCTGCTGCATCAGTGGAACTTCTACCTGTGCTCCCACTGTCACTGTCATTATCAGATTCCCCATCTGAGCCATCATCAATGGGATAAGTTTGGAAAATAGTTACATTTGTTGGGAGATAACGCCGAGGCCTTGTGCCTTCCCCCAATGCAGCGTCGCCCAGGATTTATCACTCCAGTCTCCCGTCATGCTGATGCGACCCATACCCTCCTGGGACATGAGCACACGACCAGCAGAGTCCAAAATAGACACGTTAGCCTTGAGGTGTAACATCTAATCCTTATTTATTGTAACGAAATCAAACATAACAGTACAAACAATACAAAATAAACATGGTTCCTCTTTCTCTTCCTCGGAGAGAATGCTGAAACAAAACATCACTGTGAGAGAACAGTGGGAGGAAGGGAGCAAACAGTGTATCTCCCTTTCTGCTTATATAGCTGTAGCAATCAGCAGCTGAAATGCATTACATACAGACACGTGATCCAACAATCCTATAACTGCAGCATAGGGAGGGGTGAAATCCTAACATCCTCCCCCATTTCAAGTAACCCGTAGCTGCAGTGTTTCAGCCTAACTGCAACCGCTGTATATAAATCTGAAGTTGTTCCCTGTTAACAACTTTTGATAACAGATCGGCTGGAATTTCATTTCCCAGCATGTAGGACACTTGAATAAGTCCTTTCTGAATACACTCCCTTGCACGTTGTAATCTTAATTGTAAGTGTTCTTTGCTTACATCCCTCTGTAGTGAGTAAAGACAAACATGCTGTATTGTCCTGATACATTTAAATAGGACATTTCACATTCACTCTTAGGTCTTTAAACAGCTGTAATAACCATTCACAATCTAGAAGTGCATATGACAGTGCATTCAATTCAACCTTGTAAGAATTTAGGCTTACTGTTGTCTGCTTTTTACATGACCATTCGAAAATACATTGGTTATACATGTAGCACACTCCAGAAGTGCTCTTGCTGTCTGTGATGTCACCTCTGAAACTTGCATCTGCAAAAATCTCAAGACCTCCAGATTTTTGGTTGGTAAATTTTAGTCTGTAGTGCATAGACCTCTTTAGATAGCGTGCTATGCGTTTCAGTGCCTTCCAGTCTTTAATCGTAGGATTGTTAGTGTGTCTGCTCAGCAAATTAGTGCTGACAGCTATATCAGGCCTCGAACACCGGGCAATAAAATTTAGCTTGCCTAGAATACATCTGTACAGAGCAACATCAGAAAATGCTTTGTCAGTGTCATCTAACAGCCTGTCACCATTGGTGTATCTACAGGGTTTGCGTCAACCAAATTCAGTTTGGTCAATACATTAGCAATTTTCTGTGATTGGTGTACCAAGATATCACCTCCCTGGTTTCTTTCTACCTCCAGAGAAAGATAGTTTGTTACATTGCCAAGATCTTTCATATCAAAATGCTCCTTCAGTTGAGCTAGGGTTATTTTGTACAAAGCCTGATCTTTCCAAAAGCAAAGATCATCAACAAAGCATACACAATACAGTTTGTTTTGATAAACAAACATGGATCTGCTTTGCCTTGATGAAAGTCTAGAGAAAACAATGTCTCTGTTAATTAAGTATTCCAACACCGGGCACTTTGTTTGAGACCATACAAGGATTTTTTTAGAACACAAATCAATCATTTCTTTACCTATATTCCGTCAGGTGAATGCATATAAATCTGTTCACCCAGGTCCCCGTACAGAAATGCAGTGTTGACATCATGATGAGAAACATTTAGTTTCTCCTTTGCAGCAATTTTGAGCATAAGCCTAATGCTCTCATACTTCATGGTGGGAGAGTAGGTCTCGTGATAATCTTGACCTAGTACCTGTGAAAATCCTCTTGCGACCAACCTGGCCTTATGTCTCACTACCTTGCCATTCTGGTCTGTCTTGGCCTTAAAGACCCATTTGCTATCAATTAGCTTCATTCCTGGTACCATTGGAACTAGTTCCCATGTTTCGTTTCTCTCTAAGGAATTTAGCTCAGCCTGCATGGCATTTAACCATGGTTCAGCATCCTTCGAGGTTAACTCTTTGACCTCTTGGAAGCTTGAAGGCTCTTGAATCTTCCCTGAGTTATTTATAACAGTTGTAGCTGTCTTTTCAAACTCATCAACAAATCTTTTAGGTGGTCTGCCCTTTGTGGCTCTTTCAGATCTGCGAATTATGCACAAGTCTTCAGGATTAATCTCCTCTTTCTTAGGAGAATCACGGCCAATAGTAAACTGTGGCTCCAGACCCCAATCAGTGTCAGACTCTTCGGATGGTCTGAGTGAGGCCTTTGCACTCTTGTAGTTTGCCGTGTCATCGCTGTCATCAGCAGCACTACCACCTCTCACCGAACTGGTGTCTGAACCTGTGTCATCATCAGATTTCTCATCATTATTAGTATCAGGATAACATTGGAAAATTCCTACATTTTCTCCCCACTTTGCATTATATTCAACACTCCTAGTGAATCTCACTGTCTTCGTGTCAGACATTAATACTCTGTAAGCACCTTTTTCGTATCCCACGAATATTCCATGCATACCACGTTTGCTCAGCTTGGTGCTCTGAGGTGTGTGAACCCACATGTCAGAACCAAAAATTCTCAACTGTTTAACAAATGGTTTCCTGCCAAACAACTTTTCATAAGGTATGCAACCTATTGGTGAAGAAATTTTTCTGTTATGCACATAAGTAAAACAATTGAAAACTTCAGCCCAATATGAATCAGGCAAATTAGCATCACTCAAGAGATTTCATGCCCTGCTGGAGCGTTTGATTTGCCCTTTCACAGAGACCATTTTACCATGGAGCTCTGTTGGATTCCTTTCTCAGCTAGAAAAGCTTCAAACTGCTGAGAAGAGAATTCTGCCGTCAGTGAAAAGACAACCCACTTGTCTCTTGTGGGCATTCTGCAGCCAAGCGCAGAATTCCTTGAACTTAGGAAACGCTTCTGACTTCTACTTGAGCAAGAAAACATAAATATATCTTGAAAACTGATCTATCCATACCATGAAATATTGTGCTTTACCTAAAGATGGCTTTAATGGACCAACAAGGTCTGCGTGCACAATTTGGTAGGGCTCTTTGGCTTCCCTGCCAGTTATTTCACCCTTTGGAGCAACCTAGACCTTGTGTTCTGCACATGATTTACCGTATTTTTCGCACCATAGGACGCACCGGACAATAGGATGCACCTTGTTTTAGAGGGGGGAGAACAAGAAAAAAAATTCTCCCTCTGCCCAGCGCCCCTTCAGTGAAGCGGCAGGAGGCGCTGCGCAGAGAGGGAGAGAATTTCCCCCCTCTTGTCTTCCCGCTCTAAAACAAGGTGCCGTTTAAGGTGCGTTCAGGCGGCTACCTTGGAAGCCTGGAGAGCGAGAGGGGTTGGTGTGCACCGGCCCCTCTCGCTCTCCAGGCTTCAGGTTCCTTTCGACCTGCTCTTTGGGGCTGGCAGGGGGAAGCCCACCACCAGCCCCAAAGAGCAGGTCAGGGAGCAGCGGAAAGGCGCAGCGGAGAGGCTGCTGCCATAGTCGCGCGTCACCTCTCCAGCTGGGAGAGGGTTGCGGGGCTATGGCTTCTTTAGCCCCGCACGCGCTCTCCCAGCTGGAGAGGTGACGCGCGGCTATAGAGGCTCCTGCCATAGCCGTGCGTCACCTCTCCAGCCGGGAGAGGGTCGCGGGGCTATGGCGTCTTTGCTCCATAGGACGCACACACATTTCCCCTTCATTTTTGAAGGGGGAAAAGTGTGCCCTATAGAGCGAAAAATACGGTACATTTCATGTGAAATCTGCAGAGTTTAATGGTCATCCCCTTTACCAGATCAGGCATCTTGGCAATGGCCTGAAAATTTAGATGACCGAGCCTCCTGTGATGGTCATGGAAACAATTTGCATGCAAAAATTTGTTAGTAGACATTGCACAACACATCTCATTACTTTGCATATCAACATCAGTATCAACATCGTCATAGGATAATAATAAGCCATTCACACAGTCAGCATATAGAAGATCTCTTCTGTTCTTCCTGATGATACATTTCTTCCTGCTGAAGGAAATGTTCAACTCTTGCACTGTGAGCTGAGAAATGCTCAGCAAGTTGTCCACCAAACCTGGAACAAAAAGAACATTACAAATCGTGGTCTGCCGATTCCTTCCATTTTGCAGTGTACTCAACATCCCTAGTGAGAAGAACTATGTTGGTGTCAGTCATCAATACTCTGTACTGGCCTTTTTTGTAACCCAAAAATATACCGTGTGCACCACATTTGCCGAGCTTCTTGCTCTGTGGTGTCTCCACCCACACGTGAGACCCGAAAATCCAAAGGTGTTTGACATAAGGTACCTTCTGGAACAGTTTCTCATAGGGTGTGCATTTCATAACTTTGGAGTATCTCCTGTTATGAGTTTAAATATAACAATTCAGCAATTCAGTCCAAAACTCATTTGGCAAGCCTGCACTAAGCAGTAACGCTTTCATGTCCTGTTGCAACACCTGGTTTATCCTTACACACAAACCGTCGTTTCATGAAGACTTCTGGGTAGCAACTTTGTGCTTCACCCCTTGTTCAGCCAGGAAACTCCCAAATTCCTGTGAAACAAAATCCTGTCTCTGATCTGTGAAAAGACAATAAATTTTCACATCATGAACAGATTTTACCCATGCACAAAATTCTTTGAACTTTGTTAGAATCTGATTCTTCCTTTTTAACATATAAATCCATGCATATTCAGAATAGGAATCAACCACAATCAGGTAGTACTTGGCATTGCCTCTAGAGGGTGATAGAGGACCAATTACATCAGCATGCACCTGCTGAAAAGCTCTTTTGACTATTTTACTAGGCTTTCTGCCCTTTTGAGCCACAGTGACCTTTGTTTCTACACATCACACGTGTCACATTATTATCAACATCATCATTACATTCATTACTGTCAAATGAAAGTAAATACAGCCCATCCTCATTGTAGGCAAACAGAAGATCATCTCCATCCTTTGCGATGATGCACTTCTCCCTGTCAAAAGAAACACAGAAATCTTGTGCAGTTAGCTGAGAAACACTGAGCAAATTATAAGTCAGTCCCGGAACATATAGTACATTTTGTACTGAGGTCTGGATGCTTTCAAGGTATATTTTCCTAATACCTTCACTTCGCAGACAACGTCCATCTGCCTGTTTGATGGTGTCATTCTGCTCCTTAAAGGTAACAAACAAACCTTTCTGACTACAGAGATGAAATGTCGCCCCCGTATCTACCACAAAAGCATTATGAGTAGGTGAGGTGGTGCATTGCATGATCAAAGCAAGTGCCTGGGTAGAGCTGGGCTTGGCACAATTCTTGCCTCCGACCCCTCCGCTCCTTGTAGCTTCCTTGGACTTCTGGCGCTTCCTGCAGTCACGTTGCAGGTGGCCTTTCTCCCTACACTTGAAACACGACAGGGCTTTCAAAGCAACGGCCCCCTCTGCACCTTGCGCTGCCGACGGGTGCTTTTGAGGCTTCAGCCTCCCCCTCATCAGCTACAAGTGCCATTTGGCGGTCAGACTCATTCAGAAGCATTGAACAGAAGAAGAAGAAGAGTTTGGATTTGATATCCCGCCTTTCACTCCCCTTCAGGAGTCTCAAAGTGGCTAACATTCTCCTTTCCCTTCCTCCCCCACAACAAACACTCTGTGAGGTGAGTGGGGCTGAGAGACTTCAAAGAAGTGTGACTGGCCCAAGGTCACCCAGCAGCTGCATGTGAAGGAGCGGAGACGCGAACCCGGTTACCCAGATTACGTGACTACCGCTCTTAACCACTACACCACACTGGCTCCTCTCTCTGGACTCTCTGGACTGTTAAATCAGCAGCTGGCAGAGCTCCAAGCTGCGATGCAACAACCGCATATGACGTATCCATGCTGTTGATTATCATAAAACAGAAAAGGGACTCCGGAAGCAGGACCTCCCTCTGCTCCAACAGGTCACACCGAAACTTCATCTGTGTAAGATGTTTTTGCAAATCTCCCCCAGTTCTCAGCTTCATATTCCAAAGCTTCTGGAAATATAATAGGGCGGATCCTGCGGCGATGTGAAGATGTGCTTCTCTTAGAGCAAGCCAGACTGCTTGTGCTGTCACCAAACCCTGGATATGGATCAGTTGGTTATCTGATACATGCAACATGATCACAGCCCTCACCTGTTTATTGGCATCACAGCACCGTCTGGTTGGTACCTGTGGCATTGGGTCATCTATAACAAACCACAATCTTTGTCGAAGCAAAAGCGCTTCCATTTTTACACACCATCCTGAATAATTATTGCCCATCAGAAGCAGACAGGACATCGTTCCGATTCCGTGCTTGGAATCCATCTCGGCTTTTACTTTATAGCCAAAAGCCTCTGCAGCATCAAACAGCAGCTAGCAGTCAGCAGTCAGCAGTCATCAATTTCAACAAGCAGCTCGCTAATTCCAGTGGCAGTGCTCACTTTCCGAGGTTTTAATTGCCTCGTAAATCACAGTACTCGCAGCTCCCCACTCCTGGCTGGAATGCAGGTCTCTCTCTCTCTTTTTTTAATGATATTTATTAAGAATTTTAAAATTACAAGAAAAACAAAGAGAAAAACAAAAGAAAAACAAACCACAATCAAGCAATACCAATTAATAAAAATCAAAAAGTAACAACAAAGCACGTAACACAAGACAATCATAAAGGAAAAATAAACGACAAAAAAATAAAAACAAATCCAATATTCCAAAATCCTTAACTGTCATTGCCTTATTTCATCGACCTCCTCACTCCTCCCTTTTTTCATAGAATCATAGAATCATAGAATCGTAGAGTTGGAAGAGACCACAAGGGCCATCGAGTCCAACCCCCTGCCAAGCAGGAAACACCATCAGAGCACTCCTGACATATGGTTGTCAAGCCTCTGCTTAAAGACCTCCAAAGTAGGAGACTCCACCACACTCCTTGGCAGCAAATTCCACTGTCGAACAGCTCTTACTGTCAGGAAGTTCTCCCTAATGTTTAGGTGGAATCTTCTTTCTTGTAGTTTGGCTCCATTGCTCCGTGTCCGCTTCTCTGGAGCAGCAGAAAACAACCTTTCTCCCTCCTCTATGTGACATCCTTTTATATATTTGAACATGGCTATCATATCACCCCTTAACCTCCTCTTCTCCAGGATAAACATGCCCAGCTCCCTTAGCCGTTCCTCATAAGGCATCGTTTCCAGGCCTTTGACCATTTTGGTTGCCCTCCTCTGGACACGTTCCAGTTTGTCGGTGTCCTTCTTGAATTGTGGTGCCCAGAACTGGATACAGTACTCCAGGTGAGGTCTGACCAGAGCAGAATACAGTGGCACTATTACTTCCCTTGATCTAGATGCTATACTCCTATTGATGCAGCCCAGAATTGCATTGGCTTTTTTAGCTTTTTTAGCTGCCGCGTCACACTGTTGGCTCATGTGAAGTTTGTGGTCAACCAAGACTCCTAGATCCTTTTCACATGTACTGCTCTCAAGCCAGGTGTCACACATCCAATCAAATCAAATCACATCACATCACATAAATTCCGAATTACAAAGCCGAATTTTATTTTTGTTGTTGGGGGCACCCATATTTGCAGATGATTTGGTTTTGACATTACAGGAGCCAGAACCTAGTACAAAAAGAGCTTTAGAACTAATTTCTGAGTTTGGTCGGGTGGCGGGATTCAAGTTGAATAAACAAAAAACTAAGGTCTTGGCAAAAAACTTGACACCTTCAGAAATAGATGGGTTTCAGAAGGAAACAGAATTAAATGTGGTTACAAAAGTGAAATACCTGGGGGTTAATTTGACTGGGAAAAATTTGAATTTGTTCAAAGATAATTATGAAAAATGTTGGTCTGAAATTAAAAAGGACTTAGAAACTTGGTCAAGATTGAAACTTTCCTTGTTGGGAAGAATTGCAGCAGTTAAGATGAATGTATTGCCAAGAATGTTGTTTCTGTTCCAAACCCTTCAGATCGTGGACAGAGTGGAGTGTTTTGGAAAGTGGCAGAGGGATATTATGAAGTTTGTCTGGCAGGGCAAAAAGCCCCGAATAAAATTTAAAATACTAACAGACGCAAAGGAAAGAGGGGGATTTGCCCTGCCGGACTTAAGGTTGTATTATGAAGCTGCATCCTTCTGCTGGATGAAGGATTGGTTTTTGTTAGAAAACACTGATGTCCTAGATCTGGAAGGGTTTAACAATGCTTTTGGGTGGCATGCATATTTGTGGTACGACAAGGTAAAGTTTCACAAATTGTTCAAAAACCATATTGTCAGGAAAGCTTTATTCATTGTCTGGACTAAATATAAGGACTTACTTGAAAATAAGACCCCGAGGTGGTTATCACCGATGGAGGCTAAGACCAGAAAACTAATTAACATGGAGAGTGGCTGGGTAAAATACTGTGAGATAATAGAAAGAGTTGGTGATACTTGGAGGTTGCAGAGTTTTGAAAAATTGAAAGGAAAGGTGCGAGACTGGTTTCACTATGCCCAAATTTTAGAGATTTTTAAAAAGGATAAAAAAATTGGTTTCCAGGTGGAAAAATCAAAATTAGAGTCAGAACTACTTGAACCTAAGACGAAAGTGCTTTCAAGAATGTATAACTTGCTGCTTAAATGGAACACTCAAGATGAGACAGTTAAATCAGCCATGATAAAATGGGCACAAGACATTGGGTACAACATTATGTTTGAAGACTGGGAAAGGTTATGGACCACCGGTATGAAATTTACGGCATGTAGTGCCTTAAAAGAAAACATTATGAAAATGATGTACAGGTGGTACATGACCCCAGTCAAACTTGCAAAGATATACCATCTGTCAGATAATAAATGTTGGAAATGTAAGGAGGCTGAAGGAACATTCTTCCACCTCTGGTGGACATGCCCGAGGGTGAAGGCCTTTTGGGAAATGATTTATAACGAGTTGAAAAAGGTATTTAAGTATACCTTCCATAAGAAACCAGAGGCCTTCCTCCTGGGCATTGTAGGCCAGAGAGTGTCAAAGAAGGATAGAACTTTCTTTTTATATGCAACTACAGCAGTAAGAATCCTTATAGCCAAATATTGGAAGGCACAGGAGCTACCCACGCTGGAAGAGTGGCATACGCAACTGATGGACTACATGGAACTAGCCGAAATGACTGGCAGAATCCGAGACCTGGGAGAAGAAGCAGTGGAAGAGGATTGGAAAAAATTTAAGGACTATCTACAAAAACATTATAAGTTATATGAATGTTGAGAATTTGCTAAGTTTTGGGAAAAACATGCTTCAGTATTGAGATCTGAAAATGATGGAAATTAAGTTATGACTGTGAAAAGTTTAAATTTTAGAGTATATAATTAGATGAAAGTACAAAAACACATGAAACAAGGTATCAATTTGCTGTTTATTTTTTTTATTGTAAAGAAAACAGGGGATGGAAGATGTGGGGAAGTCCAGTTGACTATGAAAAAAGATTTGGAAAAGTGAATTTTCTTGTATTTAATTTTTTCTTTCTTTCTGTAAAATCGCTTCTGTTGTGTTATTGACGATGTATTCTGACCTTGGGAAAAAAGCAAATAAAATATTATTTAAAAAAAAAAAACATATTTCAAGTTCCGAAGGGGATTCCAATCATCTTCTTGCTGCTGCGTTAATATCCACAAATCTGTCCAAATAATGTTCATAATTCTATCCAGTCCTATCTTGCTGTTCTCACATCTCATCTTGTTTGTATATTTTTCTTTTTTTTCTTTATGATCTCTTCTGATAATCTCCTTAAGCAGGTAAACACCAGTTACCTGCCAACAAATGGCTGGGACCCCGAGACCAAGGGAAAGAGACAGCGGAAGAAGATTGGAAGAAATTTAAAACTTATCTTGAGAAATACTGTAAAATTAATGAGTGCTAAAATGTTGAGGTTATAGAAAAAAGGGGATTACAGCTGCAAAAGATTAAGTAAAAGAAAAGAACAAGGGAAAATTAGATAAACTCAAGGGGGAGGATTTGCTGAAACAAATTTGGAAATTGGGATGCAGAAAGGGGAGGTATGGGGAAGTCAGTGAAGTAAGGTTTAAGAAAAAAAGGATTTGAAATTATACATGTTTGTTTATGTGTTTGTTTGTTTCGTGTATTGTTTGTGTTTATATAAATTGTGAAAAACCAATAAAAATTTTATTTAAAAAAAACAAAACAAAATGGCTGGGATCAGGGTCCCAGCCAACAAAATGGCTGGGGCATGTTCCACAGAGGGGGATGCGCTGGGACAACCAATCTCAGTGATCACGGGTAGGAGGAGGAGTTATGCTAAGACCAGACCATGTCATTACAGAGGAGGCAGGCTTAGTCGTCTGAGGACTACCCCTGCCTCCGGGTCTGGTCCTGACCGGATGGATACTAGAATCAGCAAGGGATACCCACATGACCTGAAGGTGCTGCTGTGCAATGCCAGGTCAATGATTCATAAGACCACTGCCATCCATGACTTGATCATGGATGGAGGATTTGACCTGGCATGTGTAACAGAGACTTGGTTGGATGAAGCAGATGGGCCTGTTCTTGCCGCTGCTTGTCCACCAGGTTTCTCTTACGCACAGCAACCCAGGCCTTGTGGGCGGGGAGGGGGGGTTGCAGGGATTTTTAGGAAGTCATTAGTTTGCTCCAGGCGTCCTATTGGGAAGACCCAGTTCTCTGAGTGCATGTTCTGGAAGTTGGGCAATAGGGGCAGTACAGGATTCCTTTTGGTGTACCGACCTCCCCGCTGCGCCAAGGATTCCCTGCCCGAGCTGCTTCAGGTCGTGGCGGATGTTCTCCTGGAGACACCTAGCTTGGTCGTCCTAGGGGATTTTAACATCCATGCCGACACGACCTTACAAGGGGTCGCTCGGGACTTTGTGGAAAGCATGGCCTCCATGGGGCTGTCCCTGAATAAGTCTGGCCCAACCCATAGCCGTGGACATGCCTTGGACCTGGTGTTTACCTCTATGGATGTTGGTGATCTGACACTAAGTAAAAGTGAAACGAAAGAAGTGCCATGGTCAGACCACTTCCTGGTGCAACTTGACTTCTCCGTGACCCTTCCCCTCTGCAGGGAGGTGGGACCGATTCGGATGGTCCGCCCCCGCCACTTAATGGATCCAAATGGTTTCCAGAGAGTGGTAGGGGATGCTTTATCCCATGTTGATGGCCTTTCAGCTGATTCCCTGGTGGCCCGCTGGAATGTGGAGTTAACCAGGGCTATTGACTGTTTGGCTCTGAAGCATGGAGCTCTCTGATTGCATGGAGCCCGGACAGCCCCATGGTTTTCCACGGATCTGAGGGCAATGAAACTATCGCTGAGACGGCTAGAGCGCCGGTGGCGGATGACCCATTCTGAAGCTGACCGGACACAGGTTAGAGCTCAGTGTCGAGCCTAGCAAGTGGCGGTAACGACGGCGAAGAAGACTTTCTTCACCGCCTCTATTGCATCTGCAGAAAACAGCAGCAGGAGACTCTTTCAGGTGGTTCACAATTTAGCGGAACCACCTGCTACATCGGGGCCCAGTACATGATCTTCTGCAATGATTTTGCAAAGTTTTTTACAGATAAAGTCGCTCAGATTCGGGAAGAGGTAGACGCCACCGTGGGAGCAGGGCCGGGGCGGGAGAGTGCTAGAGTCCTGTCTAGTCAAATTGCGTGGGATCAATTCTGATCTGTTACCTCCGAGGATGTGGACAGGCTGCTTGAACGAGTGAAACCCACCACCTGTCTCCTTGATCCTTGCCCATCCTGACTTATAAAAGCTAGCCGGGAAGGGCTGGGCGGTGGGCTTCGTGGGGTGGTGAATGCTTCCCTCCGTGAGGGAGCCTTCCCAGACCCGCTGAAAGAGGTGGTTATTAAACCGCTTCTTAATAAACCATCTTTAGATGCGGCCACGATGGCCAACTATCGTCCAGTCTCAAATCTTCCATTCTTGGGCAAGATGATTGAGCGAGTGGTTGCTGAACAGCTCCAGGCACGCCTGGAAGAAGCGGACCATTTGGATCCCTTCCAGTCGGGATTCAGGCCTCATCACGGGATTGAAACTGCCTTGGTCGCACTGGTTTATGATCTCCAGTGGGCTAGGGACAAAGGTGAGAGCTGTTTCCTAGTTCTGCTGGATCTCTCAGCGGCGTTTGATACCATCGACCATAACATCCTTCTGGACCGTCTTGAGGGGCTGGGAGCTGGGGGCACTGTCATACAGTGGTTCCGCTCCTTCCTCCTGGGCCGTGTTCAGAAAGTGGTGGTGGGGGATGAGTGTTCAGACCCCTGGGCTCTCACTTGTGGGGTGCCTCAGGGTTCTGTCCTCTCCCCCATGCTTTTTACCATCTACATGCAGCCGCTGGGAGAGATCATCAGGGGGTTTGGGCTGGGTGTTCATCAGTATGCGGATGATACCCATCTCTACCTCTCTTTCAAATCGGAACCAGTGAAGGCGGTGACGGTCCTGTGTGCGTGTCTGGAAGCAGTTGGAGGATGGATGGCGGCTAACAGATTGAGATTGAATCCTGACAAGACAGAAGTACTGTTTCTGGGGGACAGGAGGCGGGCAGGTGTTGAGGATTCCCTGGTCCTGAATGGGGTAACTGTGCCCCTGAAGGACCAGGTGCGCAGCCTGGGAGTCATTTTGGACTCACAGCTGTCCATGGAGGCACAGGTTAAATCCGTGTCCAGGGCAGCTGTGTACCAGCTCCATCTGGTACGCAGGCTGAGACCCTATCTGCCTGCGGACTGCCTCACCAGAGTGGTGCATGCTCTGGTTATCTCCCGCTTGGACTACTGCAATGCACTCTACGTGGGGCTACCTTTGAAGGTGACCCGGAAACTACAACTAATCCAGAACGCAGCAGCCAGACTGGTGACTGGGAGCGGCCGCCGAGACCATATAACACCGGTCTTGAAAGACCTACATTGGCTCCCAGTACGTTTCCGAGCACAATTCAAAGTGTTGGTGTTGACCTTTAAAGCCTTAAACGGCCTCGGTCCAGTATACCTGAAGGAGCGTCTCCACCCCCATCGTTCTACCTGGACACTGAGGTCCAGCACCGAGGGCCTTCTGGCGGTTCCCTCACTGCGAGAAGCCAAGTTACAGGGAACCAGGCAGAGGGCCTTCTCGGTAGTGGCGCCCTCCCTGTGGAACGCCCTCCCACCAGATGTCAAAGAGAACAACAACTACCAGACTTTTAGAAGACATCTGCAGGCAGCCCTTTTTAGGGAAGCTTTTAATGTTTGATGTAGCACAGTATTTTAATATTCTTTTCGAAGCCGCCCAGAGTGGCTGGGGAAACCCAGCCAGATGGGCAGGGTATAAATAATAAATTATTATATTATTATTATTATAATCCTGTGTGAATTTTCCGTTCGTCCAATCATCATGTCGAGATGGTTTCCATATATCAGCACTTTCATAAATAAAAGCACTCTTTCCATCATCAGTCTTGCAGATCTGTCGCCCTTCCTTGTACCATTTTAGACGTACTCAAAACATTTCCATTTAGGCAAGCCTACCCAGCTGTACAATTTTATTATGTACATTTGTTCTTTTAAAAAAAATGTTGATTTTTATCTCTTTCTTTTATTGCTTTATTATTTTACTATTTTTAAAGTCTGATTTTTTTGCTATTTTGTATGAATGTTTTATTTCACTCTATGTATATATTTTTAATTAAGCAGTATATAAAACATGTTAAATAAAAAAGCCACAAAATATGCAGGCACTGTTTTTCTTTGGACAGAAATGCAGTGGTAGCTCGGGTTACATACGCTTCAGCTTACATACGCTTCAGGTTACAGACTCCGCTAACCCAGAAATAGTTCTTCAGGTTAAGAACTTTGCTTCAGGATAAGAACAGAAATTGTGCTCCGGCAGCGCAACGGCAGCAGGAGGCCCCATTAGCTAAAGTGGTGCTTCAGGTTAAGAACAGTTTCAGGTTAAGAAAGGACCTCCGGAACAAATTAAGTACGTAACCAGAGGTAGCACTGTAAAATGCTGGAGAATACTAAGCCTTCTAAATTGCTATGTATTGGGTCACACAAGGACACAAAAGATGCAAGAGGAGGGGGGAAAGTGACGACTCTAAATGGTTAAGGACTCCTTTTTTGTGTCATTTTCCTTTAAAAATAAATTTCAGAGTGCACATCTGGGGTGTATCTATAGGAGGCAGTGATGTTAAAAGAGGATTGGGTAAATTCATGGAAGGGCAATCAATGGCTTCTTGCCATGATGGCTAGGCTATGCTCTGTTTCCATTGTCAGAGGCAGTAATCCTTCTGAATACTAGTTTCTTGAAACCACAGGAGGAGAAGGTGCTCGTATGCTCATGTTTTGCTCTCTGGTTTCCCACAGGCATCTGGGTGGCCCCCATGGGAACAGGATGCTGGACTAGATGGGTCATTGGAGTAGTCCAGCAGGCTCTTTTTAGTCCTACTTGGAATAGACCCTTTGAAATTACTGTGCATGAGTAACATAGGCCCCATAATTTTAATGTGTGCACTTTGAATAAAACTTAGTTGGTGTTATGTACTGAGTTGAATAGGATCCAAAATGCAGCAGTCTGATTGGTCCGCAGGAGCCACCCAATCCAGCTCCAGGTGGAAGTGAATCCGCAACTTGATTGGCCTACAGGAGAATCCCGGAATTAGCCAATCACGTGTGACCCATTGTTTAAATAATGTATATAAAGCAGACAGTTTGGGGGAACTTCCATTCCTCCTCACCACTATGAGCTGAATAAAGAGCATGAAATCCACACTCGACTCCGAGTATATTTCAGTTGGATATGACCCTTGGGCTTTAAAAAGGGACTTTGATCTGAAAAGGTGGAAGACGACTGCCCTGCATTATTGCACTTAACTTTTTCTCAGTCTTCTTTATGCCCAGAGTGCAGAACTAGAACTAATGGCTAAATATTAGAGGGTACTTCACAGGGGCAGGAGCTTTTCAAAAGTGCACAGGACTGCCTCTGGAGGTGGGCAGGCTTTCCATTACAGTGGGTCTTTTACCCAGCTATTTTTTCAGGGATGTTGTGGTTGCATCCTGCATTTTAGACCCTTTGTCCAGCAGGGGATTGGACTAGATGACCTCTGAAAGACCCAACTTCAATTACCGTATGCACTCCTAGTCTGGGCATGACTATATGGTTGATTTGTTTCAATGGGTATATTCTAGGTATATTTTACAACCCTATGACTTTTTTTTTTCTTTAAATCTCCAGAGATCTGGGAAAGAGAATCCTGTAGAAAGCAAGATCAAGAGGAACCGTGTGCTGGTCTGTGCTCCGTCCAATGCTGCTCTAGATCACCTCATGAAAATAATGATTGTTGAGTTCAAGGAAAAATGTCAGGACAAGGAAAAGCCTTTGGGTATGATGAGTTCTTGGCCAGTTCTCATCTGTGGAATTCATAGCTGGAGGGAGCAATTGGCTTGGTCATAACTGAAGAATAAGACATTATTCCGTGTTTAAGTCACTTAGACCCTCCCCCACCTGCCAGTATAGGTAGTGGGTGCTTTGCTTTTCCTAAGGCATTTGTCCTTGCAGAGAATCCATCTGAAATCCTTTGGGACAGGGTTGGATCTTGGTGGTGGACCATGTGTTTGGAATGCTGAAGGCCCCCAATCTAATCTCCCTGATGCCCTCTGTTTATCCTGTAGACTCCAAGCAAAGCCTTTCTTGTACATCCTTACACTTTTTAAAGGTTCTTTGGGATCCTTTTAGTGCTGCACTTACCTAGTAAAAGCTTTGCTGCACTTATTTTTACTGGTTTTAGTGTTGTATTTTTATTTTGTTGTTTTGTCTTGTTTTCTGTAAGCTGCCCTAAGGGTGTCTGCAGCAAAAGAACCTTGACGAGGAACGAGTTTCATAGTTAACTGTGCTCTGTGTGAATAAGTAATTTAGTTCCAGTGTTATGAGACAGAGGGAGAAACTTTTCTGTAGCCACTCTCTCCATGCCTTGCATAATTCTATAAACATCTGGCTTGTTGCCTCTTGCCTTTTCTCTAAACCAAAAAGTCCCAAATGTTACAACCTTTCCTTGTAGGGGAGTTGCTGTATCCCCTTGGTCATTTTGGTTGCCATTTTTTGAACTTTTTCTAACTCTTATTGAGGATGTGCAAGATACAGATTTCATTTCAGGATTTGCTAAGCAGATCAAAAGTATTTATTTGCCAAATGTCTTTCTAGTTTAAAAAAGCTAGCTGTACTTTAGGAGGGCTCTAAGTGTCTGTTTCACACCCAGGAAACTGTGGTGACATCAACCTGGTGAGGCTGGGGGAAGAAAAATTGATCAGCAAGGATGTACAGAAATTCAGTCTGGATGCCCAGGCCAATCGCAGAATGAGTGAGTAGTTTGTAAAGGGTTCCTCCCTCACACCATTTGCTGTCTCCTAATTAGTCTGCTTAACAGTGGGGTTCAAAAGTTGGTTCTTCATAGCCCCCAGTCTCTGTTCTATCTGGGACAGACCTTTCCCAGATTGTGAGCAGGGATGAAATCCCGTAACACCATCCTATCCCTCCCATCCTATCCTGGTCTGCAGCCAAAGATGTTTATTTTATCAAATATATACTCTGGCTTTTACTCTGGCTTTATCTAAGCATAATTAAACAATAAAGCATCACACACAAAACAAAAAATATAACTGAAATCACTTCAGCTATAAAGTCTTCTTAAAAGTCATTCCCAGCAGTTTTAAATCAGTTTCGTAATTGGGCTTTAACAGGAACCTCTGGGTTGTAATGTTAGTAGACACATTGAAATCAATGGAGCTGACTGGCACTGGATATTGTTATAAAGATTGGGTGTCACCCCCCACTCTGCTAAGCAGTAGCAAAATTCTAGGCGGTGTTCCAGGTGCTCACCCAGGATCTGTGTTCCTTTGAGAATCAAGGTGCGGCAGAGGCTTGTGTAGCTTTAAGAAATATGATTTATTCACATATTTACACCTGAGTTTAGATAAAGGGAGTCCAGATCTTACAGCATGGTCATCTCAAGAAGGGCTTGTTCCCTGTTCTCCCAGCCTGCCTGCTCAAGATGGAACTTTCTCTCTCTGCCTCCCTTTCTTCTTCCCAGCACACCTTGCTAAAGGCACTCTTTTCATGTCACCTCAAATACAGTCACCCAGGGAAGCCTTCTAAATCCCTGGTTACTGTTCACACCTCAGGACAGTGGGGAAGGACAGCTCTCTTGCATTGCCAATGGCCCTTAATGGCCCTGTATTGTTCATCATGCGAAAGGCGGGGCTGGATGAATCCCTAGCCGGAATTAAATCCCGGAAGAAATTCCGGAATTAAATCCCGGAAACCCGGAAGAAATCAACAACCTCAGATATGCAGATGACACAACCTTGATGGCAGAAAGTGAGGAGGAATTAAAAAACCTTTTAATGAGGGTGAAAGAGGAGAGCGCAAAATATGGTCTGAAGCTCAACATCAAAAAAATGAAGATCATGGCCACTGGTCCCATCACCTCCTGGCAGGTAGAAGGGGAAGAAATGGAGGCAGTGAGAGATTTTACTTTCTTGGGCTCCATGATCACTGCAGATGGTGACAGCAGCCACGAAATTAAAAGACGCTTGCTTCTTGGGAGAAAAGCAATGACAAACCTAGACAGCATCTTCAAAAGCAGAGACATTACCTTGCCAACAAAGGTCCGTATAGTTAAAGCTATGGTTTTCCCAGTAGTGATGCATGGAAGTGAGAGCTGGACCATAAAGAAGGCTGATTGCCGAAGAATTGATGCTTTTTGAGTTATGGTGCTGGAGGAGACTTGAGAGTCCCATGGACTGCAAGAAGATCAAACCTATCCATTCTTAAGGAAATCAGCCCTGAGTGCTCACTGGAAGGACAGATCCTGAAGTTGAGACTCCAGTACTTTGGCCACCGCATGAGAAGAGAAGACTCCCTGGAAAAGACCCTGATGTTGGGAAAGATGGAGGGCACAAGGAGAAGGGGACGACAGAGGACGAGATGGCTGGACAGTGTTCTTGAAGCTACCAACATGAGTTTGACCAAACTGCGGGAGGCAGTGGAAGACAGGAGTGCCTGGCGTGCTCTGGTCCAGGGGGTCACGAAGAGTCGGACACGACTAAATGACTAAACAACAACAATTGTTTCTTAATGGCCATAGTTTGGCTAGGTCGTTTTGCATAGGCTAGCCCAGGAATTCCTCTGCAGCTTGTATATTCCCTTCATATCCCAAGTAATCAAAACCTTATCATTTATTAATTTCTAGGGATCCCCCCACCATATAACAATATAACAGTATAAACCCATAGTTTAATGAATGTCAGAAGCATTGAATTTCAGTGTGAGAATGGTAAGCAACCAAAGTTCCATTTTGAAAGTGGGATATAAATTTCTAAATTAAAAGCATTTGGTTGGATTCCTTAGGCCGAGCAGCCCTTGGGAAAGATCAAGACATCCACAAGCGGAAGAAAGAGATAGATCAACGACTGGATGCTCTTTCTTGCCAGTGTGCTATAGACGAAAGCCAAAGCAAAGAGAAGGTACTTGTTAGTTGCCATGTGTAATTTGACCAGGATTATTATATCCTACTCAGTCTGTCCGGTAGGCTGTGGTCTGAAACTGTAGTTCAGACATGCTCTTCAGTTAAAAGTGTGAAGGCTTGGAGGCACAGCGGGTGGGCCGAAACCTGATGTGGGGTAGTGGGGAGACACATGTTTTACTTGCTCAAATGCTCAGTCTTCAGTTAAAGTGGGGATCAAGTAGCAGGGAGGCTGTTCAGAACTTTTTTCTTTCTTTCCGTAAGCAGCCCTATATTGAGTCAGAAAATAGATCCATCTAGCTCAGGCTTCCTCAAGCTCGGCCCTCCAGATGTTTTGAGACTACAATTCCCATCATCCCTGACCACTGGTTCTGCTAGCTAGGGATCATGGGAGTTGTAGGCCAAAAACATCGGGAGTGCTGAGGTTCAGGAAGCCTGATCTAGCTCATTATTGTCAACATTGACAGGCAGCAACTCTCCAGGGTTTCAGGCAGCCCTACCTAGAGATACCATTGGGGATTGAATCTGGGACCTTTTGCATCCAAAGTAAATGCTCTACCACTGAGCTATGCCCTTCCCCATGATTGGTTGAGTATTCATGTCAAAAACGAGTAAATTCCCACCCACCTCATCTTTCTTTCAGAAACAACAGTTAGAGCAGGAAACTCGGAGGCTTGCAGAAGAGAGCAAAAGGCTCACTGTTCAACTGAAGGAGGTATGAGTTTCATCACTAAGATGCTCTTAAAAACAACCTTGGTGAACTGCTTCATCTCATCATGCAAAAAAGTGCTTGTGTCTTGGATTAGCTCCAGCTAGGAAATCAGAATATCTCTCCTGTTAGTACAGATCACTGATTGTGCTGCTACTCTGTTGCACATCAGCCACGTGCCATTATCTCAGCCAAATCATAGACTAGGGTTGCCATAGGTCTGGGAAATCCTGGACATGTCATCTTTTGTTGGGCCAACATGCCCACCCCTGGGGGTTTTTACATTTTAAAGGAAATGTCTGGGTTGGGGGGGGGCTGGTTTGCTTGTTTGTTTGTGTTTGGCTTGGGCATGAGAGGCTTGGGCACTGGTGGCTTTCTCCCACTTCCTCTTTCAGCTCTATGGACTGCATACAATTAATTTTTACCCACTTAGATTAATGAGCCTAATGGGCTCGTCATGTTCATTCACTGGATTGGATACAACCCTATGTGCTTTCCAAGCTGGGTTAGGGTAACTTTCCTCACCACCTCATGCCATTTATTTATTTATTTATTTATTTACGGCTATTAGCCCATAAAATATGTACAAACATAAAAGCTCAGGGGCATAAGGGCCGATATATTCGACCCCAGAGGGTGGACACCACGATGCAAGGGGGGGGGTCAATGAGCAGAGCCAATTAACAGCTTGGGGCACGAAGAGCTCCAAGGGACGGATCACAGAAAAAGGAAAACTGAAGACGAGGACCGACATGCACTCTCATCGTAACTGTCCGATTAGTTTTGGTGTTGTTGTTGTTTTTTGGTTGTTTTTGTGTGTGAGATAACCGCATTCAGGAATCTCGCCACCTGCAGAGTTACCGAAGGATCTGTATCCTGCAAAAGTAGTGCGGCGTGTGACTCAACAGGCCTGCCCACCAAGCGCAGTAAAGCAGGACCTAGGAATTTAGTCCTGGCTATGCTGTGTAGGGGGCAGTTGAACATTATATGTGGAAGAGATTCGACAGTTTTCCCGTCACACACGCATAGCGGAGACACCAAACCCTTGGAAAATCTGTGGCTCAGCAGGTTCGATGGAAGGACATTGAACCTTGCACAAATAAATGCAAGTCGGTGTGGTACAGATGAAAGAGATGACATGTATGATGGGAGGCCAAGTGGTGGGGTTATTCCGTGGTACCTGGGGGAGCAAACACCCCCGCCCCAGGCGAGGTTGTGTTGATTTTCAATGTCTGCCAATCTTTGCTCTATAAGGCTTTTAGCAGAGCATAAGTTCATCTTTAGGGAGTCCGCTGGGGAAATTCCGATGCTTAGAAGTTTGGCATGGATTTTTCCTACCCACGGATTGACAAAGTCATCTCGCCAGAGGCACTGAAAAAGGTAATGGTCGGGAAGCCTATGCCAGCTGGACAGCCAGTAGCCAAAGACTCGCTTCCAGATGACGGTCTCCAATGATGTAATCTTTAACTCCAGACGTATGGCTGCGTTGCTCACACACATGGGGAGTTTCAGGAGGCGACAGAGAAACTGATTCTGCAATGTCCCAAGCGATGTTAAATTGGACCCTGGGGCCCAGAGTGGGGCAGCATAACAGAGGGTGAAAACCACTTTTGCGTGGTATACCTTCAAAGCAGAAGGGATGTGGGAGGCTCCGTCGGCCACAAAAAATTGGAGTAGAGTATTGTTTTCCCTTTGTTTAGTAGATACTGAATCTGTGGCTTCCAGCTTAGGTTGTAGTGAAAAAAGACTCCCAAGTATTTAAATTTGAAAACCTGTTCTAGTTGGACTCCATCTAACTTCCAGCTGTAAATTTTCCGAGACCTGGTAAAGACCAGGACTTTAGATTTCCCATGATTAATAGTCAGATGGTTGAGTTTGCAGTAGGCTGCAAAAATCTTTAGAGCTCTGCATAAACCGACTCTAGAGTAGGAAAGGATCGCTGCATCATCGGCATATAGAAGCAGAGGGCAGCGAAAATCAGCTAGGCGGGGGGGCATGAATGTTGGCTTGAAACTCGTTCAGAAAGAGCCTCATATCGCTAATAAACAAGTTAAAGAGGAGTGGGGCCAAAATGCAGCCTTGGCGCACACCTCTATTTATTGGGACCTCGTTGGATAGGTTTCCCGCCAGTGTGAGTCTCACTCTAGCTGACGACCCGTGGTGTAATTGAGTTATAAGCCATAACAGCCTTCTATCTATGCCCCATCTCTCTAATTTCTTCCATAGACAGTTTCTTGGGATACTGTCGAAGGCGGCCTTTAGGTCTATGAAAGCGACACATAGGCGCCCCCGACTTGGGGCAGAATATTTTCTGGCAAGATGATACATAATTACCATATGGTCAGTGGTCGAATAATTGTTCCTAAAGCCCACTTGCTCATGGCCAATCAAATTTGAGTCGTTTGCCCAATGGGACAGCTTAGACAGCAAAAATTTTGCATAGATTTTCCCGATGATAGACAAAAGGCTGATGTTCCGATAGTTCTCCGGGTCAGCAGGGGAACCCTTTTTATGGACTGGCACGATCACGGCCTTCTTCCATGACCTAGGGATAAGCCCCGTAGAATTAATCGCATCAAAGACTTTGGCCAGGATTTCAGCCCACCACCTCGGTTGCGCAACAATGGCCTCAGCAGGGACTAGATCCGGCCCGGGGGCTTTGCCCGTTTTCAGATCTAATATCAAGTCCATTATCAGGTCTGGGTCGGTAGAGGGCCACAAAGGTAGATGGTCGGCTCGGAATTCCATAGATGGGTTGGATTCCTCTGCCGAGGAGAAGTATTTACTCAAGAATTTTTCCCATGTGGGCGCAGGGATAATCGTCAGTGGGTACTTTCTTCCTCTTTTGTTTATCAAGGCCCAAAATTCCTGTGATCTGCGGGATCTAGAGGCCGCAATCAAGGCTCGCCAACGCTTTAAATACCACTCACGTTTGGCCAGCTTTAAAGTCTGTTTGTATGCTCTTTTGGCTTGTAAATAGGAAGATGGTAAAGCTTGGGCATTAGAGTTTTTATATTCATTATAGATGAAGCGAAGAAGGGATCTTGCTTGTTTGCAAGAGGTGTTAAACCAAGGGGCCCCAGCACTGCAATGCGCCACTTTTGCCTTCTGAGGAGGTGATGTAAAAAAAGTGGTAAGGTTTGTTATAAGAAGGTTAAAAAGTTTCAAAACCGAACTGGAATCTTGTAAATCAGTAGTTATTTGAGGTAGATAGGCAGTGATTTCCCTATGGAAAAAATCCTGGTATTTTTGGGCCACAGCCTCGGACCATTTGATCCCTCTTATTTTGATCGCTGATGAAGTTTCCAGAAGGACTGAGTGTTTATAGTCCTTCTGGCACCGGAACAATGACAAAGTGGTCACTATTGGGAGGTGATCACTGAAATGTTGATTTTCAACTTGGAAGGAAAGTACACTGGCGGCCAAATTTGCGGAGATCAGGAAGTAATCGATAACACTGTTAGATGCTCGTCCCAGGTGAGTGAACTCCCCTGGTATATCGGGGGGGGGGGGAGGTGCCGTTCAAGAATACTAGGTTCAGGCGAATGGCCATTTGATAAAGGGTCACTCCAGCTTTGTTTACTCTGTTGTCCTTTGAAGTTCTAATTCTAGTATGTTCCAAGTCAAAGTTGTCCAAACATGGGGGAGTCCACCATTTGGATTTAGTTAGTAGGTCCCAATTTGTGGCAATTCGAGCATTAAAGTCTCCCCCAATTAAGGAGTACGAGTTTGGGCATTTGGTATGACATGACAATAGGTGATTTTCAAATGATTCCCATCTCCAATCAAGATCAGGTGCTGAGCCTTCGGGGGGGGGGGAGATAAACATTAGTAATTAGTAATGAGGACTTCCCTTCTACGATCAGTCCAGATAGAGCAAAAGGCGGGGAGGCCCATACCAGAGTGAATTTGGCACGAAGTTGGAGTGAGATCCCAATCAAAAGACCCCCTTTGGGGCGACCACCTTTCAAAGAAGGGGAGGCCGGAAGTGTTAGAAGATCGAAGCCGTCTATGGTAATCTCTTCCTCATCCCATGTTTCTTGGAATAGGATGATGTTAAATGAATTTATGTACTTCCTGAATTCGGGGTCTGATTTTTTGGATCTCCAACCAGCAATGTTCCAGCTAAGTGTTGATAATGTCGGGTCCTTATGCTGTCCCGGTAATTGTCACTTTGGGTTGTTTAATGGGTTCTTGGGGGTAGAACGAGGACCCGTAAGGAAATCAGTAATTTTAGTTTGTGCGGGTAAAGTCTTCTTCTGTGTTGATTGGATCCATGATTTGGTAGCATTAACAGGCAGGAAGGGCTTTGCCGAGGAGGAAGAATTAGACAAAGTTGGTGAGGTCGGATGCTGTTCATTAAGGTGAGTAGTAGCAAGTCTTTGATGGGCTATACTAGTAGATCCGTTAGAGTTGTCAGTCTTAACCTGGGTAGTGCTAAGAGGTGTTCCAGCCATCACTTGTAGTTGCTGCGCAGATGGAGAAGAATTGTCACACAGATGTATAGTAGAACGTGAACATGGAGATGGTACATGCATAATCATTTCCTGGTGATCTTCAGACAGGGTAGATTCTAGCTCAGGCATTGAGGCAAAGGAATCATCAGCTTCCCTATTTTGATTAGGCTTAAGGTCTAAGACGGGAGTATTAAGTTTATCGACATCCTCCACGGAGGAATGGTGCTGTTGGTCAACAGGTGACTGCTGATTCAGATCAGTAGGGGGTAACAAGGTAGCAGGTTGAGAGATTTTCAAGGCATTTGATGGAGACACCATGTGGGACACGGAGCGCCTGCTCTCCCCTCTCATCGGCATAGAGGGGTCCCCTTGCGATAGGAGTCTTTCTTTGAGTAGATCCAATCTATCGAGAGTAACCTGCTGTTCTTCTGAAGGGAGTTTTTGATAAGAGAAGATAAGATTTCTCTCTTCAGGGATATTCCAATCTCCGCTTGCAATTGAATCATTCCTCAACGTAGCTAGATGGGCACTTGAGAACGCAGATGGAACAGGGGGTACCCGGCTAGGTGTTTTTCCCTTTAATATAGGAACAGAAGGAGGAAACGAGCGTTCATTGCCGGTTAAGATGTTGGCAAAAAGAGGATTAACACTCGTGTCCTTAAAGACTCTTGTTGTTACAATCTCCCAGGGTGCCAGCCGATCTTTCTGTCTTGCAAGAAGATGTGGAATCCTTGCAGACTGGAAGGAGAGCATAAATTTCCTTGGCCAAGGCATGGCATTTAGGGGTACTACAGATATAAGTGACCCGGAAGTGTCTTCGGACAGCGCTGGCCCCCGGCCTCTTGAGTGAGATGGGCGCACAACCCTAGAGTCTGGCAAGACTGGCCCGTATGGGCAGGGGTACCTTTACCTTTACCTTTACAGATATAAGATCTATCTGGAAAAAAGGAATATTTAACAAGTCACGTAAGTACCCTTTAGCCATCCTCAGGTTATTCCACCTAAGTCTAGGGGCGTCACGGGGAAAAATGGATAGACATATTTTATTAGGTTGAAAAATCAAGGATTGCTTATTCCTTTGGGGCAGTGGCGGCCCGCGTCTTGAGCTCTTAAGATGAGATTTCTGATCAGGTTGTCTCTTTAAGGCACTTACAAGCTGCACAGGAGATTGATGCAAATTAGATAGCTCAGTTGAGGAAGGTAAGTGGGCCAGAAGGGCCCGTGAAAGTTTATTCAATGACAAAGAAATCCCCTCCAATTCCTTGAAAATGAAGCTTAAAGTCCTGATTACCAGTTGTATTTGATCAGGTACTAATTCATGGGCAGTTTGCCCTAATGCGTCCCGTTTCAATGGCGGAGGTGTAATTAAGGTGTCTGGGAGGAGGGCTTCCCTATTGCTTCCGTCCCCCGCTGGATCAGCTAGTTTTTCCAACTCTCCTTGATCATACAGAGGCCAAAAGCGGTTGTATGTTTCGACCCCAGAAACAATTACTTGCTCTGTTTTGCTGTTATTGTTAGTAGATGGTGGGGGAGATTCAAGCTTCGACTGCTTTACTCTTGGAGGTGAGCAATCTTTCTCAGCAGATCTTGGTCGCTTGCCATGACCCATTTGTCGCTGTCTCACTAACTGCGGAGGTTCAAGGTAGAGATAAACGGAGATAAAAGAGAACTTATTTTTTATGGGCGCAGCTTCTCTGCTACTCCTCCTCCACTGCTCAACATAACCCAGTCTTCAAGGCGGCGTTCCTAATCAGCTGCGGGCTTTCTCAGCAGAAGGTGTGAATAACCTTCTTGATACGTATATTGACCCCCAACAGGCCAGCCGTGGGAGTAAAACGATTAAAAACTTCTAACAGAGGTAAAATGATTTAAAAGTTTAATAAAAACAGCTATAAAAGACGGCTGTAAAAGGCTGTAAAAGGCTATAGAAGGTTTGTAATCTGGAGGGTTCACAAAGGAGAAGTTGTTGCAGCCGCCATCTTGCAGCAGCCTCAGCCACCTCATGCCATAGAAGGTGAGGCTGTGGCTTGGTGGGCACCAAGAGAAATTCTAAGGGGCACTGTTGCATTCCTGAGCACCACATGGGTGAACACATCCACCTTCATACGGACTCTAAGCAGGTATTTGGCTGTGTTTATCCTGAGTCATAGGAGCATTGGGAAGCTGCTTTATACTAAGTCAGGCCAACTTGGACAGTATTGTTTGGCCTATCTGGAGATATTGGCGATTGAAGCTGACACCTCCTGCATGCAAAATGGGTACCCCTTCACAGAACTATGGCCTGTCATTTTAGCATCCAATCCAGTTCTTCTTCTAAAAGCAGCCGACTTCATCTTCAACCACACACTGAGCATGGACTTGTTTTGCCTGCCTGACCATGGCTGCTGTTGCAAAAACAAAACAGGCAGCTGAAAGAAAACTGGTCTCTGTCTAAAAATTAGGTGCTCTTAAAAAGGAAGTTCCTGGCTTTTGTGTTTCCCAGGTTTGTGGGCGATCGCAAAGCGACATGAAAACGAACATCATCCTGGAGTCTCACATCATCTGCTGCACACTGAGCACCAGTGGGAGCAGCCTGCTGGGTGCAGTATTCCAGCGGCTGGACTGTGACCCTCTGAGCTGTGTCATCGTGGACATGGTTAGTGGGGGATATAGGCACTACAGTAGCAAGGGCATATTTGGGGCAGGAGGATGGAGGGTGTCTTTAGTACCTTTTACAGATTGCAGAAACAGCCCTGTTCACTTTGGCTGCCTTGTTTTGTATTTATACAAATGTTTCCCCACCACCAGCACCCTCTTCTGATATTAAAAGCCCTCAAGGCAGCTTTTTTGTTTGATGTGTTTTGACTGTTTTTTTGTTTGATGTGTTTTGACTGTTTTTTGTTTGATGTGTTTTGACTGTTTTTAGTGGTGTTGCCTGCTTTTTTCCACTTTTTTATTTCAAGGCGTGCATAGGTGGTTTGCCAAAGGGGGGGGGGGTGGGCAGACGGGGGAGTCAGATCATTGCCAGTTTTTCTTTTGTGAAATAAGTATTTTCTTGTGTCCTTAACTGTTACTTACCGTATTTTTTGCTCCATAGGGTGCACCTAGGTGTTTTTTTTTGGGGGGGGGGGGGAATAAAGAAAAAAAAATACCCCCCCCATCCCGCTGGCTGTCTTGGCTTCCTCTTTAGCCACGTGCAACCTCTCCAGCTGGGAGAGGCTGTGCGCGGCTTCGTTTTTAGCCGTGGGGCTGGGGCGGGGGAAGCCCCCAAAACAGGTCCAGGAGCGGCGGCAAGATTGCGCGCAACCTCGCCGCCACTCCTGGAGCTTGCGGGGCTGGGGGCAGGGGAAGCTCGAGCTTCCCCCGACCCCAGCCCCCAGAACAGACAGCTTTCCGCAAGCCTTCCGAGCGCAGCGGGAGTTCCCGCCGGGCTCTGAAGGCTTGCGGATAGCTGCCTGAAGCCGGGGGAGCGCAGCGGGAGTTGGCACTGCGCTCCCTGGGTTTCAGGCTGTCTGAAGCCTGCATTCGCTCCATAGGACGCACACACATTTCCCCTTCAGCCCAAAAAGGTTGGGGACTCCTTAGGAACATAGGAATGTGCCTTATACTAAATCAGACCATTGGTCCATCTTGCTCAGTATTGTCCACACTGACTTACAGCAGCTCTCCAAGGTTTTAGGCAGGAATCTCTCCCAGCCCTACCTGGAGATGCCAAGGACTGAACCTGGGACCTTCTGCACACAAGACAGCTGCCTTCTGGAGGACATCATGTCAGCTACCCATGAGTAGCCTTAGGCAAGCCCCTCTCTGCAAGAACCTTTTACATACCGTATTTTTCGCTCTATAACACGCACCCGACCATAACACGCACATAGTTTTTAGAGGAGGAAAATCCGTAGGCATGCCACCCGTAGGCATTCCCTCCATAACACGCACAGACATTTCCCCTTACTTTCTAGGAGGAAAAAAGTGAGTGTTATGGTGCAAAAAATACGGTAATTACAGAAAGCTCTTTGAATGCTTATGGAAAATCGCTACATAAGTACTAAATAACATTTATGTCAGCGAAGCAGCTCCAGTCAAGCTCTAAGCTTGGGAGGCCATGAACCACTTGATCCAACCAGATGATCACCTGCTAATTCACCTGACCAGCCTAACCCTAATAGCATGTCACAGTGGGGAAAGCATCTCACCTAAATCCCTGATTGGCACTTGTTCTGTAGTGGTTGGTACCATGGGCCTGGTGTGTGCATGAAGACAAAAAGAGAGAAAGAGGAGGCGAGCTGCTGTGCTTACTGATTAAATGTATTTTTACTGTTGCTGCTCTATACGTTTCGGAGTACATAACTCCCTTCAGGAGCTTTAAATGCTTACAAATTCCTTAGACCCAGAAACACTCTCTTCTGTAAACCTGAGCTCAGAAAACAGCTCTGAATAATCTGCAAAGCAACCTTTTTTTCTTTCTGCACCTCTACAATGAATCAGGTTTACAGTTTGTTGTTGGGGGTAGCTTGCCTCCTCTTTCTCTGACCCTGGGCCTAATCACTACATTGAAAGCCTTCCTTTTGCTGTTCATCCAGCCCAAGTATGTTGGTGCTGAGCAGCATGCCCCTCATTGAAAATTCTTCCAGAGGAGTCATACCCAAAGATACCTGGGGCAGGAAGGGGTGAGCATGGAATTTTATAGAACTATATTAACAGCTTTATAGAATTATATGAACAGCTGTAGGCTGCCAAGACACGCTTCTCACCTGACAGCCTGATGCCTAAATTAAGTGTCCGCATTATAAATGTAGGCCATCAGTTGAAAGTACTCAGTCTTCAACCATGCAGGTTCCCAGTTGTACCATTTAGCGAAAGTTGACACCATCCCTAGCCCTGGTCATGAGTGCTTTGCACATTTTGAGGGTGGAAATTTTGACTTCCATGCCTAGGTATCTTAAATCTCAAGTTGAAGAAGCTGCTGCCACCCTTTAAAAACAGAAACAGAAAACCCCCCACACACTTCAGAATTCAGTTGCTGTAGTCCAGGGGTGGCCAACTCCCAAGAGACTGCGATCTACTCACAGAGTTAAAAACTGGCAGTGATCTACCCCATTTTGGGGGGTTCAGCCAGTGTTCTACTAGTCTTGTTTGCACGCTAACATTAAGATGTGTGGTTTAGCATTATGTGATACAGCTTCAGTTGATGGAACTTGTCGTTCCAACATTTTTTGAAGGCACCATCTGGGGTGGGAAAGCTGAACTATATCAAAGTAATCATACAGGGAAAGCAAATTGTATTGAAGCTGGAGGCAACCAAATAAATGTTGGAGAGCTAGGAATTTACTTTTTTTAAGCAAGATCCTTGAGTAGCTCCCTGCTATGGATTGGATCAAAAGATCCTGGCCTCTTCCCTTCCACCCCAGACTCCTGAAAACTGGATCCAGAGGGTCAGGGGAGGCTATTATGTCAGAATGGATGAGTTGCAGATGTGGTATAGCAGGATTTGATACAAGGCGACTTGTGCGGCGAGATCTTAAGATCTCTCTCATTTAAACTGGTCCCTTTGTCTTTTTAAAAGGCCATGCAGGCTTGTGAGGTTGAAACTATCATCCCACTCATTCATGGCTGCAAAAAGCTGGTCCTGGTTGGAGACCCAAAGCAGCTCCCTCCTACAGTTAAATCTATGGTGAGTATGTCAACAATTAAGGTGTTTTGACTATCCCAGAAAAAAAGTTGTAGAGCTGAAAACTGACAGGCTGTTTATAAGCATCTAATGACCCTGCTTTGGGCATAAATAAAGTAAAACATCTATCAGGTCCTTAATGGTGTATGAGCTGCCTACGGTGAAAATGATTCAGTTAGTTTATCGGATCAAATTATTTACACAATTCTGTGAGTTTCTGTGAAATCAGCCTGTGTGATTACCATGTTAGTAGACAACATCCCTTTTGGTTAAAAAGAAGTGTATATACCAAGTACTGTTTTTCTGGGAGACACTCCAATGGCTGGTAGGGCAGAGGCAAGAGTAGATAGGGCCAATGCTTTAAGAATGTATTTTTGTATATGTATATCAAGGGATATTCCCATAGCAGTAGTCTTTGAGAGACTTTTATTTTTCTCAAGCACCACCATTTCTCTTAGTTCTGATATGCTGCAAAGAGCATAAGGAGAGGGGAGAAGTTCCTGCACCCTCTTACGCTGCCATCTTTCCCACTTTCAAATAAATAAAAGATTGGGTTATTTTGTGGGACTGTTTCCCAAGCCTCTTGGGTAGCCCAGAATAGTTCACTCATTCCTAATCTCTAGTTCAAATACAGGTGAAACTCGGAAAATTAGAATATCGTGGAAAAGTTCATTTATTTCAGTAATTCAACTTAAAAGATGAAACTAATATATGAGATAGACTCATGACATGCAAAGCGAGATATGTCAAGCCTTTATTTGTTATAATTGTGATGATCATGGTGTACAGCTGATGAAAACCCCAAATTAACAATCTCAGAAAATTAGAATATTAAATGAAATCAGCAAAACAAGGATTGCAAATAGAGCAATATTGGACCTCTGAGACATGAGACCGAGCAATGCAGAAGAGCTGAAGGCTGCTGTTGAAGCATCCTGGTCTTCCATAACACCTCAGCAGTGCCACAGGCTGATAGCATCCATTCCATGCCGCATTGAGGCAGTAATTGATGCAAAAGGGGCCCAGACCAAGGACTGAGTACATATGCATGCTTCTACTTCTCATCTCTTGTTCTTTAATTGTTGCTGCCTTTGCTTAACCCATTCCCTGAAAGTTTTACTCCTCCTCCCCTTCCTTGCTTTGGCAGAAAGCTGAGGATTACGGCTACAGGCAGTCTCTGATGGGCCGACTCTGCAGACACCTGAATGGGCAAATCCAAGAAAAACACAGTGACAGGCTTCCAGTCCTGTGCTTGAGGACTCAGTACAGGATGCACCCAGAGATCTGCCTCTTCCCTTCCAATTACATCTACGACCATGCCCTGAAAACTGACCGGTGTGTAGACATCTTACTAATTTTTTTACCTTGCCTCAAGGCAACAGGCATTTCATGAAAAGGTGACCTAAGTGTGGACATCGGTTCCATATTACCCTGGAATTTTGGCTGGTGGTCAGGGATGGTGGGGGTTGTATTCCAGCAACACCTGGAGGGTCCTGCTTTAGCTCATCATATCTGGTGTGTTTGTGTGAATGAATGTACTTGCTCTGACACTACTGGTGAGTACTTAGTTGAATGAAAATTCTGTGCATGATCATAGGCCTCAAACCTGACTCTTTCCAGCAACCTAATTTGATACTTTAAGTTTTTTCTTCCATTCTAACCACTTTCTTGTTCTTTCTTTTTTAATATACTGTATATTAAAAATGATGGTGTTAAATTCCATCCATGTACAATTATATGTATTCAAGTCTCCAGGGCCAGATGAACTGCATCCAAGAGTATTAAAAGAACTGGCAGATGTGATCTCAGAACCACTGGCAGTCATCTTTGAGAATTCCTGGAGAACAGGCGAAGTCCCGGCAGACTGGAGGAGGGCAAATGTTGTCCCTATTTTCAAAAAGGGGAAAAGAAAGGACCCAAATAATTACCTCCCACTCAGTCTGACATCAATACAAGGGAAGATTCTGGAGCAGATCATGAAGCAAACAGTCTGTGAGCACCTTGAAAGGAATGCTTTTATTACCAATAGTCAGCATGGATTTCTGAAAAATAAGTCATGTCAGACTAACCTGATCTCGTTTTTTGACAGAATTACAAGCCTGGTAGATGAAGGGAATGCAGTGGATGTAGCCTACCTTGATTTCAGCAAGGCATTTGACAAGGTGCCCCATGATATTCTTGTAAAGAAGCTGGTAAAATGCGGTCTTGACTCTGCTACCACTCAGTGGATTTGTAACTGGCTGACTGACCGAACCCAAAGGGTGCTCATCAATGGTTCCTCTTCATCCTGGAGAAGAGTGACTAGTGGGGTGCCACAGGGTTCTGTCTTGGGCCCGGTCTTATTCAACATTTTTATCAACGACTTGGATGATGGACTCAAGGGCATCCTGATCAAATTTGCAGATGACACCAAACTGGGAGGGGTGGCTAACACCCCAGAGGACAGGATCACACTTCAAAACGACCTTGACAGATTAGAGAACTGGGCCAAAACAAACAAGATGAATTTTAACAGGGAGAAATGTAAAGTATTGCACTTGAGAGGAAAAAAAATGAGAGGCACAAATACAAGATGGGGGACACCTGGCTTGAGAAAAGTACATGTGAAATGGATCCAAACTACAAGAAAGAAGATTCCACCTAAACATTAGGAAGAACTTCCTGACAGTAAGAGCTGTTCGACAGTGGAATTTGCTGCCAAGGAGTGTGGTGGAGTCTCCTTCTTTGGAGGTCTTTAAGCAGAGGCTTGACAACCATATGTCAGGCGTGCTCTGATGGTGTTTCCTGCTTGGCAGGGGGTTGGACTCGATGGCCCTTGTGGTCTCTTCCAACTCTATGATTCTATGTGTCCAGAGGAGGGCAACCAAAATGGTCAAAGACCTGGAAACGATGCCTTATGAGGAACGGCTAAGGGAGCTGGGCATGTTTAGCCTGGAGAAGAGGAGGTTAAGGGGTGATATGATAGCCATGTTCAAATATATAAAAGGATGTCACATAGAGGAGGGAGAAAGGTTGTTTTCTGCTGCTCCAGAGAAGCGGACACGGAGCAATGGATCCAAACTACAAGAAAGAAGATTCCACCTAAACATTAGGAAGAACTTCCTGACAGTAAGAGCTGTTTGACAGTGGAATTTGCTGCCAAGGAGTGTGGTGGAGTCTCCTTCTTTGGAGGTCTTTAAGCAGAGGCTTGACAACCATATGTCAGGAGTGCTCTGATGGTGTTTCGTGCTTGGCAGGGGGTTGGACTCGTTGGCCCTTGTGGTCTCTTCCAACTCTATGATTCTATGATTCTATGATTCTATGATTCTAATTTTTAGTGAACGTTCCCTAATAGTTGCTGACAGAAATTTATATGGTGCTTTTGTCCATAAATTGTTCTGTTTAACCTCTTCAGTGTTTATATCCCAATTTAATTCCCACCAGCTTTTTAGATTTTGTTGGGGGCAAAATTGGTTCTCAATAAGTGTTTTGTATAAAAGGGAAATGCTATCTCTTATTACTATATTTTCATATTCTGTTAGTTTACTTGTAGCTTCATTTTTAATCTGTGTATTTGTAAGAAATGATCTCGGCTGATATCCTAACAGCCATGAAATTTGATTATTTTCTAAACGTACTTGCATTTCTGCTATTGTAAGAGGTTGTATAAGCCTCTGGATTTTTCTGTATAAGCCTCTGGATTTTTTGCCCTTCCACTGCTATTCACTGAATATGTTTGTCATGCTGTTTGAATATTCCCCTTCATGTAGAAAACGATGACATCAGGGAGAACAGTTTCTGTCATCCCCCACACCACCTCCCTGACATGCGAGTTTTCTCTATGTGGGGAACATCATGTGAATGATTATGTGACGGATAGTGTTTCCTCCTGCAGTGAAGAATTGAGCAAATAGACCTCAGCACACTGCTTTTTAAAAGCTATTATGATTTCTCATTGCATTATAGGTGGACAGAAGAGAGCCGATTCTCTTTGGAATGGCCCTTCCTACCGTACCTCCTCTTTGATGTTTTGGATGGCCAGGAAGAACAGGAGAGCAAGTAAGTTTTTCATTTATTTGCTTTGTGAATTTGTAGTCGCACTTTTCAAAGTGGCTAACAGGAGTAAAATAAAGAAACAAAATTTAAAATCCCACATAAAGCCAACACTGTTTTTTATTAATTACATTTGTTAGCTGCTTTTTACACAAACAAATCTCTTTTTTATAATATTTTTATTAATTTTCACCAAAAGAAAAATAGATAAACATTTCAACTTAACAAATTTTCTCATTTTTGGACTTCCATCAGCCATTCTGACAATCATCCGAATTAAACTTTTTAGTTACACATTTCCTGAATTTCCTGTTGCCTTTTAACATACCCATCCACACCTGTTTTTCTTTCTTACAATATTTCTTAAGTTTTTACAGAGCTTCTTTAAATGCCACTAACGTTATTTCGTTATCACTTATACCTCCCCAATACTCGACTAATTTTCCCCAGTCCTCGATAAACTTTTGATCTCGTTTGTATCTGATCTTCCCTGTCATTTTATCAAGTTCTGCATAGTCCATCAGCTTCATTCTCGACTCCTCCAAAGTAGGTACTTGTTCCTGTTTCCATCTCTGGGCCAATAATATTCTTGCCGCTGTTACTGCATATTGGAAAAGTTTACAGTCCTTTCTGTTTATTTCATTTCCTATGATTCCTAAAAGAAAAGCCTCTGGTTTCTTAGCAAATGTATATTTCAACATTTTTTTCAATTCTTTATATATCAATTCCCAGAAGCTCTTCACTTTCTTACATTCCCACCACATATGGTAAAAAGTGCCATCCTTTTCTTTACATTTCCAACATTTCTTACATGTTTTATACATTTTTGCAAGTTTTACCGGTGTAATATACCATCTATAAATCATTTTCATAACATTTTCCTTTAACGCAGTACATGCGGTAAATTTAATGTTTTCATTCCATAGTTTAATCCAATCTTTAAATTGTATATTGTACCCAAAATCTCTGGCCCATTGTATCATAACAGATTTAACTTCTTCATCTTTTGTATGCCATTCCAACAATATCTTATACATTTTAGATAAGATCTTATATTCATTATTTATTATTTCTATTTGAAATTTTGAATCTTTCTCTGTATATCCATATTCTTTAAGATCCTTTTTAAACAATTCAGTTATTTGAAAATAATGCAACCAATCATATACATACTCTTTTACTTCTTCATAGGGTTTCATTTTCCATTTCCCCCCTTCCTTAACAATCAAATTTCCATATGTAATCCAATTCCTTCTCATATTGATTTTTTAAACACTCATAACCTCTAATGGAGATAACCAGTGCGGGATTTTTGGTTCGAGTAGGTTTTTATACCTATCCCATATTTCTATCAACGATCTTCGGAAAATGTGGTTCTCAAAACCTTTATGGATTTTCTTTTTTTCAAGCCATAAGTAGGCGTGCCACCCAAATCTGTTATCAAATCCTTCTATGTCTAACAACTCTGTATTTTCTAATTTTACCCATTTCTTTAACCAACAGAGACATGAGGCTTCATAATATAGAATCATAGAATCATAGAATCATAGAGTTGGAAGAGACCACAAGGGCCATCAAGTCCAACCCCCTGCCAAGCAGGAAACACCATCAGAGCACTCCTGACATATACCCATAAAAGCCTTTTTTGTTGCTTTTAACCTCTCTAGCAAGCCTGAGTTCATTCTGTGCTTTAGCTTTTCTGACTTTGTGTCTACACGTGCTGGCTATTTGTTTGAATTCCTCTTTGGTGGTTTCCCCCCTTTTCCATTTTTTGTACACATCCTATTTTAATCTTAACTCAGTTAAAAGTTCTTTAGATAGCCACCCTGGCTTCTTTAGGCACCTTCCATGTTTCCGTCTCATTGGTATTGCCTGACGTTGTGCTTTTACTATCTCCCTCTTAACAAACTCCCAGCCATCATGAACTTCCTTTCCTTTTAGTATTACTGTCCATGGTATCTCACCCAGCACTTCCCTAAGTTTTATATACCCTTATTTTTCGCTCTATAACACGCACCTGACCATAACACGCACATCGTTTTTAGAGGAGGAAAACGGGGGGGGGGATTCTGAATGAAACAGTGGATGTATCATTTTTGTGCTTCATGCTGTGGCCACAGACATGTGATCTGATGGTGAATTTGGGGTGACCCAATGCAAAAATCCTGAGAATCCCTGTGGATTCATGCTTTGTAACCATGTTTTTGCACCATTGCAGCCCCAAGCAACAGTGGGTGCGTGATTTTTGGGGGGCAGGCTGTAGCCATGGACATGCTATGTGATCTGATGGTGAATTTGGGGTGACCCAATGCAAAGATCCTGAGGATCCATGTGGATCCATGCTTTGTAACCATGTTTTTGCACCATTGCAGCCCCAAGCAACAGTGGGTGCGTGATTTTTTGGGGGCAGGCTGTAGCCATGGACATGCTATGTGATCTGATGGTGAATTTGGGGTGACCCAATGCAGAGATCCTGAGGATCCATGTGGATCCATGCTTTGTAGCTGCATTTTAAGTGGGGAGGGAAGAAAAACACAGAAGGGACAAGGAGCATAAAAATGCAGGAGAGGGATTTAACGGGAGGGAGGAAAGAAAAGCAAAAGTCCCCCCACCCAAGCCAGCCCTCTCTCCACCTGCATGTTTTCTGGCTGCCTGCGAGGAGCAGGGAGAGGAATTAGAAGGAAGGACGCTCTGCTTTCCCCTCTGCTTGCCTGGGGATTTGCCTGCTCTTTGTTCCGTTTGAGCAAACACAGCAACGAAACAGAGGAGGGTGGGCAGTAAGACCCTGAGGCAGAATGCAGGAAAGCAGCAACTTCCTCTTTTCAGGTTTGCCTTCTCCGACACGCGATTTGATTTTTTACTGATTTTTGTTCCTGCGCTTGCCCTAGTCGGCTCCAGGGACCACACATTCGCTCAATAACACGCACAGACATCCCCCCTTCCTTTTTAGGAGAAAAAAATCTGCGTGTTATAGAGAGAAAAATATGGTAGTTTCAAGTCTGGCAGGGCGAAGCCTCCTCTTTCTTTAGCATCTGTTAATAACTTAAACTGAATTCTTGGCTTCTTACCCTGCCAGATATACCTTGAAATTACTCTTTGCCACTCTTTGAAGGTCACAGTCCCCTTGATTATTGGAATTGTCTGAAACAAAAATAACAATTTTGGCAGCACGCTCATCTTTATAGATGAAATCCTTCCCCACAACGATAACTTCATTCGTCCCCACACCTCCAGATCTTTCTTTATTCCGTTCCACACTGGTAAATAGTTATTCTGGTACAAATCAATATTCTTTTGGGTTATCCAAATACCCAAATATTTCACCTTCTTCACCACTTCTATACCCGTTTGTTGTTGCATTGTTCCTATCGTATCTTGATCCATATTCTTAGCAATTATTTTAGTCTTTTTCTTATTCAATATAAATCCTGCCACTTGACCAAATCTTTCCACCTCTATAAGTATATTTTTAACACTTTCCAAAGGTTCTTCCACCGTTAAGACCAGATCATTGGCAAAGGCTTTAACCTTATATTCATTCCGGCCTACTGCCACCCCTTTTATTACCTCATTTTCCCTTACAGCTTTTAGAAAGACTTCCAGGACCATGATGAATAACAGTGGCGAAAGTGGACACCCTTGTCTTGTACCCTTGGTTATCCCTATTTCTTCCATAATCACATTGTTAACAATCAATTTAGCCTTCTGTTCAGTATATATTGCCTTTATATATACACAAACAAATCTCAAAGCAACTTAACAGATAAAAACAATGAAAACTTAAAACACAATGTGTAATTTCATACACTTCTATCATGTCGCCTGTTTTCTAAAGTAAAAAGTCCCAAATGCTGCCACCTTTCCTCATAGGGGAGTCACTCCATCCCCCTCATCATTTGGGCTGCCCTTTTCCTGAACCTTTTCCTTTTTGAGGAGGCGACCAAAACTCTACATAGTATTCCAAATGCAGTCTCACTGTAGATTTGTGTAACTGCATTGTGATGTTGGCAGTTTTATTTTTCATTCCTTTCCTAATGTTTCCTAGCCACACACTGGCCATCTAATCCAGCCCTCAGAAAAAGCTAAAGAGCCCTGCTTAGCCCCCCACCCCAAGGGTCCCTCTCTCATCCTAGAGTAAGGAGCTCATGGCTGGTCTGCAATCTCTTACCATCCCCACCCTGAGCTATGAGAGTTGGGAGTCCCAACAAAAGGTGCACCACCCCTGATTTAGTCCTGAACTCTATTGTAGGACAGGAATGGGGAAACCTGTTTCCCTCCCAGAGGTGCTGTTATAAACCCAGATTGTTGCTGGACTACAGGTATATGGTGTCATCCCTGCTACATTTGAAAGGTCTGCTGTGTGGTGTGGAACTCTGGCTTGGTGGACAATTTGGGTAACTTGTTGTTGTTGTTGTTTAGTCGTGTCCGACTCTTCGTGACCCCATGGACCAGAGCACGCCAGGCACTCCTGTCTTCCACTGCCTCCCGCAGTTTGGTCAAACTCATGTTCGTAGCTTCAAGAACACTGTCCAGCCACCTCGTCCTCTGTCGTCCCCTTCTCCTTGTGCCAACATCCCCTTCTCCTTTCCCAACATCAGGGTCTTTTCCAGGGAGTCTTCTCTTCTCATGAGGTGGCCAAAGTATTGGAGCCTCAGCTTCACGATCTGATCTTTGGGTAACTTACCTGCCACAGATTGATTTGATCAAGAACATAAGAAGAGCTTGCTTGCTGGATCAGCCCAGAATCCCATCAAATCCCACATCCTGTCCTCACAGTCAGCAACCAGATGTCCCAATGGGAAGGCTGCAGCAATCATGATCTGGTGTTTTCCCACTTTCCACCACAATAAGAGCATGTGGCAGCTTTTGTGGCCATGTTCTCCTTAGCTGTTGGTGGGTGGGCACACTTAAGAGTTTTTTAAAAAGCTAAGATTGAAGCAATCTTTGAGGTCATCTAGCACTGTTCAGGGCACAAATATAAGATGGGGGACACCATCTTATATTACTAACAAGACATTGTTAGTAGTATGTGTCTTAGTAGATCACAAGCTTAACATGAGTCAGCAGTGTGATGCAGCAGCAAAAAAATATAATGATCTTCTAAGCTGCATCAACAGAAGTCTAGTGTCCAGATCAAGGAAAGTAATAGTACCACTCTATTCTGCCTTGGTCAGACCACACCTGGAATACGATGTCTCGTACTGGGCACCACAATTTAAGAAGGGTGATGACAAGCTGGAACGTGCAGAGCAGGGTGACCAAGAAGATCAAGGGTCTGGAAACCAAGTTTTATGAGGAACCATTGAGGGAATTTGGTATGTTTAGCCTGGTAAAGAGGAGACTGAGAGGAGATATGACCCTCATCTCCAAATATTTCAAGGGCTGTCCCATGGAGGATGGAGCAAGCTTGTTTTCTCCTTCTCTGGAGGGTAGGACTCAAACCAATGGCTTCAGGTTACAATAAAGGAGACTCCAACTATATACCTGGAAGAACTTTATGACAGTAAGAGCTGCTTGACAGTGAAATGGACTCCCTCAGGCGACTGTGGACTCTCCTTCCTTGCAGGATTTTAAGCAGAGGTTGGATGGCCATCTGTCATGAGTGCTTTAGTTGGAATTCCTGCATTGCAGGGGGGTTGGACTAGATTACCCTTGGGGTCCCTTCCAACTCTACAGTTCTTTGAGTGTATGTCCCAAAAGAACCTGTCAGGGAACTGACATCGGAGCAGAGGGGAGAAGCGAGGCTCCCGGACTCTGCAGGAGAGGGGAAGAGTAAGGGAAGAGAGAGAACGTCATCTGGGGAAGGAAGTTCAGGTGACACCAGGAAGAAGGGAGAGGCGGAGAGCAGCTCGGAGGTGAGGCTCCGAGACTCTTCCAGTGAAGTCAGTGAGGAGGATGGAGGACCACCACTCGGCACGCCCACTCTGCGCAGAAGGCTTCCGCGCAGAGAGGCGAGGCGGAGGTTGTCCGTCAAGGAATTCTTATGCTGGAGGAAATTTAGGAGACGCCCACTCACGGATTCTGCTAGCGACTGAGCAGCAGCGCCAAGGCTGCTCAGTCAGGGAAAGACACAACCAACCCTAAGCTGTTTGGAACAGCTAGAGGTTTACACACAAGCAACCCCAATTCCCGTGACAGAACCCTAAGAGAGAGAATCTGTGATAACTTTTAAAATGAGGCACACATCCAAATACAAGGCCTTCAGGACTTCCGGAGGCGGCGCGTTCAGCAATGGCGGTCCTCTTCAGCTGCTGAAGAGGGGCTCCGCGGGAAAGGGTCGTGCGCTGCGGCACAGCGACGATCCACGTAGAAAAACCACTGGTAGAGTGAGCCAGTGGCCGTGGGATTCGGCGGGCACCAGGAGCGACCTCGGAAACGCAGAAGAGACCCCGTAAGGGGTTTCGGAACGTGGAGGGGGTAGCGGTGCTGTGAAGCCATCGCTCTTTCCGCGGAAGTGAAGCCGCGCGGCTGCTGCTGATCGACGCTGACCTTTCTTCTTTGAACAAAAGAATTGAAACAACATACTCGTGAGTAAGAAATCCGAGGCTTTATTTGGACCTAATTTGGTGAATTTTGTCTGAAAGCGGGAGACGCTAAAAAGGAAGTCAGTCTTCCGGCTCTGTTTAAAGTACCTAGCAAAGACTTTTTAAAGCGGAAGCGTTGAAAGGAGTTTAAAGAAGTTGGATTATACCCTGCAAATTCGGATTTGCTTGATTAAAAGTTAAGGAAAGGCTAAAACTGCTATAAGTGGACAGAGACTGTGAACCCTCTTTCTATCTTTCGTGGATTACAAATTTAAGATACCCTGCTCTCGGGCTGGCCGGATACAAGGTAACACCAGACTGCGGCAACTGTGTACAAAAAGTTAAATGTTACATAGGGCTACTTTGTAAGCTGTAAAAAAGGAACTGTTGCATGCACCTTTGTAAAGAACTTTTACTCTCTGCAGTTAAATCTGAACTTAGAGGGCTCCCCCATTGTTTTGAACTTTATTCAACTTTTTTGTGGGAACTTGATGGTGGAAACTTTTCCTTCTTCTCCTTAATTTTTGGGGAGCTCCCCCTGCTGGATTGTGGAATTATTAGTCTCTGGGAACTGCCGGTTGTTTTGGAATTTTTTTGAATGGTTGTTTATTTTTCCTGGATTGCCTTTCCCATGGGATTTACAATTTGACCTTGATGCTTGGACAGCTGTGGAATGAGTGGCGCACCAAAAACAAGGGCTGCTAAGAAAGCAAAACAAACTGAACTTTTGCAATTAACTTTGCCTGTGCAGTCACGAAGATCGTCTGTCCCTATTGTGACAGGCCTGCAAGAAGGACAACCCAAGCAGCCAGCTTTTGGGGATATGGCTGCAGGAGGGCTAGACCCTGTCTCTAAAGAAATATTGGACCAGCTGGCAGCATTAAATAAGAAAGCTGACGAACAAGCAGCTAAATTTGAGGAACAAGCGGCTAAATTTGACCAGGTAACAGCTACAATCAATAAACTGACAGATCAAGTCGCTCAAAATACACAGGCAGTTGGCAATATTGAAAAGATCACAACAGAAAACCGAAAACTAGCACAGGAAGCAAATACAAAAGCAGACCAAAATAAAGAGAAGATAGAAGAATTAAGAGGAGAAGTAAGGCCACTGAGCAGACAGGTCACTGAACAGCAAGCGTTTCTGTCCATGGCGGAATTGAAAAACAGGGAATGCAATCTCAGGCTTAGAAATATCCCAGAAACAGAAAAAGAAGACTTGATCAGCTTTCTGACATCAGAAATATCCAAGTTCTGGGGTTTGGCTGAAGAGAAAGACTTTAAAATAGTTACCGCCTTCAGATTGGGAAGAGTGGTCAAGAAGGATAAACCAAGAGATTGCTTGATCATTTTGAGATCCAAGCAAGAAAAAGAGAACATACTCGGCCTACATTTCAAAAATTCATTGGTGATTCAGGGAAAGAAGGCAGAAATCTTCAGAGACATCCCTAAACAGTTACTGGACTTAAGAGCTACATATAAAGATTTGGCAAGTTTACTGAGAAACAACACAATCCCTTACAGGTGGGAATTCCCTCAAGGACTATCTTTTACCTTGAAAGAGAAGAAGGTAAGAATCAGAACAGCAGAGGAGCAAGAAAAGTTCCTAAACGATCACGGGGAGGACCTTCGGAAGGGAGTGGCAGGAGCCTGGCCACCTCCTTCGTTTGGTTTCAATCCGGTTCCACCTCCAGACAAAAACGACAAAGGAGACACCCCTACAGGCCAATAAATTAGCCCGAGATGTCTCTGCAGCTCCTTAGTTGGAACATTCATGGCGCAAATTCTCCCGAGAAAAGGAAAAAGATTTTTCATATATTGAGAAAAGAACAATTAGATGTTATTTGTCTTCAAGAAACACATGTGACTAGGCTCCACAGGAGAGTGTTAATTAACAAGAGACTAGGCCAAGCATTCATCTCATCAGACAAGGTTAAAAAAAGAGGAGTAGTGATATACGCAAAGGAGAGCCTAGCACCAAAGTTGGTCTTTAAAGATGAACAAGGAAGAATTTTGGCGATTGAAATACAATCACAAGGAGAAAAATTTTTGATAGTAGGAATCTATGCACCAAACGATGGAAAATCGGAATTTTACAAGAAGCTGCATGAGATAATGTTGGACTATATTGACTATACTAACATCATTTTGATGGGTGATATGAATGGAGTTGTCTCTACATACATGGATAAGTCACAAAATCAGAATTTGACCAAAGATGGCAGGCTTCCAAAGACTTTCTTTGAACTTACAGACAATATGGATTTGATTGATATCTGGAGGACAAAGAACCCTCTGGGTAAAGAAGGAACATTCTTTTCTGAGGCCCACCTATCGTGGACAAGAATCGACCAAATTTGGACATCTAGAGGACTGGCACCTAAGACAAAAAAAGTTGAGATCTGCCCTAAAACCTGCTCCGACCATAATGCCTTGAAAATAGACCTGAGACTTACACCAGCTGGATCCTTCAGATGGAGAATGAATGACTACCTGCTTAGAGATCAGGAGATTGTGAAGAAGGCCCAAAAAACATTGAAAGATTATTTTGAGATAAATTTGAATACTTCGGTGGAAAAGAAAACAATCTGGGACGCGAGTAAAGCTGTTATGAGAGGGTTTCTGATACAACAGAACACTATTAAGAAAAAACTCTGGAATGGTAAAAAGGATAAGATTTTGGAGAAGATAAGAGACGGAGAGAAAAAGTTGAGACTAAACCCAAAATCAAAAGAAGTTTTAAGAGAAATAAAATTCCATCAAGCACAATATGCCAAACTGATAAATCAAGAAATCGAATGGAAAATTAAACAGATGAAACAAAGATCATTTGAATCTGCAAATAAATGTGGGAAGCTGCTGGCATGGCAGCTGAAAAAGAGACAGAAATTGAACTTTGTTACCAATCTGGAGGTAGAAGGAGAATGTATTCAGAAACCAGAAGATATCAGAAAGTGTTTCCAGAGATATTTTAAAAAACTGTTTACTCAAGGACCCCAAGTAGAGACTGAGATAAAGAAGTTTCTAAAAAGTTATGGCCTGCAAAAATTAACACAAGATAAACAGACAGTCCTGAATTATAAAATAACACAACAGGAAATTGAAAGTGCCATTCAGAATTTGCAGTTAGGCAAATCTCCAGGTCCAGATGGACTTACCTCCAAATATTATAAGACACTGAAGGAATATTTGGCCCAGCCATTATTGGAGGTATGTAACCAAATTATGGAAGGGAAGGGGGCACCCGAATCGTGGAAAGAGGCATTCATCACTTTGATACCAAAACTGGAATCTGAAAAGACTCAACTTAGGAATTACCGTCCCATCTCACTCCTAAATGTGGATTACAAAATTTTTGCTGACATTCTAGCAAATAGACTGAAAAAAGTCTTAAATGAAATAATCCATAAAGACCAAGCAGGCTTTCTTCCCGGCAGGCATTTGTCTGAAAACACCAGGAACATTGTCGATGTTTTGGAGTTACTACAGACGAATTTGAACACGAAAGCAGTTTTGATTTTTATAGACGCCGAAAAAGCCTTTGACAATGTATCTTGGAAATTTATGAAGAAAAATTTGGAAGGGATGGGAGTGGGAAGGGCGTTCCAAAATGGTATTGAAGCAATATATTCAGAGCAAAAAGCTAAATTGATAGTAAACAATGTGGTGACAGAGGAGTTTAAAATTGAAAAAGGGACACGACAGGGATGCCCCCTATCACCCCTGTTATTTATTTCTGTCCTGGAGGTGTTGCTGAACCTGATTAGGAAGGACCAGCAGGTGGAAGGAATACAGGTCGGAGAAAAACAATATAAACTAAAGGCTTTTGCAGATGACTTGGTTTTGACATTACAGGAGCCAGAAGCTAGTGCAAAAAGAGCTTTAGAATTAATTTCTGAATTTGGTCGGGTGGCGGGATTCAAGTTGAACAAACAAAAAACTAAGGTTCTGGCAAAAAACTTGACACCTTCAGAAATAGATGGGTTCCAGAAGGAAACAGAACTAAACGTGGTAACAAAGGTGAAATACCTGGGGGTTAACTTGACTGGGAGAAATTTGAATTTGTTTAAAGATAACTACGAAAAATGTTGGTCAGAAATTAAAAAGGATCTAGAAATTTGGTCAAGATTGAAACTTTCCTTGTTGGGAAGAATTGCAGCAGTTAAGATGAATGTATTGCCAAGAATGTTGTTTCTGTTTCAAACCCTTCAGATCGTGGACAGAGTGGAATGTTTTGGAAAGTGGCAGAAGGACATTGCGAAGTTTGTCTGGCAGGGCAAAAAGCCCCGAATAAAATTTAAGATACTAACAGATGCAAAGGAAAGAGGGGGGTTTGCCCTGCCGGACTTAAGATTATACTATGAAGCTGCATCCTTCTGCTGGATGAAGGATTGGTTTTTGTTAGAAAACACTGATGTCCTAGATCTGGAAGGGTTTAACAATGCTTTTGGGTGGCATGCATATTTGTGGTACGACAAGGTAAAGTCTCACAGATTGTTTAAAAACCATATTGTCAGGAAAGCTTTATTCATTGTCTGGACTAAATATAAGGACTTATTCGAAAACAAGACTCCGAGGTGGCTATCACCAATGGAGGCAAAGGCCCCAAAAAGACTTAACATGGAGGTTGGCTGGGCAAAATACTGTGAAATAATAGAAAAATGCGGAGATAATTGGAGACTGATGAGTTTAGAAAAATTAAAAAATAAGGTGCGAGACTGGTTACATTATGCCCAAATCCAAGAGGTTTTTAAAAAAGACAAAAAAATTGGTTTCCAGGTGGAAAAATCAAAATTAGAGACAGAATTACTTGAACCTAAGACGAAAGTGCTTTCAAGAATGTATAATCTGTTGCTGAAATGGAATACTCAAGACGAGATAGTTAAATCAGCTATGATAAAATGGGCACAAGACATTGGATACAACATTATGTCTGAAGACTGGGAAAGGTTATGGACCACCGGTATGAAATTCACGGCATGTAGTGCCTTAAAAGAAAACATTATGAAAATGGTATACAGGTGGTACATGACCCCAGTCAAACTTGGAAAGATATACCATTTGTCTGACAATAAATGTTGGAAATGTAAGGAGGCTGAAGGAACATTCTTTCACCTCTGGTGGACATGCCCGAGGGTGAAGGCTTTTTGGGGAATGATTTACAATGAGTTGAAAAAGGTGTTTAAGTACACCTTTCAGAAGAAACCAGAGGCCTTCCTCCTGGGCATGGTGGGCCAGAGAGTGTCAAAAAAAGATAGAACTTTCTTTCTATATGCAACTACAGCAGCAAGAATCCTTATAGCCAAATATTGGAAGGCACACGAGTTACCCACGCTGGAAGAATGGCATTCGCAGCTGATGGACTACATGGAATTAGCCGAAATGACCGGCAGAATCCGAGATCTGGGAGAAGAGACAGTGGAAGAGGATTGGAAAAAATTTAAGGACTATTTACAAAAACATTATAAGTTATATGAATGTTGAGAATTTGCTAAGTTTTTGGGAAAAACATGCTTCAGCATCGAGATTGGTAAAGGAGGGAAATTAAGTTATGAATTTAAAAAGTATAAATTATAGACTATACAACTAAATGAAAATACAAAAACACATAAAATAAGGTATCAAATTGCTGTTTATTTTTATTGAAAAGAAAGCAGGGGATGGAAGATTTGGGGAAGTCCAGTTGATTATGAACATTAATTTGGAAAAGTGAATTTTCTTTTACAATTCTTCTTTTTTCTGTAAAACCGCTTTTGTTGTGCTGTTGAAGATGTATTTGACCCTGGGAAAAAAGCAATAAAAAAAAATTATTAAAAAAAAACAAATACAAGGCCTTCAGCTCATCCCTTTCTCCCTCCCCTTCTATTTCTTTCTTGTTCAGTTCCTTCATTAATCTCCAGGAAGTTAAGCTGGTAATAGAATTAATGAAGTTAATTAAGAGCAAAAAGAGAGACATCAGCTTTCGCAACATTGGGATCATCACCCCATGCAGTGCTCAGAAAAGAAGGATCCTGAGCCAGCTGGAGAAAGAATTTGGAGAAAATAGGTAAGAATTTCACAAGCCTTGAACGGCATTAAAATCCCTTTAACTGGGCCTCTTGATTCAGCAGAGTGTCAGTCAAGTTACTGGAGGTGAAGTTTACTCTCAATTGAATCATGATTAAGTTGTTGAAATACTGCATTCAGTGTGCAATAGGCTCTCCAGATGCTGCTGGACTTCAGCTCCCATCAGTCCCAGGCAGTATGGCCTGTTGGCAGCGATGATGCGGGATACCGTCCAGCATCATCTGGAGGACCATGGGTTTCTCATTCCTGGTGTACAAAAGCACTGTAAGTATCCCCCCTGTCTTCCTCCAAAAGTGATGTCGCTTGTGAGGCCTTGCATGCTGCTGCAGTACATCCCAAGCAAATGAGACTACGCTTGTGCGTAGTCATCCCTTGTTAGCCTTATCTCTCACTTCCCTGAACTTATTATTTAATGAAATAAAAACTTCCCTCTGTTGTTTCCCTGTTGCTAAAATGTACGGTACATTGTTGGTTCCCTGGGGCAGGGATCTTCCTTATTTGTTGATGGTAGTCGGTAAAGCGTCTGTATACTGATAGCTCAGCACAATATCCCTGTGGGATGTAATCCATTGGTGCAGTCAAATGCAACATTCCTTATTTCCCTAGCGTGGGCACAGGCAGGGGGACATCCAGTCAGGGTAACGTCCTCTTCCACTGGTGTGGAGCATCCCTCCCCTGCATGTGACCTAGGAGATGGGCATCGCTCTGGCTGACTCCATAAAAGTGCCGAGTCATGCAGCCATTTTCTCAGTCTTGTTTGTCTTGCTTCACTTGCTTTCTATTCTCTTGTTTATCTTTTATAAACAAACAAACACAACAAACATAAATCATAGCCTTATTGAAAATTACACTTATTAACTTTGTTAAGTGACTTCCTCGCTTCCCCTTGGTTGAATTTCATTGCATGTCCTTTTAACGGTTTTCCAAATCCCAATTCTTATGAAATTTAACTTCAACATTAACATCCTTAGATCCTAACTGTAATGGGATGATTAGCTGCTTGTGCGTAAAATCGTGCTCCCTCAGAGTTTGTGCGGCTCCACAAACCTCTGTGTGTGACAGAGCTCCTCAAACATGTCTGCTCTAGTCACTCGTAGAGTCTGACAGTGGCTGTCTGCGGAAGCGCTTCCAGCAAAGAAGCTCCTTAACGGAAACGCGTCTCCTGGACTCACGGCGTGACAGTTTCCGGCGAGGTGTGTGTCTCCCTATGGGAGACTCAGATACCTCCCCACTGTTCTCGCTGGAAGCGTCTCCGAGCCCTCCCTCCTGCTCGCATTCCCTCAGAGATCCACTCCTCCCCCTGCTGGTTCCTGCTTCAGCTGTTGAGTCTCTTTCTTCCTCCCTGAGCCCCTCCACCACCTGATGCTCCGATGGCAGTTCCCTGACATCCACCTCCCCTCCAGGGCCCCCCTCACCCCCTCCCATTTCCTCTCCTCTGGGAGGTGAAGGGTTAAAACCCCGAAAAGAATCTTCTTCATCTTCAGACGTCTCGAACAATTCCCTCCATCGATCGCCGTCCTGGCTCGCTGAATCCTCCGCCTCTTCGGAATCTGTGAACCCCTCCAACTCCTCTTCTTCGTCGGTGGTGGCAAAGTATTTCCTCCGGAACCTCGCTACAGGCTGAGGTTTACGTGGGAACCTCTGATGAAAAGTTTCTATTAAAACTTCGTCATTGACATCCTCTGCCCTAACCCAGGTGTTTTCCGACTCCGGTTCCCCTTCCCACATTACCAAATACTCTACTTGATCTCCCTTCCACCTGGAATCGAGGATCTCCGCTACATGGTAGCTGTGTTCCTTCTCCTCCATTGCTGGCCCCCTAGTGACCCTCCCTTCTCTGTCCCCTTTATACGGTGACAGCAACGACCTGTGGAAAACTGGGTGCAGCTTCATGTGGTTCGGTAACCGGAGTCTGAAAGCCACTGGGTTGACCTGCTGCATGACTTCAAATGGGCCCAGCCTTTTGGGTCTTAACTTCTTACAACCCCCTTTGAATGGCAACCCTTGGGTTGACAGCCACACCTGGTCCCCCACCCTAATGCTTTCACCTTCCCTTCTGTTTTTGTCTGCCTGCCTCTTATATTCCTCCTTAGCCCTGTTTAAGTTGAGTTGGAGCTGGCGATGGATCGCTTCCATTTCTTCAACGAACTGTTCTGCAGCTGGAACGCTCCAGTTCTCCCCTTCCCCCCCTGGGAAGGCTCTGGGATGGCACCCGTGATTAGCCAAAAAGGGGCTCATCCCCGTGGACACGTTCTCTGCATTGTTGTAGGCAAATTCTGCCAACGCCAGCTTCTCCACCCAATCATTCTCTCTGTCATTCACATAACACCTCAAATATTGCTGGAGAACACCATTAGCTCTTTCCGCCTGCCCGTTGGTTTCTGGATGACGGGCCGTTGAGAAATTAACCTCTACATGCAGTAAGCTCACGAGCTTCCTCCAGAACCTGGAAGTAAATTGTTTCCCTCAGTCTGAAACCACCCTCAAGGGGGCGCCATGCAACCTAAACACATTTTCTACAAACAATTTAGCTGTTTCTTCTGCTGTGACCGCATGTGAGCAGGCTATAAAGTGGGCCATTTTAGTTAATAGGTCTACCACAACCATGATGGCTGTTTTCCCTCTAGACCTTGGCAGATCAGTCATGAAATCTATTGCCACTGCTTCCCACGGTCTTTCAGGTGTGGGTAGTGGTTCTAATAAACCTGCCGGTGCCCGCCTCTCCCCCTTGGCTCGTTGGCATTGTTCACACCCTCTCACATACTCCCGCACATCTTCCCTGACCTTGGGCCACCAAAATTCCCTGGTAACCAGCCACATGGTTTTGTGTTGCCCAAAATGCCCTGCTGTGGGGCTATCGTGCAGTTGCTTGAGTACCTTCTCCCTCAATTCCCCTTCGGGTATATATAACGCTCCCTTGTAGTACAATGCCCCGTTTCTCTCCTCAAAACCCCCGGGTTTGTCTCCCTCCCTCCTGAGACCCCTGAGTTTGTCCTGGGCGTATTCATCATGCACCGTTCCCTCTACCAATTCCCTTTGCCCCACCAATGCCGCCCCACACACCCAGCGGTCCTCTGGAATGACATGGGTCTCTTCGGGTGCTCCCTCCCCCTCCAAATATTCAGGTTTGCGTGAGAGAGCGTCCGCCCTAACGTTCTCTGGGCCTGGCACGTAACAAATCTCAAAGTTAAATTTGGAGAACTCCTGGGCCCATCTCAACTGCCGTTGGTTGAGCACTCGCGCAGTTCTCCAATACTCTAGATTCTTATGGTCCGTGCACACTTGCACCTTATGTTGTGCACCAATTAGCAGGTGCCTCCATTTCCGGAAAGCCTCATGAATAGCAAGAAGTTCCCGGTCGTACACCGTGTAGTTCCTCTCGGATTTGTTCAGCTTTCGCGAAAAGAAGGCACACGGTCGCCACTCTGACTCCTCCTTCCCCGGCTGCAGAAGAAGAAGCACCGCCCCTATGGCTCTGTCAGATGCGTCTGTTTCGACCCTCAGCTTCTTTTGTAAGTCCACATGCAGAAGTTGTTCTTCAGAGGCGAAGGCCCTTTTCAGTTCCTCAAACGCTCGCTCCGCCTCCGCCGTCCATACAAACTTCTTTTTACTGCTGAGACAGTCCGTAATGGGCGCCGTCAGGTGGGCGAAGTTTCGGATGAACTTACGATAAAAGTTTCCAAACCCTAGGAACCTCTGCACATCCTTCTTGGTTTTGGGTGTTTTCCATTCCAGCACTGCCTGCACCTTGCCGGGATCCATGGCCAATCCCTTGTCTGACAGGCGGTACCCCAGGAATTCCACCTCCTTGGTATGAAACTGACACTTCTCCAGTTTCACCCACAGCCTGTTGGCTTGCAGCCTGCTCAACACTTCTCTGACGTCTCTCACATGTTGCTCCTCATTCTCCGAATACACCAACACATCATCTAGGAAGGCAACGCAATTCTTGTAGAGCAAAGGACCCAGTACGTGGTTCATAAAAGATTGAAAGCACGCTGAGCCTGCTTGTAATCCAAAAGGCATAACGAGATATTCAAATGCCCCCAAAGGGGTGAACATGGTGGTTTTCCATTCATCCCCTTTCCTTATACGTATCAGGTTGTACGCCCCCCTTAGATCCAGCTTTGTAAAAATCTTTCCCTTCCTCACCCTGGTCAAAATATCATCAATCCTGGGCATAGGGAAAGCCACTGGTTCTGTCACTGCATTTAACCGCCTGAAATCACATACAAGTCTCGGCTTGTCCGTGTGCTTTTTATCCACAAAAAACACTGGGCTACCCCCCGCTGCTTTGGACTCTCTGATGAAGCCTCTCTTCAGGTTCTTGTCAATGAACTCTCGCAACTCCTGCATTTCTCTGTCTGACATGGCATACAACTTGCCCACAGGAAGCTGTGCTCCAGGGAGTAAATTGATCTGGCAATCAAAGGGCCTATGCGGGGGTAGTTGGTCAGCTTCCTTCTCGCTGAACACGTCGCTGAGATCTGCATACTGTGGTGGTACCTTCACCTTCTCCATTACTTCAGTCCCTGCTAGGGTGGCTTGGGCCCCTGCTGAACCCTTTTCCCCTTTGCAGTGTTCTAAGCAATGTGCTGAACCAAAGGAAACCACTCTTTGATGCCAGCCCACCAGCGGATCATGTAGCGCTAGCCAGCTCATTCCCAAAATAATGGGAGCGCCTCCCAAGGTGGCCACATTAAACGCTATCAGTTCTGTGTGCCTTGCCACCCTCATTATCATTGGGACGGTCTGCAAGCTGACTCCTCCTCCCAACAACTCCCTGCCATCGATCGTGGTCACCTGCAGGGGGTTGCTTAAAGGGATCGTCTGTATCTGGTGTTCAGCAGCAAACTCCTTGCTCATAAAATTGCAGGAGCTGCCTGAGTCCAACAGCGCCTTTATTTTTAGGGGGTGTCCATTTTGCAGCTCTAGCGACACTTCAATCACTAGAGCAGGTTGAGGAGCTTCTGGCACGGGCACTTTCACTGCTCTTTGGCCTGGCTGCAGTGCCCCGACTGTGGCAACCAGGCGTTGGCTTTTACCTGCTCTGTTTCTCCCTGCTCTCCTCCCTCAACAGCTCCCACCATCCCTTGCCATTCCTTCCTCTGGGGGCAGACTCTGGCAAAGTGGCCTGGCTGTTGGCAGAGATAGCATTTCCGGGCGCCCTTTCCCTCCTTCTTAGCCCCCTCACTGGGTTTTGAAAATGCGCGCGCGCGCGCTGTTCCGATTTCCATCGGCTCTGCCGGCGGGAAAGCTGGCTCAGGAATGTCTGGAATGCGGAACTCCTTCCAACGTTCCCCTCTCCCTTCCCGCCTCTCCAAGGCTCTTGCCTCCTGACGCGCTCCTATGGTCAGCGCAGATTTGGTCAGCTGATCCATAGACACCGCCCTGGGGCTCCGGGACAGCTCGTCTTTCACAGCCGAAGAAAGACCTTCTTCAAATAGCATCTGAATGGGTGCCGCCGATAAATCCCAACCCAATCTGTGAACCAGCATGGTAAACTCAGTCCAGTACTCACGGACAGATCGGCTTCCCTGCTTGCAAGCCATTAGCTGTCTGCGCACCACCCCTTCCTCAATATCGCTGGAAAACATGATATCCATTGCACGAAAGAACTTCATCGTGTCCTTTAGGACGTCGTTGTGCGTTGCCATTAGGGGTCGAACCCAGTCCCGCGCCCCTTTCTCAAGATGCCCAATTACGAAAGCAACTCGCGATTCCTCATCAGGGAACTCATCAAACTGCACATTAATGGCATATTGCATCTCTGTCCTAAAGGCATGGTAATCCTTGGGGTCCCCCCCAAACTTCTGCACCAATCCTGGTACCTTTCTGGGGAATTGAGTGGCTCTCCCCTTCTTGTCTGCATCCTGAGCCCTTCTCTCCTCAAGCCTCGCCGTCTGCAGCGCAAGTTGGACTTCCAACGCTCGGTATCTTTCTTCCAAGCTTGGACCAGCTCCAACCCCTGCTCCTCCGGTTCCGGCTGGGTCGCTCATGATGCTTTCTCCTGCACAGGCAGCGTACAGAGACTGTCAGACTGCTGTAATGGGATGATTAGCTGCTTGTGCGTAAAATCGTGCTCCCTCAGAGTTTGTGCGGCTCCACAAACCTCTGTGTGTGACAGAGCTCCTCAAACATGTCTGCTCTAGTCACTCGTAGAGTCTGACAGTGGCTGTCTGCGGAAGCGCTTCCAGCAAAGAAGCTCCTTAACGGAAACGCGTCTCCTGGACTCACGGCGTGACAGTTTCCGGCGAGGTGTGTGTCTCCCTATGGGAGACTCAGATACCTCCCCACTGTTCTCGCTGGAAGCGTCTCCGAGCCCTCCCTCCTGCTCGCATTCCCTCAGAGATCCACTCCTCCCCCTGCTGGTTCCTGCTTCAGCTGTTGAGTCTCTTTCTTCCTCCCTGAGCCCCTCCACCACCTGATGCTCCGATGGCAGTTCCCTGACACTAACCTTATGGAATTAAACATATTAATTCATCACTTAACATAAATAAAATCCTAAGCCAATCAAGTATCTGTAAGCTGTTTTCAGTTAATTTAACTTAACAAATTTAACTAGATAATCATTAAATTTAATCCACTCTTCCTGATACTCCTCCTCCTTCTGGTCGCAGACTCTTCCGGTTAGGTTGGCTAGCTCCGAAAAATCCATCATCTTCATCTGCCATTCTTCTATCATTGGTAATTCTTGGGTTTTCCACTTTTTAGCTAACAAAATACGAGCAGCAGTTGTGGCATACAAAAATAATTTAACATCTTTCTTGGGCAATTCCAAACCTGTTATTCCAAGAAGAAAGGCCTCTGGTTTCTTTATAAATGTATATTTCAACATTTTTTTCAATTCATTATAAATCTTTTCCCAGAAGTCTTTCACCTTGGGACAGGTCCACCACATATGATAAAAGGTTCCTTTCTTTTCTTTACATTTCCAACATATATTGTCACAATTATGATATATCTTTGCTAATTTTACAGGAGTCAAATACCATCTATACATCATTTTCATTATATTTTCCTTTACATGCGGTGAACTTGACCCCTTTCTTCCACAATCTTTCCCAGTCCTCAAACATTATATTATTTTCTTCATCTCTTGCCCAATCTATCACCACAGATTTAACTTGTTCATCTTTTGTGTGCCACTCCAACAATAGCTTGTACATTTTAGATAAATTTTTATCTTTAGTATCCAACAACTCGGTCTCCAACTTAGATTTTTCATAAGCAAAACCATTTTTCTTATCCAATTTATACAATTCATTGATCTGGTGGTAATGTAACCAGTTTAGCTTATCTTTAACTTGATCAAATGGTTTTAATTTGTAACCTCCTTCTTCTATTAATAAATCATAATATCTCAACCATTTGGTGTCCATATTTAGTTTTTTTCTGGGCCTTTGCCTTCATTGGTGAAAGCCATCTGGGCGTCTTTCTTTCTAAGAGTTCTTTATATTTTATACAAACATTATACAACGATTTCCTAATTGCATGGTTTTTAAATGCATTATGGGCCTTTACCTTGTCATACCATAAATATGCATGCCAACCGAACACATTGTTGAATCCCTCCAAATCTAATAGATCTGTGTCTTCTAGGTGCATCCATTCTTTAATCCAGCAAAGTGCAGCAGCTTCAAAATAGATTTTTAAATCTGGCGGGGAAAATCCCCCTCTTTCTTTAGAATCCGTAACTAATTTATATTTAATTCTGGGTTTCCTCCCCTGCCAGATAAATCTAGAGAGTGCTTTCTGCCATTCTTTAAAGCATTTTGCATATTATCTATAATTGGGAGGGCTTGAAACAGGAAGAGCATCTTTGGCAGCACATTCATCTTAATCACAGAAATCCAGCCCATTAATGACCATTTTAAATGTGACCATATCTCCAAATCTCTCTTAATTTCATTCCATAATTTCTCATAATTATCTTTGTACAAGTTCAGATTTTTCCCAGACAGGTTCACGCCCAAATATTTAACATTTTTCACAAAATCTAGGCCCGTTTTTTCTTGTAATAGTTTTCTTTCTTCATTATCCAGATTTTTCTCAATTACTTTGGTCTTGCTCTTGTTTAATTTAAATCCTGCTACCTGACCAAACTCTTGTATCAGCTCCAGTGCTTTGACTGCACTGGAATCTGGATCTTGTAATGTCAGAACTAGATCATCAGCAAAGGCTTTTAATGTATATTGTTTTGAACCTACTGTAATACCTTTGACTTGTTCATCTTTTCTAATCATAGACCTCCAGGACTGAAATAAACAGCAGAGGGGAAAGTGGGCACCCTTGCCTGGTTCCTTTCTCAATTCTAATTTCCTCTGAAACCACATTATTTACAATAATTTTGGCTTTTTGTTCTAGATAGATCGCTTTAATACCATTTAAAAAATCATGACCTATCCCCATACTCTCTAAATTATGTAACATAAAACTCCAAGAAACATTGTCAAAGGCTTTCTCTGCATCAATAAACATTAACATTGCTTTACAACTCTCTTGCTTCTAACTTTTCCAAAATATCTACATTTCTAATGTTGTCTTTCATATGTCTTCCAGGCAGAAATCCTGCCTGGTCTTTATGAATATACTCAGATAAAACCTTATTTAGCCTGTTGGCCAGTACGTTTGCAAAAATTTTATAATCCACATTGAGTAGGGAGATTGGTCAGTAGTTTTTAACATTGGATCTATCTTGACCCTGTTTAGGAATCAGAGTAATATAAGCTTGCTTCCAGGTTTCAGGTGCTTTGCCCGCTCCCAAAATCGAATTAGATACTTCTATCAGAGGTTGAATGAGCCAGTCTTTCAATGTCTTATAATATTTCACTGACAGACCATCAGGTCCTGGTGTCTTTCCAAGTTGCATTGAATTAATTGCCTGTTCCACTTCCTGGTTTGTAATTAAACCTTTTAGTAGATTCTTTTTATCCTCCGGAATCTGTTGCAACCCATTAGTCTTTATAAATTGCTCGATTTTCCCTATATCTTCTTTATCCTTTTTATACAGTTGTTTATAATATTTGTAAAAGCATTTTCTAATGTCTGCAGGGTTCTCTACAGATTTTCCTTCTGCATCAATGTTTGTAATAGTACTTTCTTTTTGTCTCTTCTTTAGTTGCCAGGCTAATAATTTCCCATATTTATTTGCAGATTCAAAATTTCTTTGTCTCATCCTTCTTATCTTCCATTCAATTTCTTGATTTACTAACTGTGAATATTGAACCTGTAGGGCTTTAATTTCTTTTTGGATCTGCAAATTCTTTGGGTTTCCTCTAAGCTTCTTCTCTTTATCGTTTAGTTGTTCCATAATTTTATCTTTTGTCTCATTCTGTGACTTTCTCCTAATTGTGTTTTGTTGTATCAGAAACCCTCTCATTACCGCTTTGCTGGCCTCCGTTCCTTGATTCATATTAAGTTCAAAATAATCCTTTAGGGTTTTTTGGGCCTTATTAACAATTAATGAACTTCTCAACAGATCATCATTCAGTTGCCATCTGAAGGAGCCTCCCCAGGGCGTTTTCCAACAGGTTGCGGAACAACTCCAGGCACGCCTGGAGGATGCGGACCATTTGGATCCCTTCCATTTGCGATTCAGGCGTCATCATGGGACTGAAACTGCCTTGGTCGTGCTGGTTGATGAGCTTGCAGGGCAGCAGCTGAAGGAGGAGCAAAACGGTTTTCTTGTGTGTGTGTTTGTGGCTGATTAGCTGCTCTCCCTGTGCAAAGGTCAGAGGGGGCAGGGTTTCTGTTGAGTCAGGTGATTAGCTGTGGGAGGAGTTTATCAGAGCTTGCAGAGCTTGAGCGCACAGTTTGATCCATCTTTCAGATTTAGGGGAGCTAGTCTCAAACGTTTGTTGGGGGAGACCTAGGTTTTTTTGGGGGGGTTAATTGTCCTGTTTTCACGCTTTTTAAGATGGAGGGCCACTGTAGCCACCCCCAACGACACGTTTTCAAGATGGAGGGGGAGGGAACAGCTGCAGTCGCCTGCGGTTCCTGCGCAATGTTTGCCATCTTGCCAAAGGTTGCAGGCAGCTTTACCTGCAGCAATTGCATGTTGATTGCCCTTTTAAAAGACAAAGTCCAGCAACTGGAGGAACGTGTAGCTACGCTCCAAAGAATTAGAGAGCTGGAGCTCTTCTTGGAAGCAACAGAGCACACCGTCCCCACTAAGGAGGAGACAGGGGACTCCCCTGAGAAGGAGGATAGTTCACCAACACAGGAGCCAGATATATGGAGAAACGTGACTCAAATAAAGTAGGAGGCCCAGGGTTCACTCTGATTGTTTAGAAATACACAATCGCTTTGAGGTCCTCTCCCCTAGCATGGAAGACGAAGAGCAGACTCCATTTGAGGATCTCTCCCTCATTACAGTCAATCAGGTATATGAAGATGAGCAGCAAAGTCAGTCCTCAGGGAATGTGCAGGCGACCTTGGAACGGACAGCTCACGGAAGAACCCCGACCAAACCCAAGAGGAGGCGTGTAGTGGTGATAGGAGATTCCCTACTGAGGGGAACAGAAGCAGTGATCTGTGGGCCTGACAAGATGTCTCGGGAAGTGTGCTGTCTCCCCGGGGCTAAGATCCAAGATGTAACTGAACGACTGCAAGGAACCATAAAACCCACTGACAAATACCCCTTCCTCTTGGTTCATGTGGGAACCAATGACACTGCAAGCAATAGCCTCCAGAAGATCAAAAGAGACTACGAGGCTCTGGGCAGGAAATTGAAGCAATTAAATGCACAAATTGTCATCTCATCTGTCCTCCCAGTTGAACGACGTGGCCCAGGGAGAGAGGGAAAAATAGTGGAAGTGAACAGCTGGCTTCGCAAATGGTGTAAACAGGAACGGTTTGGATTCTTAGATCACGGACTGCAGTTTCTTGAAGATGGACTTCTGGCAAGCGATGGGCTGCACCTCACAAGGGTTGGAAGAAATGTTTTTCCAGAAATCTCAGAAACCTCATCAGGAGGGCTTTAAACTAACTAATGTGGGGGAGGGAGACAGTGCTCCTGAAGGTAGGAGTCTATCAATTGAAGATGATCATCCAAATGTCATAGACCAAATGGAGCAAACAGCACGCAGACCTAGTGGTGGGAGGAAAAAATCCTTAAATAAGAGACCCGGGGGAATGATTAATGGACTTCAATGTCTGTACACTAATGCGCAAAGCATGGGAAATAAACAAGATGAGCTTGAGCTCTTGGTACAGCAAACTAAATATGACATAATAGGCATCACTGAAACCTGGTGGGATAAGTCCCACGATTGGAATGTAATAATGGAGGGATACAATCTATTTCAGAGAAACAGACCAGACAAGAAAGGAGGAGAAGTGGCATTTTATATGTCAGGGATGTGTATACCTGTGAAGAGATCCAAGATTTAGAACCTCAAAGCCAAAGTGAGAGCATTTGGGTCAAAATTAAGGGAGAGAAGAATAACAGAGACCTCATTGTGGGAGTTTACTATAGATCCCCAAGCCAAACGGAGGACATAGATGATGCCTTCCTGGAACAGATGGCCAAGCATGCAAAAGGAAGGGAGATAGTAGTAATGGGGGACTTCAATTACCCGGATATTTGTTGGATGTCAAACTCAGCCAAGAGCATAAGGGCAAACAGATTCCTCACTGGCCTTGCAGGCAACTTCATTGTCCAGAAAGTGGGAGAAGCAACTCTAGGAAGGCACAAGTAAACCCCAGACAACCAATACTGGATTTTCTCTATAACATTGCTTTATTTATCAACAAACATGACAAGACAGGGAACATGCACTCAGTCATATACGCATCCATACTTCTCCCATACTCACCACTCTTCACTGAATGGGCCAGATTCAGTAAGAGTCACGGGTGACCAGATGCCAGCGCTGTCAAATGTCTGGCACGAAACTGAGGCTGGAGAGCTTTGTCATTTATACACCTAAGAGCATAAGGTCAAACAGATTCCTCACTGGCCTTGCAGACAACTTCATTGTCCAGAAAGTGGGAGAAGCAACAAGAGGAACAGCCATTTTAGATCTGGTCCTAACCAATGTTGATGACCTGGTTAGTGGGGTAGAAGTGGAAGGATCATTAGGCGTGAGTGATCATGCTCTTCTGAAGTTTACTATACAGCGGAAAGGAGCAGCCAAGCATACTAGGACTCAATTTCTTGACTTTAAGAAAGCCGACTTCATAAAACTTAGGGAAGTGCTGGGTGAGATCCCATGGACAGTAATACTAAAAGGAAAGGGAGTTCATGATGGCTGGGAGTTTGTTAAGAGGGAGATAGTAAAAGCACAACGTCAGGCAATACCAATGAGACGGAAACATGGAAGGTGCCTAAAGAAGCCAGGGTGGCTATCTAAAGAACTTTTAACTAAGTTAAGATTAAAAAAGGATGTGTGCAAAAAATGGAAAAGGGGGGAAACCACCAAAGAGGAATTCAAACAAATAGCCAGCACGTGTAGATACAAAGTCAGAAAAGCTAAAGCACAGAATGAACTCAGGCTTGCTAGAGAGGTTAACAGCAACAAAAAAGGCTTTTATGGGTATGTCCGTAGCAAAAGGAAGAACAAAGAAACAGTGGGGTGACTCAGAGGAGAGGATGGTGAAATGCAAACAGGGGACACAGAAAGGGCTGAACTCCTCAATGCCTTCTTTGCCTCAGTCTTCTCCGATAAAGAAAACAATGCCCGACCTGAAGAATTTGGAGCAAATGATTCAGCAGAGGAAACACAGCCCAGAATAACTAAGGAGATAGTACAAGAATACTTGGCTAGTTTAGATGTATTCAAGTCTCCAGGGCCAGATGAGCTGCATCCAAGAGTATTAAAAGAACTGGCAGATGTGATCTCAGAACCACTGGCAGTCATCTTTGAGAATTCCTGGAGAACAGGCGAAGTCCCGGCAGACTGGAGGAGGGCAAATGTTGTCCCTATTTTCAAAAAGGGGAAAAGAGAGGACCCAAATAATTACCGCCCAGTCAGTCTGACATCAATACCAGGGAAGATTCTGGAGCAGATCATTAAGCAAACAGTCTGTGAGCACCTAGAAAGGAATGCTGTGATCACCAATAGTCAGCATGGATTTCTGAAAAATAAGTCCTGTCAGACTAACCTGATCTCGTTTTTTGACAGAATTACAAGCCTGGTAGATGAAGGGAACGCAGTGGATGTAGCCTACCTTGATTTCACCAAGGCATTTGACAAGGTGCCCCATGATATTCTTGTAAAGAAGCTGGTAAAATGCGGTCTTGACTATGCTACCACTCAGTGGATTTGTAACTGGCTGACTGACCGAACCCAAAGGGTGCTCATCAATAGTTCCTCTTCATCCTGGAGAAGAGTGACTAGTGGGGTGCCACAGGGTTCTGTCTTGGGCCCGGTCTTATTCAACATCTTTATCAACGACTTGGATGATGGACTCAAGGGCATCCTGAGCAAATTTGCAGATGACACCAAACTGGGAGGGGTGGCTAACACCCCAGAGGACAGGATCACACTTCAAAACGACCTTGACAGATTAGAGAACTGGGCCAAAACAAACAAGATGAATTTTAACAGGGAGAAATGTAAAGTATTGCACTTGAGCAAAAAAAAAATGAGAGGCACAAATACAAGATGGGGGACACCTGGCTTGAGAGCAGTACATGTGAAAAGGATCTAGGAGTCTTGGTTGACCACAAACTTGACATGAGCCAACAGTGTGACGCGGCAGCTAAAAAAGCCAATGCAATTCTGGGCTGCATCAATAGGAGTATAGCATCTAGATCAAGGGAAGTAATAGTGCCACTGTATTCTGCTCTGGTCAGACCTCACCTGGAGTACTGTGTCCAGTTCTGGGCACCACAATTCAAGAAGGACACTGATAAACTGGAACGTGTCCAGAGGAGGGCAACCAAAATGGTCAAAGGCCTGGAAACGATGCCTTATGAGTTACGGCTAAGGGAGCTGGGCATGTTTAGCCTGGATAAGAGGAGGTTAAGGGGTGATATGATAGCCATGTTCAAATATATAAAAGGATGTCACATAGAGGAGGGAGAAAGGTTGTTTTCTGCTGCTCCAGAGAAGCGGACACGGAGCAATGGATCCAAACTACAAGAAAGAAGATTCCACCTAAAACATTAGGAAGAACTTCCTGACAGTAAGAGCTGTTTGACAGTGGAATTTGCTGCCAAGGAGTGTGGTGGAGTCTCCTACTTTGGAGGTCTTTAAGCAGAGGCTTGACAACCATATGTCAGGAGTGCTCTGACGGTGTTTCCTGCTTGGCAGGGGGTTGGACTCGATGGCCCTTGTGGTCTATTCCAACTCTATGATTCTATGATTCTATCTCCGGTGGGCTAGGGACAGAGGTGAAAGCTGTTTCCTAGTTCTCCTGGATCTCTCAGCGGCCTTTGACACCATCAACCACGACATCCTTCTGGACCGTCTAGAGGGGGTGGGAGCTGGGGGCACTGTTAGACAGTGATTCCTCTCCTTCCTCCTGGGCCGTGTTCAGAAAGTGGAGTTAGGGGATGGATGTTCGGACCCCTGGGCTCTCACTTCTGAGGTGCCTCAGGGTTCCGTCCTCTCCCCCATGTTTTCTAACATGTATCTGAAGCCTCTGGGAGAGATCATCAGGGGGTTTGGTCTATGTGTTCATCAGTATGCGAATGTTACCCAGCTCTACCTCTCTTCCAAATCAGAACCAGTGAAGGCAGCGAAGGTCTTGTGTGAGTGTCTGGAGGTGGTTGCAGGATGGGTGGCGGCTAACAGATTGAGGCTGAATCCTGACAAGACAGAAGTACTGTTTTGGGGGGGACAGGGGGCAGGTGGGTGTGGAGGACTCCCTGGTTTTGAATGGGGCAACTGTGCCCCTGAAGGACCAGATGCGCAGCCTGGGAGTCATTTTGAACTCACAGCTGTCCATGGAGGCGTCGGTCAATTTTGTGTCCAGGGCCGCTGTCTACCAACTCCACCTGGTACGCAGGCTGAGACCCTACCTGCCCGCGGACTGTCTCACCAGTGTGGTGCATGCTCTGGTTATCTCCCGCTTGAACTATTGCAATACCCTCGGCTACCTTTGAAGGTGACCCGGAAACTGCAATTAATCCAGAATGCGGCAGCTAGACTGGTGACTGGTAGTGGCCGCCAGGAGCATATAACACCAGTCTCTTTTTCTTTCTTTCTTTTTTGAATTTTTTTTATTAACAATTTCAACATAGCAAATTATCAAAACAAATCATCTTCCTTATTCCCCCCCCCCATTTTTCCCCTCCCACCTTCCCAACAAACCCTCCCTCACTCCCTCACCCCTACGACTTCCCTCAGCTCCTCTCTGATTTCTCATCCAGTGTTAACTTTTGCATATTATAAAACTGTATACATCCTTATATTATCTATCTTCTATGTTATCCCTCAATAAATTTGTGTATGTTTATTCAAAACCTGCCAGGGAGTCCAATTCATTTTGTTGTTTTTTTAAGTAATTTGTAAAAGGTTCCCATTCTTCTTTGAAGTCACAGTTGTCCTTGTCTCGTAGTTTGCATGTCAATTTCGCCAGTTCTGCATAGTTCATCAGTTTCTCTTGCCACTGGTCTTTTGTCAGGATTTCCTCATTCTTCCATCCTTGTGCAATCAAGACTCTTGCCGCTGTTGTCACATACATAAATAAGTTATTTCTTTTCATTGGCAGGTCTTTCCCTACAATCCTTAACAAAAGTGCTTCTGGTTTTTTTACAAATGTTAATTTAAACCTTTTCTTCAACTCATTATATATCATTTCCCCAAAATTTTTAATTTCTCTACATTCCCACCGCATTTGGTAAAAAGTCCCTTCTATTTCTTTACACTTCCAGCATACATTTGACCCGGTTTTATACATTCCTGCAATCTGTACTGGTGTTATATACCATCTATACATCACTTTCATACAATTTTCTTTCAAAAGAGAACAGTCTGTAAATTTTAAATCTATTCTCCACAATTTAACCCAATCTTCAAATTGTATATTATGTCCTATATCTTGTGCCCATTTGATCATGACCGATTTCACCTCATCTTTTGTTTCCCATTCTAGCAGAATACTATATGCACCGTTCAGCAACTTCACTTTTCCTTCTATCACTTCCTTTTGAAATCTAGATGTAGTATAACTAAATCCTTTCTTGTTGTCTTCTTTGTATATCTTGTGTAATTGCCTGTAATGTAACCAACTCTGAAAATGATCTTTTATTTCCTCATACTCTTTTAGCTTCCATTTTCCTTCTCGGTCCTTTAGTAAATCACTGTATGTAAGCCATTTTCCTTTTTTACCAAGTGGCTTGAGCAGCAAAGCTTCAAGTGGTGAGAGCCACCAAGGTGTCTTCTGTTCTATTAAATCTATATATCTCTCCCAAACCCTCATTAATGATTTCCTAATTATATGATTATAAAATCCTTTGTGTACTTTTCCTTCCCCATACCATAGATATGCATGCCATCCGAATTTATTATCATGACCTTCCAAATCCAATGCTTCTTGCTTTTCCAGCTTTATCCAGTCCCTAATCCATACCAAACATGCAGCCTCATAATACAATTTAAGGTATGGGAGGGCAGGCCAAACCGCCTCTTTCTTTTGTATCTGTAAGTAACTTATACTTTATCCTTGGCCTTTCCCCCCCCCCCCCGATAAACTTTGAAATTTCCTTCTGCCATTTTTTAAGGCAATCATCTTTTACCATTACTGGGACTGACTGGAACAGAAATAGCATTTTTGGCAAAACATTCATTTTTACCGCTACTATTTTTCCTAGCAGGGAGAAGTTCATTCTGCTCCATAATTCTAAATTTCTTTTTATCTCAAGCCACACTTCTTCATAATTATCTTTGTAAATATTTATGTTTCTTGATGTTAACCATATCCCTAAATATTTGACCTTCTTATGGATTTCTATCTCGATATTTTGCTCCAACTCTTTTTTCTCTTCTTCCTTCAAACTTTTGACTAATAATTTAGTTTTATTCCTATTTACTTTAAATCCTGCCACTTCCCCAAATTTTGAATCCTTTCTATAACTCCAGGGAGAGAATTTTTTGGACATATAACACCAGTCTTGAAAGACCTACATTGGCTCCCAGTATGTTTCCAATCACAATTCAAAGTGTTGGTGTTGACCTTTAAAGCCCTAAACGGCCTCGGCCCAGTATACCTGAAGGTGCATCTCCACCCCCATCGTTCAGCCCAGACACTGAGGTCCAGCTGCGAGGGCCTTCTGCCGGTTCCCTCACTGCAAGATGTGAGGTTACAGGGAACCAGGCAGAGGGCCTTCTCAGTGGTGGCACCTGCCCTGTGGAATGCCCTCCCATCAGATGTCAAGGAAATAAACAACTATCTGACTTTTAGAAGACATTTGAAGGCAGCCCTCTTTAGGGAAGTTTTTAATGTTTGATGTTTTATTCTGTTTTTAATCTGTTGGGAGCTGCCCAGAGTGGTGCCCATAATAATCTAATGCGACCCTGCAGAAACCAGGCTCCCTGGTTTACTGAGGAGCTCCGGAAAATGAAGCGGGACCTCAGACGGCTAGAGCGAGTATGGCAGGGTGCCTGCGGCGGAGCCTCAAGAACATCTTATAGGGTTTTTATGAAAACCTATGAGATGGCAGTGAAGGCCGCTAAGAAGTCCTACTTCTCGGCCTCCGTTGCATCCGCTAGCTCTCGCCCGGCGCAATTATTTAGTATAATTAGGTCTTTAACGTCCCTCGAGGGACAGCCAAATTTAAATAACAATTTGACACACAGCTGTGAGGCATTTGCGAGCTTTTTTGCGGAGAAGGTCCTGTTGCTCCACTGTGACCTCCCTGCCAATTTGGATACAATAATGGAACTGGAGCACAGCAGCTGAGCGCACAACCAATAAATGTGCCCAAACCAGATTCTCCAAGAGCAGCAATTGCCATTGAGGTGGTGCTTGAACTCCCAAATGGGCACCCAGTGAAGGTTCAAGGTATGCTGGACTCAGGAAGCTCATGCAATTTTTTTAGCAGGGACTTTGCCTTAGAGCATCAGCTTCACCTGCTACCTCTGGATGCACCTCTGCAAGTCACCACCATTGATGGGAGGGAACTGATTGGGGGGAAGTTACGCACCAGACCCCACCTATGAGAATGAGAGTGTCCAGGCACTCAGAGACAATTGCCTTCCACGTTGCCTCATTAGCGGGTCCCCCGATAATCTTAGGGATGAGCTGGTTAGCACAACATGATCCGGTGGTGGCGTGGCATCAGAGGACCGTCAGCTTTGGGTCTGACTACTGCTTGCAGCACTGCCTAGGAGGGGAAACGCCAAGGATGAGCGTAGCCCGAGTGGCAAGCACTGCAGTGGAGGGTAAAGGGAAGGTGCCACCGCAATATGCTGATCTGAAGGTTTTTAGTGAAAAGGAGGCAGATAGACTGCCACCCCACAGGCCGTTCGATTGCCAGATCAATTTGCTCCCTGGGGTGCAGCTGCCGGTGGGTAAGCTGTATGCCATGTCAGACAGAGAGATGAAGGAGTTACGGGACTTTATCGACAAGAACCTAAAGAGAGGGTTTATAAGAGAGTCAAAAGCAGTGGGGGGCAGTCCAGTATTTTTTGTGGACAAAAAGGACACTGATAAACCGAGGCTGGTCGTGGACTTTAGGGGGGTAAATTTGGTGTCAGAACCTGTGACTTTCCCTATGCCCAGAATTGACGACATTCTGACGAGAGTGAGGAAGGGAAAGATTTTCACCAAGTTGGACCTTAGGGGGGCTTACAACTTGATCCGGATGAGAGAAGGAGATGAATGGAAGACCACCATGTTCACACCCCTGGGGGCCTTTGAATATCTCGTTATGCCTTTCGGATTACAGTCAGGCTCCGCCTGTTTTCAATCGTTCATGCACCACGTGTTGGGGTCTCTGCTTTACAAGAACTGTGTAGCATTCCTGGACGACGTCTTGATTTATTCAGAAAATGAGCAACATGTGAGAGATGTCAGGGAAGTGCTACAATGTTTGCAGAAACACCAGTTGTGGGTCAAGCTAGAGAAATGTCAGTTTCATGCCCGAGAGGTGGAGTTCCTGGGGTACATGCTATCTGACAAAGGCTTAGCAATGGACCCAAGCAAGGTGCAAGCAGTATTGGAGTGGAAGACCCCAAAGACACGAAAGGATGTGCAGAGGTTCCTAGGTTTTGGCAATTTCTACCGGAAGTTCATCAAGAACTTCGCACACTTGACGGCCCCAATCACGGACTGTCTCAGTAGTAAAAGAAAGTTTGTGTGGACGGAGGAAGCCCAGCAATCCTTTGAAAGATTGAAGAAGGCATTCGCGTCGGAGGAACAATTACTACATGTGGATTTGGAGAAACCAATGAGGGTGGAGACGGACGCGTCAGACAGAGCCATCGGGGCGGTTCTGTTGCAGCCAGGACGGAACCAGCAAGAATGGAAACTGTGCGTTTTCTTCTCGAGGAAGCTGAGCAAGTCGGAACAAAACTACACCGTGTACGACCGAGAACTGCTAGCAATTTACGCCGCCTTTCGTCGGTGGCGCCATTTGCTGATAGGGGCGCAGCATAAGATCCAGGTCTGCACAGATCACAAGAACTTGGAATATTGGCGGACAGCACGGGTGCTCAACCAGAGACAAATTCGCTGGGCGCAGGAGTTTTCCAAGTTTTCTTTCGAAATCCAGTATGTGCCCGGCAAGCAAAACGTGAGAGCAGACGCTCTTTCGCGGAAACCAGAGTACTTCAAAGGAGAAGGGCCGCCGGAGACCCGCCACGTCATACCTGAGGACCGATGGGTGTGTGGGGGTACTCTAGTGGGCACGAGAGAACTGGCAGGACTCACTAGGGACGATGAATTCGCCCGGACCAAAATCAGGGAACTCCAAGAGGGGAGGGGAGCACCAGAGGGGTTTGAAGAGAAGGAAGGGGTGTTGTACTACAGGGGGGCGATGTACGTACCGGGGGAGGCTCTAAGAAGAAGGGTTCTCAAACAACTACATGACACCCCCACAGCGGGACATTTTGGGCAACACAAAACCATGATGCTGGTGACCCGACAATTTTGGTGGCCACGGGTGAGGGAAGATGTACGTGAATATGTAAGAGGGTGTGACCGCTGCCAGAGGGCCAAAGGGGAACGCACGATGCCAGCAGGTTTGCTGGAACCCTTACCCACGCCAAACAAACCCTGGGAGGTGGTGTCAATTGATTTCATGACGGATTTGCCCAAATTGAGGGGAAAAACAGCAGTGATGGTAGTAGTAGACTTGCTAACCAAAATGTGCCACTTTATCGCCTGCTCCCATGCGGTGATGGCGGAAGAAACGGCACGGTTGTTTGTAGAACACATTTTTAGGCTGCATGGCGCCCCCTTGAGGGTTTTATCTGACCGCAGAAAACAATTTACTTCCCGGTTCTGGAGGAAGCTCATGAGCCTACTGCAAGTCGAGGTCAGCTTCTCGACAGCGAGACACCCAGAAACCTATGGGCAGGCGGAAAGGGCCAACAATGTACTCCAGCAATACTTACGCTGCTACGTTAGCGAAAGGCAGAATGATTGGGTAGAGAAACTAGCGCTAGCAGAATTTGCGTACAATAATGCTGAACATGTGTCCACCGGTATGAGCCCCTTCTTGGCCAATTATGGGTGTCATCCCAGGGCATTCCCGGGCAATGAGGAACAGAGCTGGAGTGTGCCTGCGGCTGAACAGTTTGTGGAAGAAATGGAAGCGTTACATCAACAGCTCAAGATGAACCTAGAAAGGGCTAAAGCCAGTTACAAGAAGCAAGCAGATAAACACCGGAGGGAAGGGGAAACCATTAGGGTGGGGGATCGCGTGTGGTTGTCCACTCAAGGGTTACCCTTTAAGGGAGGGTGCAAGAAGTTGCAGCTCAGAAGACTGGGCCCGTTTGAAGTTATACAACAGATAAACCCAGTGGCGTTCAAGCTCAGGTTTCCCAACAACATGAAAATACATCCCGTGTTCCACAGATCCTTGCTCTCACCACACAAAGAGGGGCGGGAATTCGAGGGGCGGGAGGTAGAAGTCTTGCCACAACCACAGGTAGAAGAGAGGGAACACCAGAGCTCGGGCACAGAGATAGTGGATTCAAGGTGGCGAGGGCGGCAGGTGCAGTACTTGGTGGCGTGGGAAGGAGAGCCCTGGTCGGAAAACACGTGGGTGCCGGCAGAGGCAGTTGGCGATGAGCATATGGTGGAAGTGTTCCACCGACGGTTCCCAGATAAACCCAAGCCCTTAGAGCGATTCTGGGAAGAACAGTTCAGCACCACGGAGGAGGAAGAGAGTTTCGAAGGGTTTTCAGAATCCGAAGAAGAATCGGATTGGGAGAGTCATTCCTTGGGTGGGAACCTTAGCAGGTGGGAAGAGGTGTTCACACCCACAGATGAGGAGGAGAGCTGTTTCAGGGGGTTCCTTGGCTCGCCGACCAGAGAAGAGGCCGCAACAGAGCACCCGGGTTGGAGGGGGAGTGAAGGGGGCCCTGGGAGGGAGGTGGATGTCAGGGAACTGCCATCAGAGGCACGGGAGAAGGAGAGGGTCTCTGATTCTGCAGGGGAAGGTCCAAGCACTAGAGGGAGACTTAGCCGGGAAGAAGGGGAAGAGAATGAGTGTAACACCAGGGATCCAGGAGAGCAACAGGACAGGGAGGTGCAGGGGCTCCAGGACTCTTTGTTGGAAGTTAGCGAGGAGAGCCCAAGCACCCCGCTGCCCACGCCCACCCTGCGCAGGAGACTCCCGCGCAGTGAGAGGCGGAAACAATTGGGCGTCAAACAACTCTTATGTTGGCAACGCTTTAAGAAACGCCCACAGACAGATTCTACAAGTGACTAAGGGCAGCCATGCTAATATGGGCTGCGTAGTCCGGAGGGTTTAACCAGGCAATCCAATGCTCAAACGGAGCAGGATTACGCACGAGTAACTCCCAACCACTACATTAATGTTCGTTTGCAAAAGTTCCAGGATGTCAATAATGCTCCTTGTATTGTCAAACAAATGTCTACCTGGGAGAAAACCTGCCTGATCTTTGTGAATCACTTCGTTTAACACTCTTTTAAATCTATTTGCCAAAATGTCTGCAAAAATTTTGTAATCCACATTTAGGAGAGAGATGGGACGGTAGTTCTTAAGTTGTGTCTTCTCCATTTCCGATTTAGGTATCAATGTGATGAAAGCTTCTTTCCACGATTCCGGTGCCTTCTTCCCCTCAATAATCTCATTGCAAACCTCCATTAATGGTTGTGTCAAATAGTCTTTCAGTGTCCTATAATACTTGGAGGTTAGCCCGTCTGGCCCTGGAGATTTGCCCAGTTGCATATTCTGAATCGCACCTTCAATTTCTTGTTGTGTTATTTTATAATTCAATATTGTCCTATTTTCTTGAGACAATTTTGATAATCCATTTGTTCTCAAGAATTGGTCTATCTCAGTCTCTTTTTGCAGCCCTTGAGTGTAAAGTTGTTTAAAATATCTCTGGAAACACTTTCTAATCTCCACAGGATTCTGAATATTTCTCCCTTCAATCTCTAGGTTAGTGACCGTGTTCAATTTTTGTCTCTTTTTCAACTGCCATGCTAGCAGTTTTCCACATTTGTTTGCCGATTCCAATGTCCTTTGTTTCATTAACTTAATTTTCCACTCAACTTCCTGGTTTATCAGTTTAGAATATTGCGATTGATAAAGTTTAATTTCTCTCAGAATCTCCTGTGACTTTGGTTTCGATCTTAGCTTTTTCTCACATTCCTTTATTTTCTCCAAAATCTTGTCCTTTTTCTCATTCTGTGCTCTTTTCCTTATCGTATTCTGTTGTATCAGAAACCCCCTCATAACAGCTTTACTTGCGTCCCAGATTACTCTTTTTTCCACTGCGGTGTTAAAATGTATTTCAAAATAGTCCTTCAAAGTCTTTTGGGCCTTCTGAATAATCTCCTGGTCTCTTAACAAGGTGTCATTCATCTTCCATCTAAAGGAGCCGGTTGGAGTTAGTCTCATATCCATCTTTATTGCGTTATGGTCGGAGCAGGTTTTTGGGCAGATTTCCACCTTTCTGGTCTTAGGGGCCAGTCTTCTAGTTATCCATATTTGGTCGATTCTTGTCCATGTCAGTTGGGCTTCAGAAAAGAATGTTCCTTCTCTTCTCTTGAGAGCCAGTGTGGTGTAGTGGTTAAGAGCGGTAGTCACGTAATCTGGGAAACCGGGTTCGTGTCTCCGCTCCTCCACATGCAGCTGCTGGGTGACCTTGGGCCAGTCACACTTCTGTGAAGTCTCTCAGCCCCACTCACCTCACAGAGTGTTTGTTGTGGGGGAGGAAGGGAAAGGAGAATGTTAGCCGCTTTGAGACTCCTGAAGGGGAGTGAAAGGCGGGATATCAAATCCAAACTCTTCTTCTTCTTCTTCTTCCCAGGGGGTTCTTTGTCCTCCAAATATCAATCAAGTCGATATTGTCTGTAAGTTCAAAAAAGGTTTTAGGTAGTCTGCCATCTTTTGTCACACTTTGGTTTTGTGCCTTATCCATGTTTGTAGATACCACCCCATTCATATCCCCCATCATAATGATGTTGCTATAGTCTAGATAGTCCAGCATTGTCTCATGCAGTTTCTTGTAAAATTCCGATTTCCCCTCGTTCGGTGCATAAATTCCCAATATCAAAAACTTTTCTCCTTGTGTTTGTATTTCAATTGCCAAAATTCTTCCTTGCTCATCTTTAAAAAGAAATTTTGGTGATAGGCTCTCTTTTGCATATATCACCACTCCTCTTTTCTTAACTCGATCCGATGAAATAAATTCTTGGCCTAGTCTCTTATTAATTAGCACTTTTCTGTGGAGCCTAGTCACATGTGTTTCCTGCAAGCAAATAATGTCCAATTGTTCTTTCTTTAATAAATGAAATATCCTTCTCCTTTTTTCCGGGGAGTTACAGCCATTAATATTCCAACTAAAGAGCTGCAGAGACATCCTGGACAAATCTGTTATTCCTTTGGTGGTGGCGTCTCCTTCTTCTGGTCTTCAGGCCCCAAAGGTGTAGGTACAGGCAATGGCCCAGACCCTGGAATTCCTACAATCCCTTTCTGAAGGTCTTCTCCGTAGTCACTCAGAAACTTTTCTTTGTCCTCGGCTGTTTTGATTTTCACTTTCTTCCCTCTGAATGTAAAAGATAGTCCTTGAGGAAATTCCCACCTAAAGGCGATTGAATTGCTCTTCAGCAGTTTTGCTAACTCTGTATAGGTAGATCTGAGATCCAATAATTGTTTCGGGATATCTTTGTAAATTTCTGCTCTCCGGTCTTGAATTTCAAGTGACTTTTGGAAGTGTGCACTCAGTATTTTATCTCTTTCCTCCTTAGATCTCAAAGTAATCAAGCAATCTCTGGGCCTGTCTCTCCTCGCTACTTTTCCAAGTCTGAAGGCACTCACAATTTTAAAGTCCTTATCTTCTTCCAGAGGCCAAAACTTGGTAAATTCTTTTGTCAGGTACTCAGATAAGTCCCCTTGTTCAAGTTCTAAAATTGACCTCAATCTCAGATTGATTTCCCTACTACGTAGTTCTATCATAGACAGATAGGCCTGCTGTTCGCCAATCTGCTTATGCAATGGTTTTACCTCCGCCTTTAATGCTTCAGCTTTTTGGTTAGCTTCCTCAGCCAATTTACGATATTCTGTGGTGACTTCATAAAGTTTCCCAATTGATTGTGCATTCAGAGCAACTTGTTCAGTCAATTTATTAACACTGGCTGTATTTTGGTCAATCTTAGCCGATTGCTCATCCGCTTTTTTATCCAAACTTTCCAATTTTTCAAGGATTTTATCTAATACTGAAGCGGCTCCTCCTGAAGCCATACCTTCCAGCAAAGTTTGCTCAGTTTCTTCCTCTTGTGTCACCAAAATAGCAGGAACAGATGATCTATGCAGCTGTGAAGTTAAAGTTGTTTGTTTAGCTTTAGCTTTCGCCGATCTTGTTTTCCCAGTGCCGCTCATTCCACTTCTGTCTACGTGCCAAGGTCAAACTGTATACGATCCCATGGGAATCCACAAGCCCAGAGTATAAACAACAAGAAAGGAGAAAAGGAGAAAAAAAACAAGTCCCAGACAGTTGTAAATCCAAAGTCCTCTAGGGGGAGTTCAAACGTATATTGAGGGAAACAGCAAGTTTGTTGATCATAAAAAGTTTTTTAAAAGTTTTAAAACAATGTCCAAACAGCCTCAAATTTCCAAAAGGCCTTCAGCTCTCTTATAGTTAGCAGAGTTAATCTTTAAAGTAAAACAATGTCTCTAAAAAGTGCCAGAAACAGTGTTTCAATGTAGCAGTTCAAGTAGCACTCAAATGTAACAGTTCAGGGTAGCAGAGTAACAAAGTCCACAATCTGACAGTTCTATCAGTCTGGCAGTCCGACTGCCTGGGTTTCTTAATAAATTTGTAGATCCAAAGGGAGAGGTAAAACAAAGCCCAAAAACAAAAAGAGTTAAATCCACTAATATCAGTAAAGACAGTTCAAGCGATGCACGGATTAATAACTTTTAGCGCCACTTCAAAGGCTCAAGACAGATCAAAGTCTTTGCTTTAAGTCTTTAAGCAGAACCGGGAGACGAACTTCCTGGTTGCGTCTCCCACTTTGGCCGAATTTTAAATTAATTTGGTCTCTAATTCCATCAGTCCCTCTTACTCACGGGTTGTTGCTTTTCTAATCGGATGTTCCCAGGAAAAAAGGTCAGCGCTCACCGACAGCAGCTATGCGGCTTCACTCCACAGAAAGAGCGATCGACTCACAGCACCGCGCCAGCCCTTCCACGTTCCGGAGCCCCTTACGAGGTCCCTTCTTCGTTTCGGGGGGGGGGGGCGCTTCTGGTACCCGCCGAGTCCCACGACCACAGGCTTGACAATATGGTTTTTAAATGCTTTATGTGCTTTAACCTTGTCGTACCACAAGTATGCATGCCACCCAAAAACATTATTAAAACCTTCTAAATCCAAAATGTCTGTGTTCTCAAGAAGCAGCCAGTCCTTCAACCAGCAGAAAGCTGCTGATTCATAATATAGTTTAAGGTCTGGCAGGGCAAACCCCCCTCTTTCTTTTGCATCGGTTAATATTTTAAATTTTATTCTGGGCTTCGTGCCCTGCCAGACAAATCTAGAAATGTCCCTCTGCCACTTCTTGAAACAGTCCATCTTGTCTAGAATTTGTAATGATTGGAACAAAAACAACATTCTAGGCAATACATTCATCTTTATAACAGCAATTCGACCCAACAAAGAAAGCTTCAAATTTGACCATATTTCTAAATCCTTTTTAACCTCCGACCAGCATTTTTCATCATTGTCTTTAAATAAGTTCCCATTTTTAGCAGTCATAAAGGTAAAGGTAAAGGTACCCCTGCCCGAACGGGCCAGTCTTGACAGACTCTGGGGTTTGTGCGCCCATCTCACATCTATAGGCCGGGGGCCAACGCTGTCCGGAGACACTTCCGGGTCACGTGGCCAGCGTGACAAAGCTGCATCTGGCGAGCCAGCGCAGCACACGGAACGCCGTTTACCTTTCCCGCTGGTAAGCGGTACCTATTTATCTACTTGCACCCGGGGGTGCTTTCGAACTGCTAGGTTGGCAGGCGCTGGGACCGAGCAGCGGGAGCGCACCCCGCCGCGGGGTTTCGAACCGCCGACCTTTCGATCGGCAAGCCCTAGGCGCTGAGGCTTTTACCCACAGCGCCACCCGCATCCCCCCATTTTAGCAGTCATATTAATCCCCAAATATTTCACCTTCTTAACCACTGTTAAACCTGTCTCATTCTGAAATCTCTCTTTCTCAGTCATTGTTAGATTTTTCTCAAGGACTTTAGTTTTTAACTTATTCAACTTAAATCCTGCCACATGACCAAACTCTTGAATCAGTTCTAATACTCTTTTAGTACTAGATTCTGGCTCCTGTAATGTCAATACTAAGTCGTCTGCAAAGACTTTCAATTTGTATTGTTTAGCTCTGACCATTATGCCTTCGAAGACAGAGGTCCTTTGGCTGGGTCAGGACGATATGGGATTACGGGGGCGCAATTAGTGCCAGCACCGTCCGTTAAGAGTTTGGGTGTAATCTTCGACACCTCCCTTTTTTTAATAAGATATTTATTGAAGTTTAAACATTACAGAGGAAAAAAAAGAAAAGAGAAACAAAAAAGAAATACAAGCAATAAACAATTACAAAACCTCAGAAACAAAAAGAAATACAGTAATACAAAACATCAACAATACAAAAAAGGCAAAAAACAAAAAAACAAAAACATTTAAGAAACCCAAAAAAGAACAAACAAAAATAAAAAGAACCCCGTATTTTCATATCCTTATCTTTCATTTGCTTATTTCCTCGACTTCCTCACACCTCCCTTTTTTGTATTCTAGTTCAATTAATTATTCCAACAAGTTCTTTCCCTCTTTCTCAAATTTAGTTCCATAATTTATCTTAACACATTTTAGCCTTAAATTTACCCCTTTACCCAATGTCAATCTATTCATACTTAATTCTTTATAGTATTTCTACTAAAGTCATGTAGCTTCTTTCCAGCATCCTTCTAACATTCATTAATTTTAGAATATTTCTGTAAATATACTTTAAATTTTTCCAATCTTCTTCCACCGACTCTTCTCCCTGGTCTCGGATTCTGCCAGTCATTTACGCCAATTCCATGTAATCCATCAGCTTCATCTGCCATTCTTCCCTGATAGACCAAATGGAGCAAACAGCACGCAGAACTAGTGGTGGGAGGAAAAAATCCTTAAATAAGAGTCACAGGGGAATGATTAATGGACTTCAATGTCTGTACACTAATGCGCATACAGAGGAGGGAGAAAGGTTGTTTTCTGCTGCTCCAGAGAAGCAGACACGGAGCAATGGATCCAAACTACAAGAAAGAAGATTCCACCTAAACATTAGAAAGAACTTCCTGACAGTAAGAGCTGTTTGACAGTGGAATTTGCTGCCAAGGAGTGTGGTGGAGTTTCCTTCTTTGGAGGTCTTTAAGCAGAGGCTTGACAACCATATGTCAGGAGTGCTCTGACGGTGTTTCCTGCTTGGCAGGGGGTTGGACTCGATTGCCCTTGTGGTCTATTCCAACTCTATGATTCTATGATTCTATGATTCATCATTTTCATATATTGTACTTGGTAAAGCTTTATTTCTTTTAGAATTTCCTGGGAGTTTGGTTTCGCCCTCAGTTTCTTCTCTCCTTCTTTTATTTTTTCCAAAATTTTGTCTTTTTTCTCATTTTGCATTCTCTTCTTAATTGCATTCTGTTGTATCAAAAAACCTCTCATTACAGCTTTACTTGCGTCCCAGATTACTCTTTTTTCCACTGTAGTATTTATCTCAAAAGTTTTTTGGGCCTTTTTAATAAATTCATCATTCCTAAACAAAGAGTCATTCATCCTTCATCTGAAGGAACCAGTTGGCATTAATTTCATTTCCATCTTAACAGCATTATGATCAGAGCAGGTCTTTGGACAAATTTCAACCTTGCTAATCTTTGGAGCCAGTCCTCTAGTTACCCAGATTTGGTCAATTCTTGTCCATGTCATTTTTGCCTCCGAGAAGAAAGTTCACTCTCTTCCCAGAGGATTCTTCATTCTCCAAGTGTCAATTAAGTCTAAATTTTCAGTCATATCAAAAAATGTTTTGGGTAGTCTTCCGTCCTTGGTGATTGTTGGTCTTTGTGCCTTATCCATATTCGTAGATACAACACCATTCATGTCTCCCATTAGAATCATATTATAATCCAAATAGTCCATCAAGATTTCATGTAGCTTTTTGAAGAATTCCGATTTCCTTTCATTTGGTGCATAAATACCTATCACCAAAAATTTATCTCCTTGAAATTGAATTTCAATTGCTACAAGTCTTCCTTGTTCATCTTTAAAGATAAATTTAGGTGATAGGTTCTCCTTTGCGTAGAGAACCACTCCTCTTTTTTTGACTTTATCCGATGAAATAAATTCTTGGCCTAATTTTTTGTTGCTTAATAATTTCCTTTTTTAAAAAAAAATGATATTTATTGAAAATTTTTTAGAATTACAAAAAAAACAAGGTAGAAAAAGAAAAAAACCAAGAAAAAACAAACCACATCAAACAATACAGATTAATAAAAATCAAAGTCAAAAAATAGCACAACACAATCAAAAAACAAAAATATACCACAAACATTTAAAAACAAATCCAATATTCTCAAAACCTTAACTGTCATTACCTTCTTTCTTTGACCTCCTCCTCCTCCCTTTTTTTGTATCCTAGTTGTTAATTGTCGCAGCAAATCCTTTCCATATTTCATAATATTCTGTCATTACATTACCTTAATCTATTTTAATCTTATCTTACTATAAAAAACCTTAAAGCTTAAAACTTAAGTCTTTTACCAATTTCTCATAACCGTAATATTCTTACATAATTCTTTAAATAGCCAAATAATTTCGTTCCAACATTTTTCTAACATTCATCAATTTTGTAAAACAATCCTAATAGAAAAAAACAAAAAAACAACCCAATCTTCATCCAGCGTCTCTTCCTCCTGGTACCGGGTTTTGTCAGTCCTTTCTATCCCATCAATCTAGCGCATTAACCTGGTAATCTTATCTCCGAGGCCCTTAAGTCCCTTCCATGTCCCTTCCGCGGCTCTTCTTCATATTTATAGCTATATTTTCCTTTGTCTCCTGCGCCTTTCACTCGTGGGAACTCCAGCTTAACAATGTTTTTGACCCTTCTCGACAAATCAGCCCTTTTTCCATAGTCCACACTGAACTCCATGTGGTATTTAAGAACCTGTTTCAAAGTCCCTTCAAAATTAAGAGCCCCCACAACCCCAAACATCTCACGGCCCATTACCAGACTTGAAAAGTCCAAACATCCCTGCATAGGGGGGTCTATCCAACCCCCCATTTCCAAGCCAAGCCAAACTTTATCTTTCCAAATCTGGCTTTTTCCAAGCTCATTTGTCAAATCCAAAAACTCATGTTCCTGCTGGGCCGCAGCTCCCTCCATCTCTGGCGCCCAAGATTCAGCAACTTCCTCTTCCCTCATCTGTTCTGTCAGGGCACACTCCTGATTTGATTCCTGGGTGGGCTCCATATAATTTCCCACTGCCTGTTCAAAATTTCTGATCGCATCAGTCATCAAGTCCGTCTTCTCATGTAGCTGTTCCAATAGGGCACTTGTTTTACAGAGAGCACACAACAGAGCTTCTGAATACATTGTCCTGCAAGGTCAGAAGTCTATTCCCACGATCGTAATCTGTAGCAGCTGCAAGCTCCCCTATTCAGAATTGGTTACAGTTTCACAGGCTCCCTCTAGGGGAAAAACTTCTATTTGTTCTTTTCTTTTAAAGGCAGATCTAACGACAAAGTTTCCTTTTTCAGTTATTTTGTCAATATTTGTTCCTTTAAAATGTGAAAGGGAACAATGGGATCACTATGTTTCTCTTCTTTTAGCTATCTGTCAAAAACGTTTGTCTCTGGTCAATGAGCTTCAAAAAAAAGTCAGTCCTGACAAGATGGATTGTTTTAAGAGGTGGCAGAAAGATATTTCGAAGTTTGTCTGGCAGGGCAAGAAACCCAGAATAAAGTTCAAGATTTTAACTGATGTAAAGGAAAGAGGGGGATTTGCCCTGCCGGACTTTAAACTTTACTATGAATCAGCAGCCTTTTGCTGGCTAAAAGATTGGCTACTTCTTGAGAACACAGACATTTTGGATTTGGAAGGTTTTAACAACGTATTTGGATGGCATGCATATCTATGGTATGACAAGGTTAAAGCACATAAAGCATTTAAAAATCATATTGTTAGGAAAGCATTATATAATGTTTGGATTAAATATAAAGATTTGTTGGAAAATAAAACCCCAAGGTGGTTGTCGCCAATGGAGGCAAAGGCTGTGAAAAAACTCAATATGGAGGCCAAATGGCCGAAATATTGGGAAATTTTGGAACAGGAAGGAGATAAATTGAAATTACAGAGTTTTGAGAAATTAAAAGTTAAAGTGCGAGACTGGCTCCGTTATTATCAAATAATGGAGGTTTACAAACAGGACAGGAAAATTGGCTTCCAGGTGGAGAAATCAAAATTAGAAACAGAACTGTTAGAACCCAATACTAAGAACTTGTCAAGAATGTACAACTTGCTGTTGAAATGGAATACACAAGATGAAACAGTGAAATCAGCTATGATAAAGTGGGCACAAGATATTGGTCATAACATCATGTTTGCTGACTGGGAACAGTTGTGGACCACCGGTATGAAATTTACGGCATGTAATGCCTTAAAGGAAAATATTATGAAAATGATGTATAGGTGGTACATGACTCCAGTCAAGCTTGTAAAAATTTACCATTTGTCTGATAATAAATGTTGGAAATGTAAAGAAACTGAAGGTACTTTCTATCACCTTTGGTGGACGTGCCCAAAGATTAAGGCTTTCTGGGAAATGATATATAATGAAATGAAAAAGGTACTTAAATGTACTTTCCTTAAGAAACCAGAAGCCTTTCTCTTGGGCATTGTCGGCCAATTGGTGCCAAAGAAAGACAGAACTTTTTTTATGTATGCTACAACAGCAGCAAGAATACTCATCGCAAAGTATTGGAAGACACAAGATCTACCCACTCTGGAAGAATGGCAGATGAAGGTGATAGACTACATGGGACTGGCTGAAATGACTGGCAGAATCCGAGATCAGGGAAAAGAGACGGCGGAAGAAGATTGGAAGAAATTTAAGATCTATCTTAAGAGACATTGTAAAATTAATGAGTGTTAAAATGTTGCGGCTATAGAAGTAAGCGGATTACAGCTGTAAAGATTAGGTTAAAAGAAAAGAAAGGATTACAATTAGATTAAATTAAGGGTGAGGATTTGCTGAACTAAATATTTGAGATTGGAATGCAGAAAGGGGAGGTATGAGGAGGTCGGCGAAGTAAGGTTTAGGAGAATAAGGACTTGAAATTATACTTGTTTGTCTTTGTGTGTGTTTGTTTGTATTTTATAATTTGTGAAAACTCAATAAATATCTTTTTTTTTTAAAAAAAAGTCAGTCCTGACACCCCGCTCCAGAATCAAGACGGTGGAAAGTTACTTTGCTTTACACTCAGTTCTGCAGGTTTAAGCAGTCCAAAAAAAAAAAAAATTCCCCCACTTCTCCTGCTTCCGAAGGGGGTTCAACAATCTTAAATGGTGAAAGGCTGCAAATTCCTCTGTAAGAAAGTCTATCAAGGAGTCTTTCTCTAGTTCAGGTACTCCCCGAATTCTCAAATTTGTCTGTTTCTCCTTGAGCTCAAACATAGAAAGCATCTAGGACTCAATTTCTTGACTTTAAGAAAGCCGACTTCATAAAACTTAGGAAGTGCTGGGTGAGATCCCATGGACAGCAATACTAAAAGGAAAGGGAGTTCATGATGGCTGGGAGTTTGTTAAGAGGGAGATAGTAAAAGCACAACGTCAGGCAATACCAATGAGACGGAAACATGGAAGGTGCCTAAAGAAGCCAGGGTGGCTATCTAAAGAACTTATAACTGAATTAAGATTAAAAAAGGATGTGTACAAAAAATGGAAAGGGGGGAAACCACCAAAGAGGAATTCAAACAAATAGCCAGCACGTGTAGACACAAAGTCAGAAAAGCTAAAGCACAGAATGAACTCAGGCTTGCTAGAGAGGTTAAAAGCAACAAAAAAGGCTTTTATGGGTATGTTCGTAGCAAAAGGAAGAACAAAGAAGCAGTGGGGTCACTCAGAGGAGAAGATGGTGAAATGCAAACAGGGGACACAGAAAGGGCTGAACTCCTCAATGCCTTCTTTGCCTCAGTCTTCTCCGATAAAGAAAACAATGCCCGACCTGAAGAATTTGGAGCAAATGATTCAGCAAAGGAAACACAGCCCAGAATAACTAAGGAGATAGTGCAAGAATATTTGGCTAGTTTAGATGTATTCAAGTCTCCAGGGCCAGATGAACTGCATCCAAGAGTATTAAAAGAACTGGCAGATGTGATCTCAGAACCACTGGCAGTCATCTTTGAGAATTCCTGGAGAACAGGCGAAGTCCCGGCAGACTGGAGGAGGGCAAATGTTGTCCCTATTTTCAAAAAGGGGAAAAGAGAGGACCCAAATAATTACCGCCCAGTCAGTCTGACATCAATACCAGGGAAGATTCTGGAGCAGATCATTAAGCAAACAGTCTGTGAGCACCTAGAAAGGAATGCTGTGATCACCAATAGTCAGCATGGATTTCTGAAAAATAAGTCCTGTCAGACTAACCTGATCTCGTTTTTGGACAGAATTACAAGCCTGGTAGATGAAGGGAACGCAGTGGATGTAGCCTACCTTGATTTCACCAAGGCATTTGACAAGGTGCCCCATGATATTCTTGTAAAGAAGCTGGTAAAATGCGGTCTTGACTATGCTACCACTCAGTGGATTTGTAACTGGCTGACTGACCGAACCCAAAGGGTGCTCATCAATGGTTCCTCTTCATCCTGGAGAAGAGTGACTAGTGGGGTGCCACAGGGTTCTGTCTTGGGCCCGGTCTTATTCAACATCTTTATCAATGACTTGGATGATGGACTCAAGGGCATCCTGATCAAATTTGCAGATGACACCAAACTGGGAGGGGTGGCTAACACCCCAGAGGACAGGATCACACTTCAAAACGACCTTGACAGATTAGAGAACTGGGCAAAAACAAACAAGATGAATTTTAACAGGGAGAAATGTAAAGTATTGCACTTGGGCAAAAAAAATGAGAGGCACAAATACAAGATGGGTGACACCTGGCTTGAGAGCAGTACATGTGAAAAGGATCTAGGAGTCTTGGTTGACCACAAACTTGACATGAGCCAACAGTGTGACGCGGCAGCTAAAAACGCCAATGCAATTCTGGGCTGCATCAATAGGAGTATAGCATCTAGATCAAGGGAAGTAATAGTGCCACTGTATTCTGCTCTGGTCAGACCACACCTGGAGTACTGTGTCCAGTTCTGGGCACCACAATTCAAGAAGGACACTGACAAACTGGAACGTGTCCAGAGGAGGGCAACCAAAATGGTCAAAGGCCTGGAAACGATGCCTTATGAGGAACGGCTAAGGGAGCTGGGCATGTTTATCCTGGAGAAGAGGAGGTTAAGGGGTGATATGATAGCCATGTTCAAATATATAAAAGGATGTCACATAGAGGAGGGAGAAAGGTTGTTTTCTGCTGCTCCAGAGAAGCGGACACGGAGCAATGGATCCAAACTACAAGAAAGAAGATTCCACCTAAACATTAGGAAGAACTTCCTGACAGTAAGAGCTGTTCGACAGTGGAATTTGCTGCCAAGGAGTGTGGTGGAGTCTCCTTCTTTGGAGGTCTTTAAGCAGAGGCTTGACAACCATATGTCAGGAGTGCTCTGATGCTGTTTCCTGCTTGGCAGGGGGTTGGACTCGATGGCCCTTGTGGTCTCTTCCAACTCTATGATTCTATGATTCTATGATTCTATGATTCTATGATTCTATGATTCTATCTGCTTCTGATCATGTACTTGTTTCCACACATCTGGGACCTCTATTTCCAATTGTGCTACTTCCGCTTCAACAGTAACAATATTTTCCTTAGCTTCCTCTGCAGTCTGTCTAGTTGAGTTAGATTCCTTAACTAGTGTCTCTATAGCTTCTGTGTTAGAATTAACTTTTTGTTCCAAGCTTTTTATACTTTGTGTATTTTGGTCCAATTTTTGTGAATTTTGGTCCATTTTTTTATTCATTTGTTCCAAAGAATTGTTAATTTTGCTTAAAACAAGAGCCCAATCCTCTTCCGATGGCATTCCTCCTTTTGATTTGGTATACATTGACACAGCTGCAGAGGGAGCAGGTGGGCCAGATGTAGAAGCTCTCCGAAAGGTCCTGCCGTGAAGGGAAATTCTGCTTCTCCACATAACTGTGGTATTATGGGAAGTTCTTGCTTCTTTTCTCTTGCATTCTGGGAAGTCTCGCTTATAAGCTTTTCTCTGCTTCTGCACACACTGTACAACCTGTTCTAAATACCAAGACATTCCCTCATTTCCCTAGACTGCTCAGTTCATCTTAAGTTCATGAAAAACACTATGACCTGTACTTAATGCACAGCTGACCACATCTACGGACTTCACTTATTATATTCTTTCATGTTATGATCAATCATTAGTAATTGTTTTAATCATGCTATATCAATCTTCAGTTATAATTTAATTAGGAGGTTTCATGCCTGTCTAGTTCCAGCTTCGTTTCCCAGCCTTTAATCTATCGGTGATTAATGTTCACATGTAATTCCCACCTTGTACTTATGTTAACCAATCAGCAACAAGTTGCTTTGTGTTTGTATCAACCAATCAGCCACAAGCACACCTGTGGCAATGTTTGTAATATTCAATAAAAGACAGCCTCTCTCATGACACCTGCTACTCGTCTGTCGTGGTTTCATTCCAACATTTGGTGACCCTGACGTGATTCATTCCAACACTGCCGGATCTAGTTGTCTTTTCCTGTAATGAGTCTATTTTTTCCTTTCCATCTGCCATAACACTCAAAGCTTCTCAAGGTCAGATACAGTCCCAGAGTTTTATCTTTAAAACTGGAAAAATTCCACTCCTTATGACAGTGTCAAAAACCTCCTCTAGAGGGAAGCAATTTTTGTTTATCTTATATTAGTCCAAAGTATCCTTTTCTTTTTGTTTTTCTCTTTAAAGTTACTCTAACAAGTTATGCCAGTATATTTAATATCAAACTTTAGTTCAGAAACATAGTTGAAACTTTTAAGCCAAGAGAAAATAATTGCAACAAAGTTTCACTCACTGACAGTCAAATGGTCTATTCGCAGACAATGCGGAGCTCCACAATGCAGCTATTTTAATGGCTGCCGCTCCCAGGTTCCGAGCGGTGAAAAGTTAACTTTTACCCTCTTTTTCTGCAGGCAAATAATGTCCAAAAATCCCCCCCCCTTTTCCCCTGCAACCAAGGGGGGTTCGCTATTTTTATACTGAAGATTTAGATGTCAAAAGCAGTCTCTCAGGCTTTAGTTTAAAACTCCTTGCTTCCCACTATTTACAAAAAAAGGAAGGCGGACTTCCTGTTTTACGCCTCCCCCGTTCGTGGCCAAATTCAGCTTGTTTAAAGTCCAATTTCTTCACTTTACTCACAGGTAGTTACTTTAGATCCAAATGTCCACAGGAAAAAGGTCAGCGCTCCCCGGCAATGGCTGTGTGGCTTCACTCCATGAAAGTAGCATTCAGTTCACAGCACCGCGCCTCTCACCCCACTTCGCTCCGGAGCCCTTAAAAAGGATTCCCCGCGAGTAGGGGGCGCTCCAGGTGCCCTGCCGAACCCCCACATTCCCAGGCTTCCTCCACCTGAGATTTCTAACGGGTCCCCACCTTCGCCGTGGTGGGCGACCCAGTTTTCACGGAGCTAGTTCCTCCGCTTAGAGGAGCTCCTGCCATTAGCCACTGGCGCTGTCCCCGGAAGTCCGACACCTCCCTTTCCATGGAGGTGCAGATTGCAGCTATAACAAAGGCGGCATTTTTTCATCTCCACCAAGCTAAGCAGTTGGCTCCTTACCTCTCTCTCCCTGACCTAGCCACTGTGATCCACGCGACGGTCACCTCCAGACTGGATTATTGTAACTCACTTTACGTGGGGCTGCCCTTGAGACTGACCCAGAAACTCCAGTGGGTGCAGAATGCCGCGGCGAGACTCCTTACAGGGTCCTCGCTGCAAGATCACATTCACCCGGTGCTATACCAGCTGCACTGGCTCCCGGTGGAGTACAGGATCAGGTTTAAGGTGCTGGCTTTAAGCTTTAAAGCCCTATACGGCCTAGGACCCTCATACCTACGGGACCGTCTCTCCTGGTATGTCCCACAGAGGAACTTACGGTCTTCAAACAAAAACATCTTGGAGGTCCCGGGCCACAGAGAGGTTAGGCTGGCCTCAACTAGAGCCAGGGCTTTTTCAGCTGTGGCTCCGATCTGGTGGAACGCTCTGTCACAAGAGACTAGGGCCCTGCGGGACTTGACATCTTTCCGCAGGGCCTGCAAGACAGAGCTGTTCCACCAGGCCTTTGGCCAGGGCACAGCCTGACTCCCTCCCTCGGCAATCTTCGCAGAGCCCTGGCCCAGTGGTTGCCAGTGGCTTGATTTGAATTAATTTTAGAATGAAATGGTTTCTAATGTTGCATTATTTTATTGTTGTTAGCCGCCCTGAGCCCAGCTTTGGCTGGGGAGGGCGGGATATAAATAAAATTTGTATTTCAAACGAATCCGCAAGCTAGCTTCCAGGTATATTGAGGGGAATCTGCTCTGCTACATCACTTACTAGCATGAGTGAAGGAAGGATAATACTTATTCAATATATCCTTTCCTACTATCCTTAACATTCCCACAACCCCCCCCCATCTCATTTGTTCTTGCAACAGCAGTGTGTAAAATACAGGTTATATTCCCATTTTACATATGAGAAAAGTGAGGCACAACAGCCCACCTACTGACTCAAGCAATCTCTCCAATCTACCATGTGCTCCCTCGCTTGCTCTCTCACTGTTTACATAGTTTTCTATTTCAGACAAGAAGCGTGGAGTTTTCTTTAACTTCATAAAAGTGTGGCTTGTTTCCTTCTCAATCAGTTTCACCTCTCTTTTGGGGATGAGTGGTGGTGGTAAAGAGAGAAGTGTATTTAGGATGGCACCATACGACATTCCTTTTCTCTACAGAGTCGGGGAAGTTGACCTTGTGGATGGGTTCCAGGGCCGTGAGAAGGACTGTATCATTGTGTCCTGTGTTCGAGTGAACAGCATGCAAGGATCAGTTGGGTAAGACTTTGCTGTCATAGTGCGAGGTGACAACTGAGGTGCCTCAACTTGGCAATTCTGACACTTAAGATGTGATCCTTGGGGTGGTCAAGTATGTGGGCCACTGTCCACAATTCAAGGTTGGAACAAGGGGTGTTGGAGCCCCTATGGTGGTCTTGTACTCCACTCTTGACCACCTGTGATGCCCATAAGGGATCTTATGAGAGGAGTTCCCAAAGTGTGGCACTCTGGCAGGGCCAAGGCTGTGTTAGCTTCCTCATTTCACCTCCCTTATCCCAATGAATTGACAATTCCTTATGTTGGCGAATCTGGGAGGGGGCTTCCACTGTGTCTAGCTGGGGGGGGGAGAAGAGGGGGCCTCTAACCAGTGGTAGCAACTCTTCTGGCTCTTCCAGAAAAAAATAGCAGGATGTGAAAGTGCCTGCCTGTCCCACAACCCAAAAACTGTGTGTATGTGCCCTTCTGTCAAGCTGCCTGGAAGGAACCTAATGGCAGCCTAGGGTAGCACACAATAAAAGCCAGATCTTGAAGCCAAAAGTTCATATTGTAAGTGGAGGTGCAGTGTGTGTTGAAGGTGAGGGGCACTTTGTCAGCTTACAACTGAACTATATATCTGGGAGGTGCAGGGAAGTTGAGGGGTTGGCAAGGCCAGAAGGAAGCATTGGGCTTTGGGGCAGAATGGAGGGCAGAGTGCAGACACCCTCTTGCCTCTCCTCTTCTGTAGCTTTAGATGGGTCACAAAATGGGGAGCCCCTATCAGAGGGCTCCTGGCTTCGATGGGTCCAGTGCTTTTAGATGCACCCCAGAAGAACTGCTGTTCAAGTGTCAAGGTGGGAGTCGAGAGCAGGTCAGGGATAACTCACAAGGGGCTGAAATCAGGCAAGCAGGGTTGGACTTCTTTTTATTATTTTATTTAAAAGTTGGGGGGGGGATTAGAAGGAGAAAAAAATTCACTGTTGTGCTAATGATGCATTTCTGTTTTTCAAGTCACCTGAATCACAACAAATAGTATTACTCCACCAACAGGTTGTGCTGGATAGGCAGCTGAAGGTCCTGACATGGAATGAAGCTGCTTTCCACCACCAGCCCACTTCCTTTCCACATGTGTTTTTTTATGGTGGTGGGGGTGTCTGCGCCTGGAAGCCACATGGTGGCGGGTAGAGGGCAGCTGAAATTGCAAAAGCAGAGCATGGACTGATTTTAAGATTTATTCCTCCTTGGTGGGAATGCCTGAAACTTTTTTAATGCCTTTGAAATTTAAACAGGGATTTAGTTGAACCCCACAGTGGTAGCTAGTAGGGCACTGTGGACATAGCTGCCCATCCTGAGCCAGCCTTACATACAGGGTTTTTTCCCATCCCTAGGTGTCAGAGGCTTTATGCTGTCAAGCCGGCATAGATAAAACTCCGGGCTCACGGCCAGTTCCAATCTATTTGATTTATTGACAAAGTTCAAAAGTACACCTCCAGTGTTTCAATTAACGTCTGACCCCTTTGGCACAGTTGCCGCGTCTGCTCCCCCCCCCCTTTATTTTTACCCAGCATTCAAGTCTGCGGAAACCCCGCCCCTGACTTCCTCTGTGTACAGAATGACTTGTTCCAGGCTCCTCCTCCTCCCCCCCCCCCGCCTCTGACTCGCTGTCAGACGACAGGCTGCTAATGATCTCTTTAGGCTCTCTATAAGTGCTGGTTTCTGTTCTTAAATCTTCTCCCGTCTTCCTCTCCCTGACACTAGGTTTCTGAAGAGTCTGCAGCAATTGAATATCACCATCACCCGAGCCAAGTACAGTCTCTTCATCCTTGGACACCTGCAAACGCTCATGGTACGTGGAAGAAGAAATAAACACCTTTGTGGAGGGTTAATGGTGGTGTCCTGGGCTTGGCCCAAAGACACCTGGATTTAGACACACACACAAACTCCCCATATCACCTCCAAAAGCTATAAATCAAGCCTACTTCAAAGGGTTGTTTGGAAGGAGAGCATAACAGGATTCAGGGGTGCCCACAGGATTTTCTGAGCACAGTACCCTGTATAGATTGGGCCCTCTGCCCACACTTGCAAAAGAGGGCACACGTTGGCTCTGCTGGCTGTGGCAAGTGGGAGTTGTAGTCCAAAACATCTGGAAAGCATCAGGCTGGCCAAAAGGTGTCGTAAGTAATTATGTATTTTGAACCAGCAGTGTTAGGGAAAATATTGGGCAGCATTTGCTTATTTATTGAATTTATGTTCTGCCCAAATGAGCCCAGTGTAGTAAACATGCCACACACAGAATAAATGTTAAAGCATTCTAAAAACAGCTACGATTAAAAATCGGGGGGGGGGGGGCTTTCTCTCATCCAGTGATCTCAGCATTGCTAGGAACAGTGTTCTTCAACCACCAAAAGTGCCTGGCTAAACAAACATGTTTTCAAATGCCTCCTGAAAGGCAATGATGAGGGAGAAAGGCATAGCTCCCCAGGGAGGGCATTCCACAAAGAGGGAGCCACCACTGAGAAGGCCCTGTCGCTTGTGGGTGCCCAGAGGAACCTGAAACTCAGGTTTCATAAATTATAAAACTATTAGGTTACTTTAGGTCTTTCCACAATTGAGCTTAAACTGGCAATACTATATTCCAGAGCTAAGGAAGCTCTGCTGCCTCCCAGTGTTGCTGGACTACAACTCCCGTCTTCTGACCTTTAGCTATGCTGGCTGGGGCTGGTGGGAATTGGAACCCAACAACACAGCTTCCCCGCCACTGCTATTTTTCATGCAAGACCAAGCATAGCACTTCAGGGGGTGGACCATTTGATCTGATCCACCAAGGTTGTTCGTGAGAGGCTGTAAGGGCAGGGACTGGGAATCCTACAGCCCTACAGATGTTGTACAACTCCCATCAGCCACAGTCAGCATAGCCAATGGTCAAGGGATGGTGGGAGATGTAGTTAAGCAGCATATAGAGGGCCACAGAAGTTCTCCACTCGTCTCAGTGTTTTAAAATGCCAAACTGTGTGGTGGGGAGGGTTTATTTCAAGCAGAGAAAGGGATCGGGTTCTCTACCATGCCAGTTGCTTCTGCGCCATCAGACTCTTCTCTATCCTGACACTTTTCTCCCAGTCAGGCTCTTGGACTGGGAGTGAGCCCTGTCGGGAGAAAAGTAAGTGGAGTGGGGGAGACCTCAGCACCCTCTTTCCCATCCTGCCACTTTTCTGTGTGAAATCACAATCACTCACATACGTATGCACTCAGTCTTATTATGGTCACTTTTGTCAGTCTTGTACTGCAATGGCTTTGCCACTAGAGGGCCTCCAATCCAGATTTCTCCATTTGGAAGTCCTGGTGATGACGGTTTGCTGTTGCTCCTGTAAAGTGGCAGAGTTGTTAGTGGACTTGCATTAAACAATACTTGTTTCTCTGTCACTGGTGGTTCTATAGCTGCAGTGAGGAGGGAAGGATAATTGTAGCCTATGTACAAATGAATTGGAGGGATTCTCTGTTGTGTGTTCAGAAGCCACTGTTTACCAGTGAGTGCAATCCAAAGGAAGTTCTGTGTCCTAATTTCTACTGACACCCATTATTAGTGGTCTTTAGTATTTCAGATTAATTTAGCCAGTCTTTTTCAAGCTAAGGTCTCCTCCATTTTTCCTTGTGGAATGCTGTTGAGAGGCATACTCCAAAAGCAGATGGAGCCAGAGACCCACACAATCACACTCGCCCTCTCCTGCAGTGCAACAGAAGTTAGAAGAATCTCCTTAGAGGGAGCAGGTGGGATTGACAAGTTGAAGGGTGGTGGGCTGACTGGGAATGCTGGGGGGGGGGACTGATTTGGTCACCAGGTTCCTGTCCCTGCCTTCGAAGAAAAGAGAACTGGGAGCAAGCTACAACAGCCTCTACTTTGAGGCAGCAGGATTAACTTCGAATCCATGAATTTTCCCAACTCTTGTTTATAAACCGTCACTACCGCACCTGCCCAGTCTCCTGTCCTAATAATTTATTGTTTCTTAAAATAAAATAAAAACCATTGTAGGAAAATGAAGATTGGAATGCTTTGATTCAAGATGCTCAGAAAAGAGGTGCCATCATCAAGACCTCCAGTGCCAAATACAATGTTCCTTGCTATGCAAGTGATGCTAAGAAGATCTTGAAGCCCATGGCAGTCCAGCAGAGCCAAACAAGGACAGGTGAGTGCAGCATCTGAGTTCCATGGAGCTCCTGGACGACATACCTGGCAATACTCAGCTGGTGCTCCTGCTCCAGGAAACAGTGAGGCATGGCCCTTGCCAGTATCTCAGGATTCCTCTTCCCTCAAGCCATTCTTTCCTACACAGGCTAAACCTGTCCAAGAGCTGGCCAAAAGATCCAGCAATGAAAGTGAAGGCCTCAGATGAATTGCTGGAAATCTAGGCCCCCCTTGATGCCAAGCGACAGAGGACAATGCAGTAGCCCCACAGTCCCTCCCATATACGCAGAACCTTTTATTGTGGCTGCTGGTGTACTTTGCTCCACAGCCTTTTCCTGGATTGCAAGGTCATCTGCCTGAAAAATAATGCATTTTGAGTGATTGTTTTCTATATCATGGAGAGTTAGGCAGCCTGCTTCCTGTGCTGTAAACTTCAAGAAATCACACACTGTAAATGTTGGGTGTAGTGTATATTTGTACGGCATGTAGAGAAACTTATCTTTTAGAGGTGAAACAGGCCTGGCTGTGGCCACAGTTAAATCACATGCCCCTGGGGCGAGTGTCCTGACATGTGCCTTGTCACATGCAAACAGCTCACCATGAGAGTTTGGCTTGCTGGTGTCTCAGGTTAGCATGTCCAGCCCTCATTGGGCCAGCACGCCTGGGTGAGTGCTGAAGTTGTTCCTGCTGCCATATTTCTTTCTGGCCCTAAAATTTAATTTGGCGAGAGCGACACCACTTATTTCTTAGTTCACATTTTTATTCTTTTGTATACATGATAAAAATATTTATAGATAATAATTTAAAAAGAAGGCACTGTGTACATAATGCTGCAACAGGGAACATAGCAGGCATTTCATAGAAGTGATTTGTGCAGATTTCTGCAAGTGTAAAAGATGAAGATTTCCTTTTGCATTGGATCTGCTGCCACTTATGAGCCAAGGAGCCATGGGCCAAGTGCATCCTCACATTGCAGCCTCCCCGACAAATTGACATCCAGCAGTCTGGCAAGATGAGCTTTGGCAGGAGAGACTGTAATCTAACCTGGTGCCTTCCAGACATTTTGGACTACAATTCCCATCAGCCCTGGCCAGCTGTATGACGCTGAAACTGATGTGAGAGCGCAAAACCTTCACTGACTGGGGCTGATGGGAGTTGTAGTCCAAAACGTCTGGACAGCATCTGGTTGGAGAAGTTTGCAGGCTGGAGAGGACTGTTGTTATGATTATCACTGATGTTTTGGAATGTGTTTCTAATGTACATCGCCCTGAGATCTTTTGATAAAGGGCAGTATATCAATCAAATCATTATTATTACTACTACTCTGACAGTTAATTCTTGGTTTCCTTCACATAGAACAGGAGATCAAAAAATGCTATTCAGCAAAGTGTTCGAGCAGCATTAACATTTTGGTACAACTGTCTGCTTCTTCAGTGTAATAGCTGAAATGTAAATTTAAAAGTACATTTACATTTTTTGAGAAAAATAAAACCGAAAGTAATGAAATACAAATTGTTTTTACAATATGTTCTGCTTTTTCTGAATTGTATGTGTGTTGGCCTCAGAGATGATTTTTAATAGAGAGGAGTTCCCTTCAGCTATTTCCCTCATGCTCTCTCTTGTGTCCAACTTGTGAAGTAACCTCAGTGGCCTTACAGCTGTTTAGTGTGCTGTACCCAAGGCGGTAAGGTCAAAGGAAAGGAGCTAGACAAAGAATGATCCAATAAGTCCTCAACGGCAGAACAGGCGGATGATAATGGTATGCTACAATGGCTGTGAGGGCGGATGAAGGCTGCAGCAGATAAGAATCTACTGGTTGTCGTGATTACTCATGCCATCAGAATAGAGGCTTACTGCGAAGACTGCACGTTGGTCAGCGTGCACTGATCTACACACACAAAACAAATTCACAAACAGGCATCTTCCAAAAGCCAGTCCCAAACCTGTTATGACCAATTAGGTCCTTTTAATCTGTTTACATGTTTAGCATAGATGAGACCCAGTACACTCTAGGAAGGCACAAGTAAACCCCAGACAACCAATACTGGATTTTCTCTATAACATTGCTTTATTGATCAACAAACATGACAAGACAGGGAACATGCACTCAGTCATATACGCATCCATACATCTCCCATACTCACCACTCTTCACTGAATGGGCCAGATTCAGTAAGAGTCACGGGTGACCAGACGCCAGCGCTGTCAAATGTCTGGCACGCAACTGAGGCTGGAGAGCTTTGTCATTTATACACCTAAGAGCATAAGGTCAAACAGATTCCTCACTAGCCTTGCAGACAACTTCATTGTCCAGAAAGTGGGAGAAGCAACAAGAGGAACAGCCATTTTAGATCTGGTCCTAACCAATGTTGATGACCTGGTTAGTGGGGTAGAAGTGGAAGGATCATTAGGCGCGAGTGATCATGCTCTTCTGAAGTTTACTATACAGCGGAAAGGAGCAGCCAAGCATACTAGGACTCAATTTCTTGACTTTAAGAAAGCCGACTCCACAAAACTTAGGGAAGTGCTGGGTGAGATCCCATGGACAGTAATACTAAAAGGAAAGGGAGTTCATGATGGCTGGGAGTTTGTGAAGAGGGAGATAGTAAAAGCACAACTTCAGGCAATACCAATGAGACGGAAACATGGAAGGTGCCTAAAAAAGCCAGGGTGGCTATCTAAAGAACTTTAAACTTTAAAAGGATGTGTACAAAAAAATGGAAAAGGGGGGAAACCACCAAAGAGGAATTCAAACAAATAGCCAGCACGTGTAGACACAAAGTCAGAAAAGCTAAAGCACAGAATGAACTCAGGCTTGCTAGAGAGGTTAAAAGCAACAAAAAAGGCTTTTATGGGTATGTTCGTAGCAAAAGGAAGAACAAAGAAACAGTGGGGTCACTCAGAGGAGAAGATGGTGAAATGCAAACAGGGGACACAGAAAGGGCTGAACTCCTCAATGTCTTCTTGGCCTCAGTCTTCTCCGATAAAGAAAACAATGCCCGACCTGAAGAATTTGGAGCAAATGATTCAGCAGAGGAAACACAGCCCAGAATAACTAAGGAGATAGTACAAGAATACTTGGCTAGTTTAGATGTATTCAAGTCTCCAGGGCCAGATGAACTGCATCCAAGAGTATTAAAAGAACTGGCAGATGTGATCTCAGAACCACTGGCAGTCATCTTTGAGAATTCCTGGAGAACAGGCGAAGTCCCGGCAGACTGGAGGAGGGCAAATGTTGTCCCTATTTTCAAAAAGGGGAAAAGAGAGGACCCAAATAATTACCGCCCAGTCAGTCTGACATCAATAGCAGGGAAGATTCTGGAGCAGATCATTAAGCAAACAGTCTGTGAGCACCTAGAAAGGAATGCTGTGATCACCAATAGTCAGCATGGATTTCTGAAAAATAAGTCCTGTCAGACTAACCTGATCTCGTTTTTTGACAGAATTACAAGCCTGGTAGATGAAGGGAACGCAGTGGATGTAGCCTACCTTGATTTCAGCAAGGCATTTGACAAGGTGCCCCATGATATTCTTGTAAAGAAGCTGGTAAAATGCGGTCTTGACTATGCTACCACTCAGTGGATTTGTAACTGGCTGACTGACCGAACCCAAAGGGTGCTCATCAATGGTTCCTCTTCATCCTGGAGAAGAGTGACTAGTGGGGTGCCACAGGGTTCTGTCTTGGGCCCGGTCTTATTCAACATCTTTATCAACGACTTGGATGATGGACTCAAGGGCATCCTGATCAAATTTGCAGATGACACCAAACTGGGAGGGGTGGCTAACACCCCAGAGGACAGGATCACACTTCAATACGACCTTGAACGAACGAAAATGTTTATTTGGCTTTACGCCCATCATGAAGCACGACACAACAAAACAAAACAAATAAAACAAATAAAACAGTGGACTCGTACAAGCCACCAATAATATAACACAATTCACAGCTCACAAGGACAGATATTAGCAAATCAAAAGAAAAATTTAAGATTAAAATTTCGGCACTACGTTAAAATCAATATCTGATGTCATTATAGAAAATTCTTATAACTATCAATAATCGGCTAACATTCCATTCCGTCTCTTATACGAGAGGACGGCTGTTAGGAATTTAGCAACCTGTAGGGTAATATAAGTATCCACATCTTGAAGAACCCAGGCAAGCTGTAGGTCTACTGGTTTGTCAGCCATAGGCTGTATTATGGAGTTTAGTATACTAGCACGAACTGAACTGTACATAGGGCAGATAAACATAACATGATGTAGAGATTCAGATGTTTTCATTTCACAAGCACACATTGAAGGGACTTGGCCCTTAGTGAATCTATGTCTCAGGACATTTGTTGGAAAAACATTGAACCTAGCTCTAATGAAGGCATATCGGTGAGACGCGGTCATAAGCGATGTTAAGTAGGATGGAGCACGGTAGATAGGGATTATGCCAAAATTTAACGGCGAGCAGACTCCACCACCAGCTAGGAAATTTTGGTATAGCTCTGCATCATCCAGCCTTTGATTTATACACCTTTTTGCCACATTTAGATCCAGTTTGAGCAATTCAGTGGGCGAGATCTCATAGGACAGCAATTTGGCATGGATTTTTCCTGACCACAAATTTGTGAAATCATCCCGCCACATGCATTGAATGAGATAGTGGTTCGGGAGTTTGTGCCATAGGGATATCCAATAAATCAAAACTCTCCTCCATAGGACTAACTCCACTGAAGGGATCTTCATTTCTAAACGAATAGCCGCATTACTTACGCATGTTGGTAATTTTAGAATTCGGCGTAAGAATTGACTTTGAAGTGACTCTAAAGGTGAGAGGTTTGCAAAGGCAGCCCATAAAGGTGCAGCATAGGCCATTGTGGCCATCACTTTGATGCTATACACCTTCAAGGCCGCAGGGATGAATAAGGCCCCCTCAGAGTAGAAAAAATGGAGGAGAGAGTGTGTTAGGGCTTTTGCCTTGTTTTGAAGGTATTCAACGTGCGTTTTCCACCCTAAATTATATTGAAAGTAAATACCTAAATATTTAAATTTATGTACTTGTTCGATTTTCGTGCCCTCCAATTTCCATGAATAAAGTTTACGACTCCTTGAGAATATCAATACTTTAGACTTGGTGTGGTTGATAGACGGATGATTAGAGTGGCAATATGTCGCAAAAATCTTTAGTGCCCTCCTTAAACCCACTCTGGAGTAAGAGAGTAGTACTGCATCATCTGCGTAGAGAAGTAAAGGACAACGATAATCTGCTATACGAGGGGTGTGGATAAATTTTTGTGAGTCGACTAATGGGTTCCTCATATCACTAATAAATAGGTTAAAAAGAAGTGGCGCTAAAATACAACCCTGGCGAACACCCTTATTTACTGGCACTGGGTTAGTTAGGTCTCCAGCAGGGGATAATCTCACCCTGGCCACGGACCCGGCATGAAGTTGGGAGATAAGCCACAGGAGCCTTCTATCTATTCCCCAGCAGGCAAGTTTATCCCATAGTAATTTCCTCGGAATACTATCAAACGCAGCTTTCAAATCTATGAAAGCTGCACAAAGTTGGCCCCGTCGAGGTGTCGAGTATTTCCGGGCTAAGTGAAAAAGAATAATTGCCTGGTCTGTTGTGGATCGGTTTAACCTAAATCCAGCTTGCTCATGCCCAATCAGGTCAGCCTCAACTGACCACTTCATCAACCTTGCCAGCAAAAAACGGGCATATATTTTCCCAATGGACGATAGCAGACTGATATTCCGGTAATTCCCTGGGTCACCGGGAGGGCCTTTTTTGTAGATAGGAATTATAATGGCCTCCTTCCACGTTCTTGGCATTTATTGCAATGAACATTTTAGCTAAAATCCCTGCCCACCATGCAGAATGTAGCTTTATAGCCTCAACAGGGACCAAATCTGGCCCAGGGGCCTTACCAGTTTTCAGCTCAGCTATCAATTCTAGGATTTCAGCAGGGTCAGTATTGGGCCAGATGGGAAGGGGATTAGAAGGTCTCCAGTGAGTGTCCGGAGCTTCTGCCACTGAGAAATATTTTCTCAGGAACTGCTCCCATGTAGGGGCCGGGATCACCGTTAAGGGATATTTTGTGTTTCTTCCCTTTATTAAGGACCAAAATTTCCAGGAGTTATGAGATTTTGAGGCAGAAATTATAGTCTGCCAGCGATTTAAATGCCATTCCCGTTTGGCCGATTTCTGGGCCTGTTTGTATGCTTTTTTAGCCAGGGAATAAGATGGAGGTAAGGCCGGAGCGCCAGAAAGTTTGTAATCATTATATATTGTATGTAGATGGAGTCTGGCTAGTTTACAAGCAGAGTTAAACCAAGGGGCGCCAAATTTAAAATAATCGTTTTTAACTCCATAGGTTGGAGAAGTAAAAAAGTGGGTTAAAACTTCTATCAGGCAAGAAAAAAAATTCATACAAGTAATAGGATCACGCGGGACTATTCCTACGTCCGGCAGCTCGCCAGAAAACTTTTCTCGGATAAAATCCATATATCTATGGGCGAGGGCAGGGGACCATCTAGACCCCTTTATTTTGGTGGACGACTCTACAATCACCGGGATTGGGTGGGAGCGCTCGAGCAACTGCCAGTCAACACATAACTTGGTTGTCAGGGGAAGATGATCACTAAACTGGGCATTATCAATTTTAAAAGAGATGACATTCAAAAAAAGATCCCGGGAAAACAATACATAATCGAGAACACTGTTTGATTTTAACCCCAGGTGGGTGAACTCTCCTGGTATATCTGGAGGACATCTGCCATTTAATATAATTAAATTAAGGCGTAAAGTCAGCTGATAAAGCATCACTCCTGCCTTATTAACTTTTACATCCTTTTATATTCTAGTGGGGATATATACTAGATCATAAGTTTGAGCGTCGGGGTCAACCCACCATTTGGACTGTATAAGAGCCTCCCGATTTGAGGCTATCCGAGCGTTAAAATCGCCCCCAGTAATGGAGGGGACGTTGGGATATTTAAGAAAACAAGAAAGTAAAAAATCCTCTAGGGAATCCCATTTAGAAGTAAGATCAGCTGCTAACCCTCCCGGTGGGAAATAGACATTTGGAACCAATAAAGAGAAGTTTCCACCAGAGATCAGTCCGGTAATAGCATGAGGCGGTAATACGTGCACTAGTGAAAGTTTGGCCCGAAGTTTAAGGGAGATACCAATTGCAAGGCCACCTTTGGGGCGGCCACCATTCGTTGACGGACTAGCAGGCAGACATATAAACTCAAAGCCATTTAACTCAATTTCCTCCTCCACCCAAGTTTCTTGTAATAGTATGATAAGAAAGGAATTAATATATTTTTGGAATTCTGGATCTAATTTTTTGCTTTTCCATCCAGCAATGTTCCAGCTTAATATTGGAAGCTGGGGTTTCTTCGTTCCTCCAATTGGCTGTCATTCGGAAGGATGGCTCAACTTTAATACGGGAAGAGGGGAGCCAGTAAAGAAATCAGTTATCTTCCTCTGATGAAAAACCTCTCGTAAAAACTGAGTGGGAGGATTTACAAGGTTATCTGACTGATGAACTTGGCCACTCGATCTACTAGGAGTAGGCCCCTGAGCAGGGGAGGACCCCTTTTCCAAAAGAGTTTGGTGGGCCACCCGGTTAGGACCAGCTTTCTCATCTGAGGTTTGGTCTCTCTGTAGCCTGCTACTGGTCTTTTGGGCTACTTGATTTATGTGGCCTGTTGGATCTTCAATCAGTTCCATCACTGGTCTTGCTGTTGAATCCATAATACTCCGCAATGAGGGATATGGCTGGGCGAGTGGTCTATTTGGGAAGGTTGGCAAAGGCACCTCTTCTCTTGATTGGTCAGTGCTATAAGAAGGTTCCAGGTCTGGCATCGATGAATGTGTAGAAGGGGATTTTTCCTGTTGTGTGCTGCTTTCTTCAGGTATGTTTATCGCGGGACGGTCATGTAAATCTATTAAGAGCACTGAGGGTTGTTCTGGTTGGAGGGAAGGACTGGTAATTACTTCTTGGGATTGTATCTTATCCACCCTTACCGACATACGTTTAGCATTAGATATTTCGAGATCCATATGATCAGGTTCTTCTAGGATGTCATGTTCGCTGTACGTGGGTATTCCGGTGCTGAGCTTCCTAATAAGTTGGGTTTTAAGCGATTCCAGCCTATTAATAATTTCTTTTTGTTCCACCACTGGTAAATCTGCAAAGGAGGCAATCAGTTCGATCACTTCTGGTGGTGTCAGGCCACTTTCCGGTGGAGGCTACATAACTCTTCTCCTGGGGTAGAACACCCACTCCGGTGTCCACTGGTGGATCGGGTTTAGCAGATTTTGAGCCCTCTTTGGTTATTGCCTCCAACAGTAAGGGTTTAGGCGTAGGGTCTATAAAGGCCATAGGCGCCGACTCCATGGGGCCTGAGGGGGCCCGAGCCCCCTCAAAAATTCGTTTGGGGGGCTCCGCCCCCCCAATAATCTCGGGCGCCCCTCCAGCAGAGCGCCACCGCTGCCCCTCCCCCAGCCCAAAATGCACAGGGTCGGGCTGCATGCCTCCTGCCCTCCCTCCCGAGCAAAAGCTCCACCCAATTTCCTTCGGAGCTGATTAATAGGCGCAGCACGCTCTCCCCTATTCGCTCACGATGAGGCGGCGCCACTTTATCTGCATATTCATGAGCTTATTTATTATTCATGAGCTTTCGCGGGCTCCCCCAATATTTTTTATAAGTCGGCGCCCCTGATAAAGGCTCTCGTTGGAGTTATCCCATGGCGAAAGAAAAATGCTTTCCTTCGTAATATGATGGTGGGAATTTTTGTGGATTGGAACGCAAGCAGGACTCTCTGGGATTTATAGTGATGGACAAGGGGGAGGACTGCACAAAGGTCAATTTGTGTTGCCTCCATATTTAAAAGCACCTTTAGGAGTTCCTTGGCACCACCCAGAGTTCTCCATCTTGGGTCTCCATTTTGTATGGTTAGGCTCACTTTCCTTGGTGTTAAAGTCAAGGATTGATGACCTAATTGAGGGATAAGGTTGTATTTAAATTTGTCAGTACGTTTGTTATTTAAGGACAAACTCCTTGTCCCCTTCCTCTCTTCAAAGGACTTAACACCGGCTGACGCTGGTGAAGCAGTAACAAGCTTTTGATGGAGGCTGTGCAGCTGGGACGAAAGATCATCTAGTCTTTTGAATATACAGTGCAAAGTTTTGATTATTAAATGGGACTGTTCAAATGTCATATGGTTGGCTGTGCCAAGGGCCAATTCCTCCTTCTGAGGAGAGACTACACTCTTACTGTTGGCCACATTGCTTGTTGTTTGTGGTATTATTCGCTCTTCGTCTTTAAGTACTGACACGCAATCAATCAGAGGGTTAAAACGATTCTGAGTTTCTACCGTGTAGGAACAATCCAATAGAATACTCCCTTCTTTAAAGTGACATGGTTCAACCCTTTTTTGCTTTGATCTCGGTAAGGAAACGGGGACTGTTTCCCATATCCCATAGTTCAGATATCAAAAAGAGGGGGGATAGTATTTTAACGTCAACTCAGATGATAAATATTTTCTTCGAGTCTACCAGCACTTGCAGTGGGGTAATATTTCACTGCCTGTTCATATGAAAGTCCGTGTCTTCACCTTCACCCTCACAGGCCGGCTAATGATTTAATGATTTAAGAGTCCACCCGACAGCTCCCGGAGTCCTTTACTGATAAAAGTTGGTAGATATTTTCAAAGGGTGAGCCTTTTTATCAGGGTAATTTGATCGTAAATGCTCCTACTCACGCAGCAGAGACTCAGATGAAACTTGACCCGGCGCCATCTTTTTCCAATATCCCAACGAACTTGACAGATTAGAGAACTGGGCCAAAACAAACAAGATGAATTTTAACAGGGAGAAATGTAAAGTATTGCACTTGGGCAAAAAAAATGAGAGGCACAAATACAAGATGGGTGACACCTGGCTTGAGAGCAGTACATGTGAAAAGGATCTAGGAGTCTTGGTTGACCACAAACTTGACATGAGCCAACAGTGTGACGCGGCAGCTAAAAAAGCCAATGCAATTCTGGGCTGCATCAATAGGAGTATAGCATCTAGATCAAGGGAAGTAATAGTGCCACTGTATTCTGCTCTGGTCAGACCTCACCTGGAGTACGGTGTCCAGTTCTGGGCACCACAATTCAAGAAGGACACTGACAAACTGGAACGTGTCCAGAGGAGGGCAACCAAAATGGTCAAAGACCTGGAAACGATGCCTTATGAGGAATGGCTAAGGGAGCTGGGCATGTTTAGCCTGGAGAAGAGGAGGTTAAGGGGTGATATGATAGCCATGTTCAAATATATAAAAGGATGTCATATAGAGGAGGGAGAAAGGTTGTTTTCTGCTGCTCCAGAGAAGCGGACATGAAGCAATGGATCCAAACTACAAGAAAGAAGATTCCACCTAAACATTAGGAAGAACTTCCTGACAGTAAGAGCTGTTCGACAGTGGAATTTGCTGCCAAGGAGTGTGGTGGAGTTTCCTTCTTTGGAGGTCTTTAAGCAGAGGCTTGACAACCATATGTCAGGAGTGCTCTGATGGTGTTTCCTGCTTGGCAGGGGGTTGGACTCGATGGCCCTTGTGGTCTCTTCCAACTCTATGATTCTATGATTCTACCTTGTTCATTTGATGTGTGGCATTACACAACTCCTTGCTCCTTGTTTTTAGCGTGTTTTTGGCATCTCATATCCTTGTCCTTGGCATCATCTCACAACTCTTATCTGAATGTTGTGTAAAGTTTTGCAGCCCACCTCCAAGCCTCCTTGCTGTACTGTTCCCGGCACACACTGTTTTTGCCAAAACAATGTGATGTTTTCCACATTCCATTAGTGCTTATACATTTTTGTCTACTTGTAGAAGCCATGGTCTGATCTGAAAAATACAAATATTTAGGTTACAAAACTATAAAAAATAAAGAAAAATTAAGTTTGCAAATCAATAATTACCATGTGCTTAGGGTAGATCAACGTGTCAGTGTCCACTTATCCCCAGTGTAAATATGACATATTGGCAAAAGTTGGAAATTGAAAGATAACTATAGCACATGCACAAAAATTGATTTCAAATTTGAAATCAGCATTGAAAGAACATAAAAGAACAGTTGAAAAATCTCATGCAACAGAAAATGAAAAAAAAAATGTTCCCCAGTATACTGTGTATCCCAAGGGAATACATTTTTTTGCACACCTCCAACTGTACATAGATATACATATTCAATGCTATATAAGTCACTTACATTTATACTCACATTGTACTACTTTGGTTATGTGTTTAATAAAATATTGAATTCTTGCATGGTGAAAAGTGAAAAACATGAATTAAACTAGAGCTTACAGAACAAAACCAACTTCAGATATGAAAACAGTACGTCAAAATTAGGTTAGAATAACTGCAGCTGTCAATGCAATAAAAAATAAAAAATGTTTCCCAGTGTTAATACACTCCATGATGGCTATCAAGATTATACCTCAGTGCAGGCTTCAAGGAAGGAAACCAAGGCGTAAAATGAACACTCAAGCCCTTCAAGATCCTATTAAGCAGGATTGCTTCCAAACAACTCTTAAGGACCATCTGTTTTCAGAATTCCCTGATAACATCAAGGAACACTGGGCCAAGCTAAAAACATCCATTAGTGCAGCCTGTGAACAAATTATTGGATGCTGTAATGGTTCTAAGGGGTTGCTCGTGTGTAAGCAGGTGCCTATCTCCCTGGCTGGGTGCAAACACCTGGCTGGGCTGCCAAAGTGAACCTCTTCTGTCCGGACAGCCACTCACCCGTGGCTGACTCAATCGCTGGCAGAATCCGTGAGTGGGCGTTTCTTAAACTTCTTCCAGCAAAGAAGTTCTTTGACGCCTAGTCTCCGCCTACCCTCTCTGTGCGAAAGCCTTCTGCGCAGGGAGGGCGTGGGCAACGGAGGACCCCTACTCTCCCTGCTGGTCCCAGGCAAGGAGTCATGGGACCGCCTCGCCGCTTCCCCCACCTGCCCCCCTTCTCCGCTGGTGCTACGCTGATTCTCTTCCCCAGAAGATGGGCTGTTCCTCCCGATCCCTGGACGCTCTCTGGAATCCCTCTGGCTTTTGCGCTCCCCCTCCAGTACTGATGGCAGTTCCCTGACAGATACCAAACCAAGAAACACCAGGACTGGTTTGATGAGAATAACAGTGAGATTGAACGCCTTATGAACAAGAAAAAGAAGGCCTTTCAGATCTGGCAAAGAGATAGAAACTATGCCACTAAGTAAAAACATGCCAACACTAAGGCCGAGGTTCAAAGAAGAACCAGAGAACTAAAGAACACCTGTTGGATAAAAAAAAAGCTCAAGAGATCCAACACTTAGCCGACACTCATGATGCACAGAGTTTCTTTAAGCCACAAAGACCATCTATGAACCAATAAATCATGGCATATGCCCCCTATGCTCAACAGACGGTACCACACTTCTAAAAGATAAAAGAAGCTATTGCACTGCGCTGGAAAGAACATTACCAACATCTCCTTAACCGCAACTCCCCCGTAGCTGCTGAGCTCCTCTCACAAATTCCGCAAAACCAAGTTAGAGATGAGCTTGTACACACATCAACACTACCAGCTTTCTCTAACCAACCCACAACACAACACTAACATTGACCATTCTATATATACAGGTTGTCAAGGGCTCAGGAGCAGAGGTACAGGGGAGAGAGGAAATGGAGAGCGAAGGGGAAGAATCTGAGGGCAGCGTAGGGGAGTACGACAGTGACCCGAGAGATTCCATGAGCTTCTCCAGCGAATCAGAAGATTCCCAGAAGGAGGCGCCGATGGTCAGGGCAAGGGGGTCCCAGGGGAGACACACCAGAAACAAGGGGCCAGCGGGGACTCCCAAAGCAGCAGCGGGAGGTCAGGACCAGCTTCCCCACCAGAGCGTAGTGGGGGGGAAGAGTCCCATGTGTCAGGGCCAGCGTCTCCTCCAGCAGGAAGAGAAGATGAGTCTGGGCTGACCACACCTCCATCGGAGAGTGGGGGAACGGAGGGGAGGTCAGGTCCAGCTAGCCTCCCCGAAGGGGGAAGCAGTGACAGGAGCAGTGTGACGGTCAGGAGGAAGGTTGCCGGCTGGGCGCGCGCGCCAAGTTCAAATGTACAGGCGCGTGGGACAGCAGAAAACCCGGATTGGGAACCAGGTCCTAAAGCCCGCCAGAGGCAGGGGGAAGACTCAGGGGACTCAGCGTCAGATGAGTCTAGGAAGAGTGAGACCCCAGCTGACAGGCGGAGCCAGAGGAGGAAAGAGCAAAGGAAGAGGTGGAGCAAGGCTAGGGTCTTAAACTGGTGTCTGGGGGGAGGAGACTCAGACGGAGCTTCGGCAGTCTAGAGTTTCAGACGTAGAGCTGCGCGCCGCGGCTGTGAAAGAGAAACTGAACTTCAATAAAGACTTTTGTACATAACAACGAACTGGCGTTGGTCCTTTGTGAGCTGGGACCTCGGGCAGCTCTGACAGTAAGCTCCGTCTCACAAAAAAAAAAAAAATTGCGAGCTCACGAAGATAGGCAAAGATGACTACAGAGGAGAAAGTGACAGAACTGCAAGAAGCAGTCATGAAGCTTTACGCAGAAGTAGCAGTGTCCAAAAAGAGAGAAGAGGAAGCAGAAGCGCTCTGCCGAGATCTGCGAAACAGGTGGGAACGTTGGGGCAAAGAGGGGCTGCCAGGACCCAAGCCGGAGGGAGTTGGCCTCGGGAAGAGGGGGGGCAGCATCGTAGCCCACTTCGACGGGGACCTGCAGCAGTATCCTAACTTCAGAGCAGACATAGTTTCCGTGCTCAATTTGCTTCGGAAACACTTTAGAGATGAGGAGGAGAAAGTGGGGTTCATAATCACTCATCTGCATGGGGACGCTAAATCGTGGCTGCGCAATTTATGGCGCGAAAATGATCCCGCCCTCCAGGATTCAAACGCATTTATCAAGGCTATGGACGCTTGTTTTAAATCAACGGTAGATGTGGATGTGGCCAGGAGGGAAATGCACGGGCTGAAGCAGGGCAAAGCCACGGTGAGACAATATCACTCCCGCTTTTTTGCGTTGTTAAATGTGCTGGGCTGGGAGAAGGACTCCGCTGCCGTGAGGGATCTGTTCTGGGAGGGGCTAAATGGAGCCGTGAAAGATGAGCTGGCGAGGGGGGAGAGACCTAACAGTACCACAGAAGTCATCCAGAGAGCGCTGACGATAGGGGTGCGCCTGGAAGAACGCCCTTGGAGCAGGGATGAGGGTCGTCTGGCACGCACACCAGCCAAAACACCTCCCTTCATACCCAGATAGGTGGTGCCAAGGCTCAGACAGCGACCAGAGCCCAAACACCAGGAGCAGTCAAGACGAAGGCTCCTAGAGGGAGCAGGAAGTCTTATATCTGCGACAGTGCACAGCACATGGCCAAAGAGTGTCCCCAGAGGATCCAGAAGCACACTGCAGCCTCAGCAACAGTAAGAGGTGCAGTTCGGCAGGGGGAACAGCTGCAGGGAAACGGCGAAGCCTGGTTGGAGGCAGAGGCACTGGGGCCCAGCCAGGCGAGTCAGTGAAGCAGTCCCCAGAGATTTTGCAGCCCACGGACCCCCTCCCACCCAAACCAGTGGTGCAACTCACCGCATCACTCCAGCTGCCAAATGGATTCACCCTGGAAGTCCCTATTACCATTGACTCTGGTAGGAATGCAGACTTTGTGGGAGTGGACTTCATCAGGCAACATCGCATAGCGCTCCTACCAGCCACGATGCCCCTAAACGTCGTCATGGTCGATGGCAGAGAGCTGCTGGGAGGGCAGGTGGTACAGCAAACACCGCCTATGGTGATGCAAATTGGAAATCACCGCGAAGTCATCAGCTTCAACGTCACCCACCTGTTGGACACGCCCATAGTGTTGGGCATGAGTTGGCTGGATAGGCACAGCCCGGCATTAGCGTGGTACCAGCGGCAATTGACCTTCTGCTCCTCCTACTGCGCAGAACACTGCATCCGGACCGGCCAGGAAGACGAGGGACAAGAAGATGAACAGCAGCTACACCTAGGCATGGTGCAGGCGGTACCCAACAAGTACAAGGCGTTTTTGGAGGTCTTCTGCGAGAAGGAAGCGGACAAGCTGCCTCCCCACCGGCCCTACGACTGCACGATTGACCTCCTACCGGGGGCGACGCTGCCGACTGGAAAACTATATTCCATGTCGGAAGACGAACTGCAAGAACTCAGGGAGTTCATAGATCACAACTTGAAGCGGGGATTCATCCAAGAATCCAAAGCAGTGGGGGGCAGTCCCGTGTTTTTCGTGAAGAAGAAGGACACGCCCCAACGCAGACTGGTAGTTGATTACAGAATTATCAATTCCAGGACAAAGCCCACAGCATTCCCCATGCCCAAGATTGACAACCTGCTCGCGACGGTGAGGAAGGGACGAATCTTCACCAAGTTGGATCTACGAGGGGCGTACAATCTTATACGCATGCGGGAGGGCGATGAGTGGAAGACGGCCATGTTTACGCCTTTAGGCACCTATGAATATAGAGTTATGCCGTTTGGTCTGCAAAATGGCTCCCATTGTTTCCAAGCCTTCATGCACCACGTGTTAGCGGGCCTCCTCTACAAGAAGTGCGTTTGCTTCCTAGACAACATCCTGATCTTCTCGGACTCGCAGGAGGCTCATGAGGGAGACGTCAAGGAGGTCCTGCAGAGACTACGGGAGCACAGACTTTACGCCAAACTGGAGAAGTGCCAGTTCGACGTGACGGAGGTGGATTTCCTGGGCTACAAGCTGTCCAACAAGGGACTCGCCATGGACAGCGCCAAGGTCCGCTCGGTGTTGGACTGGAAAAGCCCGCGCAATCGGAAGGAGGTCCAGAAGTTCGTCGGCTTCGCCAACTTTTATCGCAAGTTCATCAAGGGGTTCGCGAAGGAGACGGCGGCCATCACGGACACCCTCAGCTCCAAGAAGAAGAAGTTCACCTGGACGGACCAGGCGGAACAGTCTTTTCGGAGACTCAAGCGTCTCTTCGCGTCCGAAGAACAGCTGCTACACGTAAACCCCGGCAAACCAATGAGGGTTGAGACTGACGCATCAGACAGAGCGGTGGGGGCGGTCCTGTTGCAGCAAGATCCGCAAGGGAACTGGAGGCCCTGCGCATTCTACTCCAGGAAACTCAGCAAGTCGGAACAGAACTACACCATCTGGGACAGGGAGTTGCTGGCCATTCATGCAGCCTTCAAGGCGTGGCGGCACTTCCTCATCGGAGCCAGACACACTGTGCAGGTCCGCACGGACCATAAGAACCTGGAGTACTGGCGCACGGCGCGGTTCCTGAACCAGAGACACATCCGCTGGGCGGAGTTCTTTGCGGATTTCGACTTCCGGATAGAATACATCCCGGGAGACAACAACGTCATGGCAGATGCACTATCCAGGAAACCGCAGTATCACGAGGAAGCGGCACCGGTGGCGGCCAAACACATTTTCGCACCGAAAGCGTGGGCATGCGCTTCAGCTACCGTGGACCTGGACGCAGTGCGTCGCGCGCTGCAGACGGATGCCTTCGCACAATCCAAGATGGAGGAGGTGCGAGGAGGCACAGCGAAGGACGACGAGTTCCAGATACGCGACGGACCGCTCACCCGCAAAGGGGCTCTCTATGTGCCGGGAGACGACCTCCGCGTGAAAGTCCTGCAGCAGTTGCACGACGCGCCCAGTGCTAGGCACTTCGTCAAGGACAAGACGGCGGAATTAGTGGCCAGAGACTTTTGGTGGCCCCAGATGAGGGGAGAAGTCGCGGATTACGTCTCTAGGTGTGACACATGCCAAAGGGCCAAACCAGTGCACAGGAAGCCGGCGCGACTGCTGGAACCGCTACAGACGCCGCTCGAACCGTGGGAGAGAGTGGCCCTGGACTTTGTCACAGATCTGCCCAGCTCGCGAGGCAAAACAGCGGTACTCGTGGTCGTAGACCTGTTCACCAAGATGGCGCACTTCATTCCTTGCGCGAAGGTGGCCACGGCGGAACAGACCGCCAAACTGTTCATAGACCACGTGTTCAAAGTTCATGGCTTACCACGGTCCATCCTGTCCGACCGGGGTCACCAATTCATCTCAAGCTTCTGGCATAAACTGCTGGGCATCCTGAACGTCAACATCAACTTAGCGTCGGCACGACACCCGCAGACCAACGGACAAGCGGAGAGGGTCAACGCCATCATGCAGCAGTACCTGCGATGCTACGCGAATCAACAGCCCTCGACCTGGGTGGACTACCTTCTGTTGGCCGAGTTTGCCTACAACAACACGAAGCACGGGTCTACAGGGGTGACACCGTTCTTCGCCAACAATGGGCGGCATCCCAGAACCTTCCCGGGGTTAGAGACGAAGTGGGAGGGGGAGCCACGGGGAGCAGAGCACTTGGCAGCAGAGTTACAGGAGGTCCACGAGCAACTCCGAAGGACCTTGGAACTAGCAAAACACGCCTACAAAGTGCAGACAGACAGGCACAGGAGAGTCGGGGAAGACATCCAGGTGGGGGACTGGGTCTAGTTAGCAGCCCAGGCAGTGCCTGCCAGAACGTTAGCTAAGAAGAAGCTCAAACACAAGCAGCTAGGGCCTTACCAAGTCGAGGCACAAATCAACCCAGTGGCCTTCCGGTTGACACTCCCGGAGGGCTCCAGAATGCACCCGGTATTTCATAGGTCAGTCCTCACACCCTACAAGGAACCCCACAGGTTTCAGGCGCCAGGGACCGCACCTCACCCACTCAGAAAGTCGCCAACGGGGGAGGGGTCACCGAGGGCGGCGCCACTCAACGAGGTCACAGAGATTTTAGACTCGAGATGGGGGGAAGAGGGAGTTGAATATCTCCTCACCAGGGAAGGTACCCCGGCCAGCGCCAACAGGTGGGTGCCGGACTATGCCTTAGAGGAGCACTACCTCAAAGACGAGTTCCATGCACTCTTCCCGCACAAACCTATGCCGGCAGATTATTTCGACGACTGGCTTTTCACACCCACACTTTCAACCAGCACGTTCCAGGGGTTCTCATCAGCTGAGGAAACGGCGCCAGACACAAGCTCCCCGCTCTTATTGGTGGGACACTCAACCGGAGGTGGGGTGGAGCAGGGAACTGCTAAGGGGGCCCTGGCACGCAGCATCACCTGAGGTAACAGGGGGAGAGACGGACATGTTGGGGGAGGACCTTGGGTTCGAACACAAATGCAGAGAGATGGAAGCAGAGGAGATCGACGTCGACGAGCCCATTACGGGCTGGCCGGATCCAACTGGTCGGCTGCACGCCAGGGGGAAGGAACTGTATCCCGCACTCACCCCCACAGCACTGGAGCATCCGGAACCCGCCCCCGAAGAGGGGGAGGGGGAAGGGGGGCTTCGAGGGGGGATGGATGTCAGGGGCTCAGGAGCAGAGGTACAGGGGAGAGAGGAAATGGAGAGCGAAGGGGAAGAATCTGAGGGCAGCGTAGGGGAATACGACAGTGACCCGAGAGATTCCATGAGCTTTTCCAGCGAATCAGAAGATTCCCAGAAGGAGGCGCCGATGGTCAGGGCAAGGGGGGTCCCAGGGGAGACACACCAGAAACAAGGGGCCAGCGGGGGATGTTGGGGAAAAGCACCAAGGCAAAAGCCAGCTCCAGATGGCTGGAATGCAAAACAGGATGTTATGTTTTGCAGATGTACTGTTGGAGAAAAGGTGGAGCCTATATGCGGGATACGTTTCCTGCTTGGCAGGGGGTTGGACTCGATGGCCCTTGTGGTCTCTTCCAACTCTATGATTCTATTCTATTCTCTGTACTGAGCACCGGATGTTAGCTCAGAGTGTCATGTGACCTGTGCTGGAAGTACAGGGGCGGAGTTGTGTCTCTTCTGATGGAGTCTGAAGGGAACAGTCGCATTTCTATGTACTGCTGAGTGACAGTAATAAAATATGTAAAAAGGACTCCTGTCTGTCTCATTTCCCCTCCCTGGGGGAATGCAGGGAGGGAGAGAAGATCAGAGAAGCAGAGGGTGTGTTCTTTCTCACGTCTAATGAGAAGAATCGCCGGGTTTGTTTACCTAGCCTGCCGGGGGTCGCAGACGGAAGGTAAACACAGTATCTCGCTCAATTGCCTCGGGGGAGGCCAGGTACCTCTGACTGTGAGCGAAGATACTAACATATGGCAGCCTTCGGATGGTTGCGATTCATCGGACATCTGCATGAGAGGCTGGTGGATTGTCCTCCTCTGCTCCAAGGGAGAAGGCAAGCGTCTGAGAGAAGCCAGAGGCTGAACAGACCCAGAGGAAAGTGTTTCCAAGCAACGGAGCTCAAGGTATGCTGCTGCATTTCGGGCTAAAAGTGTGAACGCAGGTTGATTAATTCCCTGGTTCATGGGAGCTGCGTTTTGGAAAAACAAAAGCTCCGGGAGGAAAGGCCTGCAGCTCAGAGGCTGAAACCTGCATTCCACAAATTCCTGTGGTTAAGATAAGAAGTCCTCTATGCACTGTTGCAAAGTAACGATCCTGGAAAGTTACTGGCTACGCAGATGGATTGTGAGGCTGTGAAAGCGAAACTAAGCCACAGAGTGTTTTGGCTACAAGTTTACGTGCTCTTGGAGGGACTTTCCATAGCAGCCAGCGTTTAGCTGCCAGGTGCCAAAGAGCGTAAACAACTTGCAGTTTGCCTGCCACAGAGAAGGCAGAAAACAACTGTTGGATTTTACAGTTTGTTTGAAAGTGTGAGCTAGAGGCTTGGCTTCAAGATGGATGCCAAGAAGGGAGCGCTGCCTTACCCACCTCCCTTAGATAATGACAATTATTCATCTTGGTCTGTAAAGATGAAGGCCCTGCTGCAGAATCAGAGGCTGTTTGATGTAATTGAGAACCCCATCCCTGCAGCACCAACCAGAGGTTGGGAATCACAGAACGTGAGGGCCAGGACTGCTATAATTCTGTGTGTCTCAGATCAGCAGCTTGTGCATATCCAGCATTTACAAAATGCGAAAGAGGTTTGGGACACGCTGCGTACAACGCATCAGAGAGATGCTGGTTCTTCAGCGTTGCTGTATTTTGAGAAGTTAACCAATCTGAGACTTGCGCCTGATGGAGATGTTCAAGCGCACCTGACAGAGATGAAGTTTCTGCGTCAACAGATGGTGGAACGCAATTTCCGTCTACAGGAGGAAGTGTTTTGCTTCATGATGATAAACAGCCTGAATCGGACCTACAAGGTTGTTGCCAGTCAGCTTGGTTCCCTACCGGCCGCGCAGCTGACCGCGGAAAGAGTGTGTGCTGTGGTCCTGAATGAACACGACAGACTTGCTGCACTGGAAGTGAAGGACAGTGGGAGGGAAGAACAGAGTTCAAATCTCCCCACTGCTGGAGCTAATGCAGAGCATGCTACAGCATTGAGTGCTGTCCAATGTTACAATTGTGGACAGACTGGGCATCTACAGCGGAGCTGTAGAAAGCCACGCCAGTCAAAAGGAGCGAAGAGCAGCTCTACGAAGCCTGAGGCGTCAGGCAAAAGCCGTTCCAAGTGTCAGGTGAAACCTGCAACGGCTATGATGGCGAAAGGAACCACGCCAGATGTTGGGAACGCCTTTATAATCGACACTGGATGTACAAAACACTTGTGCCCGCACCGACGACTGTTTTCGACGTTAAAGAAGCAAAGCTTCACTGTGAAACAGGCCAACGGTCAGGAGTTGGAAGCGACCGGAATTGGAACTGTGTATCTTGAGAGTCTGAACTTGACTATAAGTGATGTTTACCTGGTTCCAGAACTGAGATTTAATCTGCTGAGTGTGTCGCAGATTGCAAAGAAAGGACTGAAACTGTCCTATGATGCTAAAAGCTGCAAGATCTACAAAGATGGAGAACTGTTTCTTACTGCCAAAGAGAAAGATGGACTGTATTTGTTGACTTTTGATCAAAGTGATTACATGAAATGTAATTCTTCTGATTCTAACAAAATCTCTCTTGCAGGTGTGACCAGTGTGAGCACCAGGAAGGTGACCAAGAAGGTCGACAGAGCGTTTCAGCGGGTGTATGCTGATGTGATTGGTCCTCTAGAACCATCTAGGGGCAATGCAAAATATTACCTTTTGTGTGTGGATTGTTTCACTAATTATTCTTGGGTTTATTTGATGGAGAAACCGCAAGAAACTTTAGAAAAGTTTCGGGAGTTTTGTGACAAGGTTAAAAATATGCATGATGCTAACGTTGATTGTCTTTTCACAGATGAGAAGCAGATCTTTCTGTTACAGAAGTTTCAGAAGTTCCTGGATGGAAAAGGAATAGACCACAAAATTGCTGTTTCTGCCGAAGCGTGGAACAGGGGGGGTCTGTGTTAGGGTGAACAAAGAATTGCAAAAAGGGATGCATGCGCAATTGCTGAGTTCACATTTGCCACATGACTATTGGGCCGAATCGCTAGCGTCCTATCTTCATGTGTGGTTGAGAAAGGTCTCAACAGAGTTGGGATGTTCTCCTTTTGAGAAGCTGTTCAATAGAAAACCTTCTGTTACCTATTTCAAGGTTTTCGGGTCTCATGTGAGAACAGAAGCTCCAGGTGGAGTAAAGAATGCCAGAGGCATTTTTGTGGGATATGAAAAGGGTCTCTACAGAGTAATTTTGTCTGAATCTGGTCAGGTGATTCTCACAAAGTTCCTAGAGAGTGCTCCAGAGCAAGAGCAGGTTGTAGAACACACATTTCCCACAGGAAACGATTCAGATGATGATTATGATGATTTTTCTGATGTCACAGATTACAGTGGAACTGACGACGACACTGATAGCTCAGAGAGTTCAGTTGTAACAGTCATTGAGAGAAAATCTCACACAATGGATAGACCTTCACAGATGAAGGAAGAACCACTGTTAGCCATTGCTACTGGTTCTCAACAAAGTCCAGAGGTTGAACCAGTGAGCACAGAGGTTCAGAACCTCGTACGCAGGTCTGAAAGAGTCACAAAGGGTGTACCACCAAAGAGGTACTCAAAAGAGTTTGCTAACTTAGCTGTTGCATGTGTTGCTATTGTTGACAACTCAAAGCAAGTTAAAGCAGTGTCTAAGTCAGAGACAAAGACACAACAGAGAGTAGCTAGCCAAGGTAATGCAGAAGCACTCATTCCTTGGAAGCCAGACAACCAGAGAGGTACACTGGTGGAACCAGTGGTGGGGAGTTCCAAGGGTGGAACTGAAACAACAGGGGACTGTTATATGTATAACAACTGTTTGTTTTCTTCTCTGGATCATGTTTTGCCTATTGATGCTTTTGGGGGAGGATGTTGGGAAAAAGCACCAAGGCAAAAGCCAGCTCCAGCTGGCTGGAATGCAAAACAGGATGTTATGTTTTGCAGATGTACTGTTGGAGAAAAGGTGGAGCCTATTCTCTGTACTGAGCACCGGATGTTAGCTCAGAGTGTCATGTGACCTGTGCTGGAAGTACAGGGGCGGAGTTGTGTCTCTTCTGATGGAGTCTGAAGGGAACAGTCGCATTTCTATGTACTGCTGAGTGACAGGAATAAAATATGTAAAAAGGACTCCTGTCTGTCTCATTTCCCCTCCCTGGGGGAATGCAGGGAGGGAGAGAAGATCAGAGAAGCAGAGGGTGTGTTCTTTCTCACGTCTAATGAGAAGAATCGCCGGGTTTGTTTACCTAGCCTGCCGGGGGTCGCAGACGGAAGGTAAACACAGTATCTCGCTCAATTGCCTCGGGGGAGGCCAGGTACCTCTGACTGTGAGCGAAGATACTAACAGGGACTCCCAAAGCAGCAGCGGGAGGTCAGGACCAGCTTCCCCACCAGAGCGTAGTGGGGGGGAAGAGTCCCATGTGTCAGGGCCAGCGTCTCCTCCAGCAGGAAGAGAAGATGAGTCTGGGCTGACCACACCTCCATCGGAGAGTGGGGGAACGGAGGGGAGGTCAGGTCCAGCTAGCCTCCCCGAAGGGGGAAGCAGTGACAGGAGCAGTGTGACCGTCAGGAGGAAGGTTGCTGGCTGGGCGCGCGCGCCAAGTTCAAATGTAGAGGCGCGTGGGACAGCAGAAAACCCGGATTGGGAACCAGGTCCTAAAGCCCGCCGGAGGCAGGGGGAAGACTCAGGGGACTCAGCGTCAGATGAGTCTAGGAAGAGCGAGACCCCAGCTGACAGGCGGAGCCAGAGGAGGAAAGAGCAAAGGAAGAGGTGGAGCAAGGCTAGGGTCTTAAACTGGTGTCTGGGGGGAGGAGACTCAGACGGAGCTTCGGCGGTCTAGAGTTTCAGACGTAGAGCTGCGCGCCGCGGCTGTGAAAGAGAAACTGAACTTCAATAAAGACTTTTGTACATAACAACGAACTGGCATTGGTCCTTTGTGAGCTGGGACCTCGGGCAGCTCTGACACAGGTAGAATTAGGTGAAAGGTTGCATGAGTCATTGTAGGCCGTTGACTCATGCTGACTTAGTTCTTTTAGCATTAAAGAAACAGCGGCCAATTTTTAGCCGTGACACCCCTTCTGCTTCTTGCAAAAAACCCCAACAGCAAACAAAACATACATACACTATATACATAAACCCAGTTTTGTCATCAATTCATTATGACATGTTGCTGGCAAATAGTAGAAAAAGATGGAGACACATGGAGATTGCAGAGTTTTGAGAAACTAAAGGATAAAGTGCGAGATTGGCTACATTATGCTCAGATCAGGGAGGCTTTTAATTTGGATAAAAAAACAGGCTTCCAGGTGGAAAAATCGAAATTAGAAACAGAATTGTTAGAACCAAAAACCAAGGTACTTTCAAAAATGTATAACTTGCTGCTAAAATGGAACACTCAGGATGAAACGGTTAAATCAGCTATGATAAAATGGGCGCAAGACATTGGTCACAATATTATGTTCGCTGACTGGGAACGGTTATGGACCACCGGTGTGAAGTTCACGGCATGTAATGCCTTGAAGGAAAATATTATGAAAATGATATATAGGTGGTACATGACCCCAGTCAAGCTTGCAAAAATATATCACTTGCCAGACAATAAGTGTTGGAAATGTAAAGAAACTGAAGGAACATTCTTTCACCTTTGGTGGACATGCCCAAGGGTTAAGGCTTTCTGGGAAATGATCTATAATGAGTTAAAAAAGGTATTCAAATATACCTTCCCTAAGAAACCAGAGCCCTTCCTTTTGGGCATTGTCGGCCAAATGATGTTAAAGAAGGACCGAACTTTTTTTATGTATGCGACAACAGCAGCAATAATACTTATCGCAAAGTACTGGAAGACTCAAGATTTGCCCACTCTGGAAGAATGGCAGATGCAACTGATAGACTACATGGAATTGGCAGAAATGACTGGCAGAATCCGAGACCTGGGAGAAGAGACAGTGGAAGAGGACTGGAAAAAATTTAAGGACTATTTGCAAAAGCATTGTAAACTCTATGAATGTTAAAAATGATGCAGGATATAAAAACAATACGGCATTAGTAAACTAGTGGAAAGGAATATGAAAATAATTGAATTATAAGAACAAAGATGAAATTTGAATAATATTATGTCAAGTTTAAATATTTAAATATTTGATAACAAGTGGCAAAATTGGAGACATAATTGTTGAAATATACAACTTAAAACAATTTTTGAGAGAAGGTGAAGTATTGCGGAATATGATTTTGTAATTAGGAACACAGAAAAGGGAGACGTGAGGGAGTCATGAAAGAGGGTTATGGAAATGCTACTTAAGAAAATGAATTATTTTCTTTTTTGTGCTTTTTAATGTATTTTTTACTTGTATTTTTGTATGTTTTTTATGCTTCCTTTTTGTTTTTTGTTTTTGATTTAAGTTTCTTGCACTGTTTGAATTGTTTAAAACCTTTAATAAATATTTTATTAAAAAAAAGACATGTTGCTGGCAAAGGCTTGGTAAACAAATCAGCAATATTATCTTGTGATTGACAATACTCCAGTTTGATTACCCCATTCTGTACGCAATCTCTAACATTTGCATGACGGATAGCAATATGCTTTGATGCAGACTTCGTTATTTCTGAGCCCACTAATTCAATGCACAATTGACTATCTTCATACGCTTGGATAGGCAAATCTACTTTACAATCTAGCTCTTTTAGTATCTGTATAAACCACATGATTTCATTGCATGCTAGCGACAGGCTCCCATATTCTGCCTCACAGGATGAGGTTGCAACAAATCCTTGTTTCTTTGACCTCCATCCAGTTATGGAATTGGCAAACATCATAACCATTCCACTTGTAGGTTTTCTGGTAGCTACATAGCTTTCCCAGTTCACATCAACAAATACTTCTAGTTTTTCATCTTGTGTACTAGATATCTTCAAACATACATTTAATGTCCCCTTTAGATATCTGATAAGCCTTTTCAAAGCACACCAATCGGCAGTACTGGGTTTAGATACACGTTGGCTCAGAACATTTGCAGCACACGCAATGTCTGGCCTTGACCACTGGCTTAAATACAACAGTGATCCTATTTTTGAGTGCTACAACTCAGGCTGGTCAAATTCATCATCACACACTGTCTTTGGGAAATCTGGTGTCATGGGAGTCTGAACTGGCTTGCAGTTTTCCATGCCAAACTGCTCTATCAAATGAAGAATTTTCTCCTTCTGGCTCAGTAGGAAGCTTCCATCAGCTTCCTGCCTTACTTCTACTCCCAAGTAATTGCTTACAGGCCCTAAGGCTTTAAGCTTAAACCTCTTTTCCAGCTGACTTGTTAGCTTCTGGATCTCATCTGTGGAACTCCCTGCTACAAGCAAATAATCAACGAAGACTAAGAGCATTATATATTTGTTGCCTGTCCCCTTGGTGTAGAGGCAAGGATCAGCGCCACACCTTTTAAAACCAAGTTTTACAAGGGCTTCATTTAAACGCTGGTTCCAACACCTTTCACTTTGGTTTGAGACCATAGACAGCCTTTTCCAAATGCCAAACTGCACCATTCCCCTCTTCAAACCCAGGGGGTTGTCTCATTAACACTTCATGGTCTAAATCTGCATGCAGATATGCAGCATCAACATCAAAATGGTGCACTGCTAATTGTCTTACAGCAGCAATGGAAAGCATTAAATGAAAGGTTTCACTCTTTACAGTGGGATAAAACACTTCATCATAACTCTCCCCTTTAATCTGAGTGAACCCTTTGGCTACTAATCTGGCTTGAAAACATGGTTCCCCAGATGCAAGGGTTTTCCTTTTATAAACTCACTTGCATGACACCACTCTGCCACCAGGTGGCGGCATTATGACCTCAAACACTTACATTTAAAAGAGTCCATTTCTTCTTTCATAGCTTGTTCCCACAAAGCACGTTCCCCAGGGGGTAAGTCTAAGACTTCATTATAACTTTGTGGTTCCACACAACTCACATTGCATACTTTCACTCCTCCTAGGGGCAAACGTTGAGGAGGTACACCCTTGTTTGAACACTGAGAGCGTCTAGCCACAACTACTTCCTGCTCCCTTGTCTCTGGCTCTTCTTCCTCTACCTCTAGAGAAATATTATCTATTGCCACATCTTTTGGGAAAATCTGCCTTCTCCTGCTCCTGTGTTGCCAATGGCTGAGAATAAACCTCTTCTCTTACTTGCAGGAGCAGTAGGTAATCTGGGTTGGCATGGATCGAAGTCCATCTGTCCTGGTCAGCAAAGTCAGCACTTTGTGACAAAACCAAGCATCCTGGGAGTAAATCGAAACACCACCCTTTGCCATGGGACTGATACCCCACAAACCGCAGTCTCTGCAATCTAGCACCCCCTTTTTGGTGCTGAGCTTTGGACAGTGGAATTTGCTGCCAAGGAGTGTGGTGGAGTCTCCTTCTTTGGAGGTCTTTAAGCAGAGGCTTGACAACCATATGTCAGGAGTGCTCTGATGGTGTTTCCTGCTTGGCAGGGGGTTGGACTCGATGGCCCTTGTGGTCTCTTCCAACTCTATGATTCTATGATTCTATGATATTTACATGTTCCCAAGAACCCCAGTTATGATCATCAACCACTCTGGTTCTTTCCCAAACAACACACGATAAGGAAAATCCTTTATAGAGCTTGACCAGGTTCTATTAATCAGAAAGTTTGCTGTAAGGAAAGCCTCACCCCACAGCCTATGGTTGTGACCTGATTCTGCATCCACTAGCAGGCAATCCTTTACTGACTTTATTACAGCCCCACGTATTTCTTTTTTTTTAAAAAAAGATATTTATTAAAGTTTCACAAATTATATATTCAAACACAACAATACAAACACAAACAAGAAAAAACAAGTATAATTTCAAATCCTTATTTTCTTAAAACTTCACCGACCTCCTCATACCTCCCCTTTCTGCATTCCAATTTCAAATATTTAGTTCAGCAAATCCTCACCCTTAATTTTATCTAATTGTTAACCTTTCTTTTCTTTTAACTTAACCTTTACAGCTGTAATCCTTACATTCTAAAGCCACATCATTTTAACACTCATTAATTTTACAATGTTTCTTAAGATAGTTCTTAAATTTCTTAAATCTTCTTCCGCCGTCTCTTTCCCCTGGTCATGGATTCTGCCAGACATTTCTGCCAATCCCATATAGTCTATCACCTTCATCTGCCATTCTTCCAAGGTGGGTAGATCTTGTGTCTTCCAATACTTTGCGATGAGTATTCTTGCTGCTGTTGTAGCATACATAAAGAATGTTCTGTCTTTCTTTGGCACCAATTGGCCGACAATACCCAAGAGAAAGGCCTCTGGTTTCTTAAGAAAGGTATATTTAAATACCTTTTTCATTTCATTATATATCATTTCCCAGAAAGCCTTAATCTTTGGGCATATCCACCAAAGGTGAAAAAAAGTACCTTCAGTTTCTTTACATTTCCAACATTTATTATCAGACAAGTGGTAAATTTTTACAAGCTTGACTGGAGTCATGTACCACCTATAAATCCTTTTCATAATATTTTCCTTTAAGGCATTACATGCCGTAAATTTCATACCGGTAGTCCACAACTGTTCCCAGTCAGAAAACATAATGTTATGACCAATATCTTGTGCCCACTTTATCATAGCTGATTTCACTGTTTCATCTTGTGTATTCCATTTCAACAGCAAGTTATACATTCTTGACAAGTTCTTAGTATTGGGTTCTAACAGTTCTGTTTCAAATTTTGATTTTTCCACCTGGAAGCCAATTTTCCTGTCCAACTTGTAAACCTCCATTATTTGATAATAATGAAGCCAATCTCGCACTTTAACTTTTAATTTCTCAAAACTCTGCAATTTCAGTTTATCCCCTTCCTGTTCCAAAATTTCCCAATATTTCGGCCATTTGGCCTCCATATTGAGTTTTTTCACAGCCTTTGCCTCCATTGGGGACAACCACCTTGGGGTTTTATTTTCCAACAGATCTACAGCCCCATGAATTTCACACAGACCATTTTCAGCAGGGCTATAAGGGTTAGTCAAATGATGAGTGATACCCTTAGAATCATAGAATCATAGAATCATAGAATCATAGAGTTGGAAGAGACCACAAGGGCCATCGAGTCCAACCCCCTGCCAAGCAGGAAACACCATCAGAGCACTCCTGACATATGGTTGTCAAGCCTCTGCTTAAAGACCTCCAAAGTAGGAGAGTCCACCACACTCCTTGGCAGCAAATTCCACTGTCGAACAGCTCTTACTGTCAGGAAGTTCTTCCTAATGTTTAGGTGGAATCTTCTTTCTTGTAGTTTGGATCCATTGCTCCGTGTCCACTTCTCTGGAGCAGCAGAAAACAACCTTTCTCCCTCCTCTATGTGACATCCTTTTATATATTTGAACATGGCTATCATATCACCCCTTAACCTCCTCTTCTCCAGGCTAAACATGCCCAGCTCCCTTAGCCGTTCCTCATAAGGCACCGTTTCCAGGCCTTTGACCATTTTGGTTGCCCTCCTCTGGACACGTTCCAGTTTGTCAGTGTCCTTCTTGAATTGTGGTGCCCAGAACTGGACACAGTACTCCAGGTGTGGTCTGACCAGAGCAGAATACAGTGGCACTATTACTTCCCTTGATCTAGATGCTATACTCCTATTGATGCAGCCCAGAATTGCATTGGCTTTTTTAGCTGCCGCGTCACACTGTTGGCTCATGTCAAGTTTGTGGTCAACCAAGACTCCTAGATCCTTTTCACATGCACTGCTCTCAAGCCAGGTGTCACCCATCTTGTATTTGTGCCTCTCGTTTTTTTTGCCCAAGTGCAATACTTTACATTTCTCCCTGTTAAAATTCATCTTGTTTGTTTTTGCCCAGTTCTCTAATCTGTCAAGGTCGTTTTGAAGTGTGATCCTGTCCTCTGGGGTGTTAGCCACCCCTCCCAGTTTGGTGTCATCTGCAAATTTGATCAGGATGCCCTTGAGTCCATCATCCAAGTCGTTGATAAAGATGTTGAATAAGACCGGGCCCAAGACAGAACCCTGTGGCACCCCACTAGTCACTCTTCTCCAGGATGAAGAGGAACCATTGATGAGCACTCTTTGGGTTCGGTCAGTCAGCCAGTTACAAATCCACTGAGTGGTAGCATAGTCAAGACCGCATTTTACCAGCTTCTTTACAAGAATATCATGGGGCACCTTGTCAAATGCCTTGCTGAAATCAAGGTAGGCTACATCCACTGCGTTCCCTTCATCTACCAGGCTTGTAATTCTGTCAAAAAACGAGATCAGGTTAGTCTGACATGACTTATTTTTCAGAAATCCATGCTGACTATTGGTGATCAAAGCATTCCTTTCTAGGTGCTCACAGACTGTTTGCTTAATGATCTGCTATTGATGTCAGACTGACTGGGCGGTAATTATTTGGGTCCTCTCTTTTCCCCTTTTTGAAAATAGGGACAACATTTGCCCTCCTCCAGTCTGCCGGGACTTCGCCTGTTCTCCAGGAATTCTCAAAGATGACTGCCAGTGGTTCTGAGATCACATCTGCCAGTTCTTTTAATACTCTTGGATGCAGTTCATCTGGCCCTGGAGACTTGAATACATCTAAACTAGCCAAATATTCTTGTACTATCTCCTTAGTTATTCTGGGCTGTGTTTCCTTTGCTGAATCATTTGCTCCAAATTCTTCAGGTCGGGCATTGTTTTCTTTATCGGAGATCACTGAGGCAAAGAAGGCATTGAGGAGTTCAGCCCTTTCTGTGTCCCCTGTTTGCATTTCACCATCTTCTCCTCTGAGTGACCCCACTGTTTCTTTGTTCTTCCTTTTGCTACGAACATACCCATAAAAGCCTTTTTTGTTGCTTTTAACCTCTCTAGCAAGCCTGAGTTCATTCTGTGCTTTAGCTTTTCTGACTTTGTGTCTACACGTGCTGGCTATTTGTTTGAATTCCTCTTTGGTGGTTTCCCCCCTTTTCCATTTTTTGTACACATCCTTTTTTAATCTTAATTCAGTTATAAGTTCTTTAGATAGCCACCCTGGCTTCTTTAGGCACCTTCCATGTTTCCGTCTCATTGGTATTGCCTGACGTTGTGCTTTTACTATCTCACTCTTAACAAACTCCCAGCCATCATGAACTCCCTTTCCTTTTAGTATTGCTGTCCATGGGATCTCACCCAGCACTTCCCTAAGTTTTATGAAGTCGGCTTTCTTAAAGTCAAGAAATTGAGTCCTAGTATGCTTGGCTGCTCCTTTCCGCTGTATAGTAAACTTCAGAAGAGCATGATCACTCGCGCCTAATGATCCTTCCACATCTACCCCACTAACCAGGTCATCAACATTGGTTAGGACCAGATCTAAAATGGCTGTTCCTCTTGTTGCTTCTCCCACTTTCTGGACAATGAAGTTGTCTGCAAGGCCAGTGAGGAATCTGTTTGACCTTATGCTCTTGGCTGAGTTTGACGTCCAACAAATATCCGGGTAATTGAAGTCCCCCATTACTACTATCTCCCTTCCTTTTGCATGCTTGGCCATCTGTTCCAGGAAGGCATCATCTATGTCTTCCGTTTGGCTTGGGGATCTATAGTAAACTCCCACAATGAGGTCTCTGTTATTCTTCTCTCCCTTAATTTTGACCCAAATGCTCTCACTTGGCTTTGAGGTTCTAAATCTTGGATCTCTTCACAGGTATACACATCCCTGACATATAACGCCACTCCTCCTCCTTTCTTGTCTGGTCTGTTTCTCTCAAATAGATTGTATCCCTCCATTATTACATTCCAATCATGGGACTTATCCCACCAGGTTTCAGTGATGCCTATTATGTCATATTTAGTTTGCTGTACCAAGAGCTCAAGCTCATCTTGTTTATTTCCCATGCTTTGCGCATTAGTGTACAGACATTGAAGTCCATTAATCATTCCCCCGTGTCTCTTATTTAAGGATTTTTTCCTCCCACCACTAGATCCGCATGCTGTTTGCTCCATTTGGTCTATGACATTTGGATGATCATCTTCATTAATTGATAGACTCCTACCTTCAGGAGCACTGTCTCCCTCCCCCACATTAGTCAGTTTAAAGCCCTCCTGATGAGGTTTCTGAGATTTTTGGCAAAAACATTTCTCCCAACCGTTGTGAGGTGCAGCCCATCACTTGCCAGAAGTCCATCTTCAAGAAACTGCAGTCCGTGATCTAAGAATCCAAACCGTTCCTGTTTACACCATTTGCGAAGCCAGCTGTTCACTTCCACTATTTCCCCCTCTCTCCCTGGGCCACGTCGTTCAACTGGGAGGACAGACGAGATGACAATTTGTGCATTTAGTTGCTTCAATTTCCTGTCGAGAGCCTCGTAGTCTCTTTTGATCTTCTGGAGGCTATTGCTTGCAGTGTCATTGGTTCCCACATGAACCAAGAGGAAGGGGTATTTGTCAGTGGGTTTTATGATTCCTTGCAGTCGTTCAGTTACATCTTGGATCTTAGCCCCGGGGAGACAGCACACTTCCCGAGACATCTTGTCAGGCCCACAGATCACTGCTTCTGTTCCCCTCAGTAGGGAATCCCCTATCACCACTACACGCCTCCTCTTGGGTTTGGTTGGGGTTCTTCCGTGAGCTTTCCGTTCTAAGGTTGCCTGCACATTCCCTGAGGACTGACTTTGCTGCTCGTCTTCATATACCTGACCGACTGTAATGAGGGAGAGATCCTCAAATGGAGTCTGCTCTTCGTCTTCCATGCTAGGGGAGAGGACCTCAAAGCGATTGTGTGTTTCTAAACAATCAGAGTGAACCCTGGGCCTCCTACTTCTTTGAGTCACGTTTCTCCATATATCTGGCTCCTGTGTTGGTGAACTAGCCTCCTTCTCAGGGGAGTCCCCTGTCTCCTCCTTGGTGGGGACGGTGTGCTCTGTTGCTTCCAAGAAGAGCTCCAGCTCTCTAATTCTTTGGAGCGTAGCTACACGTTCCTCTAGTTGCTGGACTTTGTCTTTTAAAAGGGCAATCAACATGCAATTGCTGCAGGTAAAGCTGCCTGCAACCTTTGGCAAGATGGCAAACATTGCGCAGGAATCGCAGGCGACTTACATCGCAACCATGCCCCAAATTGTTTGTTCAGAAATTCTCCGCCCCTATCTGTTTGCAACTGCACAACAGGTTGAGCGAAGAGCTTTTCAGCTTGGGCAACCCATTCTCTGAATGTGGGGAAACACTCTGATTTCTGCTTTAACAACAGCAACCAACTAAAACGTGATTTATCATCTATTACCAGAAATGCATATTTGGTGCCCCCTTCAGTCTTCTGTGGGAAAGGACCTATCATGTCACAATGGACAAGTTCTAAAACTTCTTTAGATACTCTGTCACTTTTAGAAGCCACAGGCTTCCTCTTAGATTTGGCCATTTTACATACATTGCAATCTAGGAAACAGTTACAGCTAATTACTTTTAGGTTCTTACACCTTTTGCATCTTTGAAAGCACACGAAAATTTGCATGACCCACTTTCCTATGTAATTCACGTACACACCCCTTATGAACTGGCAAATTATCCTGAACCACCTAGGCTGCTTTAACAGGCTTGTCCTGCATTACATATAACCCATTTTCCATCTTTGCATGGCCACATACCTGTGTTCCATTCTTTATCAGACAACCATCCTGCGTGAACTTAACACTATTTGTTGTTGTTGTTGTTTAGTCTAGTCGTGTCCGACTCTTTGTGACCCCATGGACCAGAGCACGCCAGGCACGCCTGTCTTCCACTGCCTCCCGCAGTTTGGTCAAACGCATGCTGGTAGCTTCGAGAACACTGTCCAACCATCTCGTCCTCTGTCGTCCCCTTCTCCTTGGGCCCTCCATCTTTCCCAACATCAGGGTATTTTCCAGGGAGTCTTCTCTTCTCATGAGGTGGCCAAAGTATTGGAGTCTCAGCTTCAGGATCTGTCCTGCATATATACCCTGCATTAATCAAACAGCTTACAGAGAGTAAACAATCGTCCAAACTGCTGACAAACAGAATCTCTGGTAGAGTAGTGTTCAAGCACTGCAGGAAACATATTCCCTGGCCATCAATCTTGCTCCTACGACCATCAGCAAGATAGATCGAGTCTTTTCTGTCGACTGGCTTCTCGAGGGTCCTAAAGTCCTCCTTATTGTTGCAGATAACCCTGCTGCTGCCAGAGTGCAGCAACCACATTCCTTGAGGTATCCTCTGCTCTCGAGAAAATGCAGACCCAAGCTGAGCAGAACGCGTGTTCTTCTTCCCTGAAGAGAACCCCTTCTGCTTACATTTCTGTGTCGATTGCTGTCTCTGCTCCATGTCGTCTCCTGGAAGTCTTGCCCTGCATTGACGCTGGAGATGCCCAAGTTGGTGGCATCTATAGCACCTCTTCAATGCCATGGCCAAGTCCAAACCTTGGCGTTGCTCCATTGGCAGATTCTGCTGCTGGCCCCCTTGGCTGTAACTCCTTCGCTCTTGGAGTTCAGCCTGTCTATCTGGCCTCCTTTCTGCTTCTTTGGTCAGTCTTCCAACCACATACTCAAGGGTCAGATCTCAGGGACGCATACTCTCCATGCTGTTAATCACGGGCAACCAGCTTTCAGGCAAACTTGAAAGGATAATGTACGTTTGGTCAGTCTCATCATAACGCTTACCTCTTTGCTGCAGTTGAAGAAACAGATTTCAGCATTTGAAGAGTTACAATCCCCACAGATCTCTTTTACCAGGCATCTATAGAACTCCAGTTCCCGGCACAAATGCAACAGTGCGCTGTCCTCAGTAGAGGACAGCGCAATGAGACTTTGCTTCCAGGACTTCCACCTAATAAGAGATTCCCCAACCTTTATTACCATCCCAGATACGGACTTCCCGTCATCCAGATTCGCCCAGTTGCTGTCTGTCCAGCACGTGAGCTTCGTCTCACCAGCAGCTGACAGTTTGAGACTGAAGTCCTTGGTATCCTGCTGGTACCACAGTACCTGCTTGATACCATTCCAGGGACTTACACTGGGCTTCGTAGCTTCCCTACTGAGCAGATTGGTAGCAAACGCAATGTCTGGTCTGCTCCATTGGGACAGATACAACAGACTACCCAGAGCTGACTGAAAGAGCTCAGCGTTCTCGAACTCAGCATGTTCTGCTAGCTGACTGTCTTTCACGTAGCTTGTCTCCATGGGTGTCCTGAGTCCTGCACAATGAGACATTCTGAACTTCTCAAGCAACTGCTCAATCTTGCCTTTCTGACTGAGCAAGAAGCTACCATTTTCAGTTCTAACTATTTGCACACCTAGGTAGATCTTTACTGCACCTAGGTTCTTGAGCTGAAAACGTTTACCAAGCTCTTTGGCAAATTTCTGCACCCGTTTGTTTGCCCCTGAGAAGTGAATGATGTCATCAACAAAGACCAAAACCATTTCCTGTGACACTCCTGACCCTTTAAGGTACAGGCAGCTGTCAGCAAGACTCTTCCTGAAACCTAGCTTCTCTAAGGCTTCATTCAGGCACAAGTTCCAATTCCTGGCTGATTGTCTTAGCCCATAAATTGATTTGTGCAATCTCCACACAATGCCTTGCCTCTCGCCCTCAAACCCTGTAGGAGGGAGCATGTACAACTGCTCCTGGAGGTCTGAGTTCAAATAGGCTACATCCACATCAAAGTGATGCACCTGCAAACCTCTTTGTGCAGCAGTGGCTAAGAGCATGTGCTGTGATGGCCTGGGAATCCGATTCAGAGGCTGAACCGGAGGAATCCCAGCCTGCACAGGAGTCCCCACTTCCAGGGCCGGCTGAACTGGGGCAGGGCCTTGATTCTGAAGTGCCTGCACCTGTGCCGGATCCTCAGGAGCAGGCACCAGGTGAATCCACTCTGGCTCCGGAGGTGGTTGAGGACTCAGTGCCTACAGGTGAGTCTCCCCCTGGGTCCAGTAACCCTTCAGCCTCTCCTGAACTGCAGAGGCTCAGGGCAGAGAGGCGAAGGGAACTGGTTTCTCCCAGGAGGAGTGCTCGCCTTAAGGCCAGGAGAGGCGGGTCTCCTGGGGGCCGGGACCGCCCCTGGCCTCAGAGAAGATAAAGGCCAGTCAGCCCGGTCCCAGGTTGCGGGAGCAACGTCGTTGATGAGCTGTTTCAGCCAGTATCCAGTCCTGTTCCCCCAGAGTTCCTGTCCTTGCCCGGCTTTTTGCTGTGGACCCTGCTTTGCCCGAGGAGGACTGTCTGGCGACCCTCAACTCAAGTCCTGGACCTCGCCCCACGGTAACCTCCCCCCTGGACCAGCACAGTTTGCTCCCGCCACACCCGCACTCCCCCTTCGTTGGGGTGCGTTCGGGAAAAGCCAGAAGCCATGGCCGACCAGGCAGCTGCGCTGGTGGCATTGGCCCAGGAGAACCAGGCCTTGACTCACACCGTGCAGCAGCTCAGCGATGCGGTTACGGCACTTCAGCAGCAGTTGGACACCCTACCGGCTCCTGTGGCCGACGCCCCAGCTCCAGGCAAGTACCCAGGGGCCTTGCCAGAGAAATTTGATGGGGCCCCGGCCAGCTTTCCCATGTTCCTCGCCCAGGCCAAGTTGTATATTCAGGGGCGAGCCCGGAGCTTCCCTGACGACCGCACCAAGGTGCACTTTTTGATCAGTTTGTTAAAGGACCAGGCGACCAAGTGGGCATTGCCGCTGCTCAGGCAAGACTCCCCCTTGCTGACAGACTATATGGGGTTTTGCAACCATTTGGAGGCTGCATTCGGCAACCCCCAGAAGGAGAGTCAAGCCAACCGGGCAATTAGGCGTTTGAAACAGGGCAAGTCCACTGCGGCCGCCTACACCATGGAATTTCGGCTGTTGGCGCAAGACTTGTCTTGGAATGACTCTGCACTTCAGGACCAGTATCTTGAGGGACTGTCGGATGAGATACTGGACCAGTTGGCCATGATGGATCGTCCCACCACGCTGGACGCCCTTATTCAGCGGAGCCTGCAGATAGACGATCGGTTGGAGGACCGTCGCCAGACCTGGAACCGCCAGCACCCCCGGCTCCTGGCTCCAGTCCTTCCCAGCAGGTCCACGCCCACAGCCGAGTTGCCGGACGAGCTTGGGGCTGCGCGACCTCGCCTCTCCCCCTCGGAGAAGACGCGGAGTCGGGAGGGGAACCTGTGTCTATACTGCGGTGGGAGTGGACATTACGCCCGATCCTGTCCTAAGAAGAAATGTGGGGAGCTTCGCCTTTGCCATGATTACCGGGCCCTGAACAAAATTACCATCCCTGACCGGTACCCCTTGCCCCTTATTTCGGAGTTGCTGGAGCGGGTGCAAGGGGTGCAGGTGTTCACCAAGCTAGACCTCCGGGGGGCCTACAATTTAATTCGGATCCGAGCCGGGGATGAGTGGAAGACAGCATTCAGGACCCGGTACGGGCAGTTCGAATACCTGGTTATGCCCTTCGGATTGTGCAACGTGCCCGCTGTGTTCCAATGGTACATCAACCACGTGTTCCAGGACTTGCTAGACAAGTACGTGGTGGTGTACTTGGATGACATTCTGGTTTTCTCCCGTGACCCGGCTCTCCACGAGGGTCATGTCCGGACCGTGCTGCAGTGCTTGCGGGAGCACCGCCTGTATGCGAAGCTCAGCAAGTGCGAGTTCCATCAGCGGTCAGTGGACTTCCTTGGTCACCGACTCTGTCCAGATGGGGTGCAGATGGATCCTGGGAAGGTGGCAGCAGTTCGGGAATGGGCGGCACCTCGGAACCGCAAGGACCTACAGCGATTCCTGGGGTTCGCCAACTGTTACCAGACCTTCATTGCAGATTATTCTCATCGCACCACCCCGTTGACCCGGCTACTGCGCCCCAAGACGCCGTTTTCCTGGGACAAGGAGGCAGAGGAGGCGTTTCAGGGGTTGAAAGCCTGTTTCCAGAGAGCGCCGATCTTGCAACATCCTGATCCCTCTTGACCCTTTGTGGTAGAGACCGACGCCTCCAGTACGGCTCTCGGTGCCATCTTGTCTCAGCAGTACGGACCCGATGCGCCACTCTTACCCTGCGCCTTCTATTCCCGCCAGCTCCTCCCAGCGGAGCGTAACTATACCGTGTGAGAGCGGGAACTACTGGCCATCAAGGTGGCCTTTGAAGTCTGGCGCCACCATCTTGAGGGGGCACGACACCCGGTGGAGGTGAGAACCGACCACCGGAACCTGGAGTACCTCCAGACCACCCGCAAGCTGAACCAAAGGCAGATCCGGTGGACGTTGTTCTTTTCCCTGTTCCAGTTCCAGATCCGCTACCTCCCTAGCTCCCAAAACCAGAAGGCGGATGCCCTGTCCCGGAAACCTGAAGACAACGCAGACACGGTACAGCAAGCAGTACCCACCACGATCCTACCACCGGCTGCATTCCTGGCCACCCAGGAGGCTGAGCCACTGCAGGCTCGGGTGCGGGAAAAGCAGCGGGTCAACGCTTGGGCCCAGGAACGACTCCGGGAACTGGCCGAAGGGTCATGCCCTCAGTATCTGGGGCTGGTCTTGCATCAGGGCCTTCTGCTGCACCACGGTCGCCTGTATATCCCACCAGGGCCACTGCGGGCTGAGGTTCTCCGGATGACCCATGATGCCCCAGCAGCGGGACACTTTGGGCAGTATCGGACCACCCATCTGGCAAGCTTTGAGTTTTGGTGGCCCCGCCTGAAGGCTGACATGGCTCGCTACGTTGCTGGTTGTGATGTCTGCCGGCGGGCCAAGGGCCCTACCGGGTGACCCCCCGGTCTACTTCAGCCGTTGCCAGTCCCACCACGTCCTTGGCACACGGTTTTGCTGGACTTTGTAGTGGACTTACCCCCGTCTCGTGGCTGTACCTGCCTTCTTGTTTTCTCCGACCATTTCACTAAGATGGTGCACTGTGCCCCCTGCCCATCCGTACCCACAGCTAAGGAAACCGCTCAGCTGTACCTTCAGCATGTCTTCCGCCTGCATGGCCTACCTGAGCGTGTGGTGTCCGACCGGGGCGTTCAGTTCACATCCCGGTTCTGGCGAGCATTGCACCAGACCCTCGGGACAGAGGTCTGTCTCTCATCAGCCTACAACCCACAGACCGATGGCCAGAAGGAACGGGCGAACGCGGTGCTGGAGCAGTACCTTCGGTGTTACTGCAGCTACCAGCAGGATGACTGGGTCGACCACCTAGCATTGGCGGAGTTCGCCTACAACAACGCGGTGAATGCGTCCACCCAGCAGACCCCGTTCCAGGCCAGTTACGGTTATCATCCACGGCTGTTTCCGGATGTGCTGCCGGGATCCGCGGTCCCTGCGGTGACGGAGTGGCTTCAGGAGCTCCAGTCCCAGCAACAGCTATTGATGGAGCAACTGCGCCAGGCCAAGGAGGCATACAAGGCCCAGGCCGACCGCCACCGCCAGGTGGGGCCGGAACTCCACGTCGGTGACCTGGTATGGGTCTCCACTCACCACCTCCACCCCTCTCGACCTTCGCGGAAACTGGACGCCCGTTTCACTGGCCCATTTCCTATCGTGGACCAGGTCTCGCCTGTGGCATTCCGTCTCCAGTTGCCTGCAACCCTGAAGGTTCACCCGGTATTCCACAGGTCCCTTCTGAGTCTGGTGGCCCCACCCGACGAGTTCCACCCGAACCGTCCCCGACCGCAGCCAGTTTTGGTTCAGGGGGAGCCTGAGTATGAGGTGGAACGCATTCTGGACTCCCGATACCGCAGGGGAAAGCTGCAGTATCTCATAGACTGGAAGGGGTATGGACCGGAGGACCGTTCCTGGGAACCAGCAGCCAACGTCCACGCGCCTGCCTGCCTCCGAGATTTCCATGCGGCGTACCCCAGCAAGCCGGGTCCAGACCCTCGATTGAGGGGGGGGGCTGGGAGGGGGGATGGTGTGATGGCCTGGGAATCCGATTCAGAGGCAGAACCGGAGGAATCCCAGCCTGCACAGGAGTCCCCGCCTCCAGGGCTGGCTGAACTGGGGCAGGGCCTTGATTCTGAAGTGCCTGCACCTGCTCTCAGGAGCAGGCACCAGGTGAATCCACTCTGGCTCCGGAGGTGGTTGAGGACTCAGTGCCTACAGGTGAGTCTCCCCCTGGGTCCAGTAACCCTTCAGCCTCTCCTGAACTGCAGAGGCTCAGGGCAGAGAGGCGAAGGGAACTGGTTTCTCCCAGGAGGAGTGCTCGCCTTAAGGCCAGGAGAGGCGGGTCTCCTGGGGGCCGGGACCGCCCCTGGCCTCAGAGAAGATAAAGGCCAGTCAGCCCGGTCCCAGGTTGCGGGAGCAACGTCGTTGATGAGCTGTTTCAGCCAGTATCCAGTCCTGTTCCCCCAGAGTTCCTGTCCTTGCCCGGCTTTTTGCTGTGGACCCTGCTTTGCCTGAGGAGGACTGTCTGGCGACCCTCAACTCAAGTCCTGGACCTCGCCCCATGGTAACCTCCCCCCTGGACCAGCGCAATGTGCAGAGTTTCACTTCTGGAAGTAGGAGCATATACTTCAGTATAATGCAGTCCCTTCCGCTGCGTGAACCCTCTGGCTACTAGCCTAGCCTTGTACTGCGGTTCTCCAGTTGCTGTGGGTTTAAGACAGTAAACCCAGCGGCTACTCACAGCCTGTTTGCCAGCCGGCAACGTTGTGAGGGAGAACAGACCTAGAAACTCCATTGAGGTCATTTCCTTCTGCATTGTCTCATGCCATTTCCTGGCTTCTTCCTGAGGCAGTTTCTGAACATCCTCAAAACACTCAGGTTCACACTGTGCCATACCAACCCACACACTTGTGACTGTAAACCTGTCAGGAGGTTGACCTTTTGTTGTCTGAGTTGAAAGTCTCAACTCAACTTCAGGTAGACCCTCTGAGTCACTAGGGCCAGCTAGAACGTCCTTGGCATCAGAGAGCTCCCCCTCTGACTTACGGCACCGTCTAGACTTCTCAGCTGAACCTGTGGGAGAGGAAGGAGCACTCCTCTGTTCAAGCTTCACCGCTTTAGGAGACGTTCTCCCCTCTACCTAGAATCATGGAGTTGGAATAGACCACAAGGGCCATCGAGTCCAAGCCCCTGCCAAGCAGGAAACACCATCAGAGCACTCCTGACATATGGTTGTCAAGCCTCTGCTTAAAGACCTCCAAAGAAGGAGACTCCACCACACTCCTTGGCAGCAAATTCCATTGTCGAACAGCTCTTACTGTCAGGAAGTTCTTCCTAATGTTTAGGTGGAATCTTCTTTCTTGTAGTTTGGATCCATTGCTTCATGTCCGCTTCTCTGGAGCAGCAGAAAACAACCTTTCTCCCTCCTCTATATGACATCCTTTTATATATTTGAACATGGCTATCATATCACCCCTTAACCTCCTCTTCTCCAGGCTAAACATGCCCAACTCCCTTAGCCGTTCCTCATAAGGCATCGTTTCCAGACCTTTGACCATTTTCGTTGTCCTCCTCTGGACACGTTCCAGTTTGTCAGTGTCCTTCTTGAACTGTGGTGCCCAAAACTGGACACAGTACTCCAGGTGAGGTCTGACCAGAGCAGAATACAGTGGCACTATTACTTCCCTTGATCTAGATGCTATACTCCTATTGATGCAGCCCAGAATTGCATTGGCTTTTTTAGCTGCCGCGTCACACTGTTGGCTCATGTCAAGTTTGTGGTCAACCAAGACTCCTAGGTCCTTTTCACATGTACTGCTCTCAAGCCAGGTGTCACCCATCTTGTATTTGTGCCTCTCATTTGTTTTGCCCAAGTGCAATACTTTACATTTCTCCCTGTTAAAGTTCATCTTGTTTGTTTTGGCCCAGTTCTCTAATCTGTCAAGGTCGTTTTGAAGTGTGATCCTGTACTCTGGGGTGTTAGCCACCCCTCCCAGTTTGGTGTCATCTGCAAATTTGATCAGGATGCCCTTGATTCCATCATCCAAGTCGTTGATAAAGATGTTGAATAAGACCGGGCCCAAGACAGAACCCTGTGGCACCCCACTAGTCACTCTTCTCCAGGATGAAGAGGAACCATTGATGAGCACCCTTTGGGTTCGGTCAGTCAGCCAGTTACAAATCCACTGAGTGGTAGCATAGTCAAGACCGCATTTTACCAGCTTCTTTACAAGAATATCATGGGGCACCTTGTCAAATGCCTTGCTGAAATCAAGGTAGGCTACATCCACTGCGTTCCCGTCATCTACCAGGCTTGTAATTCTGTCAAAAAACGACATCAGGTTAGTCTGACATGACTTATTTTTCAGAAATCCATGCTGACTATTGGTGATCACAGCATTCCTTTCTAGGTACTCACAGACTGTTTGCTTAATGATCTGCTCCAGAATCTTCCCTGCTATTGATGTCAGACTGACTGGGCGGTAATTATTTGGGTCCTCTCTTTTCCCCTTTTTGAAAATAGGGACAGCATTTTCCCTCCTCCAGTCTGCCGGGACTTCGCCTGTTCTCCAGGAATTCTCAAAGATGACTGCCAGTGGTTCTGAGATCACATCTGCCAGTTCTTTTAATACTCTTGGATGCAGTTTGTCTGGCCCTGGAGACTTGAATACATCTAAACTAGCCAAGTATTCTTGTACTATCTCCTTAGTTATTCTGGGCTGTTTTTCCTCTGCTGAATCATTTGCTGCAAATTCTTCAGGTCGGGCATTGTTTTCTTTATCGGAGACGACTGAGGCAAAGAAGGCATTGAGGAGTTCAGCCCTTTCGGTGTCCCCTGTTTGCATTTCACCATCTTCTCCTCTGAGTGACCCCACTGTTTCTTTGTTTTTCCTTTTGCTACGGACATACCCATAAAAGCCTTTTTTTGTTGCTTTTAACCTCTCTAGCAAGCCTGAGTTCATTCTGTGCTTTAGCTTTTCTGACTCTGTGTCTACACGTGCTGGCTATTTGTTTGAATTACTCTTTGGTGGTTTCCCCCCTTTTCAATTTTTTGTACGCATCCTTTTTTAATCTTAACTCAGTTAAAAGTTCTTTAGATAGCCACCCTGGCTTCTTTAGGCACCTTCCATGTTTCCGTCTCATTGGTATTGCCTGACGTTGTGCTTTTACTATCTCCCTCTTAACAAACTCCCAGCCATCATGAACTCCCTTTCCTTTTAGTATTGCTGTCCATGGGATCTCACCCAGCACTTCCCTAAGTTTTATGAAGTCGGCTTTCTTAAAGTCAAGAAATTGAGTCCTAGTATGCTTGGCTGCTCCTTTCCGCTGTATAGTAAACTTCAGAAGAGCATGATCACTCGCGCCTAATGATCCTTCCACTTCTACCCCACTAACCAGGTCATCAACATTGGTTTGGACCAGATCTAAAATGGCTGTTCCTCTTGTTGCTTCTCCCACTTTCTGGACAATGAAGTTGTCTGCAAGGCCAGTGAGGAATCTGTTTGACCTTCTGCTCTTGGCTGAGTTTGACATCCAACAAATATCCGGGTAATTGAAGTCCCCCATTACTACTATCTCCCTTCCTTTTGCATGCTTGGCCATCTGTTCCAGGAAGGCATCATCTATGTCCTCCGTTTGGCTTGGGGATCTATAGTAAACTCCCACAATGAGGTCTCTGTTATTCTTCTCTCCCTTAATTTTGACCCAAATGCTCTCACTTTGGCTTTGAGGATCTAAATCTTGGATCTCTTCACAGGTATACACATCCCTGACATATAACGCCACTCCTCCTCTTTTCTTGTCTGGTCTGTTTCTCTCAAATAGATTGTATCCCCCCATTATAACATTCCAATCATGGGACTTATCCCACCAGGTTTCAGTGATGCCTATTATGTCATATTTAGTTTGCTGTACCAAGAGCTCAAGCTCATCTTGTTTATTTCCCATGCTTTGCGCATTAGTGTACAGACATTGAAGTCCATTAATCATTCCCCCGTGTCTCTTATTTAAGGATTTTTTCTGAGAGTTTTGGCAAAAACATTCCTCCCAACCGTTGTGAGGTGCAGCCCATCGCTTGCCAGAAGTCCATCTTCAAGAAACTGCAGTTCGTGATCTAAGAATCCAAACTGTTCCTGTTTACACCATTTGCGAAGCCAGCTGTTCACTTCCACTATTTTTCCCTCTCTCCCTGGGCCACGTCGTTCAACTGGGAGGACAGATGAGATGACAATTTGTGCATTTAATTGCTTCAATTTCCTGCCCAGAGCCTCGTAGTCTCTTTTGATCTTCTGGAGGCTATTGCTTGCAGTGTCATTGGTTCCCACATGAACCAAGAGGAAGGGGTATTTGTCAGTTGGTTTTATGATTCCTTGCAGTCGTTCAGTTACATCTTGGATCTTAGCCCCGGGGAGACAGCACACCTCCCGAGACCTCTTGTCAGGCCCACAGATCACTGCTTCTGTTCCCCTCAGTAGGGAATCCCCTATCACCACTACACGCCTCCCCTTAGGTTTGGTCGGGGTTTTTCCGTGAGCTGTCCGTTCCAAGGTCACCTGCACATTCCCTGAGGACCGACTTTGCTGCTCGTCTTGAGGGAGAGATCCTCAAATGGAGTCTGTTCTTCGTCTTCTATGCTAGGGGAGAGGACTTCAAAGCGATTGTGTATTTCTAAACAATCAGAGCGAACCCTGGGCCTCCTACTTCTTTGAGTCACGTTTCTCCATATATCTGGCACCTGTGTTGGTAAACTAACCTCCTTCTCAGGGGTGTCCCCTGTCTCCTCCTTGGTGGAGACGGTGTTCTCTGTTGCTTCCAAGAAGAGCTCCAGCTCTCTAATTTTTTGGAGCGTAGCTACACGTTCCTCCAGTTGCTGGACTTTGTCTTCTAAGAGGGCAATCAACATACAATTGCTGCAGGTAAAGCTGCCTGCAACCTTTGGCAAGATGGCAAACATTGCGCAGGAACCGCAGGCGACTGCAGCTGGTCCCTCACCCTCCATCTTGAAAACGTGTCGTTGGGGTGGCTACAGTGGTCCTCCATCTTAAAAAACGTGAAGAGAGGACAAATAACCCCCCCCAAAAAAACCTAGGTCTCCCCCAACAAACGTTTGAGACTAGCTCCCCTAAATCTAAAAGATGGATCAAGCTGCCCTGGAAGCTCTGATAAGCTCCTCCCACAGCTAATCACCTGACTCAACAGAAACCCTGCCCCCTCTGACCTTTGCACAGGGAGAGCAGCTAATCAGCCACAAAGAAACGCACACACAATAAAACCTGTTCTGGTTCAGGACTCTGTTCCTCAGCAGCAGGTTCAACCTCTTCCTCTTCTTTATCAGCAGAGTCAAGCAGACTCTTTGAAAGAACACCAGGGTTCCCATGTATGCGTGTCCACCCACTCTGCTCACAGAATTCAGCACTGTTGCTGAGCAGAATCCTGGACTGGTTGCCTGTTGGATAGGCAAATCTCCACCCCTTGGTCCCTGGCTCATACCCACAGAAAATAATCTTTTGAGACCTAGGGCCACCCTTTCTGCGTTTGGCAAGCCTCGCAGCCAAAAACACGGAAGAAATGCACCTTCGGCTTCTTGCCGTGCAGCAGAAAATAGGGTGTGTCCCCTACAACAGAGTTAAAACAACCTGTTCAAAGTGAAGTTGGCCGTCTTCCAAAATTCCCCTCAAAAGCGCTGGGGAAGCCCGGCATCAAACAGCAATGCTGCAAACATTTCCTGCAGTGTTCTGTTCCGGCATTCTGCAACGCCATTCTGTTGGGGACTGTATGGTACTGTCAACCTGTGTTGTATTCCCTTCTGGTGGAAGAAACTTTGCAGAGCAGACCCGGTGAATTCCCCACCATGGTCACTCTGAAAGTTCTACACACGCATGGAGAACTGCAGTTCCACTGCCGCAATCCAGTTTCTGATCAGTGGCGCAGCCTCACTCTTATGTTTAAGCATGAACACCCAGGAATTTATTGAGAAATCATCTATCAGCATGAGCACATACTTGGCCCCGCCCAGACTGGCTACTGACATAGGGCCACACAAATTTGCATGCACCAGCTGAAAAGGTCTAGTGGTCACCCTTTCAGACCTTGGGTAGGTGCACATTTTCACCTTTGCGGGCTTACATGCTCTGCACTCAAGAAAATTAGCATATGACTTCATTTTGCACCCCTCAGTGCACTCTGGGATCTTCTTCATGTAACCCCATGACACGTGAGCCATTTATCTGTGCCAAAGATGTGCACATGCATCATGTACTGGAATGTTGGCACATTGTGCTTGAGCTGTTTCCGTGGTACCTGGACCTGCAAGAGAAGCTTCTAGCACAAACAGCCTGTCTTTACATTCCACACTGACTAGTTGTTGCTCATCCCTGGAAATAGAGCACGTTATTCTCAAAACAGACTCTATAATTATCAGCAATAAGAGCGGCGACGGATAGCAGCCCGCAGGACAGTCCAGGAACGACAAACGCCTGTATCGAGTCCTGTAAGAAAAAGCAAAACAGTGAGCCAGACTGTGTCAGAGCACGTTTAGTCCCATTTGCAAGACAGACGGATTTTCCAGAGACTACAGAGGTGCAGTTCTGCAAAAAACCACCAGAGGGCATAAGGTGGTGTGAAACTCCTGAGTCAATCACGAAGGTCAGCACAGTGTCCTGTTTACAGCTCTTGACTGTTGCCATGGAAGCTGCCAAGTGTTTATGTTCAGAGTCATTCCTGCCAGTTGCTTTTGGCTTCAGTTTCCCATGTCTCACAGCTGTGGAAGAGCCTCTAATCTGGTTGCCACAGGAGACGACTTTGGGCCCTTCCTGTGCCTCTACAGGGCAGTCTCTCACGAGATGGGAGGGGGAGCCACATTTGTAGCAGCGTCTCAAAGCAAATGCTCTGTTCGGGTCTGGTACGTTTCCACAGCTCCAGAATTCCCGGACTTGTAGCAGAGCGGCACAGCGAGTGCTTCTTGTGTGAGTGAAGAAAGAGTCCACACTGTTGTCCAGCTTTATTTACATCAGGCAGATAAAATAAACAGACCATCAGAGACAGCCGACATGGCTCCTCCGTCTCTCGGCAGAAAAGTGAAAGTAACTCACAGACAAAGAATTCAGCTTCCCGGATGTAGGGCTAGCTCCTCCCCAGATGCAGGACACACAGAGATGTTAACCCTGTAAACTCCAAACCTCACACCCCCTCTTGCCCTGCACTGGGGAGTGTAAGTGTAACCACTTACCCCAAACACAGACCTTCACAGAACTCCCCATGATGCTGGAAGGTCAGCGGTTTCGTGAACCCATCTGCCAGGTTCTTCGAACTGGGACAGTATTTCAGTTCCACTAATCCCAACCGAACACTCTGACACACATTCTGGAAATGGATGTCTAGGTGTTTGGTTCTGGCCTGAAACTGCCCAGACTCTGCTAACTTCAGACAGGGTTGATTGTCCTCCCAAACCGTAATGGGAAAGCAACACTCTCCACAGATCTCTTGAACCAAGCACGCATAGAACTCCATTTCCCTACAAATCTCAGACAGCTCACTGAACTCAGCCTCAGTAGAGGAGAGCGCTATGAGACTTTACTTTTGGGACTTCCACCCAACCAAAGAGTCCCCAAGCTTCACTACCATACCAGAAACAGACTTCCTGTCTTACAAATTCACCCAATCGCTGTCTGCCCAGCACGTCAACTTGACATCACCCTTGGCTGACAGCTTGAGACAGAAGTCTGGTATCTTGCAGGTAACACAGCACCCGCTTGACACCATTCCAGGCTTTTACACTTGGGTTTGTAGCTTCCTGGCTGAGCAGATTGGTAGCAAAAGCTATGTCAGGTCTGCTCCACAGGGACAGATACAACAGACTACCCAGGGCTGACTGAAAGAGCTCAGCATTTTCAAACTCAACGCGCTCTACTTGCTGACTGTCTTTCACGTAGCTTGTCTCCATGGGTGTCCTGACCCCTGCACATTCAGACATCCTGAACTTCTCAAGCAACTGCTCAATCTTGCCTCTGACTGAGCAGGAAACTTCCATCTTCAGTCCTAATTATCTGCACGCCTAGGTAGATCTTTACTGCACCTACGTTCTTGAGTATAAAACGTTTACCAAGCTCTTTGGCAAACTTCTCCACCTATTTGCCTTTGAGACAAAGACTATGTCATCAACAAAAACTAAAACCATTTCCTGTGATTCTCCTGACCTTTTAAGGTACAGGCAACTGTCAGCAAGACTCTTCCTGAAACCTAGCTTCTCTAAGGCTTCATTCAGACACAAGTTCCAATTCCTGGCTGATTGTCTTAGCCCATAAATCGATTTGTGCAATCTCCACACAATGCCTTGCCCCTCGCCCTCAAACCCTGTAGGAGGGAGCATGTACAACTGCTCCTGGAGGTCTGAGTTCCAATAGGCTACATCCACATCAAAGTGATGCACCTGCAAACCTCTTTGTGCAGCAATGGCTAAGAGCATGTGCAGAGTTTCACTTCTGGAAGTAGAAGCATATACTTCAGTATAATGCAGCCCCTTCCGCTGCGTGAACTCTCTGGCTACTAGCCTAGCCTTGTACTGCGGTTCTCCAGTTGCTGTGGGTTTAAGGCGATAAACCCACCTGCTGCTCACAGCCTGTTTGCCAGCCGGCAACGTTGTGAGGGAGAACAGACCTAGAGACCCCATTGAGCTCATCTCCTTCTGCATAGCCTCTTGCCATTTGCTGACTTCTTCCTGAGGCAGTTTCTGAGCATCCTCAAAACTTTCAGGTTCACACTGAGCCACCCCAACCCATACACTTGTGGCCTCAAACCTGTCAGGAGGTTTACCTTTAGTGGCCTGAGTTGACCGTCTTAGCGTGAGCTCTGGTACCCCCTCTGACCCACTAGGGCCAGCTAGACCATCCTTGATGTCAGAGAGCTCCCCCTTTGACTTGCTGCACCCTTTGAACCTCTCAGCTGGACCTGTGGGTGAGGATGGTTCACTTTTTGGCTCTGACTTGACAGCTTTAGGAGAGGTTTTAGGCTGCTCCTGCTCTGGACTCTGTTCCTCAGCAGCAGGATCAGTCTCCACCTCTTCCTCATCAGCTGAGTCAAGCAAACTCTCTGAAAGTACATCTGGGTTACCATGTATGCGTGTCCATGCACTTTGCTCACAGAACTCAGCACTTTTGCTGACTATAAGTCTGGACTGATAGCCTTTTGGATAGGCAAATCTCCACCCCTTGGTCCCTGGTTCATACCCACAGAAGATCATCTTCCTGGACCTTGGTCCACCCTTTCTGTGTTTGGCCTTTGGCACAAGAACCCAAGCCTCACAACCAAAAACATGGAAGAAATGCACCTTGGGCTTCTTGCCGTGCAGCAGAAAATAGGGTGTGTCCCCTACAACAGAACAATAGGAGCGATTCTGAGAAAATGAAGCACACTGCCAGGCTTCGGCCCAAAAGCGTTGTGGGAGCCCAGAATCAAAGAGCATAGCTGCAACAGCCTCTTGTAGCGTTCTGTTCTTGCGTTCAGCAACGCTATTCTCTTGAGGACTGTGTGGGACTGTCAACCTGTGGCGTATTCCCTTTTGGCGGAAGAATTTCTGCAGCGCAGACCCGGTGAACTCTGCACCACGATCAGACTGAAAGCTCCGGACCTTTGAAGAGAATTGCAATTCTACAGCAGAGATCCAGCAAACAGATTCACGGGCGACGCTGGGAGCATCGCGCTGGCGTCGGGAGAAGAAGAGGGGTAAAGTACCCGCTGCAGCAACCTTCCGCTCCTTCCTCCCCCTGCGTGTTGTTGGCTTGCCTCCAGTCGTTCTTTTCCCCGCGTCCCACTCCGATTCCCCGGCTCGCTCCCTGCTACTGTTTGCTTGCCTCCCGGCGGTCTTTTACCCGCGTCCCACTCTGATTCCCCGGCTCCCTCCCTGCTACCGCTGGGGCTGCAGCTCCAGATCGTTGGCCCCGTCCTGCCCTTCTCCGTCCCGAACCCCCCCCCAGTTGCTACCCTTTCACGTCGGGGGCCGGGCTCTTGTCCTCACTTTTTCCCCTCTTGGCGTTGCTTTGTTCAGCTGGGATTGTTTTGTCGGGTTGCCGCGGGCACAGCAGCCGTCCGCCTTCCCAGGCGCGTGTTTTGAGGTCACGGCCGCCATTTTTGTTGAGGGATTTGTTAAGGGCAGGGGATAAGCGCCATCTTTGAGGGCACTCGAGGCGGTGGCGCGAGCGGCCATTTCAGCCTAGGTGAAGGGAAAAGGCTTATCGCGGCCGCCATCTTAGTAAGGTCCCCATGGTGAAGCCACGGCGGCCATTTTAGGTGTGGAGCGTGGGGAGAGAAATACATTTTAAACACAGCTGAATTCCCAAATCGGAGACAGCCCCGCAGGCAAGCGGCGAATAAGCAAGCAAGGGTCTTTTATAGTATCTCTGCTCCGGCAATTTACTTCCGCCTTATAACTCAGGCAGGTCTTTTGTGAGTTCATCTTGGCTGCAGGGCAGAACGTGGTGGGACTTCATTGCTTGTGATTTGTCTGTCTCATTTAACGGTCGGCTAAGTGTGGTGCGCCTGATGTCCTAATTTTACTCAGACTGCCTGCCAACTGCTGGGGGAATAAATAAATACTGTGTGTGTGTGTGTGTGTATATATATATATATATATATATATATATATATATATATATATAATAAAAAACAAAAAACAATAAATAAATAAATAAATAAATAAAACCAACAACAACAACAAAAAATTACAACTAAATAAATAAATAAATAAATAAAAAATTCCAACAACAACGACAACAAATACAAATAATACGCCTACAAATAATAAATAAATAAATAATAATTAAGGAGTAAATAAATTAAAGATAGATCCTTTTTCCTAGGACGTGAAGAAGTGTAGTGTAGACAATACTGAACTAGGGTGCGCCTTCAAGCGGTTAAATCAATACTGAACAAGCACCGTGCTCAGCTTTTTATGGCTTCCGGCGGTGATCAACAGCCATCCACCTCTGGCAATCAGTTGGCACCTACTGCAAGTAACGGTAGCGCCCATATGGCGGCCATGCCCTGCGACCCTCAAGCCTTTGCCCAGTTCTTCAGGGCGTTCGAAACATTTTATAGGCAGTGTAGGCCTGAGCCTTTGGCACTGCCAGAACCATCGCAGGACGTAATACCTGATACCCCGCCTTTGAATCTGGGGCAGTCGAGTACCTCAACCGCAGCAGCGGGCAGTGCCCAGTCTAGTTCCACAACAGGGGGCCGCCCCAATACCCGGGCCCAGTCCGCCCTATCCAGGAAGGCAGCCCAAGGTGCCAGTAAAGGCAAGGCGCCAGCTAAGAGTAGCAGCAAGGGAAAGGCACCCGGAAAAGGGGGCAGCAACAACACCATCTCACAAGCTGTAGGTATTCCGAGTGCCTTTCAGGAGCAGCAGACTACGCACAGCTCTACTGACGACAGCGCCGGTTCCAACTCCGAAGAAGAGCGAGAGGAAATTAAATCTGCTCAGCCGGCGGCCAGCGCCACTAATGACGTGGCGCAAGGGGGTAAGAGGAAATCCAAGAAAAAACACACCTCGGCCAAGAAGAAGAGGAGCAGGCAGTCAGAGACCGAAGAGGAATCAGGTACGTCCTCTTCAGAATCGGATACTGAGGGACCCATGGATGGCTATTGGGGCATTGAGGAAAATAATCATGGTATCCCGCTCTGGGCACATGAAAGGAGGGCCAATTCCCACTGAAAAACCTTCAACGGGGTGTTGGAGTGGAAGGACGGAGCATTGGTGGAGGACGTAAAGGTCGCTACCAATCAGCCCACAGATTTCATTCTGGGGAACCACTTGTCCCAAAGAAAGAGGAACAAGATCCTCAACGGGGATTACGTAGATATGTTTACCCTCCTTCCCCCAGCCAAATTAACAGGGAAAGGCGAAAAGAGACGCTCTTACAGTAAGAGGAGGTATAGAACGCCCAGGGCGGAGTGCACCTTTGAGAACTGGTTGGATGGCTACCAGGTTTTCATGGGGGTAGCTTGTGCAGCTTATCCTTGGCGTTCCATGGATTTAGTTGCCTATCTGGCTCATGTGAGGCGTGCTCGCGCCCTTGCAGGGGAAAATTCCGCATTAACATATAATGAGAATTTCCGCAGAAATGCCTCCCTACTTCCTTCTACCCGATGGGACCTGACAGACCCTAACTACTGGGGCGAGGATGTAAATCCCTACATTGAAAAGAAAAGTCAGGACTCAGCAAAAGTGGGTAAGACTGAGACAAAATGTCGGCGCCAGTGCTGGGAGTTCAACAGGGGGGTATGCTCATGCCCCTTTTGTAAGTATCTTCACGAATGTGAGCGGTGTTGGGGTAACCACCCCGCCTCCTCGTGCTTTAAGAACAAGCCGCAGCCCTTTCGGGGGGGCAGGGGGTACTTCCACAATAATACCAGAGGTGCCCCCGGAGCATCCCACCAAGGACCCACCGAGCATCCCACCGAGGAACGGTTAAGGGAGCTGGGCATGTTTAGCCTGGAGAAGAGGAGGTTAAGGGGTGATATGATAGCCATGTTCAAATATATAAAAGGATGTCACATAGAGGAGGGAGAAAGGTTGTTTTCTGCTGCTCCAGAGAAGCGGACACGGAGCAATGGATCCAAACTACAAGAAAGAAGATTCCACCTAAACATTAGGAAGAACTTCCTGACAGTAAGAGCTGTTCGACAGTGGAATTTGCTGCCAAGGAGTGTGGTGGAGTCTCCTACTTTGGAGGTCTTTAAGCAGAGGCTTGACAACCATATGTCAGGAGTGCTCTGATGGTGTTTCCTGCTTGGCAGGGGGTTGGACTCGATGGCCCTTGTGGTCTCTTCCAACTCTATGATTCTATGATTCTATGATTCTATGACCCAGTAACCGGCAGTAACGTTGATCTTGGTCTGGCCTTTTCTCTCATCCGCCTACAGCCCCTCAAAGCTTTGTTAGAACAATACCCTGTAAAAAAAGTGCGACAAAATACCTTTGGGAAGGGTTCTCTAAGGGATCTAGAATCCCAGTAGCTGTTCCTCCCAACTCTGGGGATCCACAAAACCAGAAATCGGTTAGGGACAGGCCAGACATAGTCAGAAAAAAAGTTGGAAAAAGAAATCAGGGCTGGCAGAGTGGCGGGGCCCTTCGCCGAACCGCCCTTCAAGGGCCTTCACTTATCCCCGCTGGGTATTGTGCCAAAAAAGGCTCCGGGCGAATTCCACATGATTCATAACCTCTCTTACCCAAGGGGAGGCTCGGTCAACGACGGAATCCCCCAGGAACTTTGTACGGTGAAATACGCGTCCTTTGATCAGGCAGTCAAAATGATTCGTAGATTCAGACAAGGGGCATTCTTGGCAAAATGCGACATTGAATCGGCCTTTCGCCTGCTTCCAGTTCACCCGGATGACTTCAGATGGTTGGGCTTCAAATTTGAGGGCGCGTATTTCGTTGACAAAGCAATGCCCATGGGCTGCTCCGTAGCTTGCGCAGCTTTTGAATCCTTTAGCACATTCCTGGATTGGGCACTACGTTTCAGAACAGGGTCCCTGGGCATGTCACATTACCTCGATGATTTTATTTTGGCGGCGGATAGCAAACCACGCTGCTCCGCCCTGCTGGAGGCGTTTACAGCCCTAGCTGGCGAGTTAGAGGTACCCTTGGCCGCAGACAAAACGGAGGGTCCAGCCACCTCCATCGTCTATTTAGGTATTGAGCTAGACACCGTGGCCCAGACTTCGAGGTTACCGGGAGAAAAACTGGCGGTGCTCAAGGCGCTGATCCAGCAACTGCTGCCTTTAAAGAAAATTACCCTGAGACAAATTCAATCCTTGCTGGGCCACCTAAATTTCGCTTGCAGGGTCGTTGCCCCGGGTTGGCCATTTTGCGGCCGCCTTGCCAGAATGTCGGCGGGGCTGAAAGCTCCACAGCATAGGGTGCGCCTCTCCAAGGAAGTCAAAGCCGACCTGGGTGTTTGGTTACAATTCTTAGAGAAGTACAATGGTATATCCTTATGGCAGGATTCCGTGGCGCTCAATGCCGACTTCCAAGTCCAATCGGACGCGTCCGGAGCGCTGGGTTTTGGGGTGTACTTCCGGGGACAGTGGTGTGCCAAACAGTGGCCCCCTGAGTGACGGGGTCAGCCCATTACCCGGGACCTTACATTTTTGGAGTTCTTTCCTATAGTTGTGGCAGTGCATCTATGGGCTGAACAATTCCGCAATCACAGGGTGTGTTTTAACACTGACAACCAAGCAGTTGTGTCGGTTGTCGCCAGGCAGTCCGCAAGGTCCACCAGAGTGGGAAACCTGTTACGGTCCTTTGTCCTTCTGTGTCTGGAACGGAATATATACTTCTCGGCCAAATTTGTACCTGGCATTAATAATGATATCGCGGATGCTCTATCTCGTTTTCAGATGGAGCGCTTCCGCTCATTAGCGCCAGAGGCGGAGCAATCATCGATGCCTTTCCCGGAGCATCTCTGGAATCTTGGGAGAGAGAAGTAATGAAGGGAGTATTTGGTGCAGTGGCCCCGTCCACGATGAGGTCATACAAGAAGGCGTGGGCTGATTTCTTAAGGTTTCGCATGGGCATGCCTGGCTCGAGGTACCGCAACATGCCTTCAACTAGGGAGGTCCTGTGCTACTTGGCGCATCTGAAGGAGTTAGGCAGGGCACCCAAGATGCTCAATATCCAGTCGGCAGGGATCTCGTATTTTTGTAAAGCCTTCTTCACAACCGACCGGTGTGCAGCATTCATCGTGCGCAAAACATTAGAGGGGTGGCGCAGACAGCATCCTCCCAGCTCAGATAGAAGGCGGCCCATAATATATGATATCTTGTCCCAGATACACAAAGCTTTGCGATCAATTTGCTGGTCAAAGTATGAAGCGTGCCTATTCTCGGCCGCGTATTCCATAGCCTTCTTTGGAGCCCTGCGGGTGCGCGAGGTGGTCTGTGAAGGAGGGGTCACACACTCCCAGAGGGGCATCTTAATGAGTGACCTGACTCTGTCCGGAACCGACCTCATCGTCCAGGTCCGGAGCTCAAAGACGGACCAGCAGGGCAAAAGGGCCCTGCTCCGGCTACCAGCAGCACATAGAAAAGGACCCTGTCCGGTTAGGGACACTAGGCGTTTCCTTTACTTAAGACCTACCGGGCCCGGTCCGCTTCTGATCCACGCGGATGGATCACGCTTGACTAGACATCAATTCACAAGGGTAATGCGCTTGGCTCTGTCGGAAAGTGGTCTGCCGGCGTCGGAGTTTGCGGCACACTCATTCCGTATAGGGGCGGCCACCACGGCGGTGCACCTAGGGCTCTCCACTGACAGGATAAAGGAATTGGGGAGGTGGAAATCTAATGCATATAAAGCTTATGTTAGAGACAATTTATGACGTGGTGATTCACCCCTGACGTTGGCTCCCCTGTCTATTTGCCTTTCAGGATCCAAGATGGTGCGCATTTGGTTGGTGGGCCACAGCATCGTTCATTGGGCCAAGTATCGTGCCATGGGCATTGGACCGGGGGCCAACCTGGGATTACCATCTAACGTGGAGCTGGCTTGGATAGCGCATAGAGGGATGCGCTGGAGTGAATTCAAACCAGCAGTGATGGCAAGGGCTGTGGCCGAAGGGCCACCCGATGCCCTGGTGATTTAATTGGGGGAAAATGATCTTGCATATCGCAAAGCCATTGATCTAAGATGGAACATTTTTGACGATCTGTCCGAGCTGGTGACGGTGTACCCACACATCACGATATTATGGTCCTCGTTGCTTGAGAGGAGGACATGGAGGGATTGTGTGAGCCCGGTGGGAGTCAATAAGGCAAGGGAGGTTTTAGAGCGGGCAGTCGAACGTAGAGTGGCGGCTCTGGGCGGGTTCGTCATAGGACACCCAAGCATCCAGTTCAGCAACGAGGCCCTCTACAGAAGGGATGGCGTACATCTGTCTGATGCGGGGAACGGCATATGGCTGGAGGACATCATAGCAGGGATTAGGGGTTGGTTACAGGTTTGAAGGTATTGGTGGCGAGCTTTGCTCGAGTGGCGGTTAGGCATTGGCTGGGGTTCAAGTGGTATGAAAATGGTGGGGGGGAAGGAACGCCATCACCTTCCCCCAAGGTAAGGGGTAGTCCGGTAGAGGACTCTGGGGGGTGTTGTCTTGTCCGAAACCTGGGAAGGTAAGGGCCTCCGGCACGCCCCCGAGCAGTGACACCCGTGGGATCCTAGTTGGCGTACTTCAACAGGACCCCCCACGGTTTGTGTTAACCCTTCCCGGTCACCATGCCGGGTAGTTGATAGGAGCCAATGCCTAAGGCCAATACCTTCAATTCTTTAATCAATAAAGTTGTGGCCTTTTCATGCCCATTAAACTTAAACAATGTGTCCGGTGTCTTTATTTCATATGGGGGAGGGGCATTGACACGCAAAGCTTTATTAGAACAGAAAACACCATTGTGACTTTCCACATTAGAAGCAATATCTTTGGATAAAGTAAATATGAGAATAAATTGGCCGACATATAGAGAGCTGTTAACAGAAATTGACAACCAATTAAAATTAACAGACTTTGAAGAAGTAAGAGAAAAGGTAATAGGTGGGTTACAATATTTCCAACTAAAACTTTTAAAAATGACAAAAATAATTTAGATATGAAGTGTAAGATTTCAGAGAGAAATAATAATAACAACAATAATAACAATTTTTTATTTATACCCCGCCCTTCCCGGTTCAGGAAACCGGGCTCAGGGCGGCTAACAACAATTTTAAAACAATTGATGCTACGAAAAACAACAACAGCATAAAATACAGTATAAAGCGTAAATAACAATAAAATCAAAAATCAATTTAGAGGGAAAATCCATCCAATAAACATTAGATGATCACCAGGGCTAGCTGGCTAAATTAGTCCCACTTGGGCCAGCGAGGAGAGCAGGGGAGAACCAGCTGTGGGATCCCAGAGCGGGCAATCTTCACAAAAAGGGGAGGCGGAGGGAAGGAAGGGGAACAAAAGATCAGGCTGAGTTCAAATGGAAAGCCAGGCGGAATAGCTCTGTCTTATAGGTCCTGCGGAAGGAAGTTAAATCCTGCAGGGCCCTGGCCTCATGGGACAGAGCATTCCACCAGGTTGGAGCCATCACTGGCCCTGGTGGAGGATAGTCTGACTTGCTTAGGGCCCGGGACGTCTAAACTATGATTATTCATGGACCTTAACAATAGTAGAAGGTAGTACAACACTGCTGTCAAAAATGAACAATCTGCTTTTGGAATGGGACACTGAAGAGGAACAGGTCAAATGTATTATGATAAAATGGGCAAAGGATGTGGGACATAATATATTAATGATGGATTGGGAAAGGCTTAGATTTGACATTTTCTGCATGTAAATTACTGAAAGAGAACTGCATGAAAATGATGGTATAGGTGGTATTTAAGCCCGGTTAAATTAGCAAAAATGTACTTCTCACTCACCTTGTCGTGGTGAGTGGGCTTCCACGTTCCTATGACCCTTGGGAGTGAAGCCATCGGGAATCTCGTACACCCAGCAGGGTCACCTAAGTACTTAATTCGTTCCGGATGTCCGTACTTAACCTGAAACTGTTATTAACCTGAAGCACCACTTTAGCTAATGGGGCCTCCTGCTGCTGCCGTGCCGCCAGAGCACAATTTCTGTTCTCATCCTGAAGCAAAGTTCTTAACCTGAAGCTCTATTTCTGGGTTATCGGAGTCTGTAACCTGAAGCGTATGTAACCTGAGGTACCACTGTACTTTACTAATTAGTACTTTACTAATAATAGTGGAAGTGATGCAGAGAGTGACTCACTCCTTAAGCTCCGTACCAGTAGTATACAAGGAATCTTTACAACCCCAAGTAGCTGATTCCCAAAAGAATCTGCCCTGCAAGCGAAAGAAACCTCTGACAAGCACAGAAGAAGCCCAACCGGGAGATATATCCTCATGTGCTTCCCCATCTCAGAAGCCCCTCCTGGCCCTGAGGGAACCTGATTCACAGGAGAAACAGTTCCCCTCCTCTCCTTGGACAAGTTAAAGGATGTCTCCCCTGTTAGGATTTTTATCTCACCAGCTGCGCAGCGAGCAGCACAATGGTTGTTTACATCATGTGAGTGTCTGAGAGCGTGAGATAGGAAGTCTCTGCTCAGTCTCAGTACTGTAAGAATACAAAATACCTCTCTTAGATTTTTTTGGGATCTCTTTATCTAAAATACTTAATAGAAATGCCTCCGTTTTTTTGGTAAAAGTTATCCCCATCATCTTTTTTAATTCATCGTATATTTCCCCCCAAATAATCTTAATCTTTCCACACGTCCATCACATGTGGATCATGTCACCGTTATTTTCTCCACATCTCCTACAAGCATTCACCAAATTATTATACATTCTTGATAATCTGGAAGGAGTGAGGTACCACCTATGAGCCATTTTCATCATGTTCTCTCTTATATTATAGCTGGCTGTAAATTTCAAATTTACCTTCCATAAGTTTTCCCAATCTTTTAGCATAATTCGACGGCCCACATTCCACATCTTGGGCCCACTTTATCATTGAAGCCTTAACCTCCTCATCCATTACTTCGTAGTCTAAAAGAAGTCTATACATTTTTGCGATTATTTTAGTTTTACTATTCGGTAATTCTCTTTCAAATCTTGAAGGCTCCTTTTCAAAACCTATCTGCTTATCCTGTCTGAACATTTCATTCACCTGGAAGTAATCTAGCCAACTAGAAAAGTGATCTTTTATTTTCTCATAACTTATCAATATTATTTGACCCTCCTCCCTTAATATTGTGTTATACATTATCCAGTTCTCTTTGATGATGTTGTTGTTTTTTAACAGTGATTGCTTCTAATGGAGAGTTCCATCTTGGGGTTTTCTGTTCCAAATATCTTTTGTATTTTTCCCACACCTTATATATAGCATTTCTTATTATATGATTTGAAAAACTCCGGTGCACCTTTATTTTCCCATAATTAAGATAGCCGTGCCATCCAAAACGTGTGCCATGACCTTCTAGATCTAAAGTATCCCAATTTTTTAATAAACACCAATCTTTCAACCAGAAAAGACATGAGGCTTCTTAATATAGCTTCAAATCTGGTAACCCGAAGCCACCTCTTTCTACAGTATCTATTAATATCTTATGCTTTGTTCTTGGTCTTTTACCCTTCCACAAAAAGTTAGAAATTTCTTTTGGCCACTTGTCAATACTGCTGGTCTTTCCTATAATTGGAATTGTTTGGAATAAAAAGAATAGCTTCGGTAAGACTATCATTTTAATTACTGAAATACGGCCCAGGAATGATAAGTTTAGGCTTGTCCATGTCTCCAACTGTCTTTTTATATCTTTCCAACAATTAATATAATTATCTTCATACAAGTTAATATTCTTTGGTGTTATCCATAATCCTAAATACTTGATTTTGGGGTAGATTTTAATTTGTATTATTTTTTCTAATTCTGCTTTTTCATCTGGCGACAAATTTGTAACTAATAGTTTTGTCTTGTTTAAATTCAGTTTGAACCCCTCAACTTTACCGTAGGCATATATTATTTCCAACGCCTTTGTTAAACTGTTTTGGTTGCTCCATAGTTATAATTAGATCGTCAGCAAATGCCCTCATTTTGTAACTTCTATTTCCCAGCATAATCCCTTTTATTTCTTTTTCCTCCCTAATTCGTTTACATAAGACTTCCAATGTTAGTATGACAATTAAGGGGGATAGTGGGCAACCTTGTCTGACCCCTTTACTGATTTCACACTCCTGTGATAAATTTCCATTTATTATGATTTTAGCTTTTTGTTTTGAATATATTGCTTCAATCCCTTTTATATACTGTATACCAAAATCCATATGGTGTAATAGACCTTTCATAAATTTCCAGGAGACCCTTTCGAAAGTTTTTTCAGCATCTATGGCCATTAAGACTGCCTTCTTTTCTATTCTTAAGTCTAAATACTCTAATAAGTTTATAATGTTTCTAGTGTTGCTATAGATGTGCCTCCCGGGCAAAAAGCCAGCTTGGTCATTCTGTATAATCATCTGGAAGACTTTTTTTGATCTTTCGGCTAAAATATTTGCATATAATTAATAATTGCTATTTAGGAGTGCGATAGGCCTATAGTTGTTAATAAGTAGATTGTCCATTCCCTGTTTTGGAATTAATGCAATAAGGCTGTCTTTCCATGAGTCCGGCATGGTTCCATCTTTTAAGATGTTGTTCATGATACTTCTTAATGGGTCAGACAGTATGTCCTCAAATTTTTTATAATACATTGCCGGTAGGCCATCTGGCCCTGGTGACTTTCCTATCTTTGCTTCCTTAATTGCTCTTTGAATTTCGTACAATGTAACAGGGGCATTCAACAGTTCGTTTTGTTCTTTAGTAAGTTTCGGTAGACCATTCTGTTCTAAATATTCTTTAACTTCTTCTGATGTTTCATTTCCTTCCTTATAGAGCTCTCTAAAGAATTCGAGAAATCGTTTCTCTATTTCTTTAGGGTTGTTTATTATTTTGCCTTCGCACTTAACTCTATTTAGAATCCTTTCTGCCTCTCTCTTCTTTAGTTGCCATGCTAATAACCTTCCTGGTTTATTAGCATATTCAAAGGTTTTTTGTTTCAATAATCTTAGTTTCCATTCCATTTCTGCATTTATTAGCATTAACTATTGAGATTGTAGGATCTTAATATTTCTTTTTTATATATAGAATATTTATTAAAGGTTTTAGACAATATAACACCAAACATATAAAACACCATTACCAACATAAAACAAACAGAAAAGAAAAAAGCAAAAAAGTAACACACAATAGATAAAATACAGCATGATTCATTTCCAAAAAAACCATATTTCCATAACCTTCCTTTGGGACTTCCTCACATCTCCCTTATCTGCGTTCCCAATTATAAAGTTGAGTCAGCAATACTTCACCTTCTTTCAATCTTACTTTGTAATTTCCAAATATTATGTCTCCAGTTTTAATTTTTATTTTCCCATATTTAAGTATTTAATTTTGACATAATATTATATAAATTTACATCCTTATTTTTATAAATCGCTTATTTTCATACTTCTTTCAACTAGTTAGTGGTGTCAAGTTGTTTTCTATCCTGCATCATCTTAGCATTCATACAATTTACAGTGTTTTTGCAAATAGTCCTTAAACTTTTTCCAGTCCTCTTCCTCCGTCTCTTCTCCCAGGTCCCGGATTCTGCCAGTCATTTCTGCCAATTCCATATAGTCTATCAGTTGCATCTGCCATTCTTCCAGAGTGGACAAATCTTGAGTCTTCCAATGCTTTGCAATAAGTATTCTTGCTGCTGTAGTCGTGTACATAAAGAAAGTTCGGTCCTTCTTTAACACCCTTTGGCCGACAATGCCCAAAAGGAAGGCCTCTGGTTTCTTAGGGAAGGTATATTTAAATACCTTTTTTAACTCATTATAGATCATTTCCCAGAAAGCCTTAACCCTTGGGCAAGTCCACCACAGGTGAAAGAATGTTCCTTCAGTTTCCTTACATTTCCAACATTTATTGTCTGACAAATGGTATACTTTTGCGAGCTTGACTGGGGTCATGTACCACCTATATATCATTTTCATAATATTTTCTTTCAAGGCACTGCATGCCGTGAACCTCACACCGGTGGTCCATAACATTTCCCAGTCAGCAAACATAATGTTGTAACCAATGTCCTGTGCCCATTTTATCATTGCTGATTTAACCATTTAATCCTGAGTATTCCATTTTAACAGCAAGTTGTACATTTTTGAAAGTACCTTAGTTTTTGGTTCTAACAGTTCTGTTTCTAGTTTCGATTTTTCCACCTGGAAGCCTATTTTTTTGTCCATATTGAAATTCTCCCTAATCTGAGCATAATGTAACCAATCTCGCACTTTATCCTTTAATTTCTCAAAACTCTGCAATCTCCAGATGTCTCCATCTTTTTCTAATATTTCCCAATATTTCGGCCATTTGGCCTCCATATTGAGTCTTTTCTGAGCCTTAGCGTCCATTGGTGACAGCCACCTTGGGGTCTTGTTTTCTAATAAATCTTTGTATTTTATCCAGACATTAAACACTGCTTTCCTGACAACATGGTTCTTGAAAGCTCTATGAACTTTTACCTTGTCATACCACAAATATGCATGCCATCCAAAGGCATTGTTAAACCCTTCCAAATCCAAAATATCAGTGTTCTCCAGAAGCAGCCAATCTTTCAACCAGCAGAAAGCTGCTGATTCATAATACAACCTTAAGTCTGGCAGGGCAAACCCCCCTCTTTCCTTAGCATCAGTTAATATTTTAAATTTTATTCTGGGCTTTTTGCCCTGCCAGACAAATTTAGAAACGTCTCTCTGACCACCTTCTGAAACACTCCACCTTGTCCACAATCTGTAGGGTCTGAAACAAAAACAGCATTTTTGGCAATACATTCATTTTTATAGCAGCAATTCGGCCCAACAAGGAAAGTTTCAATCTTGACCAACTTTCGGATCTTAATATTTCTTTTTAATTCTACACTATTTGGTTTTTTGTATAATTCCAGCTCGCTTTTTCTAATCTCCTCTAAGATTTCTTGTTGTTTATTTTCCTTTTGTTTTCTTTGAATTACGTTTTGTTGAATAAAGAAACCTCTTAAGACAGTTTTACTAGCATCCCAGACTATCTTTAAATCGGTGCCCTTATTTAAATTCAGTTCAAAAAAGTCCTTTAAGGTCTTTTTTGCTTTTTCTATTATTATTTCATCTCTCAATAAAGTTTCATTTAATCTCCATCTTATAGATTTCCTCTTTCCCCAAGTCAGCGTTACTTGTACTGCATTATGATTAGCTATTGTCTTTGGTTGAATTTCAGATTTACATATTTTGACTGTCAAATCTTTTGTTAGCCAGATGGCATCAATTCTTCCTGCCGAGTTACTAGGGTAGGGGAAAAAAAGTGTATTCTTTCACTTTCGGATTTTGTATTCTCCATGCGTCCTCTAAACTTAAATCTACTAACTGAAAAAAGGTTTTGGGGAGTTTTATTTGCTGTTTTTTAGTAGTCTTTTTGGATCTGTCTAAATCAGGATTTACCACGCCATTTTGGTCTCCTAAAAATAAAATTTTCTCTCCAATAAAATCCCCCAACTCTCGTTCCAACTTTTGATAAAATTCACTTTTTTTTCATTCGGTGTGTAAAAACCGATAACTTTAATTCTTCCCCCCAGGGCTATTATTTCTATGACAACGACCCTTCCTTGTGAATCTTTATAGATCAATTTCGGCTCCAAATGCTTTTTTGCGTATATTACAACTCCATTCTTCTTAGATTTATCTGAAGAAACAAAATCAAGTCCCAGTTTCTTATTGGATAAAATTCTTGTGTGCTGTTTTGTGATATGAGTTTCTTGCAAAGATATCAAATCCAATTTCTGTTTGCTGAATATAAATTCCACCTTATTTCTTTTCTTTTTATCATTTAAACCATTAACATTCCAGGTAACAATCCTTAATTCCATTATTTACTACACAGTGATTCAACTTCTTAACAAAAAATAAAATTAAAATAAAATAATTTTTTTTTAAAAAAAGAAATTCATAAAAGTCACTTGTCCTTAATGCTTAAGACTCTTCCTCCTCGACTTCCGGTCGGCGCCAGCGTTAATGGCGGTCCTCTTTCCGAGCTCCGGAGGAGGACTGCTCTGCGAGTTCGGGTCTGACCCGCTACGGCAAGCGGGGGACCCCTAAAGTCACAGGCGCTGAAGCCTGTGAACAAGGAGACTCGGTGGGCACCAGAAGCGCCCCCCTTACTGCAGAAAGAGCCTTTTTAAAGGCTCTGGAACGGCATCGGGAGAGCGCGGTGCTGAGAGTCGCTACCCAGCCCGCAGGGTGAAGCCGCGTCGCCATTGACGGAGAGCGCCGATTCCTTCCTGTAAATCTGGGACTGAAAAAACCTGTGAGTAAGACTGAACGCTAATTTGGAACCTTTTAAAAGAAAATTTGGCCGAAAACAGGGAAGGCAAAAATTAAGGAAGTCTGCCTTCCCCTGACTGCATGACAGCTAAAGCAACGGAATTCTAAAGCTGCATCCGCACGAGACTTTTTTCTTTGACTATTTAAATCTGACATTGAACTTAGACCTCCCCTCTAGCAAGCAGGGCAGAGGGGGGGGGAAAGGACATTAAGAACTGCATGATTTATTTAAAAAAGGAAAAACCCTTCTGCTGCCTCACTGCCCTGAAGCGGACTGCCAAATAAGATATTAAAGCACTGAACTGTCTTTAACTCCAGGGGAAAGTTACATAATTGAAGTTTCTGTTGATACAAAGTTCTTGGACTCTGTTGTTACAGTTTACTGGAGCATGTTGAAATTGTATCTACTGGAAAAAGTGTTGTAAAAGACTTTTACAAGCCTCCTGATATACTTGTTTTTAAACTTCTTTGTCTCTATACTTGGATTTTTTGGCCTGCTCCCCCTAGAGGGCTAAAGTAACAGCTGTAAAGTCTAGGACAGTGGAATTTTCCATCAGGGGACCGCTTTCCTGGGAACGACCTTGGGACATGAGTGGCTCAGCGGAAGAGATAACCACAAGAGCTAAGGCTAAGCAACAACAATACCAGCAACAGCAACAAAAGAAAAGAGGCTCAATCACTGGCGCAACTCCTACAGGAACAACAGGACAAGAAAAAGTGACAGCTGCTTCCATGGAGTCAGTGACACAAGCGCTTCTCAAGATAAATCTGTCTTTGGAGAACTTGACAAAGCAGAGTACAGAAAATACACAGAAATTAACAGAACTAACAGCAAGATTGGATTTGAATACAGAATCTATAAACAAGCTGGTCCAAGAAAATTCCGCAACACGTAAGATTGCAGAGGAAGCCAGAACTATTGCTGGAGAGACTCAACAGAACTTGCAACCGATTGCTAAAAAAGTTTACGAACATGATACAACTCTGGCTTTGTGGGATTTACAGAGAAAGGAAAGAAATCTGAAATTAAGACTGATTCCCGAGAGCGAAGGAGACAATCTAGTGGAGTTTTTAACACGAGAGTTTGCTAATTTCTGGGAAGACTTGGAGGACGAAGAAATTAAAATAACAACAGCATTTAGACTGGGCAGAAGACAGAACAGAAAGACCCCGAGGGACTGCTTGATTACCCTTAGATCGAAGGAAGAAAGAGACAAAATACTAAAATTACATTACGGAAGGGCCTTGCAAATTGAAAACTCATCTATACAGATTTTTAAAGATATCCCTAAACACATCTTGGAGCTGAGATCCTTCTACAAGGACTTGGTCTATCTGTTGAAGAAGAACATCATCCCTTTCAGGTGGGAGTTCCCACAAGGACTGTCTTTTGACTACAAGGGAAAGAAGGTGAAAATAAAGACCATACAAGACAAAGAAAGATTCCTGGAAAGAAATCAAGAGGATTTACAGAAGGGAACGGTGGACCCAATTGCAGAACAAAGGAGAGCACTAGACATTCTTAATCTATCGTACGGACTTGACCCAGCACCATCAGAGGAAGAGCAAAAACTTGGAGCGGTCGGAGGAGTAACAGAAAAATAACAAGATGGCCCTGCAATTCCTTAGCTGGAATTGTAATGGGCTGAACATGCCTTTGAGGAGACGCCAAGTATTCCACATTTTGAAAAGAGAACAATTGGATTTGATTTGCTTACAAGAAACCCATATAACCAGAGCACACAGGAAACTACTTATAAATAAAAGATTAGGACAAGAATTCATCTCATCGGATAAAGTTAAGAAAAGAGGAGTTGTGATTTATGTAAAAGAAAAATGGGCCCCAAAAATGATGTTTAAAGACGAACAAGGAAGATATCTGGCAGTTGAAATACAAGTACAAGGAGAAAAATACTTAATAGTTGGAATTTACGCACCAAATGAAGGCAAAGCGGAATTTTTCAAGAAACTCCATGAAACTTTGACGGACTATCTGGATTACAATATGATAATCATGGGAGACATGAATGGTGTAGTCTCTACAAATATGGACAAGGCACAAAGACTGACAATCTCCAATGAAGGGAGACTTCCGAAGACCTTTTTTGAGATGACGGAAAATATGGACCTAATAGACATATGGAGAACAAGGAACCCTCTGGAGAGAGAGGGAACCTTTTTCTCCCAAGCAATGATGACCTGGACCAGAATTGACCAAATTTGGATTACTAGTGGGATGGCTCCAAAGATCAAGAAAATAGAAATCTGCCCAAAAACCTGCTCCGACCATAACGCCTTGAAGATGGAAATGAAACTTACAACAACTGGTCAATTCAGATGGAGGATGAATGACACCCTGTTTCGAGATAAAGAGATCCACATGAAGGCCCAAAAAACTTTAAAGGACTATTTTGAAATAAACCTAAAGGCCGATGTGGAAAAAAGAGTGATATGGGACGCAAGTAAAGCTGTGATGCGAGGATTTTTGATTCAACAAAATTCAATTAAAAAGAGAAAGCAGAATGAGAAGAAGGAAAAGATTTTGGAAAAGATAAAAGAAGGTGAGAAAAAACTAAGATCAAAACCGAAGTCCCAGGAGATTTTGAGAGAGATTAAGTTATATCAAACACAATATATGGAATTGATGAATCAAGAGATTGAATGGAAGATAAAGCAAATGAAACAAAAGACATTCGAATCTGCAGATAAATGTGGCAAACTTCTGGCATGGCAATTGAAGAAAAGGCAGAAATTAAACACAGTTACAAGCCTAGAAGTGGATGGAAAGAACATATCTAAACCTAATGAGATTAGAAACTGCTTTTTGAGTTATTTTAAAAAACTTTATTCTCAAGGACCACAAAATGAAGAGGATATAGATAAATTCCTTAATAAATATGGATTACAAAAAATCTCTCATCAAAGCAAGGTGGATCTAAACCAGAGAATAACAGAGCAAGAGATAGAGGGTGCCATTCAAGACATGCAATTGGGCAAATCTCCAGGGCCAGATGGATTGACTTCCAGATACTACAAATCTTTGAAGGAGTGGTTGGTTCATCCGTTAAAGGAAGTCTGCAACGAGATCTTAGAGGGGAAAAAGGCACCAGAATCGTGGAAAGAAGCGTATATTTCACTCATACCAAAGACAGAGACTGAAAAGACTCAACTTAAGAACTACCGCCCAATATCATTACTTAATGTGGATTACAAAATCTTTGCAGACATTTTGGCAAAAAGATTTAAAAGAGTGTTGATGGAGAAGATTCATAAGGACCAAGCAGGCTTTCTCCCAAAAAGACACCTATCAGACAATGTAAGGAATATAATAGACATTTTGGAATTGCTAGAGGTGAAAATTAACACTAAAGCAGTGCTGATTTTTGTGGACGCGGAGAAAGCCTTTGACAATATTTCTTGGAGTTTTATGAAAAAGAATCTTCATGGGATGGGGGTAGGCCAAGGATTTGAGAACGGTATGGGTGCGATATACTCTGAACAAAAAGCCAAGCTAATTGTAAATAATGTGATAACTGAGGAACTTAAGATAGAAAAAGGAACACGACAGGGGTGCCCAATTTCCCCATTGCTTTTTATTTCTGTTCTGGAGGTGTTGCTGAATATGATTAGAAATGACCAGCAGGTTAAAGGTGTACAGGTCGGAGATAAACATTATAAGTTAAGGGCATTTGCAGATGACTTAGTATTGACCCTACAAGAGCCAAACACTAGTACGAAAAGGGTGTTGGAGGTAATTCAACAATTTGGCCAGGTAGCTGGATTTAAACTGAATAAACAAAAAACTAAAGTCTTAGAAAAAAATTTAACAGTCATGGAGAAGGAGAAATTTCAAGAAGAGACAGGTTTGACATTGGTTAAGAAGGTGAAATACCTAGGGGTTTATTTGACATCTAAAAATTTGAATCTGTATAAGGACAACTATGAAAAATGCTGGTTAGAAATTAAAAAAGATCTAGAAATATGGTCAAATTTGAAACTGTCAATGTTAGGCCAAATTGCAGTTATCAAGATGAATGTATTACCTAGAATGTTATTTTTGTTTCAAACCTTGCAGATTCTTGACAAGATGGACTGTTTCAAGAGGTGGCAGAAAGATATTTCGAAATTTGTCTGGCAGGGCGAAAAGCCCAGAATTAAATTTAAAATACTGATAGATGCTAAAGAAAGAGGGGCATTTGCCCTGCCGGACTTAAAATTGTACTATGAAGCAGCAGCGTTTTGCTGGCTGAAAGAGTGGATGCTCCTCGAGAACACAGACATTTTGGACTTGGAAGGTTTTAATAATGCATTTGGTTGGCATGCATATCTATGGTATGATAAAATCAAGGTGCATAGGGCCTTTAAAAACCATATTGTCAGAAAAGCATTGTTTAATGTCTAGACAAGATATAAAGATTTGTTGGAAAACAAAACCCCTAGATGGTTGTCACCCTTGGAGGCTAAGGCATTGAAGAAACTCAATATGGAGGCCGGATGGCCGAAGTATTGGGAAATCTTGGAACAGGAGGGAGATAAATTGAAATTACAAAGTCATGAGAAATTGAAACCTAAAGTACAAGACTGGCTTCAATATTACCAAATAATGGAGATTTTTAAACAGGACAGGAAAATTGGCTTTCAGGTAGAACCTAATACTAAGAACTTGTCAAGAATGTATAATTTGCTGCTGAAATGGAATACACAAGATGAAACAGTTAAATCGGCTATGATTAAGTGGGCACAGGACATTGGTCATAACATTATGTTTGCTGACTGGGAATGGTTGTGGAACACCGGTATTAAATTCACGGCATGTAATGCCTTAAAGGAAAACATTATGAAAATGATTTACAGGTGGTACATGACCCCAGTCAAGCTAGCAAAAATCTACCATTTGCCTGATAATAAGTGTTGGAAATGTAAAGAAACTGAAGGTACTTTCTATCACCTTTGGTGGACATGCCCGAAGATTAAGGCTTTCTGGGAAATGATATATAATGAAATGAAAAAGGTACTTAAATGTACTTTCCCTAAGAAACCAGAGGCCTTTCTCTTGGGCATTGTCGGCCAATTGGTGTTAAAGAAGGACAGAACTTTCTTTATGTCTGCTACAACAGCAGCAAGAATACTCATCGCAAAGTATTGGAAGACACAAGATTTACCCACCCTGGAAGAATGGCAGATGAAAATGATGGACTATATGACATTAGCCGAGATGACTGGCAGAATCCGCGACCAGGGAAAGGAGACGGCGGAAGAAGAATGGAAGAAATTTAAAATCTACCTTAAGGACTATTATAAACTTGCTGAATGTTAGAATGTCGAGGTTTGAGTAAGAAAGGGTTACAGCGATATAAGATTAGATTGAAGGAAAGATTAAGAGGACAGAGGACTGACAGATATATTTAGAGTTGCTAAAAACTTTTGGACATTGGGATGCAGAAAGGGGAGGTATGGGGAAGTCTGAGAAACATGGTTTATGAAAAAAGGTTATGAAACTATACGTGTTTGTATGTCTTTTTATATGTTTGTATTGTCTTAAAAAAAATTGTAAAACCAATAAAAAATTTATAAAAAAAAAAAGACTCTTCCTCCTCGGATTGTTTTTTAAGATCGTCCGCCCCTCCTCTCAGCTGTCTTTTACCTCCTAACTCCTCTCTATATGTTCTCCAAAATTTGTCAGCGTCCTCCCAAGTAACAAATCTTCTCCTTTTCCCTTTGTAAAAAAAGGAAATTCCCTCAGGGAATTCCCATCTGTGCACAATTGATTTTTTATTTAGTGCTTCCACCAACGGTTTATATTTTTCCCTTTTTCTTAAAAGCCTCGATGGAACAATTTTATGAATGATTATATCTGTTTCCTGAATTTTAAGTTTTGTCATACTGCTAATTTGTAGTATTTTTTTATTTTTATTTTTTAGAATGATATTTATTGAAAAAAGAATTTTTTAAAAAATTACAAAGAAAAAAGACAAAATCAGAAAAATAAATAATAATAATAAAACCATCATTTTCAAATTCTCCGCTTTCATTACCTTCTTTCCATGACCTCCTCCTCCTCCCATCTCTTGTATCTTAATTAATAATTATCACAGCAAATCCTTTCCATAATTCATAATATTCTGTCATTACATTACCTTACTCTATTTTCATCTTATCTTATAAAAAACCTTAAAACTTAAGACTTAAATTTTATTTTTACCAACTTCTCATAACCATTACCTTTTTACCTAATTCTTTAAACATTTTTACAAGAGCCAAGTAATTTCATTTCAACATTTTTCCAACGTTCATCAATTTTATAAAACATTCCTAATGATAGAAAAAAGAAATAAAAACAATCCCATCTTCTTCCAGCGTCCCCTCCCCCCGGTCCCGGGATTGTCAGTCCTTTTTATCCCATTAGTCTGGCACATTAACCTGGTGATCTTATATCCGAGGCCTTCAAATCTCTCCCATGTCCCTTCCGCAGCTCTTCTTCATATTTTCCTTTCACTCGTGGGAACTCCAGCTTGGTAGTGTTTTTGACCCTTTTCAACAAATCAGCCCCTTTCCTATAGTCCAGACTAGACTCCATGTGGTATTTTTTCAAATTCCCTCCAAAATTGGAAGCCCCAACAACTCCAAACCTCTGACGGCCCATTGCCAGACTCGGAAAGTCCAAACTTCCCTGCATAGGGGGGTCAGTCCAACCCCCCATTTCCAAATCAATCCAAACTTTGTCTTTCCAAATCTGGTTTTTTCCAAGTTCATTTGTCAAATCCAAAGGCTCATTTTCCTGCTGGGCCAAAAGTCCCTCCATCTCTGGCGCCCAAGATTCTGCAACATCCGGGACTTCCGGGTTGGCGCGATCGGGAAATGGCGGATTCCCTCCGAGCTCCGGAGGGAATCGGCTCAGCGGTGGATGGGTCTTTGCCGTGCCGGCGACACGGGGACCCTTAAAAACCGCAGGCGCGGAAGCCTGCGGACTGAAGACTCGGCGGGTGCCTTAAGCGCCCCCCCTGATTCGCAATGAGCCTTTTTAAAGGCTACGGAGGGGATACAGGGGACGGCGTGGCACTGAGAGTCGACCGCTACCGCCGCTGAGCGAAGCCGCGAGCCATAACTGGAGAGCGCTGACTTCCTTCCTTGAAATTCGGACTGAAAAAAGAACCCGTGAGTAATTTGGAACTGAACTTTAAAACTTTTACCTTTTGAATTTGAGACGACCGGGGGGTGTGCTAAAAGGAAGTCCCCACACCCCCCCTTGCAGACGATCCAGAGCAACGAAACAAGAACTAAGCTGGAGTGCCTACCCTGTAAAGGGTGAGTTTTAAAAAGACAGCAACTTCCAAGATTTAGAAAGGTAAATTTGAGCAGGAGAGTGGAGTGTTGGAAGAGTCTTTGTTTTGTGGTAAACAACCCTCCCTCCCGGGCCCGGGAGCGACCTGCTTTGGAGCCTGTATAGAGGAGCAGAATTTGACAGCTGTCAAAAGCTGTCAAATGGACTATTAATAGTGAAAAAAATTGCTGTTTAAGACCTCTCCGGATTAAAAGGAGTTACAATTGAACTAAAATTTTGAGAAACAAAGAAACAATAATAGGACAGAGGATTGTTGGAGAAAAGGTTACTCAGTAACCAGATTCCCTCTAGGGGGAATTCTGTGGAATTACAATGGCTGTGGGTGGAAAGATACTGAGAGAAATCGAAAGAATGTTCTCACTGGTGGGAACCCTACAGGAGCAGACTACAGCTATGAGTAAACAATTGACGACCTTGGATTTGGAAACAAGTAGTTCTGCTGAAAGTAATGAGGGCCTGAGTGAGAAAGAACCCACAGCTGAATTTGAAACAATAAACAAAGAAGAGGAGAAGACAAAACAAGAAAGAGAACAAGTTATCTGGGAAAGTACTAACCAGAAGCCGACATCTGGAGAACACAAGCAAGGAGACTATTGGATTAAATCCACTCTAAGCCTACGAAAGATACAGAAGATGAAAGTGGAGGCCCTGGGACTTTATGGAACTCAGGAGCTCGAAATAAAGAAGTACAATTGGGGCCTCCACATAGACTTTGATTTTGACTATCAGCAAGACTTAGGCCTTGTGGAAATTCCTCAGCAGTTGCCTTTAAATATGGGAAGAGACTATGGACTGATTGGATTGATTGTTAAGGAAATCTTTCGAGACTCGATGATAGACAAAAAGGACTACCAACAAAACCGGCGGAGAGGGACTAAAAGAGAATTGAGAGCCTCGGATATCCGGAATCCAGGCTAAAAACTGTTAATTTGGACATGTCTCGGGAAAGGACGCAAAGCGGGGAGGGGAGGGAGGGAAGTATCAAATTTAAACAACACTCAAGACCAGGGGGTTTAGTATTAAGAAAGTTATGTAAGAAAAAATGAGAAATCGAGGGAAGAGAATTGGGGTCCAGCTTAGGGAAAATTTATTTTTATTTTTTATAAAAGGACTAATATTAAGATGGAAGAAATGCTAACTTGCTGACATAAGTTTGGGAATAGGGATGCAGGGGAGGGGGTGGGGGGAAGTCAAGGACTAGGGTTAGAAAATAAGATTTTCGGGAACTATTTATGTTCGTTGTTTTTTATGTTTGTTTTGGTGTGTTGTTTGTATTTATATAAAATGCGAAAACCCAATAAAAATATTTAAAAAAAAAAAAAAAAAAAAACAAGATTCTGCAACATCCTCTTCTCTCATCTGCTCTGTCAGGACACACTCCTGTTTAAGTTCCTGGGTGGGCTCCATATAGTTTCCCACTACCTGTTCAAATGTTCTGGCCGCATTAGTCATCAAATCCGTCTTCTGACTTAACTGATCCAATAGGGATCTATTTTACAGAAAGCACCCAACAGTGCTTCTGAAAACATTGTCCTGCAAGGTCACAAGTCCTTTCCCACGGGTAATCTGTGGCAGCTGCAAGCTCCCTAGAACTTGTTACAGTTTCACAGTCCCCCTCTAGGGGGAAAACTTCTGGTTGTTCTTTCTTTTAAGGACAATAGCAACACAGTTTCTTTTTAGATATTTTGTCAATATTTGTTCCTTTAAAATGCAAAAGGAAACAGTGGAATCACAATGTTACTCTTCTTTTAACTATCTGTCAAAAACATTTGTCTCTGGTCAATGAGCTTCAAAACGTCAATTCTGACACCCCGCTCCAGGGTCAGGACGGTGGAAAGTTACTTTACTTTAAACTCACTTCTGCAGGTTTAAACAGTCCAAAAAAAAAAAAAAAGATCCCCCTTCTTCTCCTGCTACCAAAGGGGGGTTCAACAATTTTAAATGGTGAAAACTAATCCTTTAAAAGTGATTTTCTAAGCTCTAGTGTACGTTATCTTTGCTTTCTTCTGACTACAAGGAAACGGAAGGCTGACTTCCTGTTTAGACCTTCCCGTTTCAGTACCAAATTAAGGTGAATTTTTAAGTCCAATTCCTTTCTAATCGCCAGTTCTTATTTGAAGTCCAATTGTTCAATGTTTAAGTACTCACGGGTGCTTATTTTAGAAGCCAAATTGTCCCAGGAAAAAGGCAGCGCTCTCCGGCAACGGCTATGCGGCTTCGCTCCACGGAAAAAGCAGTTGACTCACAGCACCGCGCCACTTCCCCCTCTTCTCTTCGGAGCCCGTTAGTGGGTTCCTTTGCGGATTGGGGGGGCGCTAAGGGTGCCCGCCGAGTCCCATGGTCACAGGCTTCATCCGCCTGTGATTTCTAAAAGGGTCCCCGATTCGCCGCAGCGGAAAGGACCCGTTTCACGCGGAGCTGGTCCCTCCGGTTCAGAGGGAGTCCGCCATTGCCGATGGCGCCACCCCGGAAGTCTAATTTGTAGTATTTTATCTTTAATATTCATATTCACAAAAGTTACCAGACAGTCCCCTGGCCAATTATTAGCTCCTGCAATTCTTGATCTGATTCTAAAGGCTCTCTCAATTTTATTTCTCATTTCCTGTTCTTCTATTGCAATCCATTTGGCTAATTCTGATGATATTTTTTGCTCTATCACTTCATCTGGTTCTTCTGGAATAGATCTAAATCTCAATGTTTTTTCTCTTCTGTGCATTTCAATCATAGAGATTGAATCTAGGACTGCCTCATGGGTTTCTTTCATATCTGCCAGCTCTTTTTTAATTTTTTCTGTTTCCCCTTTTTTTCCTGTGTTCTCCTTCTGTACTTTTCTTAGCCCTTCCTCCAAACTTATCGTTTTCCCTTTTAATTCTCGTACAGTCTTTGTTATTTCCAAATTTTTAACCACCAGATCATTGATTTTAACCATCATTTCTAACACCATTTTTGCATTTTCCTCTATTTTTTGCCCCATCTTATCCAACTTTTGATCTGTTGATCTTATACAGTCGTTCATCTCTTTCTTCATCTCTGAAATGTCTTTTCTCAGTCCCAGGGGAAGATCTCTCATTTCCGAATTCATTTCTGTGTCTTGATTTGCGTTTCTCCTGTTAAGATTTGCAGATAACACCACTCCCGCTAGATTCATAAATTTCTTATTCACATTTGACATAACCAATTGTTATATAATCCGTTAGTACCCGTAGCTACTTCTTTTCCTGACAAATTGTGTTTTATAATACTTCTATATTACACCTCTAATGCACACTGTCCCATCGATGATGATAATAACATAATAATAATAACATTTAACAGGGAAAAGGAGAAAAAATAAATAAACAAATTTTTACTCAGTTACCGGTTTTGTCCACTAGTTGTCCGAAATCCCCTTGTCCATTTCCCTACACATGTAACCAGCCTTTATATAACTTTCCTGTTACTTGCAGAGTAATTTCCTCTTGCCACCAATAGAGGGGAGCCCAGTAACCCCCCCACCCTGTCGGGAGGGGCTTATTTACTTAACAGTTCTTTAAAATCTTCTCTTGGCTTCCCCAGGCTCTTCTCACCACAAAAACTTTTTCCCCTGCACCCCCTTCAACAGTCAAGAATAGTGTGAAGTAAATCAGCAAAACTGGTGCGACTTCTGCAAATTTTAACACAAGGAAGTCAGGCCTCAATACTACACAAAAACAAGAGCTTGAATGTCTATTGTCTCTTTCATTCATCTAAGAAAGAGCTGGCTCAATAAGAATCTCAAGTCCAGAAGTCCAAAGCACCTTTAGCTCATTCCTCCACCAAGAATCCTTACTTGCTCTGTGGGGTGCAGCACTAGGATTTGGGATGATCTACAGAACCTCAGATGCGTTCATCTCTTTCCACCATATCGACTATCAATTCAAATAACTGTCTGGAATTTTTTAACGAAAGGGAGAAAGGCTTTCTGCTGCATAAAAGCCTGTATATCGAATGTCTCTCACACATAAGCTCTCTCAGCAAAACATTTTTAATCACTCCATTAATTTTACACTGGGGTTTGGGTAGGTCTTTAAGTCTTCAGGCCCATTCATTCCTTTCCTCCATATCGTCCATAATTGCCTCAGACGTTCTCCAATATATTAAAGGGATAGGTCACCTTTTAGTCTTTCCCCCCTTATTTCTTGATTTGATATTACAGCAGTCCATGCAAGCTGTTGTAAAACAATATAATTCTAATTCTCTTCTCCACCTTGTTTTTTCCTGGATTGTATTTCAAAATGCAATGGGTTTGACCTCCTCTTTCTCTTGCATTAATTAAGCGTCTGGTTAATCTCTCTTTTTTTTATAAGATATTTATTAAAGTTTCCAATTTTATACAAACAAAAAAGAAAAAACAAACATAAAAATATTAAAAACACATAAATTTCACAACTTATTTTCTTATGACTTATTTCCCCGACCTCCTCATACCTCCCCTTCTTGTATACCCAGTTTAAATTGTTTATACAGCAAATCCTTATCTCCACATCTTAAATTATTATAGCTTTAAATTCTTGCTTACAAAAAGAAAGTCATTTTATCATAGTTACAGCTTGAAACCGCTTAATTTCAATCCAGCATCATTCAACATTCCTTAATTTTACAATATTTTTGTAGATAGTCCTTGAATTTTTTCCAGTCTTCTTCTGTCGACTCTTCTCCCTGGTCATGGATTCTGCCAGTCATTTCTGCCAGTCCCATACAGTCAATCAGCTTCATCTGCCATTCCTCCAAAGTGGGTAGGTCTTGTGTCTTCCAGTACTTTGCGATCAGTATTCTTGCTGCTGTTGTAGCGTACATAAAAAAAGTTCTATCCTTCTTTAGCACCAATTGGCCGACCATGCCCAGGAGAAAGGCCTCTGGTTTCTTCAGGAAGGTATATTTAAATACCTTTTTCAGTTCATTATATATCATCTCCCAGAAAGCCTTAATCCTTGGGCACGTCCACCAAAGGTGAAAGAATGTACCTTCAACTTCTTTACATTTCCAACATTTGTTATCGGGCAAATGATAGATAGATTTTTGCGAGCTTGACTGGGGTCATGTACCACCTGTAAATCATTTTCATAATATTATGTCCAACATCTTGTGCCCATTTAATCACGACCAATTTAACCGTTTCATCCTGAGTATTCAATTTCAACAGCAAGTTATACATTTTTGACAAAATCTTAACTTTAGGTTCTAACAGTTCTGTTTCCAATTTAGATTTTTCCACCTGGAAACCAATTCTTTTATCCTGGTTGTAAGCCTCCATTATCTGGTAATAATGGAGCCAATCTCTCACTTTATTTTTCAATTTCTCAAAACTCTGCAGTTTCAATTTATCTCCTTCTTGTTCCAAAATTTCCCAATATTTTGGCCATTTGACCTCCATATTGAGCTTTTTCTGGGCCTTTGCTTCCATCGGTGACAGCCACCTTGGGGTTTTATTTTCCAATAAATCTTTATATCTTATCCAGACATTAAACAATGCTCTTCTAACAATATGGTGCTTAAATGCTTTATGTGCTTTAACCTTGTCATGCCACAAATATGCATGCCACCCAAAAACGTTATTAAAACCTTCTAAATCCAAAATGTCTGTGTTCTCCAGAAGCAGCCATTCTTTCAGCCAGCAAAATGCCGCTGATTCATAATAGAGTTTAAGGTCTGGCAGGGCAAATCCACCTCTGTCCTTTGCATCAGTTAATATTTTAAATTTTATTCTAGGCTTCTTGCCCTGCCAAACAAATCTAGAAATATCTTTCTGCCACTTCTTGAAACAGTTCATTTTGTCCAAAATTTGCAACGATTGAAATAAAAATAACATTCTTGGCAATACATTCATCTTTATAACAGCAATTCGGCCTAACAAGGAAAGCTTCAAATTTGACCAAATTTCTAAATCCTTTTTAACTTCCGTCCAACATTTTTCATAATTATCTTTAAACAGATTTCCATTTTTAGCTGTCATGTTAATCCCCAAGTATTTCACCTTCTTAACCACAGTCAAACCTGTTTCATTCTGGAACTTCTCTCTTTCCATCGATGTTAAATGTTTCTCCAAAACCTTAGTTTTTAATTTGTTCAATTTAAATCCTGCCACCTGACCAAACTCTTGAATTAATTCTAATACTCTTTTAGTACTAGATTCTGGCTCCTGTAACGTCAAAACCAGATCATCTGCAAATGCTCTCAATTTATACCGTTTAGCTCCGACCTGTATACCTTTAACCAACCGGTCTCTTCTAATCATATTCAGCAGGACCTCCAGGACCGATATAAAGAGCAATGGGAAAATTGGGCATCCCTGTCGTGTCCCTTTTTCTATCTTAAATTGTTCCGTAACCACATTATTTACAATTAGTTTAGCCTTTTGTTCAGAATATATTGCACCTATACCATTTTCAAAACCTTGGCCTACCCCCATACCCTGTAAGTTCTTTTTCATAAAACTCCAAGATATATTATCAAAAGCTTTCTCCGCATCCACAAATATCAGAACTGCTTTAGTGTTTATATTCACTTCTAACTTTTCCAAAATGTCTATTACATTCCTCAAATTATCAGATAGATGTCTTCCCGGGAGAAAGCCCGCTTGGTCCTTATGAATCTCTTCAATCAATACTTTTTTCAACCTCTTAGCCAAAATATCAGCAAAAATTTTGTAATCCACATTTAATAAGGAGATGGGACGGTAGTTCTTAAGTTGAGTCTTTTCACCCCAAGAGTCAGCGCTAGGAGAAGGGCTCCACCTGCAGGCCTAGGGGAAAGGGGGGCTCTTCCCCAGACAAGGCTGGAGGCTCCCCTTCTGGCCCCTCGGGGTCCCAGGAGTCCTTTCTGGACGGCCCTCACTTGCCTCCAAAATGGGCCAAGACGTCTGTTCCTCTCCCTCAGGTGGTATTTCCACAGAAGTCGCTCCCCCTCCAAATCCCTGCAGGTCTCAGGGGGCCACTGGAGCCCAGTGGGGGGACTCTGGAGAACTGGCTTAACTGGGGTCCTCCCAGTACAGTCCAGACAAGAAAGAGAGGGAGCTCTCAGAAGAAGAAGCCATTGCAGAGAAGAACTGGACTTGGCTGTTCTCTGCTGAGGGTCTCCTGCCTTTCTGAAAAGGCTTCCTGGGGGCTGCAATGCCTTGAAGGAACCTTGGGGTGCGGAATGAGGAACCCCAAATGGAGCTCAGGTTCCTGGCAAATGGGGAAAGGAACTTCATATGGCATCTTTCCAGATGAGTCTAGGAATCTAGTTGTGTGTGTATGCAAACCCACAAAGACCACTAGATGTTCTAATTTCTGTTTTTCACCCATGGGTGTTTTTGAGATACCGCTTACTTTATCACACTTGCCTGTACTATCTATTACACTATCAAGCATTCTAAACACACTATAAACATGGGTACAGTTTAAACTTCTGTTGACTTTAAGCACCCCACCCGCTTTTAGCCAACGGCCTACTTGGTACTAAGTGAAGCTTGCAGTTACAGAAGCAGATGAGCAGATAAACAGATTCCTTGCTAGTTTCTTATTTTTCATTGATCCACGTTGTTAGATTATTCATAGGCTTAATGGCTATATGATTTATTTTTTGTACACATAGAAACTAGGGAGCTAAAGATGCTTTTCTGGCAGTGGGACGAATGTCATGGCTAAAGTCTTGAGGGCAGAAACCAGAAAATTCCTTCCAGAAGGTTCTGTTCTTTTCTGCTGAGGCAGCTGGATATATTATGATTTGCCTGAGAAGGGCTGGAAGGGCCCTGCCTTGCCTCTTTCCACCTGGCTTGGGGAGGGGTCTGACAGGCTTCACAAAGGCTGCAGCAGCTACTCAGCAGGGAGGACTCCTTTTTTAAATTGGTTTTAAGTTATATTTTATCTGTGTCATTTTAAGTGGTGGGGGTGTTTTAAATTTTGGTTTACGATTTGGTTTTTACTGTGTTGGGGTGGGATTAATGTCTAGATGGGGCTGGGGGTTCGTTCATTTTTAATATAATTGTGAATTGTTTTTCTTTTTGGTTCTTTGGTTTGCTGGGGTTTTTTTCTATTGTTTTATATAGTTTGTATCTGGTTCTTAAGGGGAGAGGGTCAGGGCTGCTGGGGAGTGGGCCCCAGCCAATAGAATGGCTGGGGCAATTTCCACAGGTGAAGATGTCCTGAGACACCAGATCTCTGTGATCACAGGTAGGAGGAGGAGCTATGCTAAGACCAGACCACATCATTACCGAGGAGGCAGGTTTAGTTGTTCTCCGAAGACTATCTCTGCCTCCAGGTCTGGTCTTGACCGGATGGATATTGGAATCAACAAGGGAGACCCACATGACCTGAAGGTGTTGCTGTGCAATGCCAGGTCAATGATTCATAAGACCACTGCCATCCATGGCTTGATTGTGGATGGAGGACTTGACCTGGCATGTGTGACAGAGACTTGGTTGAATGAAGCAGATGCGCCTGTCCTTGCCGCTGCTCGTCCACTAGGTTTCTTGTACGCACAGCAACCCAGGTCATGTGGGCGGGGAGGGGGGGGGTAAAGTGATTTTTAGGAAGTCATTAGTCTGCACCAGGCGTCCTATTGGGAAGACCCAGTTTTCTGAGTGCATGTTCTGGAAGCTGGGCAGTAGGGGCAGTACAGGATTCCTTATGGTGTACCGACCTCCCCGCTGCACCAGGGATTCCCTGCCTGAGCTGCTTCAGGTCGTGGCGGATATGCTCCTGGAGACACCTAGCTTGGTTGTCCTGGGGGATTTTAGCATCCATGTCAACACAACCTTACAAGAGGCTGCTCGGGGCATTGTGGAAAGCATGGGCTCCATGGGGCTGTCCCTGAAAAAGTTTGGCCCAACTCATAGCCGCAGACATGCCTTAGACCTGGTGTTCACCTCTAGTGACATGGGTGAACTGACACCAAGTAAAAGTGAAACAAAAGAAGTGCCATGGTCAGATCACTTCCTGGTGCAACTGGACTTCTCTGCGACCCTTCCCCTCTGCAGGGAGGTGGGAGCGATTTGGATAGTCCGCCCCCAAATGGTTTCCAGAGAGTGGTAGGGGATGTTTTATCCCATGTTGATGGCCTTTCAGCTGATTCCCTGGTGGCCCGCTGGAATGCGAAGTTAACCAGGGCTATTGACTGTCTGGCTCCAAAGCACCCTCTCCAATTGCATGAAGCCTGGACAGCCCCGTGGTTTTCCCCGGAGCTGAGGGGAATGAAACCATAGCTGAGAAGGCTAGAGCACTAGTGGCGGAAAACTCATTTTGAATCAGACTGGACACGGGTTAGAGCTCAACAACGAGCCTACCAAGTGGCGATAGCGACGGCGAAGAGGGCTTTCTTCACTGCCACTATTGCATCTGCAGAAAATAGGCGCAGGAGACTCTTTCAGGTTGTAGTGAAGTTGGGAAATTTTGGTATGTCAAAACGTTGGTTCACGCAGGTGTGAGGCATTGTGGGAGAGTTAAAACTGTGGCCTTCTGGGGAAGGGGTGTCTGGTCTCTTTAACTGTAAAACTCCCTGTCTTTAGAAGTGTGAATCAATTACATCCTGACTTTAGGCAGGATGGGATGTTATCTGATTTGCAGATCCTGGCAGCTGGGGGCTTGAATGTGGATTGGGTGTGAAAAGGTACAAAAGGCTATCAAGTAATTTACAAGTCAAGAGCCTGGTACCTGTCAGAGAGAGCTGGGAACAGAGGGGAGCCTTTTGATCTCAAGGCCTCTGAGTCTAAACAAAGTTCAGCTGTGCTGGTCTCCTGACAATCAAGAGATATTGTCTCATCATACAACCGTTGGTAAACTGGTAATTAACCTAAAGAAATGATTGGTCCCTAAACCTGTCCTCCACGTGGGGTTTTCAAGGATAAAGGTTTGGGGAATTCAGATGCAAATTGCAGAACATCTTGCCCTGCTGTTTCACCTGAGGGCGTTTGACCAGTGAAAGGACTTTGACTACTCGCTGTGCTTTGAACTGTTACTGTGTGAGTATGATTTTAGTTAGCTATATTTTTCAACGTTTTTATTTTCTGTTTGTAACCCTTTCAAGAACTGTGCAAACTTTTTGAGTGGCTTTTTCAATAAACCTGGAAAAGGACTTTTGCCTTTTGTATTTTGTGCCTTTGCTAGGAGAAGCTGAACTGGTGCCTTACCGTTTGGACACCTACCTGTTGAATTTCTGTCTGCGTCACGGTAAAGTGACTCAGGCCTGTGCAACCTGGTAAATATCGAAGGGGGGTTCTCCTCCTTGAACCCCATTTGAGGGTGGCCCTGGAAAGGAGGTGGTGGTAGCTTTACTGTTTGGGCTTGTGACTTGCAACACCTAGCGAACTCTCCCTCTTCCTGCCAGGTCCTGCCGGTGTCTAGAGGACTGGTCGGGGGGGGGGGGAATAGTCCCCGCTATTACTACACAGGTGGTTCGCAATTTAACAGAACCACCTTTGACATCGGAGCCTGGCAAAGACTCCAAGATCTCCTGCAGTTTTTTGCAGATGAAATCGCTCAGATTCAGAGAGAGGTGGACTCCACTATGGGATCAGGACCAGGGTGAGAGAGTACTAGAGTCCTGTCTAGTCAAGCTGCATCGAATCAATTCAAATCTGTTACCTCCTAGGATGTGGACAGGCTGCTTGGATGAGTGAAACCAACCACCTGTCTCCTTGATCCTGGCTAATAAAAGTGATCTGGGAAGCCACTGACAGAGACCCACTGCTTCTTAACAAACATCTTTAGACCCGGCTTAGCTTCATGCCAACGCTGCCTTCTCTCTCCCTACCCCTACCCCTTTTCTTTTTGGCTCAGAGTCCTGCTCCCTCCATTTTATCATTCCCTTGGAGAAATGGAGAAAGAAAGAAAGAGAAAAGCAAGGAGCCACACAGGCGTCCGCCCCCCGCCGTCTGCAGCCGCTGGCAGGGAAGCGCCTCCTTCCCTGTCAACCAGCGGGGAAAGAAGCAAGCAGCAGTGTGCTGGTCCCGAGGGTTATCCGTGCGGCTAGCTCCAAGTCCAGTCCAAGGTCGAGGGTGCAGTATGGAGGCAGTCCGTCAAAGCTGAAGCTGGGTCCAAGGCAGGGAGTCGGGTGAGGTCAGGAACTCTGGCAGAAGAGCAGGACAGGGTGCAGGCAGGAACAGGCTACCAACAACGTTGCTCCCGCAACTTGGGACTGGGGCTGGCTGGCTTTTATCTGCCCCGAGGCATAGGGCGGCCCCGGTCCACAGGTGACTTGCATCTCCTAGCCTGGAGGCGAGCACTCCTCCTGCAAGAACTTAGTTCCCTCTGCCTCTCTGCCCTGAGCCTCTGCAGCCCAGGAGAGGCTGGAGGGTTACCAGACCCAGAGGCAACCTCCTCTTCCCCTGATGGGGCTGGGAGAGGAGCACCTGCAGGCAGTGGGTCCTCCATCACCTCAGGAGCCAGAGCCGACTCAGCTGGTGCCTGCACCTGAGGATCTGGCACAGGTGAGGACCCTTCAGGCTCAAGCCCCAGCCCCGGCTCAGCTGGTTCTGGAGGCAGGGAGTCCTGTGCAGGCTGGGATTCCTCAGGTTCAGCCTCCGAGTCCGAATCCCAGGCCATCACAAGCAGCCTTGGAGGCAGGCGGGACGTGGTGAGAGCAAACAGCTACACACGGGCGCTCCAAATGTGTGTGTCCCCGCCCCTTGAAGCCGGCTGTGAGGTCCCTCCTCTCTCCAGCCTCTGCCTGAGCCCAAACCAAAGGCACGTTCACGGTCCAAGGCAACACGTGCGTAGCTGGCCGGTGAGGTGTCCTCCCTGAGAAGAGGAGGAGGCAGAGCCATGGCCGGGCTTGAAGGTCAGTGTCCTGGAGTTTTGGGCTCGTGCTGACCTCTCCTCACCCTCCACCCCCACCCCCACCCCGCCCCACTTCTCCTTTCCCACCAGGGCAACCGGTGGCAGCAGAAAGAACGTGGCAGCATTGTTCATCCGAAGCCACTGCTTTCTTTCGGGGCCGGGAGCGGGCACGTTGAACATTTTGTCTCCCCCCTCATGATGGCACCCAGGGCGGCTTGCCCCCACCCCACCCCCCCTTTCTCCACCACTGCCTGGTACCTGATCCTTCTCCAGTCTGGTCTACTAATCCTATTTTAAACATGCATGGAACCACACAATCATGGCATTTTGACGCTAAATTACTAACCAGCCCATTAGCTTTGGAAGCCATCTCCACAACCATCTCGGAACATTTTGAACCTATTGTAGATACAGATTTACCAGAAAAAATGATGTGTGGTACTATGAAAGCAGCAGTATGGCAGGAAAGAATAAGATATGTAAACAACATGAACAAACAGCAACATCCTTACATATTGAATTGAAACAATTAGAACAGCACCATAAACCAATTGGTTCTATAAATATTAGGAAGCAAATCAAAGTTACATGTCAGAAATCGGAAACTATAGATATTCATTTTTTTAAAAGAAATATTTATTAGAGTTTCCAATTTTTTACAAAACAAAAAGAAAAAAGCAAACATAAAAACATTAAAAACACATAAATTTCACCACTTATTTTCTCATAACTTATTTCCCCAACCTCCTCATACCTCCCCTTGTATATCCAGTTCAAATTATTTATACAGCAAATCCTTATCTCAAAGCATTACAGCTTAAAAAAAAGAAAAAAGAAACACCTTATTTTTTCTCCAACATCTTAGATTGTTATAACTTTAAATTCTTGCTTACAAAAAGAAAACCATTTTATCATAATTACAGCTTGAAACCACTTAATTTCAATCCAACATCATTCAACATTCCTTAATTTTACAATATTTTTGTAAATAGTCCTTAAATTTTTTCCAATCTTCTTCCGCCGACTCTTCTCCCTGGTCACGGATTCTGCTAGTCATTTCTGCCAGTCCCATACAGTCAATCAGCTTCATCTGCCATTCTTCCAAAGTAGGTAGATCTTGTGTCTTCCAATGCTTTGCGATAAGTATTCTTGCTGCTGTTGTGGCATACATAAAGAAAGTTCTATCCTCCTTTGGCACCAATTGGCCGACCATGCCCAACAGAAAGGCCTCTGGTTTCTTCAAGAAAGTATTTTTAAATACCTTTTTCAATTCATTATATATAATCTCCCAGAAAGCCTTAATCCTAGGGCACGTCCACCAAAGGTGAAAGAATGTACCTTCAGTTTCTTTACATTTCCAACATTTGTTATCGGGCAAATGATAGATTTTTGCAAGCTTGACTGGGGTCATGTACCACCTATATATCATTTTCATAATATTTTCTCTCAAGGCATTACATGCCGTAAATTTCATTCCGGTGGTCCACAACTGTTCCCAGTCAGCAAACATAATATTATGTCCAACATCTTGTGCCCATTTAATCATAACAGATTTAACCGTTTCATCCTGTGCCAGCGACGAATGGCAGATTCCCTCCGAGCTTCGGAGGGAATCGGCTCCGCGGGGACAAATAACAAAAAGCCTGTTGTATCTGAAACAAAAATAAATATGGGAAAAGGAATCAAAATTTAAATTATTTGCCAATAATTTAGGCCACTACAAAGGCCACTACACTGTCTCCCTGCACCTCCAAATGCTCCCTCTAAGATGAGTGCAATGATAGGAGGGACTGCCAACTCCTCCAGCCCCCAACACCCACCCCGTGTTTATTTTTACTCCCCCCCCCCCAGCCAAGTGCATAAAGCTGATTTCGTACAAATTAAGTTGTGAGTTGCCCATACAGATATTTGGAGAAACAGTAAAGAGGTGTTTCATGGGACCCAACTTCTGAGTCTGTTTCCTCCACAGACTTCCGTCAGCCTCCAGGTTGTACTACTGCCTACAGGTGTCATGGAACTCCTCCAGCGTCCAAAAGTCCCGCCATGTGGGTGGTAGACCATCTTGCAGATACATTCCGCAGCGCTGGCATGGAGCCTGGAACAGCTTCATGTAATTTCTTAACCAGGTCTTTAAAAGTCGGAAAGAAAAAGAAAGAAGGGAGGAAACTTAATATGGACACTCCCAAGGTCATCACTTATGTCAAGACCAATGATGCAGAGGATGGGAAATGTATCTTGGCTTGAGTCCAGAGAGAGGCAGACTTTAGAAGGAAGTATACCAAAAACCCACAAGGTCACAGTATAGCTGATAGTATATTTTATTGGAATGCCTGTCCTCTCTCAATAAGCAACAACATAAACAGAAATTCCTGCAGTGACAAGCAGGTATTTGTAACTGAAGGGTCACCATGGACAGCCAGGACTTCCTTGCAGCTAGACCAAAATCAAATTCAGCTCATAAAAAGTGACCTTTTCATTATGAGATGCTGGAGTCTGCCTCTTGCATCCAAATGATATCTATCCAAGAGCCACATGCTTCAGAAATGTGAAATCCTACAGAAACATTTCTAAAACCAGTTTCACAGCTATCCTTTCAAACACGTGCCTTAAGTTTCAGCAAGAATATATGCAGATATCTTTTGTTCATGGCCAACATGGATTTAAATCTTGATCAGAAAGGAGGGCCATTACTACGCAGGAAGAGTTGCCAATTTTAGGGCAGGTCTGTTTGGCAGTGCTGCCTTTGTTGGGGAAATATATAATCTGATATTGACCATCTCTGTTGTCTTTGGCACCTAATGAAAACCATCCTCTTTCAACAACCATTTTAAATAGAGGTATTTCCCAGTCTGTTTCTGTATTGGGGATGTTTTTAGATGCTTAAACTGTTAATCACTCATGTATATGCCACCCTGGGCTCCTTAAGGAGGAAAAGCAGGATATAATAAATTTAATAAATAAATATGATCAGGTCCATTTTGGCTGCAGTGATAAAAAACATACCAGTTTCTGCGACTCCTGGGCACAGAAGGGAACAAAAACACACGAAGCTGCCTAATGCTGAATCACATTATTGGTCTGTATGTTTTGCTATTGTCATAGGGAACCTGCAGCCCTCCGGGGGTTAGAAGATTGGGAAAGGTTGTGGAAGAAAGGGGTTAAGTTTACTGCATGTACTGCATTAAAAGAAAACATTATGAAAATGATGTATAGATGATACTTAACCCTGGTAAAATTAGCAAAGATTTACCACACAAATGATAATTTATGTTGGAAGTGCAAAGAAAAAGAAGGCACCTTTTATCATATGTGGTGGACATGTCCAAAGGTGAAGGACTTCTGGGAAAAGATTTATAATGAGTTGAAAAAAATGTTGAAAAATACATTTGTTAAGAAACCAGAAGCCTTTCTACTTGGAATAATAGGATTGGAATTGCCCAAAGAAGATGTTAGGTTGTTTTTGTATGGCACTACAACAGCAAGACTGCTATTAGACAAAAACTGGAAATCGCAAGAAATACCAACAGTAGAAGAATGGCAAATGAAGATGTTGGACTTTTTGGAGCTGGCCGACCTGACTGGAAGAATCCGCGACCAGAAAGAAGAGGAGACACAAGAGGATTGGAAGAAATTTAAAGATTACTTAGCCAAATATTGTAACATAAAATAATTAGAAGTCACTTAAAAGTATCAAACAGGTTTAGGATTAGAATAAGAATGAATTGTAAAGCATTATGGATTTAGATCATTAAGAAAAGAGAAGAAGATAGTAAATTGAAGGAGTTAATTTTATTAGAAATATGATTTTGGAGAACTGTTACATGGTGATATAATGAAATTCAGTTAGGGGGGATTTGAGGAAGTCAGTTAACAATGAAAGTTAAATGGGGTTTTAGAAGTAATAAGTGTTTATATTTTTGTTTCTTTTTTTTCTTTAGTATTGTAATGTGTTTTCTTTTGTGTGTTTTATATGTTATGCCTGTTATAAATGTGGAAAATTAATTTAAAAAATTGGAAAAGAGAAACACATTATTGCTCTGTATGTTTTGCTATTGTCATAGGGAACCTGCAGCCCTCCAGATGTTGTTTGACTACAACTCCCATCTCTGAGCATTAGTGATACTGGCCAGGGCTGATGGGAATTGGAGTCCAACAGCACCAGGGTAGGAAGATTGGCTGACAAAAACTGGAAGCTGCCCCCCCCCATGTTTCAGGCAGGAGTATTTTCTGCACTTTCAGTATACAAAGCATCTGGTTCATAGCCTTATCTCTACAGAGATACTTTTTTACTATATTGACCCCAAATGCCTACTTGCAGGTGCGCAGACTGAATTTTAGTTGCATCTACTTATGGAAAGTAGTGGGACTGCAGAGTATATAGGGAAAGGCCCATAGCTTGGTATTGATCATCTGCTTTGCATGGAGAAGGTCCCAGATTCAATGCTCAATGGCATCTCCAGGTAAGGCTTGGAAAGACCCCTGCCTGTGTATGGGTTTCTTGAAGACATATTATATCAGCTCCTTGTTCTCTGGCTAGCCTGGATAACCTATATCGTTTACGGTTGGATGTAAGACCATTGACATTCAGTGAAATAATTTTGATTGAATTAACCATATTCTTTGTTGCTTTGAATTTTGTGTACGTTAAGCTGAGGATTTCTCTCTCCCCCTTACAATTCTTTACCCCCCTCTCCCCCATGGAAGAGAAAATATATCGAAGAATTTGCATCCCCTCTCTCCACATTCCGAAAAAGCACGCATCCCCTCCCTCCCCTTAACCAAAACATTTCAATAAAACAGTTTGTTTGATGGCCTCTTTACTCCTTTAAGACGTAACATCATGCGAGTGTGTTCTTGGTCTTTTCTCTGGTCGTGTTGAAGCTTCACCTGAGTGTCCTTCTCCTGCATCCACCTCTTCTGCCGCCTCCTCCTCAATTACCTGTAGTAGTAACTCATCAAGTTCGATTCCCAGCTGCGTCAATAAAATCCCAGCCTCTGTTGGGTTCTCGGCTATAAACCTTTTCCCATCTTTAAAAATCAGTATAGAGATAGGGTATAGCCAGGTAAACCTTATGTTGTTGTTATGCAGTTTTTGTGCATAAGGTTTCATTTGGCTTTTTTGCCTTAGAGTAGCCTGGCATATGGGACACGGGTGGCGCTGTGGGTTAAACCACAGAGCCTAGGACCTGCCGATCGAAAGGTCGGCGGTTCGAATCCCCGCAGTGGGGTGAGCTCCCGTCGTTCGGTCTCAGCTCCTGCCTACCTAGCAGTTCGAAAGCACCCCTAAGTGCAAGTAGATAAATAGGGACCGCTTTCTAGCGGGAAGGTAAACGGCGTCTCCGTGTGCTGCGCTGGTGCTGGCTCGCCAGATGCAGCTTAGTCATGCTGGCCACGTGACCCGGAAGTGTCTTCGGACAGCGCTGGCTCCCGGCCTCTTGAGCGAGACGAGCGCGCAACCCTAGAGTCGGACACGACTGGCCCTGATGGGCAGGGGTACCTTTACCTTTACCCAGCCTGGCATATGTCTCGACTCACCCACACTCTTTTCCCTTGGAAACTCAGTTCTTTAATTTTCTTTGGTTCTGACATGTGGGTACACACCTATAATGGGTTGGGAGTTACTCGTGCGTAATCCTGCTCCGTTTGAGCATTAGATTGCCTGGTTAAACCCTCCGGACTATGCAGCCCATATTAGCGTGGCTGCCCTTAGTCACTTGTAGCATCTGTCTGTGGGCGTTTCTTAAAGCATTGCCAACATAAGAGTTGTTTGACGCCCAATCGTTTCCACCTCTCACTGCGCGGGAGTCTCCTGCGCAGGGTGGGCGTGGGCAGCGGGGTGCTTGGGCTCTCCTCGCTAACTTCGAATGAAGAGTCCTGGAGCCCCTGCACCTCCCTGTCCCGTTGCTCTCCTGGATCCCTGGTGTTACACTCATTCTCTTCCCCTTCTTCCCGGCTGTGTCTCCCTCTATCGCTTGGACCTTCCCCTGCAGAATCAGAGACCCTCTCCTTCTCCCGTGCCTCTGATGGCAGTTCCCTGACATCCACCTCCCTCCCAGGGCCCCCTTCACTCCCCCTCCGACCCGGGGGCTCTATTGCAGCCGCTTCTCTGGTCGGCGAGCCAAGGAAACCCCAGAATGAGCTGTCCTCCTCATCTGTGGGTGTGAACACCTCTTCCCATCTGCTAAGGTTCCCACCCAAGGAATGACTCTCCCAATCCGATTCTTCTTCGGATTCTGAAAACCCTTCGAAACTCTCTTCCTCCTCTGTGGTGCCGAACTGTTCCTCCCAGAATCGCTCTAAGGGCTTGGGTTTATCTGGGAACCGTCGGTGGAACACTTCCACCATATGCTCGTCGCCAACTGCCTCTGCTGGCACACACGTGTTTTCCAACCAGGGCTCTCCTTCCCACGCCACCAAGTACTCCACCTGCCGCCCTCGCCACCTTGAATTCACTATCTCTGCGGCCGAGCTCTGGTGTTCCCTCTCTTCTACCTGTGGTTGTGGCAAGACTTCTACCTCCCGCCCCTCGAATTCCTGCCCCTCTCTGTGTGGTGAGAGCAAGGACCTGTGGAACACGGGATGTATTTTCATGTTGTTGGGCAACCTGAGCTTGAACGCCACTGGGTTTATCTGTTGTATAACTTCAAACGGCCCCAGTCGTCTGGGCTGCAACTTCTTGCACCCTCCCTTAAAGGGTAACCCTTGAGTGGACAACCACACGCGATCCCCCACCCTAATGGTTTCCCCTTCCCTTCGGTGTTTATCTGCTTGCTTCTTGTAATTGGCCTTGGCCCTTTCTAGGTTCATCTTGAGCTGTTGATGTAACGCTTCCATTTCTTCCACAAACTGTTCAGCTGCAGGCACACTCCAGCTCTGTTCCTCATTACCTGGGAATGCCCTGGGATGACACCCATAATTAGCTAAGAAGGGGCTCATACCGGTGGACACATGTTCAGCATTATTGTACGCAAATTCTGCTAGCACTAGTTTCTCTACCCAATCATTCTGCCTCTCGCTAACGTAGCAGCGTAAGTATTGCTGGAGTACACTGTTTGCCCTTTCCGCCTGCCCATTGGTTTCTGGGTGTCTCGCTGTCGAGAAGCTGACCTCGACTTGCAGTAGGCTCATGAGCTTCCTCCAGAACCGGGAAGTAAATTGTTTTCCGCGGTCAGATAAAACACTCAAGGGGGCGCCATGCAGCCTGAAAATGTGTTCTACAAACAACCGTGCCGTTTCTTCCGCCGTCACCGCATGGGAGCAGGCGATAAAGTGGCACATTTTGGTTAGCAAGTCTACTACCACCATCACTGCTGTTTTTCCCCTTGATTTGGGCAAATCCGTCATGAAATCAATTGACACCACCTCCCAGGGTTTGTTTGGCGTGGGTAAGGGTTCCAGCAAACCTGCTGGCATCGTGCGTTCCCCTTTGGCCCTCTGGCAGCGGTCACACCCTCTTACATATTCGCGTACATCTTTCCTCACCCGTGGCCACCAAAATTGTCGGGTCACCAGCATCATGGTTTTCTGTTGCCCAAAGTGCCCCGCTGTGGGGGTGTCATGTAGTTGTTTGAGTACCCTTCTTCTTAAAGCCTCCCCCGGTACGTACATCGCCCCCCTGTAGTACAACACCCCTTCCTTCTCCTCGAACCCCTCTGGTGCTCCCCGCCCATCTTGGAGTTCCCTGATTTTTGTTCGTGCGAATTCATCGTCCCTAGTGAGTCCTGCCAGTTCTCTTGTGCCCACTAGAGTTCCCCCACACACCCATCGGTCCTCAGGTATGACATGGCGGGTCTCCGGCGGCCCTTCTCCTTTGAAGTACTCCGGTTTACGCGAGAGAGCGTCTGCTCTCACGTTTAGCTCGCCGGGCACATACTGGATTTCGAAGGAAAACTTGGAAAACTCCTGCGCCCATCGAATCTGTCTCTGGTTGAGCACCCGTGCTGTCCGCCAGTATTCCAAGTTCTTATGATCTGTACAGACCTGGATCTTGCGCTGCGCCCCTATCAAAAAATGGCGCCACCGACGAAAGGCGGTGTAAATCGCTAGCAGCTCTCGGTCGTACACGGTGTAGTTTTGTTCCGACTTGCTCAGCTTCCTCGAGAAGAAGGCGCACGGTTTCCATTCTTGCTGGCTCAGTCCTGGCTGCAACAGAACCGCCCCAATTGCTCTGTCTGACGCGTCCGTCTCCAACCGCAGTGGTTTCTCCAAATCCACATGTAGTAATTGTTCTTCCGATATGAACGCCTTCTTCAAGCTTTCAAAGGATCGCTGGGCTTCCTCCGTCCACAGAAACTTCTTTTTACTACTGAGGCAGTCCGTGATTGGGGCTGTCAAGTGTGCAAAGTTCTTGATGAACTTCCTGTAGAAATTGCCAAAACCTAGGAATCTCTGCACATCCTTTCGTGTCTTAGGGGTTTTCCACTCCAATACGGCTTGCACCTTGCTTGGGTCCATGGCTAAGCCTTTGTCAGATAACTTGTACCCCAGGAACTCCACCTCTCGGGCATGAAACTGACATTTCTCTAGCTTGACCCACAACTGGTGTTTCTGCAATCGTTGTAGCACTTCCCTGACATCTCTCACATGTTGCTCCTCATTTTCTGAATATATTAAGACGTCGTCCAGGAATGCTACACAGTTCTTGTAAAGCAGAGACCCCAACACGTGGTGCATGAACGCTTGAAAACAGGCGGAGCCTGACTGTAATCCGAAAGGCATAACGAGATATTCAAAGGCCCCCAGGGGTGTGAACATGGTGGTCTTCCATTCATCTCCCTCTCTCATTCGGATTAAGTTGTAAGCCCCCCTCAGGTCCAGCTTGGTGAAAATCTTTCCCTTCCTCACTCTCGTCAGAATGTCGTCGATTCTGGGCATAGGGAAAGTCACAGGTTCTGACACCAAATTTACCCTTCTGAAGTCAACTACAAGCCTCGGTTTATCAGTGCCCTTTTTGTCCACAAAAAATACTGGACTACCCCCCACTGCCTTTGACTCTCTTATGAACCCTCTCTTTAGGTTCTTGTCGATAAAGTCCCATAACTCCTTCATCTCCCTGTCTGACATGGCATACAGCTTACCCACCGGCAGCTGCGCCCCAGGAAGCAGATTGATCTGGCAATCGAACGGCCTGTGGGGTGGCAGTTTATCTGCCTCCTTCTCACTGAAAACCTCCTACAGATCAGTATATTGTGGTGGCACCTCCCCTTTACCCTCCACTGCAGTGCTAGCCACTCTGGCTACGCTCATCCTTGGCATTTCCCCTCCGAAGCAGTGCTGCAGGCAGTAGTCAGACCCAAAGCTGACGGTCCTCTGATGCCACGACACCACCGGATCATGTTGCGCTAGCCAGCTCATCCCTGATATTATTGGGGGACCCACTAATGAGGCAACGTGGAAGGCAATTGTCTCTGAGTGCCTAGACACTCTCATTCTCATAGGTGGGGTCTGGTGTGTAACTTCCCCCCCAATCAGTTCCCTCCCATCAATGGTGGTGACTTGCAGAGGTGCATCCAAAGGTAGCAGGTGAAGCTGATGCTCTAAGGCAAAGTCCCTGCTAAAAAAATTGCATGAGCTTCCTGAGTCCAGCATACCCTGAACCTTCACTGAGTGCCCATTAGGGAGTTCTAGTACCACCTCAATGGCAATTGCGGCTCTTGGAGAATCTGGTTTGGGCACATTCATTGGTTGTTGGCTCGGCTGCTGTGCCCGCTGATCGGCAGCCAAGCGTTTCCATTTCCCTGCTCCGGAGTCTGGGGTTCCTCCTCCTCGCCTCCCACGGCCCCCACCATTCCTTGCCAGGCCTTTCTTTGTGGGCAGACTCTGACAAAATGTCCTGGCCGTTGGCAAAGGAAACATTTCTTGGTCGTTTTTACATCCTTTCCCTCCTTTCTGCGACTCTCGCTGGAGTTTGAAACTTCCTGGGCGCGCGCACCGCCTATTTCCATTGGCTCCGCCGGCGGGGAAGGCTGCCTAGGTATTCTAGGAATGCGGTAGTCATGACAACGCTGCTCTCTCCCTTCCCGCCTCTCTTGAGCCCGCGCTTCCTGTCTTATGCCAATCGCAAGGACTGCCTTGGTTAGCTGATCCATAGACTCTGGGCGGGGTGCGTGCTCATCTTTGACCGTTGGTGACAACCCCTCCTCAAATAGCATTTGTATGGGCTCCGAGTCCAGTTGCCACCCCAGGCGATGGACTATCATGGCAAAACGTGACCAATAGTCTCTAACTGACCCTTCTCCCTGCTTACAGTTCAGCAGTTCCCGTTTGGTCACACTCTGTTGCAAATCGCTACTGAACATCGCGTCCATCGCCTGAAGGAATTTCGGTAGATCCTCCATGGCGTCATTCTGCGTCGCCATAAGCGGTCGAATCCACTCCCTCGCCCCGTCCTGCAAGTGCCCCACAATATAAGCAACTTTGCCTGCATCATTTTCAAAATCGTTTTGCTGCAGCTTCAGGGCATATTTTATTTCTGTTCTAAACGCCCCATACTCTTGAGGCTTTCCCCCAAACTTGTGCACCAGTCCCGGTACCTTCCTTGCTATGGGGGTGGGTTTCCCCTGAGCATCCTGAGACCGTCGTTCGTCCAGCCTCGCCGTCAGGATGGCTATGTGCTCTTCCAGATCGCAGTTTCTCTCCTGCAGCGATTGGCCGCCAGCCGCCCCTCTCGTGGCTCCGACTTCTCCGGTCTTACTCATGATGCCCCCCTTCTGCTTGTTGCGCACGAGCAACTTTCAGTGACAGACAGATTGCTATAATGGGTTGGGAGTTACTCGTGCGTAATCCCGCTCCGTTTGAGCATCGGATTGCCTGGTTAAACCCTCCGGACTATGCAGCCCATATTAGCGTGGCTGCCCTTAGTCACTTGTAGCATCTGTCTGTGGGCGTTTCTTAAAGCATTGCCAACATAAGAGTTGTTTGACGCCCAATCGTTTCCGCCTCTCACTGCGCGGGAGTCTCCTGCGCAGGGTGGGCGTGGGCAGCGGGGTGCTTGGGCTCTCCTCGCTAACTTCCAACGAAGAGTCCTGGAGCCCCTGCACCTCCCTGTCCCGTTGCTCTCCTGGATCCCTGGTGTTACACTCATTCTCTTCCCCTTCTTCCCGGCTGAGTCTCCCTCTAGCGCTTGGACCTTCCCCTGCAGAATCAGAGACCCTCTCCTTCTCCCGTGCCTCTGATGGCAGTTCCCTGACAACACCCCACAGAGCAACAAGCTTGGGAAGCGTGGGGCACATGGTTTGTTCACGGGGTACGAAAAAGGTGCATACAGGGTATGGATGACTGACTCTAAGTCCATAAAGTTCACAAGGAGTGTTGAGTACAATGTGGGAATTTTCCAGAGTTACCCAGAGGAAGATGAAGGTGATGTGAAAAAAGCAGATGATGCTGAGGAAGCTGAGGAAGCTGAGGATGATGATGATCAGAGTTCGGATTCCAGCTCAGTGGGCGGCGCTGCTGCTGATGTCAGTGATGACACAGCAGACTACAAGAGCGCAAAGGCCTCAGTCAGACCATCTGATGCGTCTGACAATGAACTTGAAGAACCACTGTTCACCATTGGTCACTTTTCTCCTAAGAAGGAGGAGGTGAGTGCAGAAGACTTGCGTCTAGTACGCAGATCTGAAAGGGCCACGAAGGGCAAACCTCCAAAGAGATTTGCTGATGAGTTTGCTAAGATGGCAACTGCTGTTCTTAGTAGCTCAGAGAAGATGTGGGAACCTTCAAGCTTCAAAGAGGTTCAGGAGTTAACCTCTAAAGATGCTGAGCCTTGGCTTAATGCCATGAAGGCTGAAGTTGATTCCTTGAATAGGAACCAAACTTGGGAGCTGGTAGCGGTAGTCCCAGGAATGAGACTGGTTGGCAGAAAATGGGTCTTCAAGGCCAAGACAGACCAGAATGGCAAGGTAGTCAGAGACAAAGCCAGATTGGTTGCCAGAGGTTTTTCACAGGTATCAGGATAGGATTACCACAAGACCTACTCTCCCACCGTCAAATATGAGAGCATTCGGCTGATGCTCAAGATTGCTGCAGAAGAGAAACTGCATGTTTCCCATCATGACATTAATACAGTTTTTTTGTACGGAATTTTGGGGGAGGAGCTGTTTATGCTTCTACCTGACGGGATGCAGATACAGAAGGGAATGGTCTGTAAACTGCGGAAATCCTTATATGGTCTCAAGCAGAGTGCCAGGTGTTGGAACACAAAACTCACTGAGGCATTGTTTTCTCTAGGTTTTCACCAGGGCAAAGCTGATCTGTGTGTGTTTGTCAAGGAGGAGGGGCAAAACAAACTATATTGTTTATGTTTTGTTGATGATCTTCTGATGTTTTGGAAGAATCAGGCTTTTTACCAAAGCACCCTAGCTCAGCTGAAGGAGCACTTTGACATGAAGGATCTTGGTGAGGTATCCAACTATCTTTCTCTGCAGGTGGAGAGGGACCAAGCAGGTAATTTTCTGGTACACCAAACAGAAAATTGCTGATGTATTAACCAGGTTGAATTTGGTTGATGCAAACCCAGCAGACACACCGATGGTGACAGGTTGCCAGGTAGATAGTACTGCTGAAGCGTTTTCTGACACTATGCTGTACAGATGCATTCTAGGCAAGTTGAATTTCATTGCTAGATGTTCAAGACCTGACATAGCTGTAAGCACTAACCTGCTTAGCAGAAATGCTAACAATCCTACTGTTCATGATGGGAAACAGGAATGAGACCGTGTCAGCATATAACACCTATGCTCACATACCTGCACTGGTTGCCCATTTGGTATATAAAACACTGAACAGCTTGCAACCAGTTTACTTGAGAGATGGCCTTACCCCATATATGCCCATTTGACTGCTTCAGTCTGCAGAACTGACACCGATACAGGTGTCACATAATACTCGTTCTGCCGTTGAAGGAAATCAATCTTTTAGCATGGCAGCACCTACACTTTGGGGCTCCCTGCCTACTAACAATACTGTACTCTTTTCAGCACCTGCTAAAAGCCAAGAAGAACACCATTCCAAAAATGAGTTTGACGATTCCCTTGCCTTTGATGAAAAGAGACACTTAAACTCTTTTTTAGCCCTCCCTTACCAGTCACAGGAAGAAATCATTAGCAGAATGACTTCCTTACAATACACCCTTATTCACTTTCGGCCTCCAGAGAAAGCTAATACAATCACAGATCAAATTATGGAAATAATGTCTAACCAACACAGAGGTAAACAAAGGGAAGAGGTGGAGGAACCCCCCCCCCATAAACAAAGATAATCAAATTGATAAGGAACACCCTCCTATCAGAGAGTATAACTATGCTGTCCCTTCAAAATAAAAAAAAATCCTTCCAGTAGCACCTTAAAGACCAACTAAGTTGGTTCTTGGTATGAGCTTTCATGTGCATGCACACTTCTTCAGATACCTGAAGGTATGTCCCTGCCAAGAAAACTTCATGGACAAAGACAACAGGCACATAAACGTTATGATGCTGGAAGATGAGCCCCTCAGGTCGGAAGGCGTCCAACATGCTACTGAGGAAGAGCGGAGGACAAGTACAAGTAGATTCAGAGCTGATGAAGCAGCTGGGCCAAAGCCGAAAGGACGCTCAGTTGCGGATATGCCTGGAAGCAAAAGGAAAGTCCAATGCTGTAAAGAAAAATATTGCATAGGAACCTGGAACGTAAGAACCATGAACCTGGGTAAGTTGGATGTGGTCAAAAATGAGATGGCAAGAATAAATATTGACATCCTGGGCATCAGTGAACTAAAATGGACAAGAATGGGCGAATTCAGTTCGGATGACCATCATATCTACTACTGTGGGCAAGAAACACGTAAAAGAAATGGAGTGGCCCTCATAGTCAACAAAAGAGTGGCAAAAGCTGTACTGGGATGCAATCTCAAAAATGATAGAATGATCTCGATACGAATCCAAGGCAGACCTTTTAACATCACAGTAATCCAAGTTTATGCACCAACTGCTGGTGCTGAAGAAACTGAAATTGAGCAATTCAATGAAGACTTACAAGACCTTATAGAAGTGACACCAAAGAAGGATGTTCTTCTCATTATAGGGGATTGGAATGCTAAAGTAGGGAGTCGAGAGATAAAAGGAACAACTGGCAAGTTTGGCCTTGGAGATCAAAACGAAGCAGGGCAAAGGCTAATAGAGTTCTGTCAAGAGAACAAGCTGGCATCATCTATGTCCTCCGTTTGGCTTGGGGATCTATAGTAAACTCCCACAATGAGGTCTCTGTTATTCTTCTCTCCCTTAATTTTGACCCAAATGCTCTCACTTTGGCTTTGAGGTTCTAAATCTTGGATCTCTTCACAGGTATACACATCCCTGACATATAACGCCACTCCTCCTCCTTTCTTGTCTGGTCTGTTTCTCTGAAATAGATTGTATCCCCCCATTATTACTTTCCAATCGTGGGACTTATCCCACCAGGTTTCAGTGATGCCTATTATGTCATATTTAGTTTGCTGTACCAAGAGCTCAAGCTCATCTTGTTTATTTCCCATGCTTTGCGCATTAGTGTACAGACATTGAAGTCCATTAATCATTTCCCCATGTCTCTTATTTAAGGATTTTTTCCTCCCACCACTAGGTCTGCGTGCTGTTTGCTCCATTTGGTCTGACATTTGGATGATCATCTTCATTAATTGATAGACTCCTACCTTCAGGAGCACTGTCTCCCTCCCCCACATTAGTCAGTTTAAAGCCCTCCTGATGAGGTTTCTGAGATTTTTGGCAAAAACATTTCTCCCAACCGTTGTGAGGTGCAGCCCATCACTTGCCAGAAGTCCATCTTCAAGGAACTGCAGTCCATGATCTAAGAATCCAAACCGTTCCTGTTTACACCATTTGCGAAGCCAGCTGTTCACTTCCACTATTTTTCCCTCTCTCCCTGGGTCACGTCGTTCAACTGGGAGGACAGATGAGATGACAATTTGTGCATTTAATTGCTTCAATTTCCTGCCCAGAGCCTCGTAGTCTCTTTTGATCTTCTGGAGGCTATTGCTTGCAGTGTCATTGGTTCCCACATGAACCAAGAGGAAGGGGTATTTGTCAGTGGGTTTTGTGATTCCTTGCAGTCGTTCAGTTACATCTTGGATCTTAGCCCCGGGGAGACAGCACACCTCCCAAGACCTCTTGTCAGGCCCACAGATCACTGCTTATGTTCCCCTCAGTAGGGAATCCCCTATCACCACTACACGCCTCCTCTTAGGTTTGGTTGGGGTTCTTCCGTGAGCTGTCCGTTCCAAGGTCGTCTGCACATTCCCTGAGGACTGACTTTGCTGCCCGTCTTCATATACCTGATTGACTGTAATGAGGGATACCTGATCGACTGTAATGAGGGAGAGATCCTCAAATGGAGTCTGTTCTTCGTCTTCCATGCTAGGGGAAAGGACTTCAAAGCGATTCTGTATTTCTAAACAATCAGAGCGAACCCTGGGCCTCCCACTTCTTTGAGTCACGTTTCTCCATATATCTGGCACCTGTGTTGGTGAACTAACCTCCTTCTCAGGGGTGTCCCCTGTCTCCTCCTTGGTGGAGACGGTGTTCTCTGTTGCTTCCAAGAAGAGCTCCAGCTCTCTAATCCTTTGGAGCTACACGTTCCTCCAGTTGCTGGAGTTTGTCTTCTAAGAGGGCAATCAACATACTATTGCTGCAGGTAAAGCTGCCTGCAACCTTTGGCAAGGTGGCAAACATTGCGCAGGAACCGCAGGCGACTGCAGCTGTTCCCTCACCCTCCATCTTGAAAACGTGTTGTTGGGGGTGGCTACAGTGGGCCTCCATCTTAAAAAGCGTGAAGACAGGACAAATAACCCCCCCCCAAAAAAACCTAGGTCTCCCCCAAGAAACGTTTGAGACTAGCTCCCCTAAATCTAAAAGATGGATCAAGCTGCCCTGCAAGCTCTGATAAGCTCCTCCCACAGCTAATCACCTGCCTCAACAGAAACCCTGCCCCCTCTGACCTTTGCACAGGGAGAGCAGCTAATCAGCCACAAAGAAACACACACACAAGAAAACTCTTTTGCTCCTTCTTCAGCTACTGCCCTGCAAGCTCTGTCATTTTTTAAAAAATTAGTTTATTATTTTTAATTGGATTATGATCCGGATATGTTGATTGGCTGTTTTTATTGGAAAACCAATAAAAATGATTTTTTGAAAAACCAAAACCTGCCACATCAAGTGATACAAGGTTTTATGCTGTCCGAAGCGAGCTGTCGTGGCACTGACGTAGAACTTGGCCATCTTTCTCTGAAAAAAGCTCCATCCTGGTGCTTCACTCCCTCAGCGCAGCCAAATTGTCTTTGGCGAAGGCGTTGGCCACCGTCTGTTGCTGGAAATCAGAGGACCCCCCTCCCCAAAACTCTCCAGCTCTGATGCTTCCTTGCTAGTTCCCTCCGTGGGTTGCTCTTCCATGTCCCACCAGTCTGAACCAGGCTCAAAATCCTCTTCTTCCCCAGTGTCACTCCCTGGTCCCTCCTGGTTACCTGGCTGCCAGCACTACTTATCTAGCCAGTTCCTGACATTGGCTCAGTGTGGGCACAGACTCTGACAGGGCTACGTCTCCTGCTCTGCAAGACAGTTCTGTTCCAGCCCCTTTCCCTCTCCCCTTCAGAGCTTGAGAGGGTAGAGCAGAGAAAAGGGCAAAGCAATTTAGAGCTGAGTCACAGAAGGCTGCCGGGAGGGAGGCTTAAAAGAGGGAAGGAGAAGTCGGAAACTCAATCCTGCAACTTACTAATGTGGAGTGTGTGTGGCTATCTCTGTGGGGGGGGGGGGTAAAGGGAAGTCTTCTTTCTGCACATAACTGTTAGTTCTCTTTCTGCACAAAACTGCTCCATTATGGGGAAGCCTTGCTTCTTCTCTCTTGCTTCCTGGGAAAGTCTTGCTTACAGTCTGCTTCTGCACAAACTGTACAAAACTGTTCCAAACACCAGGACATTCTTTTCCTTGTTCAGTCATCCTAAGCGCATGGAAAACAACATGACCTGCTCTCCATGCCTAGCTGACCACATCTACAGAACTTGATTGTTATATTGTTTCGTGCCATATTAATCTCTAGTTACAATTTAATTAGGAGGCTTCATGCCTGTCTAGTTCCAGCTTCGATTCCCAGCCTTTACTCCATCGATGATAAATGATCACATGTAATCCCCACCTCTCACATGTAATTCCCGCCTTAGTACTTATGTTAACCAATCACAAGTTTCTTTGTGTATGTATCAACCAATCAGCCACAGGCCCACCTGTGGCAATGCTTGTAATATTCAATAAAAGAGGCTCTCAGGGTCCACCCAGGGAGACGCCTCATGTTGCACCTGCCTCTCTCGTCTCCCTTGATTTTTCATTCCTACATCTGGTGACCCCGACGTGCCAGATCCCTTCACACAGCCTCATACTTCACTCGACTGGAGAAGTCTTAGCGCGCTACACCGTGAGTATGGGGGGGGGGAGCTTACAAAGTCCCAGAAAGTGCATGCTACTGAACTGCTTCATTTAGTCAGACAAAGAGGTGCAGGTGCTCATGTTTCTTTAAAGGAAATTGAACGTTTGTTATGTGAGATTGCATTTCAATGTCCCTGGTACCCTGAGGCGGGCTCCTTGGGGGTAGAGGCTTGGCAAAAGATTGGAAAAACTCTTTTTGCAGAACCCAGGGCCCCTATTCATTGTCTGCTTACTTGGCAGAAATGTGCTGATGCCGTGGCAAACTTAGGGCCCCTGGCCTCTCAGGCGTCTCCCACGGCTCCTGCACTTCTAACTATTGCAGACAATCCCCCTCCCTACCCCAAGCTTTTGCCTCCTGCACAATCCTGCCAATCCCTCCCTCCTTCGCCTGCTTCCATCCCATCCACCCCTCTTCCCCCCTCCTGTGTCAGCTCCTACTGGAGCTGTCCCTCAGCCCACAACCATCACCCCCATTCCCCCTTCCCTCCCTCCTGCGTCTCCTTTGCCTGCATCTGCTCCTACTGGAGCTGTGCGTTTAGCACTTTCCCAGGCAAGGCAGAAAGGGCTCCTATCCTTAGAGGAAGAGTCTGAGTGGGCTGGGGTGTTGCCATCTGTTTTCCCTATTTCTTATGCAAACCCAGGCACAGCGCAACAACAGGTGCTATATGAAACCCTTTCTTATTCTGTAATGCGAGAATTAAGAAGGGCCATTGTTGATTCCGGTTTAAAATCCTCCTATGTAACAGGAATGCTGGAGGGAATAGCGAATGGTTATACAATGCTTCCTCAGGACTGGAAGGATCTGATGCGCATGCTTTTGTCCCCAGCTCAGTATGTTGTTTTTGACAGTGAATTTAAAAATAACGCCTCGGCCCTGTCTGATCCACAGCATACAGCCAACGAACTTTATGGTGCTGGTCCGTTTGATAATATAGCAGCCCAGGTGACGCTGACACCTGCACATTTTAGTCGCACCGCGACCTGTGTACAGCGCGCCTTTCGGAAAGTCCCTGTCTCAGGGCAACCACAGAGCTCCTTTGTCAATATTAAGCAACAGCATTCAGAGCCTTACCATCAATTTATAGATAGATTAAAAGAATCGGTTACCCGGCAGATTGATAACACCACGGCTCAGAATGAATCATAGAATCATAGAATAGAATCATAGAATCATAGAGTTGGAAGAGACCACAAGGGCCATCAAGTCCAACCCCCTGCCAAGCAGGAAACACCATCAGAGCACTCCTGACATATGGTTGTCAAGCCTCTGCTTAAAGACCTCCAAAGAAGGAGACTCCACCACACTCCTTGGCAGCAAATTCCACTGTCGAACAGCTCTTACTGTCAGGAAGTTCTTCCTAATGTTTAGGTGGAATCTTCTTTCTTGTAGTTTGCATCCATTGCTCCGTGTCCGCTTCTCTGGAGCAGCAGAAAACAACCTTTCTCCCTCCTCTATGTGACATCCTTTTATATATTTGAACATGGCTATCATATCACCCCTTAACCTCCTCTTCTCCAGGCTAAACATGCCCAGCTCCCTTAGCCGTTCCTCATAAGGCATCGTTTCCAGGCCTTTGACCATTTTGGTTGCCCTCCTCTGGACACGTTCCAGTTTGTCAGTGTCCTTCTTGAACTGTGGTGCCTAGAACTGGACACAGTACTCCAGGTGAGGTCTGACCAGAGCAGAATACAGTGGCACTATTACTTCCCTTGATCTAGATGCTATACTCCTATTGATGCAGCCCAGAATTGCATTGGCTTTTTTAGCTGCTGCGTCACACTGTTGGCTCATGTCAAGTCTGTGGTCAACCAAGACTCCTAGATCCTTTTCACATGTACTGCTCTCAAGCCAGGTGTCACCCATCTTGTATTTGTGCCTCTCATTTTTTTTGCCCAAGTGCAATACTTTACATTTCTCCCTGTTAAAATTCATCTTGCTTGTTTTTGCCCAGTTCTCTAATCTATCAAGGTCGTTTTGAAGTGTGATCCTGTCCTCTGGGGTGTTAGCCACCCCTCCCAGTTTGGTGTCATCTGCAAATTTGATCAGGATGCCCTTGAGTCCATCATCCAAGTCATTGATAAAGATGTTGAATAAGACCGGGCCCAAGACAGAACCCTGTGGCACCCCACTAGTCACTCTTCTCCAGGATGAAGAGGAACCATTGATGAGCACCCTTTGGGTTCGGTCAGTCAGCCAGTTACAAATCCACTGAGTGGTAGCATAGTCAAGACCGCATTTTACCAGCTTCTTTACAAGAATATCATGGGGCACCTTGTCAAATGCCTTGCTGAAATCAAGGTAGGCTACATCCACTGCGTTCCCTTCATCTACCAGGCTTGTAATTCTGTCAAAAAACGAGATCAGGTTAGTCTGACATGACTTATTTTTCAGAAATCCATGCTGACTATTGGTGATCACAGCATTCCTTTCTAGGTGCTCACAGACTGTTTGCTTAATGATCTGCTCCAGAATCTTCCCTGGTATTGATGTCAGACTGACTGGGCGGTAATTATTTGGGTCCTCTCTTTTCCCCCTTTTGAAAATAGGGACAACATTTGCCCTCCTCCAGTCTGCCGGGACTTCGCCTGTTCTCCAGGAATTCTCAAAGATGACTGCCAGTGGTTCTGAGATCACATCTGCCAGTTCTTTTAATACTCTTGGATGCAGTTCATCTGGCCCTGGAGACTTGAATACATCTAAACTAGCCAAGTATTCTTGTACTATCTCCTTAGTTATTCTGGGCTGTGTTTCCTTTGCTGAATCATTTGCTCCAAATTCTTCAGGTCGGGCATTGTTTTCTTTATCAGAGAAGACTGAGGCAAAGAAGGCATTGAGGAGTTCAGCCCTTTCTGTGTCCCCTGTTTGCATTTCACCATCTTCTCCTCGGAGTGACCCCACTGTTTCTTTGTTCTTCCTTTTGCTACGAACATACCCATAAAAGCCTTTTTTGTTGCTTTTAACCTCTCTAGCAAGCCTGAGTTCATTCTGTGCTTTAGCTTTTCTGACTTTGTGTCTACACGTGCTGGCTATTTTTTTCATGAGTTGATGAAAAAATTGGCCTTTGAGAATGCTAACACGGATTGCAAAAAGGCTTTGCAGTCAGTCATACATCGCGTTAAATATGACCTTGCTGATATGATTAAAGCCTGTGCAGATGTTGGAAGCCAGAGTCATGCGATGTCCTTGCTTGCTGGCGCGATCCAAGCTTCCAATAGGCCTACAGGTAATTGCTTTAACTGCAAGCGCCCTGGCCATTTTGCTAAGCAATGCAGAGCCCCCGGCGGGGGCGCATGCAAAGACACTGCTACCAACAGAACCAGACCCTCCAAAAAATGCCCGAAATGCGGTAAAGGCTATCATTGGGCTAATCAATGCAGGAGTCTTGGAAACTCCATTGCGGCCCCACTCTCGGGCCAGGACAATTAGAGAGTTTTCCGCCTTTAGTTTCCGCTGCTGAAAAACTTTCTAAACATACACCTTCTGAATTTGCCATTGATTTGATAAATCAAGAGAACAAAGACACTGTTTTACCTGGTGAAATTGTGCTCATGCCTTCTTAATTGGCAGGTCCACTACCTCCTAAAGTCGCAGGTTTAATTTTACCAAAATTTTCTGCGGCGAAAGAAGGGATCCAGGTTATTCCTGGTGTTCTGGATCCTGACTATGTAGGCACAATAATGGTTCAATTTTGGTGCCATATGCCCATGCAGTTAAAAAAGGGTGAGTCTTGGGCACACTTGGTGGTGCTCCCTTCTCATCCTACTGTTTCTATTATGGATAGTAATTTGCAAGAGCTCTCTTCTTTCCCCCCACAGCTGTTAGCTGTTATCCAGCGGATTGGTCATCAGAAACTTCTTCGTAAGTATAAAATCAATGGAAAAGTTCTGGAAGGCTTGATTGACACAGGCGCGGATATTTCTGTGATTTCCCGTGATTGCTGGGACCCCACGTGGCCCCTTGAGTCTGCCTCTGCAGTCTTGGGTGTGGGTGGCCCACAAAATTCTTCCAAGAGCGTACAGTGGCTGCCTGTTTCTCTGCCTGATAGCTCTGAAACCATTGCATACATCCAGCCCTGTGTGCTGAAAATCCACCTCAATCTGTGGGGAAGAGACTTACTGCAACAATTACAAGCTACCATTCAATTTAATGAGTAAGCTTGCGCTTCCCCTCAGCTGGAAATCTACTAGTCCTGTATGGGTAGAACAATGGCCCATTTCAGGAGAAAAATTACTTGCCTTAAAACAACTGGTCTATATGGTCTGCAATTATTGGCAGACCATATAGAGCCTTCAGTCAGCCCTTATAATACCCCTGTTTTTGTCATAAAGAAGAAGAGTGGCAAATGGAGATTTCTCCAAGATCTGAGGAAAATTAACCAGATCCTTGAACCCATGGGGCCTTTACAGTGTGGTATGCCTAATCCAAATATGATTCCACATTCATATCAATTGGCTATAATAGACTTGCAGGATTGTTTCTTCTCCATTCCCCTACAGGAGAAGGATCGCAAATTCTTTGCTTTTACTGTTCCTGTACTAAATAATTGTCAGCCCAGGGAACGATATCAATGGAAGGTTTTACCACAAGGAATGTTGAATTCCCCTACCATGTGCCAATATTATGTGAATCAAGCCCTTCAGCCCTTCCGTTTGCAGTATCCACACCTCTTGATTTTCCATTACACAGATGACGTGCTTATTAGTGGACCATGCCTCCCCCCCCCACTGGAAACGTGATTTGACAAATTGTTTGTCACTTTATGGTTTGAAAATTGCTCCAGAAAAGATCCAGGAATCTTCTCCCTTTCATTATTTGGGACATAAAATGATAGCTAGCTATTCTATTCCCGTTGTCCCTGAACTTCATGTTCCTAAAACAATGAAATATGTCCAGTTGCAGCAATTGCTGGGTAATATCAACTGGATAAGACCCTATTTTAAGATCCCACTCGAAGTTTTACGGCCGCTTTTTTCAGCCTTAAAAGGCCATCACTCTCCTGGCGCAAAAATCACCTTGACCCTTTCTCAACAGCAGACTGTTGCCCAGTTAAAGGAAATCATGCGTCTCCACTGGGTTGATCGAGCAATCCTTAATGTTTTGCCCGATGTAGTCATAATGACAGATTCTGTCCAACCTTTTGCGGCTGTTATTCAGTCAGGCCCATCGAAAGTTCATATAATTGAATGGCTGTATTTACATCATACGCCAAAGAACACGGTAACTCCTTTAGTGGATCTCCTTGCTCAGCTCATCAGCAAGGGACGCCGTCGCTGTAAAAGCCTTTTTGGCGTTGATTGCCATCAAATTATTGTGCCCATGCCTTTAGAACAATGGGAAACTGCTCTCTCCACTAGCATGGATTTGCAGTGCGCTTTAGCCGACTTTGTTGGCCAAGTGGGTTGCCATATTCCAGCCGACCCTCGCCTGCAAATGAGCAAGCAAATCTCCCTGTCCTTTTCTTCCATATTATCCCCTGTCCCTTTGGATGCCCTTACTGTCTTTACTGACGGTGCCCCCTCTAGAGGGGTGGTTGCCTGGCAACAAAATGAAGAATGGCACAGCCTTTACACACTTCCACAAAAGTCTGCCCAGCGTTCTGAGTTAGCAGCTGCTGTCAAAGCTTTGCATCACTTTTCCAAAGAACCTTTTAATTTGATTGTGGACAGCCTTTATGTCGCAAATGTCATAACTCGCCTACAGGGCAGTTATGTGAGTCCTTTATTGGATGACAACTTGTTGAGCCTTTTCCTTTCCTTACAATTGCTTCTTTCCAATCGCTCCCACCCTTTATTTGTGGTGCACATTCGCTCTCACCAACCCTTTCCAGGCTTTATCACTGATGGCAATGCAAAAGCAGATTCCTTGCTTAGAGCTTTGCCTGTTTCTCCTATTGAAAGTCATGCCTTCCATCATCAAAATGCAAAAGCCCTTAGCCGCCAGTTCCAAATCCCGTTGGAAGCGGCAAGTGCAATCATCCAGCAATGCCCTCAATGCTCTAATCAGATGGGCCACCCCAGCCCTGGTGTGACTCCCCGTGGACTGGAAGCCAACCAATTGTGGCAAATGGATGTAACTCACTTTGCCCCCTTTTCACCTTGGAAGTTCATACATGTTTGCAATGATACATTTTCAGGTTTTATTTGGGCCACCCCTCAAAGGGGTGAGCAAGTTAAGCATGCTTGCAATCATCTTGTTCGCACCATGTCAGTCATGGGCAAGCCCCATTCTTTAAAAACTGACAATGCCCCAGCGTACTGCGCAAAATCCTTTGCTCAGTTCTGTGAAACTTGGAATATTCGTCATTTATTTGGCATCCCCTACAATTCACAAGGCCAAGCGATCGTTGAACGTGCCAATCGCACCTTAAAAACAGCCTTAATTCGACAGGAAAAGAAGGCCGGAGTCCCAGCCTCGCTCTCCGAAAAGGAAGGCTGGTTGGCCAGTGTTCTCTTTACTCTCAACCATTTGAATCTCTCCATACAGGATCATCAATCTTATACTCGCCTGCAGAAGCATTTTGAACAAACAGAGATACTCCCAGCCCCACTGGTCCGCTATAAGATATTGCCCTCCAACGAATGGAGTGAACCTGTAAAACTGATCACCTGGGGAAAGGGTTACGCTGCAGTTTCTACTCCACAGGGTGCTTGCTGGGTTCCTGCACGCTGCATTCGTCTGCACCATGGCGTGGCGACAGACCCTTCCGGATCCAATACCGCAGTTCGATCGCAAACTACAGATCACCCAGGATGTGACGTCCAGCCCCCCCCCCCAGGATTCGCAAGTGGGGAAATCGTAATGGACCTGTGACATGGAGCCAAATAAAGTCGCTCTCATTTCAGGCTGAACAGCTTAGAAAGGAAAAGCAGCTTGAAGCCACACCTGAGAATTTGCTTATGTGCATCATTTCTTGCCTTAACATTAATTCTATGATAGTGCTTGTTCTCAGCGTTTTGTTTTTGCCCCTTTCCGCTGCCACTCCTAATAACGGTGGTTCCACACCGATGAATGTGTGGGAGTCTTTTGCAAAGACCCTCAATGTTTCTTCCTTTTGTCTAACCCAACAGGTATCTATAGGGGAAATCCTTGGCTCTTGCCTTATCCCAGTTTGCCATGACCCCTTAGAGCTGCAAAATGATACCTGGTTTTATTCATCTCTACCCCAAAATGATTCTCTCCGCACCCTTGGTTATTCCGGCTACCATAACTGGGGTAACCAAGTACGCCGACGCCCACCTTTCGCCATTGATTTATTGACCCCATACGTGGCTTCATTTAATGTTACTTGTGCCCGTATGGTGAATTGCACAAAAACCAACTGTGTGAAAATGGGCAAGGATAATTTTAATTGCTCTGATTATGTAAATATTTCTTATGTATATAAATACACAGAGCTGCCTGAAGGCTGGTTCTGGTCGTGTCCAGGCTATACATTTAATTACATTCCTGCGAACATTAGCCATGGCACACCTTGCTGTATAAGCTGCTTGTCTATCATATTACCCAAAAAACATCATTTGTCTCGCACTAGATATCGCCGCTCTGTTGAATTAACTAACGATTGTGACGATTCAGTTTCTCTTCCCAGTAGGTCTGAATATATCTCTTTAGCTGTTTCTCTCCTAGGAGTCCCTGGATTGGCTGTATGCAACAGTAGAAACATTAATTCTTTAGCTTGTTCTGCAGCAAAAGCACTGAATTACACTTCTCAAGCCCTTCACCTTCTGAATAAAGAGCAAAGTGAGCTCCAGCATGGGCTTTTACAGAATAGGGCCGCTATAGATTATTTGCTGATGCTTCATCATTATGGCTGTGAACAAGTGGACAACATGTGCTGTTTTAATATTACTGATAATTCCAAAGCCATCCAAAAGCAGGTCTCTCATTTGCAAAATCTTACACATCACATTAAACAGGACGTTGGTTTTTCTGGCCTCTGGGATTCTTTCACCCAGTGGCTTACTGCTTGGCTACCTAATCTTACTTGGCTTCGTAATCTCTTTCAATATGCCCTTGTCATTATATGCATCTTAATTTTGTTATGTTGCTTCCTTCAATGCGTTCCTGGCCTCATAAGTCTTTTCTCTCGCCTTCTCTCTCCCCCTCAACCACCCAATAAACTCCTTGCTGCCTACTTTGCGAAATGGCAACACCAACAGTAAACCTATGGTGAGATGTGGACGGATTTATTTTGGGCATACGCTGGCAGACCACGTATCCCGAAATATTCTTGTCCCATCGACCCTGGCGAACTTATTTTGGGCATTCACTGGCACACCACTAATCCCAAAATATTTTTGCCTTATTTACCCAAAACGCCTTGCTAACAAGAAAAGAAAGGGGGAGATAAAGGGAAGTCTTCTTTCTGCACATAACTGTTAGTTCTCTTTCTGCACAAAACTGCTCCATTATGGGGAAGCCTTGCTTCTTCTCTCTTGCTTCCTGGGAAAGTTGATTGCCCTCTTAAAAGACAAAGTCCAGCAACTGGAGGAACGTGTAGCTACGCTCCAAAGAATTAGAGAGCTGGAGCTCTTCTTGGAAGCAACAGACCACACCGTCTCCATCAAGGAGGAGACAGGGGACTCCCCTGAGAAGGAGGCTAGTTCACCAACACAGGTGCCAGATATATGGAGAAACGTGACTCAAAGAAGTAGGAGGCCCAGGGTTCGTTCTGATTGTTTAGAATTACACAATCACTTTGAGGTCCTCTCCCCGAGCATGGAAGACGAAGAGCAGACTCCATTTGAGGATCTCTCCCTCATTTCAGTTGATCAGGTAAATGAAGACGAGCAGCAAAGTCAGTCCTCAGGGAATGTGCAGGCGACCTTGGAATGGACAGCTCATGGAAGAACCCCGACCAAACCTAAGAGGAGGCGTGTAGTGGTGATAGGGGATTCCCTACTGAGGTGAACAGAAGCAGTGATTTGTGGGCCTGACAAGATGTCTTGGGAAGTGTGCTGTCTCCCTGGGGCTAAGATCCAAGATGTAACTGAACGACTGCAAGGAATCATAAAACCCACTGACAAATACCCCTTCCTCTTGGTTCATGTGGGAACCAATGACACTGCAAGCAATAGCCTCCAGAAGATCAAAAGAGACTACGAGGCTCTGGGCAGGAAATTGAAGCAATTAAATGCACAAATTGTCATCTCATCTGTCCTCCCAGTTGAACGACGTGGCCCAGGGAGAGAGGGAAAAATAGTGGAAGTGAACAGCTGGCTTCGCAAATGGTGTAAACAGGAACGGTTTGGATTCTTAGATCACGGCCTGCAGTTTCTTGAAGATGGACTTCTGGCAAGCGATGGGCTGCACCTCACAACAGTTGGGAGAAATGTTTTTGCCAAAAATCTCAGAAACCTCATCAGGAGGGCTTTAAACTGACTAATGTGGGGGAGGGAGACAGTGCTCCTGAAGGTAGGAGCCTATCAATTGATGAAGATGATCATCCAAATGTCATAGACCAAATGGAGCAAACAGCACGCAGACCTAGTGGTGGGAGGAAAAAATCCTTAAATAAGAGACACGGGGGAATGATTAATGGACTTCAATGTCTGTACACTAATGCACAAAGCATGGGAAATAAACAAGATGAGCTTGAGCTCTTGGTACAGCAAACTAAATATGACATAATAGGCATCACTGAAACCTGGTGGGATAAGTCCCACGATTGGAACGTAATAATGGGGGGATACAATCTATTTCAGAGAAACAGACCAGACAAGAAAGGAGGAGGAGTGGCGTTATATGTCAGGGATGTGTATACCTGTGAAGAGATCCAAGATTTAGAACCTCAAAGCCAAAGTGAGAGCATTTGGGTCAAAATTAAGGGAGAGAAGAATAACAGGGGCTTCTATGGGTATGTTCGTAGCAAAAGGAAGAACAAAGAAACAGTGGGGTCACTCAGAGGAGAAGATGGTGAAATGCAAACAGGGGACGCAGAAAGGGCTGAACTCCTCAATGCCTTCTTTGCCTCAGTCTTCTCCGATAAGGAAAACAATGCCCGACCTGAAGAATTTGGAGCAAATGATTCAGCAAAGGAAACACAGCCCAGAATAACTAAGGAGATAGTACAAGAATACTTGGCCAGTTTAGATGTATTCAAGTCTCCAGGGCCAGATGAACTGCATCCAAGAGTATTAAAAGAACTGGCAGATGTGATCTCAGAACCACTGGCAGTCATCTTTGAGAATTCCTGGAGAACAGGCGAAGTCCCAGCAGACTGGAGGAGGGCAAATGTTGTCCCTATTTTCAAAAAGGGGAAAAGAGAGGACCCAAATAATTACCGCCCAGTCAGTCTGACATCAATACCAGGGAAGATTCTGGAGCAGATCATTAAGCAAACAGTCTGTGAGCACCTAGAAAGGAATGCTGTGATCACCAATAGTCAGCATGGATTTCTGAAAAATAAGTCATGTCAGACTAACCTGATCTCGTTTTTTGACAGAATTACAAGCCTGGTAGATGAAGGGAACGCAGTGGATGTAGCCTACCTTGATTTCAGCAAGGCATTTGACAAGGTGCCCCATGATATTCTTGTAAAGAAGCTGGTAAAATGCGGTCTTGACTATGCTACCACTCAGTGGATTTGTAACTGGCTGACTGACCGAACCCAAAGAGTGCTCATCAATGGTTCCTCTTCATCCTGGAGAAGAGTGACTAGTGGGGTGCCACAGGGTTCTGTCTTGGGCCCGGTCTTATTCAACATCTTTATCAACGACTTGGATGATGGACTCAAGGGCATCCTGATCAAATTTGCAGATGACACCAAACTGGGAGGGGTGGCTAGCACCCCAGAGGACAGGATCACACTTCAAAATGACCTTGACAGATTAGAGAACTGGGCCAAAACAAACAAGATGAATTTTAACAGGGAGAAATGTAAAGTATTGCACTTGGGCAAAAAAAAATGAGAGGCACAAATACAAGATGGGTGACACCTGGCTTGAGAGCAGTACATGTGAAAAGGATCTAGGAGTCTTGGTTGACCACAAACTTGACATGAGTCAACAGTGTGATGCGGCAGCTAAAAAAGCCAATGCAATTCTGGGCTGCATCAATAGGAGTATAGCATCTAGATCAAGGGAAGTAATAGTGCCACTGTATTCTGCTCTGGTCAGACCTCACCTGGAGTACTGTGTCCAGTTCTGGGCACCACAATTCAAGAAGGACACTGACAAACTGGAACGTGTCCAGAGGAGGGCAACCAAAATGGTCAAAGGCCTGGAAACGATGCCTTATGAGGAACGGTTAAGGGAGCTGGGCATGTTTAGCCTGGAGAAGAGGAGGTTAAGGGGTGATATGATAGCCATGTACAAATATATAAAAGGATGTCACATAGAGGAAGGAGAAAGGTTGTTTTCTGCTGCTCCAGAGAAGCGGACACGGAGCAATGGATGCAAACTACAAGAAAGAAGATTCCACCTAAACATTAGGAAGAACTTCCTGACAGTAAGAGCTGTTCGACAGTGGAATTTGCTGCCAAGGAGTGTGGTGGAGTCTCCTTCTTTGGAGGTCTTTAAGCAGAGGCTTGACAACCATATGTCAGGAGTGCTCTGATGGTGTTTCCTGCTTGGCAGGGGGTTGGACTCGATGGCCCTTGTGGTCTCTTCCAACTCTATGATTCTATGATTCTATGATTCTATGAAAGTCTTGCTTACAATCTGCTTCTGCACAAACTGTACAAAACTGTTCCAAACACCAGGACATTCGTTTCCTTGTTCAGTCATCCTAAGCACATGGAAAACAACATGACCTGCTCTCCATGCCTAGCTGACCACATCTACAGAACTTGATTGTTATATTGTTTCGTGCCATATTAATCTCTAGTTACAATTTAATTAGGAGGCTTCATGCCTGTCTAGTTCCAGCTTCAATTCCCAGCCTTTACTCCATCGATGATAAATGATCACATGTAATCCCCATCTCTCACATGTAATTCCCGCCTTAGTACTTATGTTAACCGGGCCCAAGACAGAACCCTGTGGCACCCCACTAGTCACTCTTCTCCAGGATGAAGAGGAACCATTGATGAGCACTCTTTGGGTTAAGCGGTGCTGAGGGTTCATCGCTCTTTCTGCGGGAGCGAAGCCGCGCGGCTGTTGCTGATGAGCGCCGACCTTTCTTCCTTTAATATTGGATCTTAAATCTTCTACCCGTGAGTAAGAATTACTCTATTTGGAGCTACAAATTATGAATTTGGCTGAAAGCGGGAGACGAAAAAAAGGAAGTCCGTCTCCCGGCAAGGCTTAAAGATCAAAGGCAAAGGAACTGACAAGCTGGAAGCAGTGAAAAGGGATTATAAAATCGGAAGTATCATGCGCCCGGCAGAACTAGCAATTGAAAGGAAAGGCAAGTTTTCTCTTTTCTTTATGTTACTGTGTTGATGTGAACTGGGAACCTTTTCCCTTTGCGGACTTTAAAAATTTTAAAACCCAGCCTCGGGCTGGCATAAGGGAAAAGAACTGTCTTTTGCGGATACAGTGTATAAAGCTGAAACAGATACATAGAGGCATTATCGGAAGATACAACTAAGTAACTGTTTCTTGCACCTTTGGATGTGATTTATGTGGCAACTTTGGAAAGGCTCTGCAAGTGGAAAAAGCTTTAAGGACTATTGTTAAATTACGCAGTTGCAGGAACTTTAATGGCGACTAAACTTTTCTCCTTCTTTGATGAACTGTAACAATACTCCCTCTAGTGGAGCTTGGGATTTACAAACTCCTGGGAACTAACTTTGTTTTGTCTCTCTGCTGTTTTGTTATCTACATTGAGGACTGTCTTTCCCATGGAACATTTGACAACTTGACCTTGATTCATAGACAGGTGTGGAATGAGTGGCCCTCCGAAAACAAGATCTGCAAAAGCGAAAGCAGGGAAAGGACAACTTGTGCAAACAACTCTGACCTCTCAGTCTCGCAGATCATCTGTCCCTGCTGTATTAAAGGGAGTAGAACTCCCAACAACAGCTCTATTAAAGGAAGCTGAACAGCCAACAACAGAGGATATGGCTGCTGGGGGATCGGATACCCTTCTAAATGAAATGCTACAACAATTTGCAATTTTAAATAAGAAGGTTGATGACCAAACAGCAAAAATTGACTTAGCCACATCCTCTATTACCAAACTATCTGAACAAGTGGCACAACATTCACAAGCAATTGGGAATTTAAAAGACGCCACCTCTGAGAATCGGAAATTGGCTGAGGCAGCAAATGAAAAAGCTGAGCAAGCGAATCAGAAAGTGGATGAACTGAAAGGAGAGGTAAGGCCACTACACAAGCACATCAGTGACCAGCAGGTCTACCTGTCTATGGTCGAATTGAGAAACCGGGAAAATAATTTAAGATTACGCTCTATCCCAGAGCTTGAGAAAGAGGATTTGACCGGCTATTTGACAGCAGAATTCTCTAAGTTCTGGGGTATAGTGGAAGACAAAGACTTTAAAATAACAACCGCGTTTAGACTGGGAAGAGCAGCAAAGAAGGACAGGCCCAGAGACTGTCTGATTATTCTGAGGACTAAACAGGAGAGAGACAAAATACTTGACCTTCATTTTAATAAATCACTTGAGATCCAGGACAGAAGAGCGGAGATTTACAAGGATATACCAAAACAATTACTGGATCTCAGAGCTATATATACTGACCTAGCAAGACTTTTGAGAGGCAACGGGATACCCTACAGGTGGGAGTTTCCACAAGGTCTATCATTCAACTACAAGGGAAAGAAAGTTAGAATCAAAACAAAAGAGGACAACCAGAAGTTCCTGCACGATCACAGAGAGGATTTGCAGAAGGGAATAGCAGTTCCTTGGCCTCCATCACAGCCTGGAATAGCACCAATACCTACACCCTCGGATTCGGAAGAAAAGAAGGACACCCCAGAATAGAAGCAACAGATTGATTCAGGATGTCTCTGCAGCTGTACAGCTGGAACATTAATGGAGCAAATTCCCCGGAGAAAAGGAAAAGGATCTTTCATATTTTGAAAAAAGAACATTTGGACATAATTTGCCTGCAGGAAACACATGTGACTAGACTCCATAGGAAAGTGTTAATTAATAAAAGACTAGGCCAAGAATTTATCTCATCAGACAGAGTTAAAAAGAGAGGCGTGGTGATCTACGCAAAGGAGAACTTGTCACCGAAATTTTTGTTTAAAGATGAACAAGGAAGAATCCTGGCAATTGAAATACAAACTCAAGGAGAAAAAGTTTTGATATTAGGAGTCTACGCACCAAATGAGGGGAAATCGGAATTTTACAAAAAGCTGCATGAGACTTTGCTGGACTATCTGGACTATTCGAACATCATTATGATGGGAGATATGAATGGGGTGGTCTCTACCTTTATGGATAAGTCACAAAATCAAAATCTAACTAAGGATGGCAGACTACCGAAAACCTTTTTTGAACTGACAGACAATATGGACTTGATTGATATTTGGCGGACAATACACCCCCTAGGTAAAGAAGGAACTTTCTTTTCTGAGGCCCACCTGTCATGGACAAGAATCGACCAAATTTGGACATCTAGAGGGCTGGCACCAAAGACAACAAGAGTGGAAATCTGCCCAAAGACTTGCTCCGACCACAATGCCCTGAAAATGGAAGTGAGATTTACTCCAGCCGGCTCCTTTAGATGGAAAATGAAAGACAGCCTGTTTAGAGATCAAGAGTTGGTAAAGAAGGCCCAAAAAACTTTAAAGGACTATTTTGAAATTAATTTGAACACTTCGGTGGAAAAAAGAACGATCTGGGACGCAAGTAAAGCTGTAATGAGAGGGTTTCTGATACAACAAAATACGATTAAGAAAAAACTCTGGAATGGAAAAAAGGACAAAATATTAGAGAAGATAAGAGATGGAGAGAAAAGATTGAGATCTAAACCAAAATCAAAAGAGATTCTGCGAGAAATTAAATTCCACCAGTCACAATATATGAAATTGATAAATCAAGAAGTGGAATGGAAAATTAAACAAATGAGACAAAGATCTTTTGAGTCAGCGAATAAATGTGGGAAACTGCTGGCATGGCAGCTGAAAAAAAGACAGAAACTGAACTATGTTACCAATCTAGAGGTGGAAGGGAAAAATATTCAGAAACCAGGCGAAATTAGAAAGTGTTTCCAGAAGTACTTTAAAAAGCTGTATACACAAGGGCCTGAGGAAACGTCTGAGATGGATCAGTTTTTGAAACTTAATGGTTTACCTGAATTATCTCAGGAGAAGAGATCAATCTTGAACTGTAAAATAACACAACAGGAAATTGAGGATGCCATTCAGAATATGCAGTTAGGCAAGTCTCCAGGCCCAGATGGACTTACCTCCAAGTATTATAGGACGTTGAAAGACTATTTGATACAACCACTAATGGAGGTGTGTAACCAGATTATGGGGGGAGGAAGGGCACCGGAAACGTGGAAAGAAGCCTTCATCACATTGATACCCAAAGTGGAAACTGAAAAGACTCAACTTAGAAACTACCGTCCCATCTCACTCCTAAATGTGGATTACAAAATATTTGCAGACGTTTTGGCAAGTAGATTTAAAAAGGTTTTGAATGAAGTAATACACAAGGACCAAGCAGGCTTTCTCCCTGGTAGGCATTTGTTTGACAACACTAGGAATATTATAGATATTCTGGAACTTTTGCAAACAAACATTAACACTAAAGCAGTGTTAATCTTTATTGATGCAGAGAAGGCCTTTGACAACATTTCTTGGAGGTTTATGAAGAAAAACTTGGAAGGGATGGGAGTGGGACGGGGGTTTGAAAATGGCTTAGAAGCAATTTATCCAGAACAAAAAGCCAAGTTGATAGTGAACAATGTGGTGACAGAGGAGTTCCATATTGAAAAAGGAACACGCCAGGGGTGCCCCCTATCCCCTCTATTATTTATATCAGTCCTGGAGGTGCTGCTGAATATGATTAGGAGGGACCGGCAAATACAAGGGATACGGGTCGGAGTGAAACAATATAAACTGAAAGCATTTGCAGATGATTTAGTTTTGACATTACAGGAGCCAGAATCTAGTACAAAAAGAGTTTTAGAACTGATTCAAGAATTTGGTCGGGTGGCAGGATTTAAACTGAATAAACAAAAAACTAAGGTTTTGGGGAAAAACTTGACACCTTTAGAAACAGAGGGGTTTCAGAGGGAAACAGAGCTAACTGTGGTTAAAAAAGTGAAATACCTGGGGGTAAACTTGACGTCTAAAAATTTGAATCTGTTTAAAGATAACTATGAAAAATGTTGGTTGGAAGTTAAGAAAGATCTAGAAACTTGGTCAAGACTGAAGCTTTCTTTGCTGGGCCGAATTGCAGCTGTAAAAATGAACGTTTTGCCAAAGATGTTGTTTTTATTCCAAGCCTTGCAGATCGTGGACAGAGTGGAATGTTTTGGAAAGTGGCAGAAGGACATTTCAAAGTTTGTTTGGCAGGGCAAAAAGCCCTGAATTAAGTTTAAAATACTAACTGATGCAAAAGAAAGAGGGGGGTTTGCCCTGCCAGACTTAAGGTTATACTACGAAGCTGCAGCCTTCTGCTGGATGAAAGATTGGATTTTATTAGAGAACACAGATGTCCTAGATCTGGAAGGTTTTAATAACTCGTTAGGATGGCATGCGTATTTGTGGTACGGCAAGGTAAAAACACATGGAATGTTCAAAAGCCATATTGTCAGGAAATCAATTTTTATGGTCTGGATGAAATACAAAGACTTACTTGAAAGTAAGACCCCGAGGTGGCTATCACCAATAGAGGCCAAGGCTCGGAAAAAACCCAATATGGAGGCCGGCTGGCCGAAATATCGGGAAATAATAGAAAACATTGGAGACAATTGGAGGTTGCAGAGCTATGAAAAACTAAAGGATAAGGTGCAAGATTGGTTTCATTATGCCCAAATTAATGAGGTTGTTAAGTTGGACAAAAAAATAGGATTCCAGGTGGAAAAATCGAAACTTGAGACAGAGTTGTTAGAACCAAAGACCAAGGTTTTATCGAGAATGTATAACTTGCTGCTCAAATGGAATACTCAGGATGAGACAGTTAAATCAGCCATGATAAAGTGGGCTCAAGACATTGGGTACAACATTATGTCTGAAGACTGGGAGAAGTTATGTACCACTGGTATTAAATTTACGGCATGTAATGCCCTGAAAGAAAACATTATGAAAATGATATACAGGTGGTACATGACCCCAGTCAAGCTTGCTAAGATATACCATTTGTCTGATAATAAGTGTTGGAAGTGTAAGGAGGCTGAAGGGACATTCTTTCACCTTTGGTGGACTTGTCCAAGAGTGAAGGCCTTCTGGGAAATGATCTACAACGAGTTAAAAAAGGTGTTTAAGTACACCTTTCCTAAGAAACCGGAGGCCTTCCTCTTGGGCATTGTGGGCCAAATGGTGTTAAAGAAGGATAGAACGTTTTTTATGTATGCAACTACAGCAGCAAGAATTCTCATTGCTAAACATTGGAAGACTCAAGATTTGCCCACACTGGAAGAATGGCAAACGCAACTGATGGACTACATGGAACTGGCCGAGATGACTGCCAGGATCCGAGATCTGGGAGAAGAAGCAATGGAGGAGGACTGGAAAAAATTTAAGGACTATTTGCAAAAATTTTATAAGTTATATGAACTATAGGAGTTCGTATGATTCGGAAGGATAGCCCCAGCAACGAGAGTGGAATATATATGAAATTAGATAGTAATAAGGAAAGAACCAATGTTTAAATGTTTTAAAAAAAGCATATGTGTTTATTGAATAATTTGGACAATAAGTAATTTAAACTTAAAATGCATTTGAAAGTACAAAAGAAACACACGAAATAAGGTTATAATTTGCTGTCAAATTTATTGTCGAGAATGCACTGCGCGGGAGACGTGGGGAAGTCCGTAGGTGGATTGAAATAAGCTTTAGAAATAATATGTCTTTTTTCTTTCTTTCTCTTTCTTGTTTTCTTTGTTGTTCTGAGCTGTTTGTTTCTATCTGGAAAAAATGTAATAAAAAATATTTAGTGTCTGCGCTCTTAAAAAAAAAAAAAAAGAAAGGTTTTTTTCTGCTGCTCCAGAGAAGCGGACACGGAGCAATGGATGCAAACTACAAGAAAGAAGATTCCACCTAAACATTAGGAAGAACTTCCTGACAGTAAGAGCTGTTCGACAGTGGAATTTGCTGCCAAGGAGTGTGGTGGAGTCTCCTTCTTTGGAGGTCTTTAAGCAGAGGCTTGACAACCATATGTCAGGAGTGCTCTGATGGTGTTTCCTGCTTGGCAGGGGGTTGGACTCGATGGCCCTTGTGGTCTCTTCCAACTCTATGATTCTATGATTCTATGATTCTTTTCCACAGAGGTAAATAATTCAGGTAAAATCCCAGTTAGCTGGAAGTATACAATTGTGGTCCCAATTTACAAGAAAGGACAACCTATAGATCTTGGCAACTATAGGCCAATTAGTTTGCTTTCCATAATGGAGAAATTATTTGCCCATTTCATTTGCTTTAAATTAGCAACATTTCTTTCTTTCTTTTTTTTTATAAAATTTTTATTGGTTTTACAACATTTTTAAGAAAAACAAACAAACACAAAAAGTGACAGACATACATGAATAGTTTCAAACATATTTTCATAAACCTCTTTTCTTAAACTTCCCCATACCCCCCCTCTCTGCATCCCAATGTCCATAATTCAACTAGCAACTCCCAGTTGTTACTTTCTAATCTCTGTCATCTTAGTCCTCTTTTATAGTCTAGCCTTGTATCCCTGTACCCTTTTGCTTCTGAAAACCACAACACTTTAGCATTCATTAAGTTTATAATAGTCCTTAAGATAGCTTTTAAATTTTCTCCATTCTTCTTCCACCGTCTCTTTTCGTTGATCACGGATTCTGCCTGTCATCTCGGCCAGTGTCATATAGTCCATCACTTTCATCTGCCATTCTTCCAAAGTGGGTAAATCTTGTGTCTTCCAATACTTTGCGATGAGTATTCTTGCTGCTGTTGTAGCATACATGAAGAAAGTTCTATCTTTCTTTGTCACCAATTGGCCGACAATGCCCAAGAGGAAGGCCTCTGGTTTTTTAGAAAAGGTACATTTAAGTACCTTTTTCATTTCATTATAGATCATTTCCCAGAAGGCCTTTATCTTCGGGCATGTCCACCAAAGGTGATAGAAAGTACCTTCAGTCTCTTTACACTTCCAACATTTATTGTCGGGCAAATGATAGATTTTTGCCAGTTTGACTGGGGTCATGTACCACCTGTAAACCAAAATTAGCAACATTTCTTGAGGATAATAACATAACCTCTGAAGCCAAGGCTGCTTTCCGTACGAAGTACTCAACATCTGACCACTGTCTTGTGCTTTCACACCTAGCAGAGAAATATACTAGGACCACTCCAAGGCCATTTATATATGGCCTTTATGGACCTAAAATCTTCCTTTGACTCCATCCCTAGATCCAAATTATGATCAAAGTTATATTCAGTGATGGAGGACAAGAGACTCCTATACCTTATAAAAGCCTTATATAGTGATAGCGACATGTAGGTTGCTGGGGCAACTCTCTAACAAAATCACAATGTTAAGAGGGGTCAGATAGGGTTGTATTCTGCCCCCCCCCATTGTTTAATCTTTTTAGAAATGACTTAGAGGAAGTCTTAATGGATCCAGAAGGACACTGTCCAAAGATGGGGGCAAGAAGCACCCCACTTCTGTTTGATTTGTATCTGAATAGAATGTGAAGTCTTTTTCAGTTGGATTTCTCACTCTCCAAGTGTCTGACAGGTCAAAAAAAAAACTTTGGTAATCTGCCAGCATTCATTACTTTCTGTGTCTGTGTTTTATCCATAAGCGTTGATGCAACTCCATTCAGGTCCCCCATCCAAATCAATTTATAATCCAAATAGTCCAGAAGTCTTGTTTTCAAGTTCTTAAAAAAATCTGCTTTGCCATCATTTGGTGCATAAATTCCCAACAGCAAATATTTTTCGCCTTGTGCATTGATTTCTACTGCAATATATCTTCCCTCATCTTTGAACATCATTTTGGGATTCCATTTTTCTTTCACGTAAACGACCACTCCTCTTTTCTTCACTTTGTCAGATGAAATGAATTCTTGACCAAGTCTCTTATTCTGAAGGAATTTTCTGTGTAATCTAGTAACATGAGTTTCTTGCAAACAAATTACCAGTATGTCCAAATTCTGTTTTGCTAACACATGGTATACTTGGTTCCTTTTTGGTCGTGAGTTCAAACCATTAACATTCCATGAATATATTCTCAATACCATCTTAAACTATTCAGGGTGCGCCTCATACTCTCAGTTGATTCTCCCGTTCCTTCATCTGTAAAAAAACAATTGCATTGAGCGCATCCTGTTGAATCTTCTCCACGTCAGGCACTCTCACTGTTTCCAATTCCCTCAGTCTTGTTTCGTGGGCAGCAACTTCCTCCCTGACCTCTTGAATGCCTTTTTTCACATCTACAAATTCTTGTTTCAACTCCTGTACAGTCTGCTGAGTTCCTCTCACACCTGCTCTTATGTCTGTTAACATTTGCATCACCTCCTCTTCAAAAGTTGGTGCTTTAGAAGGTCTTCTATCTTTACTTTTACTTTTCTCAGACTTATCTACCCCATTAGCCATAGCTATTCCAAAGTTTCAAGGTCAGCTCACCCGGTCAGAGTCCACCAGATTTTTAGTGCGCAGGCAGCAGCAGGCAGCCCATCAGCTTCCCTCTTTCCTTATTTTATTTTATTTTATTTTATTTTTATTATTTATTTTATTTTATTGGAACCACAAAATTAGTTCAAGGAGGGTAAAAGAAACTCTGTGTGCTATTTTAACAATCTCAGATAGCAGCAGTTACTTTGTAATCCCCAAAGAGGAAAACGAAAGTTGAATGTATCTGCTCCCTTTGTGACATAATAATGGAGTCTAGCCTTCCCCTGCCGGGAGAACCGCTTCTAAAAAGAAAGAGTCTAATCCACTGTCAAGTCTATCTCAAGCAGGGCCTCAAATCAATCAAATTCTCCCCCCTTCCCCCTGCAGAAAGAGGGGTTTGACATATTTCCTTGGAAGTTTTGACAGGTCTTTTAAAGTTACGGCTTCGGTCAGCGGTAACTGCTTTCACTTTTACTTCAGCGGAAAGGGATCGACCTCCGTAATTTAAATCCCTTTCGTTCCAATTTACTGTCCAAATTAAAATCTTTTTTACTCACAATTGTCCAATCCTTGATAATTTGGTCGGAGAAATTGGTCGCTCACAATTGCCGGACTTGGAGCTTTGCGCTATGAAGAAAGTAAGTAAATTCCACAGTACCCGCGTCTCCAACCCCGCTCGCTCTTGGGGCTCTTATTAGAGCTTACCGGGGAGCAGAGGAGTCACTAAGGGTACCTGCCAGAACACCAGGTCCTCAGAAAGCCCGATCTGAGGTTTTTTGGGGGCTCCGCGACACTCTCGCGGTCGCCCCAATCTTCAAAACGCTGGGGCTCTTTCTTCCGAAAGAGCTCCCGTCCGCCATTAATCGCGCGGCCAACCAGAAGCCTTTTCTTTTTTCCCTTATTATTTACTGAAATTTTATTGATGTTAGCTGCCCTGAGCCTGGCTCTGGCCGGGGAGAGCAGGGTATAAATAAAATTTATTACTATTATTATATCATTTGCTATCTGTACTCCTAGCTCTTTACTCCATTTTTGTCTTTCATATTCTAAATCGTATTTCTTCCTGTTAAGTAAAGTTTTATATAGGGCAAGTGTAGGATTTTTTGTTTTTGTTGCAGTGGATGTAGCCTACCTTGATTTCAGCAAGGCATTTGACAAGGTGCCCCATGATATTCTTGTAAAGAAGCTGGTAAAATGCGGACTTGACTATGCTACCACTCAGTGGATTTGTAACTGGCTGACTGACCGAACCCAAAGGGTGCTCATCAATGGTTCCTCTTCATCCTGGAGAAGAGTGACTAGTGGGGTGCCACAGGGTTCTGTCTTGGGCCCGGTCTTATTCAACATCTTTATCAACGACTTGGATGATGGACTCAAGGGCATCCTGATCAAATTTGCAGATGACACCAAACTGGGAGGGGTGGCTAACACCCCAGAGGACAGGATCACACTTCAAAACGACCTTGACAGATTAGAGAACTGGGCAAAAACAAACAAGATGAATTTTAACAGGGAGAAATGTAAAGTATTGCACTTGGGCAAAAAAAATGAGAGGCACAAATACAAGATGGGTGACACCTGGCTTGAGAGCAGTACATGTGAAAAGGATCTAGGAGTCTTGGTTGACCACAAACTTGACATGAGCCAACATTGTGACGCGGCAGCTAAAAAAGCCAATGCAATTCTGGGCTGCATCAATAGGAGTATAGCATCTAGATCAAGGGAAGTAATAGTGCCACTGTATTCTGCTCTGGTCAGACCACACCTGGAGTACTGTGTCCAGTTCTGGGCACCACAATTCAAGAAGGACACTGACAAACTGGAACGTGTCCAGAGGAGGGCAACCAAAATGGTCAAAGGCCTGGAAACGATGCCTTATGAGGAACGGCTAAGGGAGCTGGGCATGTTTAGCCTGGAGAAGAGGAGGTTAAGGGGTGATATGATAGCCATGTTCAAATATATAAAAGGATGTCACATAGAGGAGGGAGAAAGGTTGTTTTCTGCTGCTCCAGAGAAGCGGACACGGAGCATTGGATCCAAACTACAAGAAAGAAGATTCCACCTAAACATTAGGAAGAACTTCCTGACAGTAAGAGCTGTTCGACAGTGGAATTTGCTGCCAAGGAGTGTGGTGGAGTCTCCTACTTTGGAGGTCTTTAAGCAGAGGCTTGACAACCATATGTCAGGAGTGCTCTGATGGTGTTTCCTGCTTGGCAGGGGGTTGGACTCGATGGCCCTTGTGGTCTCTTCCAACTCTATGATTCTATGATTCTATGATTCTATGATTAAATCTTGTAACAGCATGGGTGTTTCCGATGCTGCTATAGCATCAGGGCCAAACTGCTTTTCCAACATATGTTTCAATTGGATATATTGCCAGTGTATTTCACTGGTTAATCCATACTTTACCTGCAAAGTCTTATATTCCACAAATTTGTAGTTCTCATCAATTAATTGATTCAGTGTCAAAATACCTTTTTCATCCAGTTTTGCCAAATTATTACAGTGGTACCTTGGGTTAGGAACTTAATTTGTTCTGGAGGTCCGTTCTTAACCTGAAACTGTTCTTAACCTGTGGTGCCACTTTAGCTAATGGGGCCTCCCGCTGTCGCCACACGATTTCTGTTCTCATCCTGAAGCAAAGTTCTTAACCTGAAGTTCTATTTCTGGGTTAGCGGAGTCTGTAACCTGAAGCGTCTGTAACCCGAGGTACCACTGTACTTGATTTCCAATTTTTAGTTTGGGGTTGGCCCATATTGTTAATTTCTCATGCTGGTAAGGGTCATCCTTATTATTTTTATATATGTTCATCCAAATTTTTATGGGTGCTTTAATAGTCTCCAGATTAATGGGATATTTCTTATAGTTGTAGCTGAGATTGGTCCACCCCACAAGAGATTCAATGAAACTATATTTGAGAGTAGCCCAACTGGGATTCCTGCTTGCTCCCCAACAATTTGTCTTGCTCAGCAGGTAGGCCTGGTGATATAATTCCAGATTTGGGAGTCCAAAACCACCTTCCTTAGTTGGAAGTTGCATTTTATGTAATGATATTTTTGGTGGCTTTGTGCCCCACAGGCACAATCTAAATATTTGATTTATTTTTTGAAAATATAAGTTGGGAATATATATTGGTAATCCTCTAAGAATGTATAAAAGCTTTGGAACAATAGTCATTTTGAGGACATTAACCTTTCCCCAAAGGGAAAGGTTTGGAGGTCCCCACCTTTCAATATCAAAATAAATTTCTTTTATAATTTGATTCAAATGTAATTTTACGATTTGGTTAACATCTGATGAAATCATTATGCCCAAATATTTAATAAAGTCTTTGCACATCCAAAATTGATGGTTTTTATACAATGTAGCCTGTTTGTATACAATGCCCTATTGGCAAAATCTCTGATTTTGTCCAATTTATGGAATAGCCCAATATTCAGCCAAAGGTTTTTATTTTCTCCATAATTATTGGAATTGTATCTTCTGGCTTTGTAATAAATAGAAGGATGTCATCTGCAAATAATACAATTTTGTAATTTTCTTTCTTGTGTTTTACCTCCTTGATATGCTCATCTTGAAAGAAGTGTGCATGCACACGAAAGCTCATACCAAGAACTAACTTAGTTGGTCTTTAAGGTGCTACTGGAAGGAATTTTTTTATTATTACTCTTGTTAGTGGTTCCAGGCATAGATTAAATAGTAATGGAGACAGAGGGCATTGTTGTCTTGTTCCTCGTTTTAGATTAATCACATTAGATATTCTACCATTTGTAACAGTCCGAGATGTTGGATTTTTGTAAATCATTTTAATCCAGTTACAGTATTCTGTAGGGAAGCCAAATTTACATAGCACGATCCCTATGAATGCTTTATAGATTCTATCGAAAGCCTTTTCTGCATCTAGTGACATTATCATAAACTCCTCTTGCTCTTTAAATTTATCAAATCTATTGTTAATCTTACATTATCTGTGGCTTGTCTTGTTTTTATAAAACCTGTTTGATTATTAAGTACCAAGTCTTGGATGACTTTTTGTAATTTTTCAGCCAGTATTGCATTCAGAATCTTTGCATCAACATTCATTAATGAAATTGATCTGTGATTTGCACATTCAGTGGGGTCTTTGTTAGGTTTTGGTATAATTATTATGAAAGCTTCATTAAATGTTGCAGCATAGACACCTTTATACCTCATAAACTCATATTGCTTCCTCATAAACTTCTAGAAGTCTGGGGACTAATAATTTTTTGAATATTTTATACTATTCTATAGGAAAACCATCTGGTCCAGGTGATTTTCCATTACCCATTGTTTCTATTTCATTCTCAATATCAGGGGGGCTGATAGCATATCTTTGTGATATTCTTCAATGGTTGGTAGTTTAATATCCTGAAAAAATTTCCAACACTTATTCATCCAGTCCAGCATTTCGCATGATGAATTCTGCATATAAGTTAAATAAGCAGGGAGACAATATACAGCCTTGCCGTACTCCTTTCCCAATTTGGAACCAATCAGTTGTTCCATATCCAGTTCTAACTGTAGCTTCTTGTCCCACATAGAGATTTCTCAGGAGACAGATGAGGTGATCAGGCACTCCCATTTCATTAAGAACTTGCCATAGTTTGCTGTGGTCGACACAGTCAAAGGCTTTTGCATAGTCAATGAAGCAGAAGTAGATGTCTTTCTGGAACTCTCTAGCTTTCTCCATAATCCAGCGCATGTTTGCAATTTGGTCTCTGGTTCCTCTGCCTCTTCTAAATCCAGCTTGCACTTCTGGGAGTTCTCGGTCCACATACTGCTTAAGCCTGCCTTGTAGAATTTTAAGCATAACCTTGCTAGCGTGTGAAATGAGTGCAATTGTGCGGTAGTTGGAGCATTCTTTGGCACTGCCCTTCTTTGGGATTCAGATGTAGACTGATCTTCTCCAATCCTCTGGCCACTGCTGAGTTTTCCAAACTTGCTGGCATATTGAGTGTAGCACCTTAATAGCATCATCTTTTATTTATTTTTATTTTTTAAAAAAAATATTTTTATTACATTTTTTCCAGATAGAGATAAACAGCACAGAAAAACAAAGAAAACAAGAAAAGAAAAGAAAAAAGACTGATTATTTCCAAAGCTTGTTTCAATCTTCCATCGAACTTCCCCACATCTCCCGCACAATGCAATCTTAATAATAAATTTGTCAGCAAATTATAACCTTGTTTCATGTGTTTCTTTTGTACTTTCAATTGCATTTTAAGTTTAAATTACTTATTATCCGTTTACTCTATAAACACATATATTATCCTTTTTAAACATTTAAACATTGGTTCTTTCATTAATATTGTCTAATTTCATATATGTTCCACTCTCATTGCTGGAACTAACCTTCCAAATCATGCGAAATCCTATAATTCATATAACTTATAAAATTTTTGCAAATAGTCCTTAAATTTTTTCCAGTCCTCCTCCATTGCTTCTTCTCCCAAATCTCGAATCCTGGCAGTCATCTCGGCCAACTCCATATAGTCCATCAATTGCGTTTGCCACTCTTCCAGTGTGGGCAAATCTTGAGTCTTCCAATGTTTAGCGATAAGAATTCTTGCTGCTGTGGTTGCATACAAAAAAAAGTTCTATCCTTCTTTAACACCTTTTGGCCCACAATGCCCAAGAGGAAGGCCTCCGGTTTCTTAGGAAAGGTGTACTTAAACACCTTTTTTAACTCATTGTAGATCATTTCCCAGAAGGCCTTCACTTTTGGACAAGTCCACCAAAGGTGAAAGAATGTCCCTTCAGCCTCCTTACACTTCCAACATTTATTATCAGACAAATGGTATATCTTAGCAAGCTTGACTGGGGTCATGTATCACCTGTATATCATTTTCATAATGTTTTCTTTCAGGGCATTACATGCCATAAATTTCATACCGGTGGTCCATAACCTTTCCCAGTCTTCAAACATAATGTTGTACCCAATGTCCTGAGCCCATTTTATCATGGCTGATTTAACTATCTCATCCTGGGTGTTCCATTTAAGCAGCAAGTTATACATTCTCGATAGTACCTTGGTCCTTGGTTCTAACAGTTCTGTCTCTAGTTTCGATTTTTCCACCTGGAATCCTGTTTTTTTATCCAACTTAAAAACCTCATTAATTTGGGCATAATGAAATCAATCTTGCACCTTATCCTTTAATTTTTCATAGCTCTGTAACCTCCAATTATCTCCAATATTTTCTATTATTTCCCAATATTTCGGCCAACCGGCCTCCATATTGGGTTTTTTCCGGGCCTTGGCCTCCACTGGTGATAACCACCTCGGAGTCTTACTTTCAAGTAAGTCTTTATACTTTGTCCAGACCATAAATATTGCTTTCCTGACAATATGGTTTTTAAACATTTTGTGTGTTTTTACCTTGTCATACCACAAAAACGCATGCCATCCTAACGAATTATTAAAACCTTCCAGATCTAGGACATCAGTGTTCTCTAGCAAAATCCAATCTTTCATCCATCAGAAGGCTGCAGCTTCATAATATAACCTTAAGTCTGGCAGGGCAAACCCCCCTCTTTCTTTTGCATCAGTTAGTATTTTAAACTTTATTCGGGGCTTTTTGCCCTGCCAAACAAACTTTGAAATATCCTTCTGCCACTTTCCAAAACATTCCACTCTGTCCACGATCTGTAAGGTTTGAAACAAAAACAACATTTTTGGCAGAACGTTCATCTTTATAGCTGCGATTCGGCCTAACAAGGAAAGCTTCAGTCTTGACCAAATTTCTAGGTCTTTTTTAACTTCTGACCAACATTTTTCATTTTAATAAATTCAAATTTTTGGAAGACAAGTTGACCCCCAGGTATTTCACTTTTTTAACCACATTTAATTCTGTTTCCCTCTGAAACCCATCTGTTTCTAAAGATGTCAAATTCTTTCCCAGTACCTTAGTTTTTTGTTTATTCAACTTAAATCCCGCCACCCGACCAAATTCTTGAATCAATTCTAAAACTCTTTTTGTACTAGATTCTGGCTCCTGTAATGTTAAAACCAAGTCATCTGCAAAAGCTTTCAGTTTATATTGTTTCGCTCCGACCCGTATTCCTTGTACCTGCCGGTCCTTCCTAATCATATTCAGCAACACCTCCAGGACTGAGATAAATAATAAAGGGGAAAGGGGGCACCCCTGCCATGTTCCTTTTTCAATATGAAACTCTTCTGTCACCACATTGTTCACTATCAACTTAGCTTTTTGTTCTGAATAAATTGCTTCTATACCATTTTCAAACCCCCATCCCACTCCCATCCCTTCCAAGTTTTTCTTCATAAACTTCCAAGAAATATTGTCAAAGGCCTTCTCTGCATCAATAAAGATTAACACTGCTTTAGTGTTAATATTTGTTTGCAAAAGTTCCAGAATATCAATAATATTCCTAGTGTTGTCAAACAAATGCCTGCCTGGGAGAAAGCCTGCTTGGTCCTTGTGAATTACTTCATTTAATACCTTTTTGAATCTACTTGCCAAAATGTCTGCAAATATTTTGTAATCCACGTTTAGGAGTGAGATGGGACGGTAGTTCTTAAGTTGAGTCTTTTCAGTTTTCACTTTAGGTATCAATGTGATGAATGCTTCTTTCCACGTTTCTGGTGCCCTCCCTCCCCCCACAATCTGGTTGCAAACCTCCATTAATGGTTATATCAAGTAATCTTTTAGCGTCCTATAGTACTTGGAGGTAAGTCCGTCGGGGCCTGGAGATTTGCCTAACTGCATGTTCTGAATGGCATCCTCGATTTCCTGTTGTGTTATTTTGTAATTCAAGATTGATCTCTTCTCCTGAGGCAGTTCTGGTAGGCCATTGTCTTTTAAAAACTGATCCATCTCAGACACTTCCTCGGGCCCTTGGGTATACAATTTTTTGAAGTACTTCTGGAAACACTTTCTAATTTTCCCGGTTTCTGAATGTTTTTCCCTTTAACTTCTAGGTTGGTAACATAATTTAATTTTTGTCTTTTTTTCAACTGCCATGCTAGCAGTTTTCCACATTTGTTCGCAGATTCAAAAGATCTTTGTTTCATTTGTTTGATTTTCCATTCCACTTCTTGGTTTATCAGTTTCGTATATTGTGACTGGTGGAATTTAATTTCTCTTAAAATCTCTTTTGATTTTGGTTTAGATCTTAACTTTTTCTCTCCATCTCTTATCTTCTCTAATATCTTATCCTTTTTTCCATTCCAGAGTTTTTTCTTAATCGTGTTCTGTTGTATCAGAAACCCTCTCATTACAGCTTTACTTGCGTCCCAGATTGTTCTTTTTTCCACCGAAGTATTCAAATTGATTTCAAAATAGTCCTTTAAAGCTTTTTGGGCCTTCTTTACAGTCTCTTGATCTCTTAACAGGTTGTCATTCATTTTCCATCTGAAGGAACCGGCTGGAATAAATCTCACTTCCATTTTCAAAGCGTTATGGTCGGAGCAGGTCTTTGGGCAGATTTCCACTCTTGTAGTCTTAGGTGCCAGCCCTCTAGTTGTCCAAATTTGGTCGATTCTTGTCCATGACAGGTGGGCCTCAGAGAAAAAAGTTCCTTCTTTACCTAAGGGGTTTCTTGTCCTCCATATATCAATCAAGTCCATATTGTCAGTTAGTTCAAAAAAGGTTTTTGGTAGTCTGCCATCCTTGGTTAGATTTTGATTCTGTGACTTATCCATGTAAGTAGAGACCACCCCATTCATGTCTCCCATCATAATGATGTTGGAATAGTCCAGATAGTCCAGTAATGATCTTGTTAGTTATTTGCATAAGCCAAGGAGGATAGGGAACTGCGGCCAGGAAACAAGGTAATAGACCCTTAGGATTGTAGTGGATTTTCAGCCAGAGGGATATTGCTTGTTCCCAGACTTTTAATTCCACTCTGGGCAGTCCTGCCTCTTGCCTCAAGACTGCATTAGGTGTACACTTAGGAGTAGCAAATAATGATCTTAAGAATTTAGATTGTACTGTTTCAAGGGTCTTAAGGTTGGCAGAGGGGTTAATTTGAGAGCCATATAAAAGTTGGGCTAAAGATTTTGCTTGAAAGACTGTTAGGGCCATCGGGAGGAAGCCCGCTCCTTTCCTTCTGAATAATCTAAGGATAGCGTTTGCACTTCTTTCTGCTGATATAGCTGATGTGGTCAGGTGTGTTGACAATTTGGCATTATAAGAGAAAGTAATGCCTAAGTATTGGAAGGTCTTAGTCTGTTCAATGGCGTTTCCCTTTACGCTCCAATTATCCTTCCTGAAGGAGCGGTTAAAATGTACAATTTTGGTTTTGGCAAAGTTAATTGTTAACAGTTCAGTGTTACATTGGTCACTAAACTTTCCTAGGGCACGTTTCAGACCCACTTTGGTTTGAGAGAGAAGAACAGCATCATCCGCATACATTAAAACTGGTACTTTTCTGCCGTTAGAGAGCACAGGGGGGTGGGTTTCAATTTCACGGCAGCATGTGGCCAGGGAGTTAACATAGATATTAAATAGGAATGGGGCTAATAGACATCCTTGTCTAACTCCTCTTTGGACTGGGATTTCTCTAGAGAGTCTGCCGTCCTGTGCAAGTCTTATCTGGAGGGTATTGTTCTCATGAAGCTTAATCATCAGGAGTAATAACCTTCTGTTGATACCCATATTGGCCAATTTGGCCCAGAGCCTACTCCTGGATACAGAATCAAATGCTGCCTTTAGGTCCACAAAGGCCGCATATAATGACTTTTTCCAATGTTTCGCATACTTATAGACAAAGTAATCTAGCACTAAACAGTGATCAATGGTGGAACGTCCGGATGTAAACCCTGCTTGTTCAATTTCTAGCAAGTTGTTATGATCTAACCATTCACATAGTTTTAGGCATAGGTGTTTTGTATAAAGTTTACAGATCACATTCAGGAGACTAATTGGTCTATAATTGGATGGATCAGAGGGGTTGCCCTTTTTAAATATGGGAACAATTATAGCTAGTCCCCAATCTTTAGGGATTTCAGTCGTCTTATCTATATATGAAAATAGATTTGCAAGGACCGGGGCCCACCAGTTTATTTGCGCTTTCAAAAGTTCAGCGACAATGAAATCACTTCCTGGAGCTTTGCCAGATTTCATTTGTAGGATTAGCGAAGTGATTTCAGTTTCAGATGTTGGGGGCCATGGTGTATCATTGTCTAAGGGGATGTTAAGCGGCGCAGAAGGACGATGTTCCCTAAACAGCCCTTTAAAGTGCTCTTCCCATGAATTTGCAGGGATTATTGTGCCCTCATTAGGAGCTTTGGTTTGATTGGAGATAATTTTCCAGAAGTTGGAATTATCTTTTTCTATTGACGCTTTTATGAGGGCCTGCCAAATGAGAGAGTCTGCGGTTCTTTTTTTGGTTTTTAATAGCTCTTTGTAGTTCTTTTTTTTAAGTTGTAACTCTAATTTAGTGATAGGGTTAGGATTTTGCTGGAAGACCTTAAAGCATTCCCTAAGTATAAGTTTTGCCTGAGTGCATTCGTGGTCAAACCATTTTTTGTTGGTAGGGGAGTCATTTTGGTTAGATCTTCTGGGTCTTGACAATAACGGTTGGAGTTTTCGGATTAATGTGTTATAATGGTCAATTGGGGAGGTCTCTTCAGTGTCGTTGGAAGTCAAACCAGCCCAGAGGAGTTGACCTTCCATTGATTGTATCCAAATACCAAAATTGTTATTAACATAAGGGGACCATTTAATTCTGGATTTGCCTATTTGTTGTAAAGCACTAGGATCAGGAGTCTGCGGGGCAAGCCCGCGTCTAGAGGGTTCCCAAAATTCAGTCCTTTTAAGATTTAGGGGTAAATGGTCACTTTCGGTTCTTATATCTACAGTAAATTCAATATATTCATCGAAGAGTTCTTGGGAGACAAGGATGTAGTCAATAACAGAATGCCTTAAGCCTGACCAGTAAGTAAATTGGCCAGGGCAGTCTCCCAAGGAGAGGCCGTTTAAGATAACAAGGTTTAATCTAAGTGCCATTAAAAAAAGACATGTACCAGCAAAATTGGTAACTGGGTCAAGTGAGTGACGCCTGAATAGGGGCCAGTGTTCATCATTAGCATTTAGGGGACCCATTCCACTTTCCTTGATTAACTGTTCGTCTGAGTGGCCTAGCCTTGCATTAAAATCCCCGCCAATAATTAAGGAGGCAGAGGGAAACTTATTTGAGACAAGGAGAATGCAGTCTTCCAGTTCGTTCCAGATGTTTTTAAGATCAGTTTGTTTCATAAGTGGGTGAATATAAACATTGATGCATATGATCTTAAAATGGGTGGAGAATATTTTAACGGCCAAAATCCATTTTTTATCGATTTTCAGTTGGATAGGGGAGGCTCCTAGATCCGTCGATACGAAGGTGCTCAAACCTCCCGCCGGTCTTCCGCCTTTTGGGCCGATTGAGGCAGGGGAATGGAAAGCAAAGTAATTGTGTAGTTCAAAAGGATTTTGCATCCAGGTTTCTTGGAGCAGGATGATCTTGAACTGTGATACGTAGGCTAAAACGTCTTTGTCCCTTCTTTTCGATTGCCATCCAGCAACGTTCCAGGATAGTAGTAGGGGTGAGAGTCATTTTGTCTCTTCAATAGCATCTAGGGTTTTCCCGGAGTCGTGGAAGATGCAACCATTGGACGGTTGAGTCTCCGATAATGTGATTAGGGGCGCCTCAGAGATTTCGGCGTGGATTTCAATTGGGCAGAGTAGGGGTGTATGTTCTGCTGTGACCTGAGGAGATTCATGAAGGCAGACTGCCATATCATCCGTTATTGGAGTCCCAGTGTTTGGCAGGGGTTTCTGGGGTGTTAGCCCCTTCATGACTGCGTTCCTTTGATTTAATAGGTTGCTATGACCAGGTTTTGAGGAGATTTTCTCTTGAAATACATATGTAAGTTGCTGCTTAAGTGTATCGAGCCTGTTTATAACTTCCTGCTGTTCTAGTAATGGCAATTCGTCATAGAATGAAATAAGGTCCCTCTCCTCAGAGGTGGCCAGATGACTTGGCCCGCTTTGGTCATGCTTCTCTGTTGCTGGAGTAGATAAACCAGGAAGCTTGGGCTGAGAGGGAGGGTGAGGATCCCAGGTGGGCAGCTTGGATTTCGAGACTATGTCACGCCTGTCTGGCAAGCGGATACCTTTTTGTACGATACTACGGAAAAGAGGTTTAATCCTGGTGTCGTTAAAGACTCTCGTTGGGAAGATGCCCCAGGTGGCCAAAAACGCTTTACGCCTAACCAGTATGGAGGGAATTTTTGGTGACTGGAAGGAGAGCAGTACTTTTTGGAACCGATGGTGGTCGTGCAAAAGTTTCACTGTACTGAGGTCTATTAGCGGAGGCCAAATCTGGAGGAGCTGCCTTAGATGAACTTTGACATCTCTCGGATTATTCCACCTTGGGGACCTGGGGTCACTGCTGCGTATAGTTAGGCATATTTTGTTTGGTTGTAAAATCAGAGATTGAAAGTCCAATTGAGTTTTTAAGAGGTGGCCACCAGTACCACTTTCATGTCTAACAGGGGAGGTACACCTCTGTCCCTTTAAATCCCTCGGAGGCAGAGTGAGGTTGTGCTGCAGCTCCAGCAAGTGGGCCTCAAGCTTTTGGTGGAGATTATTCACCTGCATGGAGATCCCATTTATGCTCTTAAAGATGCAGCGCAAGGTCCTGATTATTAATTGGAAATGATTGAATTCCATGCCATCGCCAAGGGCCAACTCGGACTCCCCCTTCGAGGTGACTCTCACCTCTTTGTCATTATCATTATCATTATTCGTTGCCTTTGAGTTCGCCCCCTCCACTTCTATATCGGCTGCGAGGTCAATTAAAGGATTAAAACGATTGTGAGTTTCAACCATGTAGCTATCTTCCTCGTTATTTCTGCTACAGTTAAGAAAGAAAGAATCAATCTTGGACTGTTTGGGCCTTGGGGGAGGCATTGCCTCATCCAGGTCCCTTGGCCGCTTGCCATGGCCCATAGTGAAGATTAGAAGAAATATCCGCAAAAATTGGAAATATCTTAATGCACCTTAGAGAGTATTGCAGGAGGCAGGGGAGTGGTGAGCGAAGAAAAAGTAAGGTAAGGTAAGGTTCGTTTCTTACTTACAATTCTCGGTCGTTTGTCCGAGTGTCCCCCAGAAGAGAAACTCATTTAGTAATAAGAAGCCTTAAACAGGGGAGTTTCTCTTCGTGCCGGCGGTGCAGGACTGAAGGATCGTTGTTCTATGAGGCACACAAGTTTGATACCACCCAGATCAATCCAAAGCAATCCTCCTTCGTCAAGCTTAATTAAAATCTGGCATCACGCCAGTGGGGAGTCCAGCAATTACTTGTCTAGCAGAAGGCAAAACTAAAGTAAATAGCTTGCTCCAGCAGTTGTAAAATCCAAGTCAGGAGAAGAGGTCGGAGAGAACTGGAAGGAGGAAACTTACACGGCGGCCATCTTAGTAGTCAGGAAACAGCGGAGCATGCCCTTCTTCATTGCCAGTAGACATTTGAACTAGGCTTATCCAGCCTATTTTATATAAGTTTCCTGGCTGTTCAGAACAACATACATCTCCCTATTACTATAGGACGAGAGCCCAGAAGTCACATATTCAGTCGCCAGATTTTGTGCTGCCATGATAGATATTCAACGAAGAATGGTCTATGCTACAATTCAGTCCTAAACTGAAGGCCCATATTGTTAGATCCGCACTTCTGAAACCCACCCCATATAGCTGTGTTAACCAATCTTTTAATTTTTCTTATAAATTTTTACTCAACCATTGTTTATGCTTAATTAAGTATTCTATGTATATGTTTAAATCTACGTTTGGTTCTTGCTCCTATTTATTTAATAATTATTAGCTTAGACTCATACTGTTATGCTATTTATTTAGATGTTTTGCTTATGCTGGTCTATGACCGTAATAAAGGACTTGACTAGTCCAGTAATGTCTCATGTAGCTTCTTGTAGAATTCCGATTTCCCCTCATTTGGTGCGTAAATTCCTAATATCAAAACTTTTTCTCCTTGAGTTTGTATTTCAATTGCCAGGATTCTTCCTTGTTCATCTTTAAACAAAAATTTCGGTGATAGGTTCTCCTTTGCATAGATCACCACGCCTCTCTTTTTAACTCTATCTGATGAGATAAATTCTTGGCCTAGTCTTTTGTTAATTAACACTTTCCTGTGGAGCCTAGTCACATGTGTTTCTTGCAGACAAATTATATCCAAATGTTCTCTTTTCAAAATATGAAAAATTCTTTTTCGTTTTTCCGGGGAATTTGCTCCATTAATATTCCAACTATACAGCTGCAGAGACATCCTGTATCAATCTGTTGTTACTCTTTATGGGGTGTCCTCTTTTTTGTCCGGATCCGAGGGAGAAGGTGTTGGTTCTATTCCAGGCTGTGGCTGAGGCCAAGGAACTGCTATTCCCTTCTGCAAATCCTCTCCGTGGTCGTGCAGGAACTTCTGGTTGTCCTTTTTTTTTTTTGATTCTAACCTTCTTTCCTTTATAGTTAAATGATAAACCTTGTGGGAACTCCCACCTGTAGGGTATCCCGTTGCTTCTCAAAAGTCTTGCTAGGTCAGTATATATAGATCTGAGATCCAAAAGTTGTTTTGGTATATCCTTGTAAATTTCCGCTTTTCTATCTTGAATCTCAAGTGATTTGTTAAAGTGAAAGTCAAGTATTTTGTCTCTCTCCTGTTTAGTCCTCAAAATAATCAGACAGTCTCTGGGCCTGTCCCTCCTTGCTGCTCTTCCCAATCTGAACGCAGTTGTTATTTTAAAGTCTTTATCTTCTTCTATACCCCAGAACTTAGAAAATTCTGCTGTCAGGTAGCCAGTCAAATCTTCTTTCTCAAGCTCTGGGATAGATCGTAATCTTAAATTATTTTCCCGATTTCTCAGTTCCACCATAGACAGGTAGGCCTGCTGGTCACTAATATGCTTATGTAGTGGCCTTACCTCTCCTTTTAGTTCGTCCACTTTCTGGTTTGCTTGGTCTGCTTTTAAGTTTGCAGCCTCAGCCAATTTCCGATTCTCAGAAGTGGCGTCTTTTAAGTTCCCAATTGCTTGTGAATGTTGTGCCACTTGTTCAGATAGTTTTGTGATAGAGGATGTGGCTAAGTCAATTTTTGCTGTTTGATCATCTACCTTCTTATTTAAAATTGCAAATTGTTGTAGCATTTCATTTAGAAGAGTATCAGATCCCCCTGCAGCCATATCCTCTGTTGTTGACTGTTCAGCTTCCTTTAATACAGCTGGGACTGATGATCTGCGTGACTGAGAAGTCAAAGTTGTTTGCACAAGTTGGCCTTTCCCTGCTTTCGCTTTTGCAGATCTTGTTTTCGGAGGGCCACTCATTCCACACCTGTCTATGAGTCAAGGTCAAATTGTCTATTGTCCCATGGGAAAGACAGTTCCTCAGTGTGAATAACAAAACAGCAGAGAGTCAAAACAAAGTTAGTTCCCAGGAGCCTGTAAATCCCAAGTTCCACTAGAGGGAGTATTGTTACAGTTCAGGAAAGAAAGAGAAAGGTTTAGCCGCCATTAAAATCCCTGCAACTAAATAATTTAACAATAGTCCTTAAAACTTTTTCCGCTTGCAGAACCCTTCCCAAGTTGCCACAAAGTCTCATCCAAAAGGTGCAAGCTACAGTTGCTTAATTGTATCTTCCAGTAGCGCCCCAATGTAACAATTTCAGTTGTATATTGTATCCGCAAAGACAGCTCTTTTCCCTTCTGTCAGCCCGAGATTTGGTTCTTAAGTTTTTAAAGTCCACAGAAGGAGGAGGGTTCCCAATTTAAATCAACACAATAATAGAAAAGAAGAAAACTTGCCTTTCCTTTCAATTACCAATTCCACCAACGCACGATACTTCCAAGTTTGTAATCCCTTTCAACTGCTTCCAGCTTGTCAGTTTCTTTGCCTTTGATCTTTAAGCGTTGCCGGAAGACGGACTTCCTTTTTTTCGTCTCCCGCTTTCAGCCAAATTCAAAATTTGTAATCCAAAATAGAGTAGTTCTTACTCACGAGTAGATGATTTAGAATCCAATGTTTAAGGAAGAAAGGTCAGCGCTCATCAGCAGCAGCCGCGCGGCTTCGCTCCCGCAGAAAGAGCGATGAACTCACAGCACCGCTTCCCCTCCGCACTTCCGGAGCCCCTTACGGGGTCCCTTCTTAGTTTTGGGGGTCGCTCCAGGTGCCCGCCGAGTCCCACGGCCACGGGCTCACTCTGCCCGTGGTTTTTCTTAATGGATCGTCGCTGTGCCGTAGCGAACGATCCTTTCCTGCGGAGCCCCTCTTCAGAGACTGAAGAGGACCGCCATTGCTTGTTTCGCGCCGCCTCCGGAAGTCCCTATCAATAGCATCATCTTTTAAAATTTTAAATAGTTCAGCTGGAATACCATCACTTCCACTAGCCTTGTTATTTGCAGTGCTTTCTAAGGCCCATTTGACTTCACTCTCCAGGATGTCTGGCTCAAGGTCAGCAACCACACTACCTGGGGTGTACGAGACATCCATATATTTCTGGTATAATTCCTCTGTGTATTCTTGCCACCTCTTCTTGATGTCTTCTACTTCTGTTATGTCCTTTCCACTTTTGTCCTTTATTATGGTAGTCTTTGTACAAAATGTTCCTTTCATTTCTCCGATTTGCTTGAACAGATCTCTGGTTCTTCCCATTCTCTTGTTTTTCTCTATTTCTTTGCATTGATCGTTTAAGAAGGCCTTCTTGTCTCTCCTTGCTATTTTTTGGAAATCTGCATTCAATTTCCTGTATCTTTCACTATCTCCCTCGCATTTTGCTTGCCTTCTCTCCCCCGCTATTTGTAAGGCCACTTTGCTTTCTTCCATTTCCTTTTCATTGGGATGGTTTTCGTTGCTGCCTCCTGTATAATGCTGCGAGCCTCCATCCATAGTTCTTCAGGCACTCTGTCCACCAAATCTAAATCCTTAAACCTGTTCCTCACTTCCACTGTGTATTCATACGGGATTTGATTTAGATTGCATCTTACCGGCCCAGTGGTTTTGCCTACTTTCTTCAGTTTAAGCTTGAATTTTGCTATAAGAAGCTGATGATCTGAGCCACAGTCAGCTCCAGGTCTTGTTTTTGCTGACTGTATAGAGCTTCTCCATCTTTGGCTGAAGAGAATATAATCAATCTGATTTTGATGCTGCCCATCTGGTGATGTCCATGTAGAGTCATTTCTTGTGTTGCTGGAAAAGCGTGATTGTGATGACCAGCTTGTTCTCTTGACAGAACTCTATTAGCCTTTGCCCTGCTCCGTTTTGATCTCCAAGGCCAAACTTGCCAGTTGTTCTTTTTATCTCTTGATTCCCTACTTTAGCATTCCAATCCCCTATAATGAGAAGAACATCCTTCTTTGGTGTTACTTCTATAAGGTGTTGTAAGTCTTCATAGAATTGCTCAATTTCAGTTTCTTCAGCACCAGTAGTTGGTGCATAAACTTGGATTACTGTGATGTTAAAAGGTCTGCCTTGGATTCGTATCGAGATCATTCTATCATTTTTGAGATTGCATCCCAGTACAGCTTTCGCCACTCTTTTGTTGACCATGAGGGCCACTCCATTTCTTTTACGTGTTTCTTGCCCACAGTAGTAGATATGATGGTCGTCCGAACTGAATTCGCCCATTCCCGTCCATTTTAGTTCACTGATGCCCAGGATGTCAATATTTATTCTTGCCATCTCATTTTTGACCACATCCAACTTACCCAGGTTCATGGTTCTTACATTCCAGGTTCCTATGCAATATTTTTCTTTACAGCATTGGACTTTCCTTTTGCTTCCAGGCATATCCGCAACTGAGCGTCCTTTCGGCTTTGGCCCAGCCACTTCATCAGCTCTGAATCTACTTGTACTTGTCCTCCGCTCTTCCTCAGTAGCATTCCTCTTCCTTGGACGCCTTCTGACCTGAGGGGCTCATCTTCCAGCGTCATAACATTTATATGCCTGTTGTCTTTGTCCATGGAGTTTTCTTGGCAGGGATACTGGAGTGGCTTGCCGGTTCCTGCTCCAGGTGGATCACGTTTGGTCAAAACTCTCCACTATGACCTGTCCATCTTGGGTGGCCCTGCATAGCATAGCTCCTAGCTTCCCTGAGTTATTCAAGCCCCTTCGCCACGGCAAGGCAGTGATCCATGAAGGGGGAGTCTTTTTAGATGAGTCTAAAAAGCCCGGGACACAAATTTTCACGGCCCTCTAATGGCTATGGTGGCTGATTTACAGGTAGGTAGCCATGTTGGTCTGCCGTAGTTGAAACAAAATAAAAAAATGCCTTCCAGTAGCACCTTAGAGACCAACTAAGTTTGTTATTGGTATGAGCGTCCGTGTGCATGGTATCTGAAGAAGTGTGCATGCACACGAAAGCTCATCCCAATAACTAAGTTAGTTGGTCTCTAAGGTGCTACTGGAAGGAATTTATTTTGTTTGTTTGTTTGTTTTGTTTCATATTACAGATGTATGAAATCTTTGGCCATCCAGATGTTGCTGAAGTATAGCTCCTGTCATTTCTGGCCATTGGCTAAGCTTGCTTGGCCTGATGGGAGTTGCAGCTGAGCAACGTCTGGAGGGCCAAAGGTTCTGCATGCCTGCTATATAAGCATGGCGGTCCTTTGCACCTGGTCCTTTATTGGCACAGTTATCCCATTCAGGACCAGGGTGTCCACCACACCTGCCTGCCCCCTCTCCCCACGAAACAGTCCATTGATTTCAGTGGATCTGCTCAAAGCTGAATTCAACACAACCCTATACTGGCAAATTTGTTTCAGGAACATTCAAACCATTGAGCGGGGTTGGGGAACCTGTGGCTCCCCAGAACTCCCATCATCCCTGCCACGAAACCACTGCTTGACCTGATAACTGGGGCTGAAAGAAGTCACCTGCACATTTCTTCAAAGAGTCCACAAAATCCCGCACAAATTCCTTTTCCTGACTGCAGGACATCTGCTGCCTCTGAAGCCCTCTTGGCTTCATCATAGAAGGCTTCCATATCATATTCTGGAGAAATAAACACATTTATGAACTATCACCCCAAAGCACAAAATGCATAGTGAACAAGGGTCTGCAAAAGTCACGTGTGGGTCACAAACGTTCAGAAGATGCGAGTGATCAATCAATTCAATGAACATATATCTTTTTTCCTTAATGAAATAGCAAAAGTTTATTGTGTAACAAACCACCTATATGATGGCAGATCCTCATCCAAATGGATCAGACTTTCTCCAGGTCACTGTGGGCTTTTTTGAGCAAGACGCTCACCAGGTTTTCCACGCTATCCTTGACATTCACCTGTTTCACAAAAGGTAAATAGATTTGGTAGCAGTTAGACTGGGTCAGTGTCAGGATGCACTGGTGGACTGGATGAGGGACAATAAACTGCATTTGAATCCTGGGGCGATGGAGTAGCTTGGTGGGTGGTTCTCATGTTCCAGAAATTGACAGGTTTCCTGTTCTGGATGTGGTTGCACTCCCCCTGAAGGAGCCAGGGCATAGTTGGGGGCACTCCTGGAATAATAATAATAATAATAATAATTAAAAATAAATAAAAATTTATACCCCGTCCGTCTGGCTGGGTTTCCCCAGCCATTCTGGGCGGCTCCCAACAGAATATGAAGAAGAAGAATAATAATTAAAAAATAAGACATCAAACATTTAAAACTTCCCTAAACAAGGTTGCCTTCAGATGTCTTCTAAAGGTCAGGTGCTTATTTCCTTGACATCTGATGGGAGGGCATTCCACAGGGTGGGCACCACCACTGAGAAGGCCCTCTGCCTGGTTCCCTGTAGCTTTACTTTTCGCAGTGAGGGAACTGCCAGAAGGCCCTCGGAGCTGGACCTCAGTGTCTGGACTGAAGGATGGGAGTAGAGACGCTCCATCAGGTATACTGGGCCAGGGCTGTTTAGGGCTTGAAAGGTCAGCACCAACACTTTGAATTGTGCTCGGAAACGTACTGGGAACCAATGTAGGTCCTTCAGGACCGGCGTTATGTGGTCCCGGCAGCCACTCCCAGTCACCAGTCTAGCTGCCGCATTCTGGATTAGTTGTAGTTTCCGGGTCACCTTCAAAGGTAGCCCCACATAGAGCACATTGCAGTAGTCCAAGCAGGAGATAACCAGAGCATGCAGCACTCTGGCGAGACAGTCTACATCTTTGTCACTAGACAGCCCACGTTTTTTACAGTGGTACCTCGGGTTAAGAACTTAATTTGTTCTGGAGGTCTGTTCTTACCCTGAAACTGTTCTTAACCTGAGGTACCACGTTAGCTAATGGGGTCTCCTGCCGCCGCGCGATTTCTGTTCTCATCCTGTTGCTTAGAGAGGGCTAAGAAGCAATCAAGATTGCTTGTGGCAATTCACATTCACCGCTAATGTGGACTTTTGCTACTTTAATATGTGGAAACATTGAGCCTGTGCAGGTGGTGAATGTCCCCATATATGTGAAGAGGACAGTATTGAGGACAAACTTTGTTTTGGGACAACTTTCTAAGATCCTGTGTGATAGATAGTCTCTCGGAAAAGATTAAAGATAAGCAAAAACAGGAGTTGATTGGTAACTGAACTGGACAACAGGGTCGAAGCAACTGCTTATAGACATTTCTGAAGGCCTGGGCCACTCCCACTCCCCACGTGATTGGCTGTCTAAACTTCCAAGCTGTGAATCAGGACTCAGAGTTTAAGGGCCAATGGCAGAGTCCAAATCCAGAAATGTTCTGTGATTGGATATCATGTATCGAATCAGAACACAGGAGCTCAGAATCCTTAGTCCAGACTCGAGACCACTGAATACATAACAGGCCCCATGGCATTTTCAGGAGACTGGCTGACTATTGATGTGTAACCACAAAACTCAAGAACTGTCCCGCCTGCTAGAATTGAGCTGAGGGATCCCCTTGTACCCTTGGAGATCTTTCGAAAAGCAAAGACAGGTAGGATTTTGCCTTGATAAGAAAAGAAACAAGAATCAGTGATGGGGGAAATTTTGTTCTGGGGCTCAGCCCCTGCACTTCCTCCTACTGCTAGCACTCAGTCGTGTGCTAAGTACAAAGATCATGCCCCTTTTGGACTTCCAAAGGATGGGGAAACCCTGCATTTAAAGACACGGGACAACAATGGGATGGGGCGGATTTCATGCGGACGCCAATATATTACAGTCAAACCTCAGCTCCCGAACGCCTGCGTTTTGGAACGTTTCGGCTCCCGAACGTTGAAAACCCGGCACATTTCAAAACGATTGTGAGGCAAAGTAAGAGTCCATCAGTTCCTGAGGTGAAATTTTGGGGTGGGGAACGTCTGACCTCTGAGCACATCTTGCCCCCTCCCCAAGTCTTCCCCATTTGGTCCATGAGGCCATTCTCACATGCAGGTAAGGGGTGAGGCTTGACTGATAGGACATGGCTTTCCAAAGCTGCTTTCTTTGCACAGCCCTCAAAGCATGGGACTAGTTGTCAGGATCCTCTGAAGAAATGCAGAAACCAGGGACCCATTGCTAAGCAGGATGGCTCCCCCTTCATATCAGCGCAGAACATCCCATTCAGTTGGGCTGAGCCATGGCACTCCTGGCAGAGAGCTCTTTGGCGAGCCAATACTCAGTACTAAGTAGAATTGCCCATCCCTTCAGATCCTTCTGAGCACTAAAAAAGGAGGGAGAGGTTTCTTCCCTTCCCTGTGAAGCCCAAGCTTGCTGAGCTCTCCAAGAGAGAGGTGGGGGCTCCCAAAGGCTTCCCCTCCTTCCTTTAAGCCTGATCTCACTGCAGTCCTAAAAGGGGGAGACTCTCCAAGACTGTAGTGATATTAGGCTCTTTCCCTCCTCCCTTTTAGGCCTGATGCCTCTTTGTTGGTAGTGAAAGGGGTTTTGACCCAAGATACAGATCCCAATAAGGATCTGGCACACGGAGTCCAAAAGTTTCCCACCTATTCAGCCTAGCTGGAGAGAGCCAACCTGAGGAAGCTGGCACAAGCTTCTATCTAGATGCTTCAAGAAATAGGGTGGGGGCCTGGCAGCGAAAGAGAAATTCTCACAAGGCTGATGCGCCTGATAGCTAACCTAAAAAAAGCATCTAATTACTAAATATATATTCTTTTTCATGGAGCACATAGTTAAACTATGGAACTTGTTCCCACAAGAGACAGTGAAGGCCTCGAAACATCGATGGCTTTAAAAGAGCATTAGACACGTCCTTGGAGGAGAGGGCTATCAATGGCTACTAGCATTGATGGCTATGCTCTGCCTTCACAGCTGGAGGCAGAAATGCTTCTGAATACCAGTTGCTGGAAACCACAGGAGGGGAGAGGAAATGAGCAATGGGGACACCTTCTGTATCTGCGCTTCCCCACGCAGGGAACTTTGACACACTCCAGCGCTGGTTTGCTCAAACAGCTTATGCTTTCCCCCTTTGTTTTGACTTCATGGATGCTCTTCCTGCTACTCGTCTCCTAATGCCAAGGTCTCCAAGCAAGGGTTTGATAAACCCAGATCAAGCCATGCTCTTCCCTCATCCCTCCAGTTGGGCATTTCATTCCTGGCTCGAAGCACTTAACTGTTCCTCCAAGGAGCGCCTTTCAAGTAGGCTTTCAAGATGGGAGGAGTACAAGCATCAATGCTGCCTCAGGAAGAAGATCTGTATGGTAAATAGAAGCTTATGTATGGCTATTGATCTGGATCCTCTGTGTCAGCTGCAGGGAACCTTTGGCCCTCCAGATGTTGTTGGGTGACAACACCTGTTAGTCCCAGCAAGCATGGCCAGGGATTATGGGAGCTGTAGTTCCCCAGCATCTGGAGGGCCAAAGATCCCCTACACCTGCTGTATATATTAATACTACTTAGTAGTGCTGCGTATCTTAGGAAATCATTTTATGAGCCCGTCACTCAACCACCCAGTGGCGTAGCTAGCTGCTCAGGGGCCCAAGCCACCACGTCACTCCCAGGAGAGATGCGTGGCTCGGGCGCGCTTCTGGCCCCGCGGGAAGTGCTGCCCCCTGTGGTGTGGCGCCCAGTGCCCCCCTCCCCCACCCAGCTACATCTCTGCACCCACCTCTTGGGATATCCTGGGAACAAGGCTTGAATGGTAAAAATTAACTGCGCTCAGTGTTATTTTTCTAGAAAAAGAGGTGCCAGAACTCACCACGAACGCTTCCCTTGTTCTTTTACAATGGCAATGGCACCAACCTGAGAGGTGCCAGAACTCAGTTCCAGTGAGTTCTGGCTGGGGGGAAAAGCTGCACTATATTTTTTTCCTCTAAGGCTGGAGCTTCAATATGTGGCATGTGGGTGGGTGGGTACATTTTCTCCCTCACCTCAAGCAGCCCTGTTTGTGTTCTTGTTATGCTACCATTATAGTTCCTGAAATGAGCTGGCAGTTGGCGTTCTGTTGAATGCATATTGCAGGCGGATGCAGTGAAATTTGCAGCCGGGGTTAAGGGATTCCTATCAAAGCCAGATGTTTGGTGCGAAGAGGGCTTCTCTAAGGAGGTACCAGCTCTTCCAGTGGGAAGTGCAAACCATGCCATACGCCTTGTGTACTGTACTCAAAATGGTCTTGCCAGTGTGGTGTAGTGGTTAAGAGCGGTAGTCTCGTAATCTGGGGAACCGGGTTTGAGTCTCCGCTCCTCCACATGCAGCTGCTGGGTGACCTTGGGCCAGTCATACTTCTCTGAAGTCTCTCAGCCCCACTCACCCCACAGAGTGTTTGTTGTGGGGGAGGAAGGGAAAGGAGAATGTTAGCCGCTTTGAGACTCCTTAAAGGGAGTGAAAGGCGGGATATCAAATCCAAACTCTTCTTCTTCTTCTTGCCAGATCAGATCAAAATCCTACCTGGTTCAGCATTCTCCCTCTCCTTCCTTCTGTCTGTGTCCTTTTAAGCAGAGCAACGTTGGTCTACTCCCTGCTGCTGTATTTCCATTGGGGAGAAGCAGAAAAGGCTCCCTATCTCTATTCCCTATTGGTTCCCTGTATTCCAACCCTTTAAATCACATCATAGGTCATCCTTTGCTCCCCCTCCCTTTCCCCACTGTTTCAAGAATGACTTTTCCATTTTTGTTCCTAGATTATCCATGGGATAAATCCAATCAGAAATCAATACAAATAGACTTGGCAAAGTTTAAGGAACTGGATGCCTATGCACAGAAGGTATGCTGTCTCTTATTGTGATATATGCAGCAAGGAATTTGCTAGGATGCTGAGGTTTTTAAGGTGCATTTGGAATTTGAGAGTGCTTTCAAGTGTCCTCTCCTGATAGGAGGCAATTACTTCTGTTCAGATGGAAGGTCCGAACTGGGAACATCATGAGTCACAAGACCCTGCTCCTGTTTTCCAGAAAAGTAACACGGTGGAGCACCTAGAACCCTTAACAAACCACAGGATTCTCTTTCTCTCTGTGTGCGTGCGTGAATTAAATGCATGTATATACACCCATATTTAGTTATTTTGCAGCATTGCTTTGCTTTAAAAATTCAGGAGACAGCTCCAAAGTCAGTTCGGAGGAGAGCTAGAAATCATAGGCAATATGAAAGGGTTTGAACGACTCCTCTCTCTTTCACAATTCACTTTCGATCGTATTTATACTACAGACTGAAATTGATTTGGTAGTTATTTCCTCTCCTCAGGGAACTCCGAGTACTGTACTTCTGTGAACAAGGCTAGCAGTCATTAACAGAAAATTCTCAGTGCCCTTGCCAAACCACAACTCCCAGGAATCTCTGGGGGGCCTCGCCAGAATTAAACTGGCATAAAATTAATATACTGGTGCAGTAATCAGCCCTGGGTTTCCCCCAGGGCTGTCAAGTGACAACAGTAGGGCCGGCTCAGGATCCAGGGTTGCCTTGGTCCCTCCCTGCCCCCATAATGCCCCCCCAGTTGTACTTCCACCCACCCAAAGGTGCAATGGGCAGTGGCGAAGCTCTGGCGTGGCTGGCGTGTGTCCTGGGGGCGTGGCACATCGCCTGTGGGAGCGTGACATGCACCCTGAGGGCGTGGCGCGCGGCACGGTGGGGGGGGGGCGCGGGTGCAGCCGCGGGTGCAGCCGCAATGGTACCCCCTCCCCGATGGTGCCGGGGGCAGTGCGCTCCCCCCCCCCCGTTCCTCTGCCAGTAGCAATGGGGGAACTCTGCACTTGTGGGGAGACAGTAGCAAAGAGGATTTGGGTTTCAGCTGAAGATTGTAGAAATAACATGCCTGTGAACCCTGGAAAAAGGAAAGGTTAATCATGCGTCTCCCTTCAGAACAACTTCCCCCCCAAGGGTACATTTTTGGCAAGTATAATAAATTCTTTGATCAATCAAGTAAAACACATACACTTAATCGACTAACTGTGCAATCGCAGTGAATTCAGCAAGGGACACTCTTGTAAGTGCACGCAGGATTGCACCCTAAAATTTCTTTAAACAAGTGGACTTAGGTAGAAGAAAGGAACTGGTACCCCCTCGTCCATATTAACTGCTTCCAAGTCTATTTACCTTCTGTGAAACAGGTGAATGTCAGGAATAGCGTGAAAAACCTGGTGAGTGTCTTGCTCCCAAAAGCCCACAGTGACCTGGAGAAAGTGCGAGCCATTTGGATGTGGATCTGCCACCATATAGGTAGGTGGGGGTACCACCTTTCTGCATACTTGAGTCCCCTTGCCTCTGACAACTTCCGGTATTAAAAGATCAGCCTTTGTCACTGCCCTGCGCCCATGAATCCAGCTCTGTAGCAGAGTTCTTTAGCAGACACCCAGTCCAGTGATTGCCAGCCAAGGAAGATGGATACGTAAGGTCATATCAAAGCAAGTTATATTCAGATTAGACCGGCTGAAATCAAAGGATGTAAGTAACTCATGGACATTAAATTTAGTGGGTCTACTCCGAGCATGGCTTCTTTGCAGCTGTCTCGGGCATTTTCACCATTTCATAGCCAGTCATGTCAGCTCCATTTGCACAAAGGATTCTGGATTGTAACCTGTGTGGATCAGTGATTTGGTGTTTGGCTCACACAGAACTTGACTGGGATCTCTGTTCAGCCACGAATCTCAGAAGGGATCAGGAGGTGCTCACTGATAACAGAAATCACTGGGTTAAAGCTCACTGAAAGCGCCGCGGTAGCATTATTATCAATTTACGATGGGGTTGAAGGTTTGCAGGCTATGAAGGACTCGCTCACAAATTTATTGAAAGCTGCACGAATTATGATAGCTAGCAAGTGGAAGGGCAAGCAGAATATAAAATGGAAAAATGGTATGAAGAGGTGTGGGAGATATAGCTATTAATGATAAATGAACATGTGCCATTAAGGTAAGACGGGGAATATGCAGGAGGAATGATTTTGAGGAGATATGGAGGGTGTCTGTAGAATTTGTACTGTTACAACGGAAAGGGGTCAAACTATCGCTAGAGGTGTTGAAATTTTGGGAGGTTGGATAGTTACAATGGAATGGTCTCGCTGGTGGGGTGCACATTTTTATTCTTATTTATTTATTCTTATTACCTTGTCAAAATAAAGTAAAGGTCGCAACACGGGAGGAGAGGAGGTGTCTCCCGACTCCTAACCCTTGCACCAGTGTGCATTTTTATTTGGCAACAAGACCCTGGGTCTACACAAAGCAGATTTACGAGTGCTTCCAGACTTTCTCTTTCGAGGTGCGATTCAAACACATATGGGCAAATTCATGTTGTGCAATCAAAAGTTCATTTGGAGCTCTTGCAAGACAAGCCACCCCACCCCCCAATCAGATTTTGGCAACCAGGAAAGATATCGAGAAACACGATGGAAAGTGTTGCAAAGTGTTGCCACCCCACAAGCAAATCAGAATGGGTGCTCATTGTCTTTATTTCTACAGAATATGATGTGGAAGGCTGCTATAACCTGGACAAGGTGTCATTTAAACCAGCTGATGTCCTTCAGTCAGGAAAGGCTATTTGCGGTGGATATGCTCGACTCTTTCAAGAAATGTGCAGGTAACTTCTGTTGGCTCCAGCCATCGTGGCAAGTGGTTGTTACTTGGCTGTAGCGATAGGAGATCTGGAGAGCCACAGGTTCCCCACCCCTTACCCTAGGCAGCTATCTCCATGCTTAGGCGTGATCAACTCGCACGTGACAGCCCTCGGAAATAAGTAAATCAATAGATTCTAAGCAGAAAATGGCGGGAGAGAGCTGGAGAGTCCTCATGGCTCATGAGGAGGCCCTCCCCAGAACCCAAAGAGGACTTCAGTGGGAGCGGAGGAAGCCCCAAAGAGAACGGAGGCACAGTGGGGCTTTGTTTAGGCTGCTCAGCCTCCCCACCTAGTAGCTGACACACGTCACAGCATGGCAGCTGCTGTTGCTTTTCCACAGGTCCTCCAGCCAGCTCCACAGCTTCACCTCTAGTTGAAAAGAGTGTTGTGGGGAGAGAGAGCTGGAGAGCAGGAAAAAATGAGCTTTTTTTAGTGTGTGCTCCCTACTTACACAGGGACACGGGTGGCGCTGTAGTCTAAACCACTGAGCCTCTTGGGCTTGCCGATCAGAAGGTCGGCGGTTCAAATCCCCACGACGGGGTGAGCTCCCGTTGCTCAGTCCCGGCTCCTGCCAACCTAGCAGCTCGAAAGCACGTCAAAGTGCAAGTAGATAAATAGGTACCGCTCGGGCGGGAAGGTAAACGGCGTTTCCGTGCGCTGCTCTGGTTTCGGTGTTCTGCTGCGCCAGAGGCGGCTTTGTCAGGCTGGCCACATGACCCGGAAAAACTGTCTGCGGACAAACGCCGGCTCCCTCGGCCTGTAAAGTGAGATGAGTGCCGCAACCCCAGAGTTGTCTGTGACTGGACTTAACTTTCAGGGGTCCTTTACCTTTACCTTTACCCTACTTACACAATTTTTGCTTATGTGCATGGGGTTCCGGAACATGACCCACCATGTAAGTGGAGGAATGCCCACACTGTGAATGATCCTGAAGCAAACTTGCATATATAGGGCTGCATTGAATTGAGTAGGTACACTGGAATCCATAGACTTAAAAATTTCTTGAATTTAATGGGTCTCTTCCCTGTGTGACTTAGTTCCTCATCCATACTTAGCTTTGCTCTGTGTTTTATAGGCACAGGTCCTGGCTTTCCAGGTCCGTGTCCAAATGTTGTTGTTGTTGTTTCATCCCAGGAAAACTTGTGTTTTCCTGCCAAATTGGAGCAAATGAGAATCTGTGGAGAACCTGATTGCTGTTTTCTCTGATCCAGCAAAATGAAGGACGGCCAATCCAGCCTATCAAAGCGGTGAAAGCAACCACTTGTCCTCTTGGTAGCAACACTGTTCCTGAATACCTTCCTTCCCCTCTCAGTATTGCAGGGATACAGTGCCAGTATTTGATAGGCAGCTGCAGCGTAAAGGGGAAGAGCGACCATGCCTGGAATGCTGTCCACATTGATGGAAGGTGGCATCTCTTAGACTGCACCTGGGGAAGTGGCTCTGTGAATACTGCTTTTAGCAAGTTCACTTTCAGGTACGCTGTTAGGCAGACCAGGCAGAGCGTGGGACACACTGAGGGGATAGCAGAAGAAGAAGAGTTTGGATTTGATATCCCGCTTTCTCACTACCCTAAGGAGTCTCAAAGCGGCCAACAATCTCCTTTCCCTTCCTCCCCCACAACAGTGGGGCTGAGAGACTTCAGAGAAGTGTGACTAGCCCAAGGTCACCCAGCAGCTGCAGGTGGAGGAGCAGGGAAGCGAACCCAGTTCTCTTAACCACTACACCACACTGGCTCTCACAGTTAACTTCATTTGCTTTCAGGCGGTTTTGTTTTGCTTGGACCACTTGTCAGAGTTTGCAATTTGATGGCCGCAGGGCTGATTAATGTAAGCAAGTGCAATAAGAATGCTGCAGCTAGGTTGGTGACTGGGAGCGGCCGCCGAGACCCTATAACACCGGCCCTGAAAGACCTACATTGGCTCCCAGTACATTTCCAAGCACAATTCAAAGTGTTGGTGCTGACCTCTAAAGCCCTAAATGGCCTCGGCCCAGTATACCTGAAGGAGTGTCTCCACCCCCATCCTTCAGCCTGAGGTCCAGCTCTGAGGGCCTTCTGGCAGTTCCCTCACTGTGAGAAGTGAGGTTACAGGGAACCAGGCCTTCTCAGTAGTGGCGCCCGCCCTGTGGAACGCCCTCCCATCAGATGTCAAGGAAATACAATAACTATCTGACTTTTAGAAGACATCTGAAGGCAGCCCTGTTTAGGGAAGTTTTTCATGTTTGAAGTGTTATTCCGTGCAGAGTGGCTGTGGAGGCCCGGCCAGATGGGCGGGGGTATAAGTAATATTTTATTATTATTATTATTATTATTATTATTATTATTATTATTATTATTATTATTATTATTATGCCATGGGCATGGAGTGTCCTGATGGCAGGGATAGATACCATCTATTCATCCTCTTTGAACAGTTCTGGAGTGTTGTGCTTATTCCGGGCTACATGTGTAAAATCTGGGGATTCTGGAGGCTGGATTGTTGCAACACAGCAGCTTCCTCAACCAGATGCCCTCCAGCTGCTCTGGATCACCACTCTGTTTGCCTGTCTGGCCCTGGTGCTGATTTAGGCATTATTATGAAATACTAGACTATTGCGCCTTCTCCTTTTGCAGGTACGATGAGTTTTACTTCCTTACTCACCCCGCTCTGTTTATTAAGAAGCACTTCCCTGAGGACCCCAAGTGGCAGCTTCTGAAACAGACGGTGACACTGGAGCATCAGCATGATCTGACTTAAATGCAGAAGGACTGACCGTCGCAGTCATAAGAACATCAACCACTGAAAATGGGTAAAGTCAATTAGAAGCATCTGTCTTGTTCCCTTTGATATCACAGTTACATCCACAATCAGCCTCATGTACAAGCTGTTACTGCAGTGTATATAACAGGGATGGAGAACCAGAGGCCCTTTCAGAGGTCCTGCACTACAACTTATCCAGAATGCGGCAGCTAGACTGGTGACTGGGAGCGGCCGCCTAGACCACAGAACTCGAAAGACCTACATTGGCTCCCAGTCCATTTCCGAGCACAATTCAAAGTGTTGGTGCTGACCTTGAAAGCCGCCTAAATGGCCTCGGTCCAGTAGACCTGAAGGAGAGTCTCCACCCCCATCGTTCTGCCCGGACACCGAGGTCCAGCGCCGAGGGCCTTTTGGCGGTTCCCTCACTGCGAGATGCCAAGTTACAGGGAACCAGGCAGAGGGCCTTCTCGGTAGTGGCTCCCGTCCTGTGGACCGCCCTCCCATCAGATGTCAAAGGAATAAACAACTATCTGATGTTTAGGGAAGTTTTTTAATGACTGATGTTTTAATGTATTTTTAAGCTCCTGTTGGAAGCCGTCCAGAGTGACTGGGGAGACCTGGCTGGGCGGGCGGGCCGGGTATAAGTAATAAATGATGATGATGATGATGATGATGTCCCATCATCCCTGACTATCATGTGGTTGATGGGACATAAGAATTCAGCAACATCTGGAGGAAATCAGATTGGCGAAGGCTGGTTTAGCACACCACCCCAGACTCTCAGCTGTGGTTAACGTTATAAAGTTATAGAGTTATTATAGAGTTGGAAGGGACCACAAGTGTCATTTTGCCTAACCCCCAGCAATGCAGGATTATTATTTTTGCCCCGTGTGAGGCTCCAACCCACGACCCTGAGATTAAGAGTTTAAACAAGCTAGCTGGATGAGCCATGGTTTAAAGATGGCTTATCAAACCAATCAACCAGGGTTAACAATAAGCATAGTTCATCAGGTTTGGGTGAGGCAACAAGCTGTGGTTAAGCCTAACGAGGATGTACCGTAGTTTCCAAACTCTTCACCGCTTGTGTAGAGGGAGGAGGGGGGGAATGTGTGAGCCCAAGGCTTGCTTTGGCTCATTCCCAGCATACTAAACCATGGTTTCACTTGACATCTGAACTGGGTCTGTAAGTATTCCATGCTCTACCTTAGATACCTTTGTTTGCCCCTATTGCTGATTTAGATAGTGTTGCTAAATACTGCACTATTGACCTCTCTTTTTCAGGTACCATGTGATTTACTTCCTCAACCACCCTGTTCTGATTATTAGCACTTCCCAGATGATCCCAAATGGCAGCTTCTGAAGCAGACTTCTGCACCTGCAGCAGCTTGAATGGAACCCGCCTACCGTGTAATTTGATATCCTTCAAGGACAGTCACTTGTCTTGGGCATCACTGCTAAACTGACCACGGTTTTGATGCACAGGGTTTTTAGCTTGACACAAAGTTTTTAAAAATGGAAAACATATATAATATATATAACATGATACTTGTTTCAATGAGCTAAAATCGATTGCAGTAGCTATTTACAAATTTACAGTATAACTAAGAAATCGGGGAGGTGTTCCAGGATTTCTTTTTAAAGGCCGTATCCAAAAATGAGTAAAGTGGGAAACCCTAGATTGATTTTGAAAAGCAGATAATGAAAGGGTACAATTAATGTTTAGGCATAAACTTGTTCATATAAAAATGTGTTGGATCCCGCCCCCCATCCTTTACAGTACAGCAACACAAATCATTAGCATTTTATCCACCATATTCTTGAGACACCCTAATGTGGTCCTATCCATTCACTTAAAGTAGTAGCAGATGTTTTTTATATATAGCAAACAGTAAATAAAAAGAGTACAATCCATAAATTGGTGCAAGCTTTTGGGGCTTGCCTTTGATTTCCCAGTGTGTTTGTAAATGCAATAAAGTTTCACTCTTCTCCGCCAAATGTGTCCTTGTGGTTTGTTCCTCTTGCTTGATTCAGTTGTTTAATATGTGGCAATCTAATAAATTTACAGTCGTATCTTGGCTCCCGAACGCCTTGCAAGTCGAACGTTTTGGCTCCCAAAAGCTGCAAGCCCGGAAGTGAGTGTTCCGGTTTGCGAACGTTATTTGGAACCCGAACGTCCAACGCGGCCTACGAGGCTTCCGATTGGAAGCCACGCCTTGGTTCCCAAACATTTTGGAAGACGAACGGACTTCCAGAACGGATTCCGTTCGACTTCCGAGGTACGACTGTACCTACAGCATAATCACATCTTACGCGCAGAGGCATATCTAGGGGTTCTCTATGTAGAGGTGAAGGGGGTAAGGTCCTGAAAACTGCTGCTACTTAGGGGTCTAAAACAGATACATTTTTACTTAGCTTTAACACACTTACAACTGTTATTTTATAGTGCAGAGCAACAGGGACAGAAGGAACCATGAGAGAAGCGATGACTGGCTCCACGGTTTTTCCCACATAATGGTTTTTTACACGGCACGCGCACACATTGTGATTAATATTATGGCACTGTTACCACGCTGTGGACTTCAAACTTATTTCCTCACCCCAAATGTATTGATACATTGCCCAGCCTTATTTTTTTTTAAATATTTTTTATTACATTTTTTCCAGATAGAAACAAACAGCTCAGAACAACAAAGAAAACAAGAAAAAAGAAAGAAAGAAAGAAAAAAGACATATTATTTCCAAAGCTTATTTCAATCCACCTACGGACTTCCCCACGTCTCCCGCACAGTGCATTCTCGACAATAAATTTGACAGCAAATTATAACCTTATTTCGTGTGTTTCTTTTGTACTTTCAAATGCATTTTAAGTTTAAATTACTTATTGTCCAAATTACTCAATAAACACATATGCTTTTTTAAAAAACATTTAAACATTGGTTCTTTCCTTATTACTATCTAATTTCATATATATTCCACTCTCGTTGCTGGGGCTATCCTTCCGAATCATACGAACTCCTATAGTTCATATAACTTATAAAATTTTTGCAAATAGTCCTTAAATTTTTTCCAGTCCTCCTCCATTGCTTCTTCTCCCAGATCTCGGATCCTGGCAGTCATCTCGGCCAGTTCCATGTAGTCCATCAGTTGCGTTTGCCATTCTTCCAGTGTGGGCAAATCTTGAGTCTTCCAATGTTTAGCAATGAGAATTCTTGCTGCTGTAGTTGCATACATAAAAAACGTTCTATCCTTCTTTAACACCATTTGGCCCACAATGCCCAAGAGGAAGGCCTCCGGTTTCTTGGGAAAGGTGTACTTAAACACCTTTTTTAACTCGTTGTAGATCATTTCCCAGAAGGCCTTCACTCTTGGACAAGTCCACCAAAGGTGAAAGAATGTCCCTTCAGCCTCCTTACACTTCCAACACTTATTATCAGACAAATGGTATATCTTAGCAAGCTTGACTGGGGTCATGTATCACCTTAGTAGTATAACCTTAAGTCTGGCAGGGCAAATCCCCCTCTTTCTTTTGCATCAGTTAGTATTTTAAACTTAATTCGGGGCTTTTTGCCCTGCCAAACAAACTTTGAAATGTCCTTCTGCCACTTTCCAAAACATTCCACTCTGTCCACGATCTGCAAGGCTTGGAATAAAAACATCATCTTTGGCAAAACGTTCATTTTTACAGCTGCAATTCGGCCCAGCAAAGAAAGCTTCAATCTTGACCAAGTTTCTAGACCTTTCTTAACTTCCAACCAACATTTTTCATAGTTATCTTTAAACAGATTCAAATTTTTAGACGTCAAGTTTACCCCCAGGTATTTCACTTTTTTAACCACAGTTAGCTCTGTTTCCCTCTGAAACCCCTCTGTTTCTAAAGGTGTCAAGTTTTCCCCCAAAACCTTAGTTTTTTGTTTATTCAGTTTAAATCCTGCCACCCGACCAAATTCTTGAATCAGTTCTAAAACTGTGATGGCTAAAGGGTAAAGGGACCCCTGACCGTTAGGTCCAGTCGCGGACGACTCTGCGGTTGCGCGCTCATCTCGCTCTATAGGCCGAGGGAGCCGGCATTTGTCCGCAGACAGTTTTTCCGGGTCATGTGGCCAGCATGACTAAGCCGCTTCTGGCGAACCAGAGCAGCGCACGGAAATGCCGTTTACCTTCCCGCCGGAGCAGTACCTATTTATCTACTTGCACTTTGACGTGCTTTCGAGCTGCTAGGTTGGCAGGAGCCGGGACTGAGCAACGGGAGCTCACCCCGTCGCGGGGATTCGAACCGCCGACCTTCTGATCGGCAAGCCCAAGAGGCTCAGTGGTTTAGACCACAGCACCACCCGCGTCCCTACACAACACAAAACACTGTTGCTGTCTGTAGGTTTTATCTTTATTTTTTCTACCTTATATTTTGGAAATGTACATCCAGGTTTTATTTCCTTTAAATTTGGGGGGGGGGCAAGAGAGTGGGGCCCTAAACTATAGCGTGTTTAGCATACATGTAAATACGGCACTAGGGGCTGCCTGCCCTGCTCACTCTGCTAAGCCTAGACTAACCGATCCAATAGGAATCCAACCCCTGCGACAATCCAATATTGTGTCCTACATTTCTAAGCAGTGAAAAGTTCTGGAGCAGCAATACAGGGAGAAAGGGTACCAGGGGTAGGGGGGCTTGTAAACTGGCCACATATGGTTGATCTGTCTGGACTGAGATCAAGTCATACTCAAGCCACAAAGCTCTGTTTTGACGCTTCGTTCTTTGCTTGAATTCCCCAGAATATAATGTTGGAAGCCTCCCAGAGTGGCTGGGGAAACCCAGCCAGATGGACGGGGTATAAGTAATAAATGATGATGATGATGATGAAAATAGTATAGGAATTAATACCAAAAAATACTACACCCCATTCCCTGCAAAAAGAAGGACGCCCTAAAAACAAACTGAGCACACCTCTTATATCAATCGGCAATGGGAACAGGAGATGGACCTTTCCATTAATTATATGTGGGCAGATCCACATAAAACATAGACTATGAACTGCCGAAATCTACCTGGCAGGGGAGGAAATGTGCAATTGGGACTCCAGGGAACTTTGACACACTGCTGTGCTGTTTTGTCCAAACTTGTTCTGCTTTCACTTTTGTTTGGGTGCCGTAAGTGCTGTTCCTGTTTCTCTTATCATAATGCCAAGGTCTCCATCAAAAGCAGAAATTGCGTGCACGAAAGTTGAAGCAACTTCTACGGAACAGAAACACAACGTGGCATTGTCTCATCGGTCTTGATCCATCAAGGGTGCTCTATTGTGTGCACGAAACATACCAGAGCTGCTGGGTGCGATGGCTATCAGGGCTTCAAGTAAAAGTAGTGATTATTTATTTCACCACTGAGGGAGGGTGGCACTCTGCGCATGCTCAGGCACTCACTCGTTTATGATGGCTTGAACATGAGAGGTAAGCGGAACAGCCGTGCACAAAGGCAGCATACCTCTAACGTAAGAACATAAAAAGAGCCTGCTGGATCAGGCCAATGGCCCAACTATTCAAGCATCCTGTTCTCACAGAAGCTGAGCAGATGTGTGTGGAAAACCCATAAAAATAAAATATCAGGGACGGGCAATCTGTGGCCATACAGATGGTCTCAGCCAGCATGGCTAATGGTCAGGGATGGTGGGCATTGCAGTATATGTTTTAATGTACATATTGTCTCATCCCAAGAATAACCATTTTGTAGCCTTTCAAGAGGAAAGGAGAACAAGGATCAACTCTGTCCCAGAAACAATCTGATGGGATGCCCATGTGTTGAAGGCATGCTGTCTCTTATTGTGATATATACAGTGTGGAATTATAGTCCTGTAAGGAATCTGCTAGAATGCTGAGGGTTTTTTTCATGTGGATGTGGAATTTGATAGTACAGTGGTACATTGGTTCTCGAATGTAATCCGTTCCGGAAGTCCATTCGACTTCCGAAACGTTCTAAAACCAAGGTGCGGCTTCCAATTGGCGCCGGCGCCCTGGAAACAATAGCCGACAGCCACATCGGGCATTCGGCTTTCGAAAAAAGTTTGCAAACCAAAGCATTTAACTTCTGGGTTTGCGGCGTTCGGGTTCCGATTTGTTCGTCAACTGAGCCATTTGAGACCCAAGGTTCCACTGTGCCTTCAAGTGTCCTCTCCGGATAGGAGGCAACTTCTTCTGTTCACATTGAAGGTCCCAATGGGGAACAATGTGGGTCACACAAGACCATGCTCCTGTCTTGCACATGCTCTAACACAATAGGGCACCTGTTTACAGGTGTACACCTGTGTACCCAAGAAAAAGGAAAGCTTAAGCATCTTTCAGAATACTTTTTACCCAGGGGCAAGTTTTTGCCAAATTTAAGAAATTAAGTGGTCAATCAGCTAAAACACATACATTTAATTGAGCAGCTGTGCAACCCTGAGCAGTTTTACTCACTGAGTAGCCCCACGGAGTTCAGCAAGATCACTCTTGTAAGTGCCTGTAAAATGCACCCCACATTTTCTTTAAACAATGTCAGGCTTAGAGAGAAAAAGGGAACTGGGTACACCTTATTCGTGTCAACTGCTCCTGAATCTATTTCCCTTTTTGGCCTGGTGCCTAAAGGTGTATGATGAAGGTGCCAGGCAAGCATTCCACAAACAGGGAGCCACTGCAGATAAGGCCCGTTCTTGTGTTGCCACCCTTTGGCCCTCTCGTGGGGGAGACACACAAAGAAGGGCCTCTGATGTTTATTTCAGGGTCTGGGTAGGTTCTCATGGAGCGAGATCCTTCATGTCTTTGCTTTAGGAAAGAGGTACAAGGAGACCCCCTCAGCTCAGTTCTAGCAACTGGAACAATAATTCTTGATTATTGTGGTTATAGGTTAAAAAAAGGCCACTGTCCTGAAAATGCAGTGGGGCCTATTGTAGCTTTGCAAATCAGCCCACAAGTGAGGTGGGGGGAACTTTGATCTTTCAGATTTCAGTGGCACTCTGCGCAAGGTCAAAATCCAGCAGCTCCCTGCCTCACCACCTGCTCTGCTCAATTCCCTACATCATAGTTGCGACACCCTGCAGTGCCCCCCTTGGCTTGATGCCCAGTTTGGCAGAACTGGCTGCACTGCCCTAGATCTGCCTCTGCCACAAGTTACTAGTCCTCAACATTTCACTTGCTCACACTGACTTCCTTTAGGTACCCATGTCCATGTTTTCTATCTATTGGAGACCAGCTCATAAAACGCACTTGGGGGTACAGTCACAGAAGAAAAACAGAGAATTAAAAAATGTACAACAATAAATTTAAAAACAATGTACAACAATAAACTATCGCAGGGAGTTGACCCACAGTCACCCATGGAACCGAGTTTGGGGATTTTCATAACAAACTAGTTTGAGTTGGGAGATGGTCTGTGCCTACAGATCTGTACACAGAATCTGGCGACCATCCAGGTCGTCTTCTGATCTTTGCCTAACAGGAAAAGGTCAAGTTTTTGCTTTTCCGGGAGGTTGGCGAGCCTCACCAGCAGGGGATCAATGGTCTTACTACGTGCCTCTTCATAAAAGAGACATCTAAAGAACAAGTGCTCTGGGCTTCCTATCTCTCCCAATGGACAGGCGCAAAGACTCTGAGCATATGGGACTTTTTAAAGGCTCCTTCCAGGACCGGCGAGGGCAGAGCCGAGCTTCTGGCGAGTGTAAAGGCTCTTCTTGCATTTTTAGATACGAGAAAGAAGAGATATGCTGCCGGTGCAGCTATATATCTCTCGATTTCTCAAATTTTATAGTCGGGGCACCTTGCGCAGTCCTGTTGTCTCTCGGTGTCTAAGATTCTTTGCCTGACCATGGCTTTTGCCTGGCCCAACCCCAGGCTCAGAAGGGCTTGAGGGGCAAAACCCAGTTTCTGAAGGGTGTTCAGGTCTGCAGTCTGCCAGCCTGACTGGAATTGATCGCAGAGGATCAATGGGGCTATCCCTCGGGGGAGCAGATTCAATGTCAGCCATTTGTAGATTGATGTTCGGCAGATATAAGCCTCCACTCTCATCATCCCCGTTTCGAGTCTAACCCATGCGTTTGAAACACATCTGGGGACTTGTAGGAGAGCTCTAAGAAGTTTGGATTGCACTCTCTCAAGTGGGGAGAAAGCAGAGGAAGGCGGGCCCAGAAAGGATCCATAAAGGAGCTGTGCCAAAGTTTTGGCCTTGTATAATTTTAGAGCCGCGGGGATGACGAAGCCCCCTTGTGCTCTGAAAAATTTAAGGATACAGTTTGCGGTTTTTCCTGCTGAGCTCCCGATGGAGTTTATGTGAAGTTTGTTGGTTCCTGAGGCCTGTACCACCATTCCTAGATACTTATAATTTGTGACTTGTTCTAATTTATGGCCTTAGAGTTCCCAGCTTCTAAGCTTTGGTTTTGCCCCAAAAGCAAGTATCTTGGTCTTTTGATAGTTGATTTTGAGACATTCAGTTTCACAGTATGCTGCGAGCTTCCTTAGTGCTCTTTTGAGTCCAATGGGGGTTCTAGATAGAATTACTGCCTCATCGGCATATAGCAGGACCGAAATATGCTGATTTGCGAGCTTCAGAGGGTGGAGTTCTGAGTCATTGGGTGCAGATACTAAATTATTTAAATAGAAATTGAATAGTAGAGGGGCCAATAGGCACCCTTGCCTGACTCCTTTGAAGGTTTTAATGGGGTCTGTTAGGTGTCCTAGGCGGCTACACCTGACTCTAAGAGCCGTGTTTGTGTGGAGTGCCTGAATTAAGAGCAGAAGCTTTCTATCTATATTGGTACCCTGTAGTCTGTCCCAGAGTCTGGTTCTGGAGACTATCTGTCTATCTATCTATCTATTCCATGTTTAGGGGTACTCTCATTTTCTTACTCATATTTAAACACGGCCCCTCAATGAGGCCAAACTTAGATTCACAAAATGTTTAGGGGTATGCATCCCCCCGCGTCCCCCCAGAAAAATCTATCTCTCTCTCTCTCTCTCTCTCTCTCTCTCTCTCTCTCTCTCTCTCTCTCTCCTATCTATCTATCTATCTATCTATCTATCTATCTATCTATCTATCTCTATCTCTGTATTTCTTTCAGTAGAAGCGGAAAGTACTGTAATAGGAAAAAAGATAACCTATGTGATATATTAATTCAGCTTTTAAATCCATTGTATTTTCAGACATAGTCAGGTTTATTAAGGTGAATGAATAGGGCCTGCCAAAAGGGCCCGAGAGCATAAACTCACCACTGCCCTTACCTGCTTTTCTTGCCATTCCCATCCATCCCTCACCGTTCATTTGTATAAAACTGGAGAGAAACACTCTGGAGAATTCACTGAACTGTTATTCTGTGACCTGAAAAGTTCCCTCCAGGGGCTGTGCCTGGAATGAGCTTCTGCTTCCTAACTATCCTAGGATTCCGGTCTGCCAGGCTTACCAGTTCCTGGTAAATAGACACTCCATGGACCAGTCAGTTGCTTCATTTCACAAACCCTGCTTTTGTAAGAGGCCCAAACAAATCAAGATGCTCTGGTTACCTTTTCGGCATAGATGCTCAGCAGGGACATCCAGGTAATGATTCTTCTCCCTTGGAGAAGACTTCTCAGTGCACCTAGGAGAAACAGGTAAGTTGTTTCATTTCCTTGCTGGAGAAAGGCTGAACTTTATCTCTCTCTCACAATGCAAATGCAAGCAATCATATTATTTATAGAGGTTGCTTAGGGAAAGAAATTTATACAGCCAAGGTGTGTCACCATCACAACGGCATAGCAGTGTGAATTTGGAGAGTAACGGGGAACTCTGCATTTGTGTAATCAAGGAATAAAGTCCCAAAGGGGAGGAGTGAGGGATTAAGGTGGCTTGAACTCCGTCAGGAGGAAAGATCACCCAGATGTGGCCTGCGTATTGTCCTACCCAGTGCTTTTTTTCCTGAGGGGACGCGAGGGGCATACACATACCCCTAAACATCTTGTGAATCTACGTTTGGCCTCATTGCGGGGCAGTATTTCAATATGCCTAGGAAAATGAGAGTACCCCTAAACATTTTTTTTTTTTTAAGGACTGGCTTTTTAAAAAAGCACTTTCTTTCTGTATTGTCGCCCCATAATTTTTCACTGCTTAGAACAGGGGTTCCCAGAGTGGGCACAGGCTGTGGGATTAACCAGAGGGTGCTAGGAGGCAAGAGGGGCATTGGGGGTATAACTATCAGAATTTGAAAAACTGGTATCACTCGATCAAGCTCATCGATTTTACTGATTTAATTGAACTAAATAGTTTTAACTGGATTTGGAATAAATGTGCAATTGATCGTTGCTGTTTTGAATTTTATTGCGTTATTATCTTCCTTAGTTGGTCATGCAAACCACTATTCTGGATACCGTTGTACCTCTGCTCCCGAATGCCTTGGGAGTTGTAATGGTTCTAGGGGTTGCTCGTGAGTAAGCTTGTCCCAACACCTGGCTGGGTTGCCTGAGTGAACCTTTCCTGTCCGAGCAGCCACTCACCCATGGCTGTCTCAATCGCTGGCAGAATCTGTCAGTGGGCGTTTCTTAAACTTCTTCCAGCAAAGAAGCTCTTTGACGCCCAATCTCCTCCTACTCTCCCTGCGCGGAAGCCTTCTGCGCAAGGAGGGCGTAGGCAGCGGAGGACTCTTCCTCTCCCCGCTGGTCCCCGGCAAGGAGTCATGGGACCGCCTCGCCGATTCCCCCATCTGCCCCCCTTCTCCACTGGAGCTACGCTGATTCCCTTCCCCAGAAGATGGGCTGCCTCTCCCACTCCCGGGACGCTCTCTGGGATCCCTTTGGAGCTTGCTCTCTCCCTCGGACCCTGATGGCAGTTCCCTGACATCCACCTCCTCCTCAGGACCCCTCCCACCCCGGGCGCGATTTTCCGGCACAACCTCCTCCCTCTCCTTGGCTGACGATGCGGGGAATCCCCTGAAAGAGCTGGCATCATCTTCTGAGGATTCAAAACCAGCCTCCCATCCGCTCGGATCTCTTCCCGCTGGTTGAACCTCCCAGTCTGATTCTTCTCCCTTGGACACCTCCTCTCCCTCCTCTTCGGAGGCAGGAAAACCCACAAAATCCCCTTCGTCATCCATGGGTCCAAATTCCTCCTCCCAGAATCTCACTAATGGTTTGGGCTTATCCGGGAACAAACTGTGGAATTCTTCCACCAGATACCCGTCAGTGATTGATTCAGCAGGGACCCAAGTGTTTTCCGACCTAGGTTCCCCCTCCCAGGCTACCGAGTACTCTACCTGGCGACCTCGCCACCTTGAATCGAGTATTTCCGTGGCTTCGTTACAGTGTTCCCTCTCCTCTACCCGCGGGTGGGTGGTAACCCCTCCCTCCCGTCCCGGGAATTCCCGCCCCTTCCTGTAAGGTGAAAGTAGGGACCTATGGAACACCGGATGTATCTTCATGCTGTCAGGCAACTTGAGTTTAAATGCCACTGGGTTCACCTGCTGTATTACCTCAAAAGGCCCCAGCCGCCTCGGCTGCAACTTCTTGCACCCTCCCTTTAGGGGCAACCCTTGGTATGACAACCACACCCGGTCTCCCACCCGTATGGCCTCCCCCTCCTGATGGTGCCTGTCCGCCTGCCTCTTGTAAACTTCCTTGGCCCGCTCCAAGTTCAGCCTTAGTTGCTGGTGGTGTAAGGCCTCCATTTCCTCCACAAATTGCTCAGCCGCAGGTACACTCCATCCTTCCTCCCCCGGGAATGCCCTGGGGTGACACCATGAAAGGGCTCATTCCCGTGGACACGTGTTCAGCGTTATTGTACGCAAATTCAGCCAAAGCTAATTTCTCTACCCAATCGTTCAGTCTCTCACTGACATAGCAGCGTAGGTATTGCTGGAGTATGCCGTTCGCTCTTTCGGCTTGTCCGTTGGTTTCTGGGTGCCTCGCCGTCGAGAAGCTCACCTCAACCTGTAGCAAGCTCATGAGTTTCCGCAAGAACCAGGAAGTAAATTGTTTCCCATGATCCGAGATTACCCTCAAGGGAGCCCCATGCAGTCTGAAAATGTGATCCACAAACAGCCTGGCGGTCTCCTCTGCCGTTGCTGCATGTGAGCAAGCTACGAAATGGCACATTTTAGTCAGTAGATCGACTACTACCATGACCGCTGTCTTTCCCCTTGACTTGGGCAGATCTGTCATAAAATCAATGGACACCACCTCCCAGGGCCTTCCCGGTGTGGGTAAGGGTTGCAGTAACCCCGCGGGGGTGGCCCTTTCCCCCTTAGCCCTCTGGCATCGGTCGCACCCTCGTACATATTCTCGTACGTCTTCCCTCACCTTTGGCCACCAGAACTGCCTGGTGACAAGTAGCATGGTCTTGTGCTGTCCAAAGTGCCCAGCTGTTGGGTTGTCATGGAGTTGCTTGAGTACCTTCCCCCTCAAAGTCTCCCCCGGTACATACAGCGCCCCCTTATAGTACAGTAGCCCTTCCTTTTCCTCAAACCCTCCATGGACTTCCTTTCCGTCCCTGAGCTCCCTAATTTTTGTCTGAGCAAACTCATCGTCTCTGGTGAGCCCTGCCAGTTCTCGTTTGCCAACCAACGCCCCCCCCTACACCCACCGGTCCTCGGGTAATACGTGCCTGGTCTCTGGTGGCCCCTCTCCTTCCATGTACTCCGGTTTCCGGGAGAGAGTGTCTGCCCTTACGTTTTCCTCTCCCGGCATGTATCGGATCTCGAAGGAAAACTTGGCGAACTCCTGGGACCACCTGATCTGTCTCTGATTGAGCACTCGCGCGGTCCACCAGTATTCCAAGTTCTTGTGGTCAGTTCGGACCTGGAACTTGTGCCGCGCCCCTATCAACAGATGTTTCCATTGCCGAAATGCCGCATAGATCGCAAGCAGTTCTCAGTCATACACTGTGTAGTTTTGCTCTGACTTGCTCAGCTTCCTAGAGAAAAAGGCACACGGCCTCCAGTTCTGCTTGGCCCCGGGCTGTAAAAGGACCGCTCCAATGGCGCGGTCGGACACATCCGTCTCCAGTCTCATGGGCTTCTCCGGATCCACGTGCAGGAGCTGCTCTTCCGAGGCGAACGCCCTCTTCAGTTTTTCAAAGGATTGCTGCGCACCCTCTGTCCACGCGAACTTCTTTTTGCTACTAAGACAATCCGTTATGGGCGCCGTCAAGTGAGCGAAGTTCTTTATGAACTTCCTGTAGAAGTTGCTGAAGCCTAGGAACCTTTGCACGTCCTTTCTGTTTTGGGGGGCTTTCCATTCCAGCACTGCCTTCACCTTGCCCGGATCCATGGCTAGTCCTTTGTCTGACAGCCTGTACCCCAGGAACTCGACCTCCCGGGCGTGGAATTGGCATTTTTCCAGCTTGACCCACAACTGATGCTTCTTCAATCTCTGTAGCACCTCCCTGATGTCTCTGACGTGTTGCTTTTCATTGTCCGAATAGATTAAGACGTCGTCCAAAAAGGCTATGCAATTCTTGTACAGCAGGGGCCCCAACACATGATGCATGAAGGCTTGAAAGCAGGCAGAGCCCGATTGTAATCCAAATGGCATGACTAAGTACTCAAAAGCCCCCAGGGGGGTGAACATGGTCGTTTTCCATTCGCCCCCCTCCCTTATCCTAATCAGATTGTAGGCTCCCCTGAGGTCCAGCTTGATAAAAATCTTCCCCTGCCTCACACGTGTCAAAATATCGTCAATCCTGGGCATTGGGAAAGTCACGGGTTCTGATACCAGGTTTAGGGCCCGGTAATCCACAACTAATCTGTGCTGATTAGTCTCCTTTTTGTCCACAAAGAACACTGGATTGCCCCCCATCGCCTTAGATTCCCTTATGAAACCTCTCTTCAGGTTCTTGTCAATAAACTGCCGCAGCTCCTGCATCTCCCGGTCGGACATGGCATACAGCTTACCCACTGGTAACTGAGCCCCTGGAAGCAGGTTGATTTGGCAGTCAAAGGGCCTGTGGGGGGGCAGCTTATCTGCCTCCCTCTCGCTGAAGACCTCCTTCAAATCAGCATATTGTGGTGGCACCTCCCCTTTTTGCCCCAGGGCCAACCCAGCCACCCTGGCCACAGTCATTCTTGGTTCCTTCCCTCCCAGACACTGCTCTAAGCAGTAAGCTGACCCAAAGGTGACCGACCGCTGATGCCATGACACCACTGGGTCATGCATTGCCAGCCAGCTCATTCCCAGTATTATTGGGGGTCCTGCCAGCGTGGCCACGTGAAAGGCAATGGTTTCCGTGTGCCTGGAGACCCTCATTCTCATTGGCGGTGTCTGGTGTGTCACTTCCCCTCCCAGGAGTTCCCTGCCATCGATGGTGGTCACCTGCAAGGGAAAATCTAGTGACAACAGGTGGAGTTGGTGCTCCAGAGCAAAGTCTCTGCTGAAGAAATCACATGAGCTGCCAGAATCTAGCAGTCCCTTCACTTTGACGGGGTGCCCGTTTGGGAGTTCTAGCACCACCTCTATGGCTATAGCTGCCTTGGGGGGGGGTCAGGCTGGGGCACTTCTATTGGTTGCTGGCCTGGCTGCTGCCCCTGCTGGTTGGCAGCCAGGCGTTGTCGTTTCCCTGCACCTGCCCCCCTCCCCCTTCTCGTCGTGGTCTGCAGCCCCCATCATGCCTTGCCAGGCCTTTCATTGAGGGCAGACCTTTGCAAAATGTCCCAGTCGCAGACAGAGGAAACACTTCTTGGTAGTTTTCCACTCCTTCCCCTCCCTTTTCCGCCCTTCACCAGCGTTTGAAACTTCACACACGCGCGCTCCCTCAATTTCCATCAGCTCCGCCGCCTGGGAAGGCTCCCTCGGCATCTCTGGAATGCGGTTGTCATGGAAACATTCCGCCCTTATCTCCCGCTTCTCTTGAGCCCACGTTTCCTGGCGTACACCGATCGCAAGCACAGTCTTTGTGAGTTCATCCATCGACCACGGGCGGGGCACTCGGGACAACTCGTCTTTCACTTTGGGGGACAAACCCGCTTCAAACAACATTTGCATTGGTTCAGAGTCCAGATCCCACCCGAGCTTGTGGACTAACATCGCGAAACGCGACCAGTAGTTTCTGACGGACAGGCTTCCCTGCTTGCACCCCATCAGCTCCCGTCTCGTCACGCTTTGGTCCACCTCGCCGGAGAACATCGCGTCCATCCCTTGGTAGAATTTCTTAAGATCTTTCAATGCATCATTCTGCGTCGCCATTAGGGGCCTGATCCATTCACGCGCCCCATCCTGCAGATGTCCCACAATGTAAGCCACCCTCTCCCCGCCAACATCAAAGTCATTTTTCTGCAATTCCAAAGCGTACTGAATTTCCGTTCGGAAGGCATTGTAGTCTTGGGGCTTTCCACCAAACTTGTGTACCAGCCCCTGAACCTTCCTTCCTATCGGGGTGGCTCTGACCTGTGCATCCTGAACCCGTCTCTCCTCCAGCCGCGCCGTCAGGGTAGCTACATGCGCCTCCAGGTCTCGGTTCCTCTCGGCCAGACCTCGCACCAGGGCTTCTTGCTCTGTCCCTCTGGCCGGCTCTGTTTGGCTCATCTTGCTGCCTCTCCGGGGCTGCGCACAAGCAACATCAGGGACTGACGGATTGCTGTAATGGTTCTAGGGGTTGCTCGTGCGTAAGCTTGTCCCAACACCTGGCTGGGTTGCCTGAGTGAACCTTTCCTGTCCGAGCAGCCACTCACCCGTGGCTGTCTCAATCGCTGGCAGAATCTGTCAGTGGGCGTTTCTTAAACTTCTTCCAGCAAAGAAGCTCTTTGACACCCAGTCTCCTCCTACTCTCCCTGCGCGGAAGCCTTCTGCGCAAGGAGGGCGTAGGCAGCGGAGGACTCTTCCTCTCCCCGCTGGTCCCCGGCAAGGAGTCATGGGACCGCCTCGCCGATTCCCCCATCTGCCCCCCTTCTCCACTGGAGCTACGCTGATTCCCTTCCCCAGAAGATGGGCTGCCTCTCCCACTCCTGGGACGCTCTCTGGGATCCCTTTGGAGCTTGCTCTCTCCCTCGGAAACTGATGGCAGTTCCCTGACAGGAGTCAAACGTTCTTTTGGAAGCCGAACGTCCAGTGGGGCTTCCACGGCTTCTGATTGGCTGCAGGAGCTTCCTGAGGTCAATCAGAAGCCGCACTTTGGTTTCCAAACGTTTCAGAAGTCAAATGGACTTCTGGAACAGACTCCGTTCGACTTCCAAGGTACGACTGTACAGTGGAACCTCGGTTGTCGAACATAATCCGTTCCGGAAGACCGTTCGACTTCCGAAACATTTGACAACCAAGGATCAATTGCCGATCGGCAAATTCTTTTTTAAAAATGGAGTTCCGTTCGACTTCCGAGGTGCATTCAAAAATGGAAGCATTCGCTTCCGGGTTGTCGGCGTTCAGGTTCTGAATTGTTCGGCTTCCGAAGTATTCAACAACCAAGGTTCCCCTGTAATGCTTTTTATAGAGTGGGACTGTAGGAGGCACTGGGGATGAGTCTATGGAACCAAGCGGGCAGCAGCCCCAGAAAGTTTGGGAACCACTGGCTTAGAAGTCCAGAGTATGGTACAGGCAATCCTCGTTTTGCGTAAGGGTTTAGTTCCGGACCTCTGTGCAGCTTGGCGGACCGCATGTTCACTCCTTTTTTCACTCCTTTTTGTGACGTCTATATGACGTTTTAGGGCTATTTCTGGGTTTGGAGCCCTGCATGTGAGCAATATGGGGAACACAATCAGATGAGCTTACGAAAATAAACTCATGAGAGTTTAGCATATTATGCTTGTCACAAATACACACACACACACACACACACACACACACACACTCAACAAATGAAAAGAAAAAGCCATATGTTTTAACTTTATTCTCTTCTTTGGAGTTCTTAGTGTTAAGAAATATGATGAGATGCTACTTGAAATGTGTTTTACATGCAGTATTTCTTTTGATCAACATAACACCACAATGTGCAACTTACCTAGCATAAAAGTGTTGTCATGTGTGTCATTTAAACCTCTTTTTAGGACTGCCATAATCACTTCCCTGACTTTACCTTACTAGATTGCCAAAACCACAAGTTGGCCCTCGTGCTTCTGCTTTATTTGGGTTCCCAACTTACTATAACTATGTTTAAAAAATACAGTATGCATTTAAACATGACATTCTTGCTTTTGTCTTGAGAAACTTTATTTGAAAAGCTATCAGTCACGATTACAATTGGATGGTATAGCAATAACTGCAGAAATCAGTTTCTTGCACAACAGCAATTATTATTTGCTAAAGTAATAGTTCTGCTGCTCTGGTTCGCCAGAAGCGGCTTAGTCATGCTGGCCACATGACCTGGAAGCTGTACGCTGCCTCCCTCGGCCAATAAAGCGAGATGAGCGTCGCAACCCCAGAGTCGGCCACGACTGGACCTAAAGGTCAGGGGTCCCTTTACCTTTACCTTTACCTTTTTCTCTCTAAGCCTGACACTTGTTTAAAGAAAATGTGGGGTGCATTTTTACAGGCACTTACAAGAGGGTCAATCTTGCTGAACTCAGTGGGGCTACTCAGTGAGTAAAACTGCTCAGGGTTGCACAGCTGGTCAATTAAATGTATGTGTTTCGGAAGTCGAATGGACTTCCGGAACGGATTACATTCGAGAACCAATGTACCACTGTACTATCAAATTCCAAATCCACATGAAAAAAAACCCTCAGCATTCTAGCAGATTCCTTACAGGACTATAATTCCACACTGTATATATCACAATAAGAGACAGCATGCCTTCAACACATGGGCATCCCATCAGATTGTTTCTGGGACAGAGTTGATCCTTGTTCTCCTTTCCTCTTGAAAGGCTACAAAATGGTTATAGAATCATAGAATCATAGAATCATAGAATCATAGAATCATAGAATCATAGAATCATAGAATCATAGAATCATAGAATCATAGAATCATAGAGTTGGAAGAGACCACAAGGGCCATCGAGTCCAACCCCCTGCCAAGCAGGAAACACCATCAGAGCACTCCTGACATATGGTTGTCAAGCCTCTGCTTAAAGACCTCCAAAGTAGGAGACTCCACCACACTCCTTGGCAGCAAATTCCACTGCCGAACAGCTCTTACTGTCAGGAAGTTCTTCCTAATGTTTAGGTGGAATCTTCTTTCTTGTAGTTTGGATCCATTGCTCCGTGTCCGCTTCTCTGGAGCAGCAGAAAACAACCTTTCTCCCTCCTCTATGTGACATCCTTTTATATATTTGAACATGGCTATCATATCACCCCTTAACCTCCTCTTCTCCAGGCTAAACATGCCCAGCTCCCTTAACCGTTCCTCATAAGGCATCGTTTCCAGGCCTTAGACCATTTTTGTTGCCCTCCTCTGGACACGTTCCAGTTTGTCAGTGTCCTTCTTGAATTGTGGTGCCCAGAACTGGACACAGTACTCCAGGTGAGGTCTGACCAGAGCAGAATACAGTGGCACTATTACTTCCCTTGATCTTATCCTTGGGATGAGACAATATGTACATTAAAACATATACTGCAATGCCCACCATCCCTGACCATTAGCCATGCTGGCAGAGACCATCTGTATGGCCACAGATTGCCCGTCCCTGATATTTTATTTTTATGGGTTTTCCACACACATCTGCTCAGCTTCTGTGAGAACAGGATGCTTGAATAGTTGGGCCATTGGCCTGATCCAGCAGGCTCTTTTTATGTTCTTACGTTAGAGGTATGCTGCCTTTGTGCACGGCTGTTCCGCTTACCTCTCATGTTCAAGCCATCATAAACGAGTGAGTGCCTGAGCATGCGCAGAGTGCCACCCTCCCTCAGTGGTGAAATAAATAATCACTACTTTTACTTGAAGCCCTGATAGCCATCGCACCCAGCAGCTCTGGTATGTTTCGTGCACACAATAGAGCACCCTTGATGGATCAAGACCGATGAGACAATGCCACGTTGTGTTTCTGTTCCGTAGAAGTTGCTTCAACTTTCGTGCACGCAATTTCTGCTTTTGATGGAGACCTTGGCATTATGATAAGAGAAACAGGAACAGCACTTACGGCGCCCAAACAAAAGTGAAAGCAGAACAAGTTTGGACTAAACAGCACAGCAGTGTGTCAAAGTTCCCTGGAGTCCCAATTGCACATTTCCTCCCCTGCCAGGTAGATTTCGGCAGTTCATAGTCTATGTTTTATGTGGATCTGCCCACATATAATTAATGGAAAGGTCCATCTCCTGTTCCCATTGCCGATTGATATAAGAGGTGTGCTCAGTTTGTTTTTAGGGCGTCCTTCTTTTTGCAGGGAGTGGGGTGTAGTATTTTTTGGTATTAATTCCTATACTATTTTCATCATCATCATCATCATCATTTATTACTTATACCCCGTCCATCTGGCTGGGTTTCCCCAGCCACTCTGGGAGGCTTCCAACAAAATATTAAAAATACAATAAAACATCAAACATTAAAAACTTCCCTAAACAGGGCTGCCTTCAGGTATCTTCTAAAAGTATAAGTTATATATCATTCATAATTCCACTTCATATCATTTTCATATAATTTAATTGTGATATTATGTTTTCAATACAGTGGTACCTTGCTTCTCGAACTTAATCCGTTCCGGAAGTCCATTCGCACTCAAGCGGAAGCCGCATCGGACGTTTGGCTTCCGAAAAACTGGAACACTCACTTCTGGATTTGCGGCGTTTGGGAGCCAAGCCGTTTGACTACCAAGGTACAACTGTAAGTCTGATTGAATTTGGTGGGGCTTACTCTCAGGCAAGTGGGTTTAGATTTGCAGCCTAAAGCAGCTTTGGAGGCTGGCTGTGTCCACACTATGAACTTAGGACTTGCCTGCACCAGAGCAGAATTTGCAGTCTAGAGTAGATTTGCATCACCCTGTCTCCCCATGAATATATGGGCCTTCAGATGAGATACTTCCCACCCCATTGTTCTTCTGGGCCTTTTGCCCTTTAAATTCAGGGTTTTTTCAGTCCTCAGAAAGTCCAAAATGGGCATGATCGAGAAACCCCTTTGCACGTAGTACAAGAAACATGTATTAGTGCTGAGCCCCAGAATAAATTTCCCCCATCATATTTAGGAGACAGATAAAACTATAACAAAAGATTATTTTTTCTTTTTCTTACAGAGGAACAGCGCAATTCTATGCGACCTTGCTTTAGGAAAGACCTCTAGGAATTTCTGGTTACAAATCAAAACTTAGCCACCGTGCTGAAAATAATGCAGGGCCTACCGTAGCTTTGCAAATAAGCTCACAAGTGACTAGCCCTCAACATTTCACTTGTTCGCCTTGACCTCATTAAGTAGAGTAGTGTACTGTCGGACTTCCGAAGGCGGCGCGAACGGCAATGGCGGTCTCCTTCGCTCTGTGAAGGGGAAGCTCCGCGGAAACGGGTCGTCCGCTACGGCGAAGCGGAGACCCACGTCGGAAAACCACAGGCAGAGTGAGCCTGTGGCCGTGGGACTCGGCGGGCACCAGAAGCGCCCCCCGAAGCGAAGAAGGGACCCCGTAAGGGGTTTCGGAACGTGGAAGGGCTGGCGCGGTGCTGTGAGTCGATCGCTCTTTCCGTGTGAGCGAAGCCGCATAGCTGCTGTCGGTGAGCGCTGACCTTTTTTCCTGGACTATTGGATTTGGAAACAGCAACCCGTGAGTAAATGGGACTAAAATAACTGGACTAAATTAATTTTAAAATTTGGCCAATGCGGGAGATGTAACCAGGAAGTCTGTCTCCTGGTTCTGCTAAAAGTTTTAAAGCAACGACTTTGATCTGAAGCCTTGAAGAGGAATTTAAAAGTTTCAATTTCGTGCATGACCTGAACTGTCGCTATAGGTACTAAGGGATTTAAACTTTTTTTTTCTGCTTTGCTTTGAACTTAGTTTTTCCTCTCCCTATGGATTTACAAAATTATTTAAAGAAACCCAGGTACTTGACTGCCAAACTATTAGAGCTGTCAGTTTGCGGACTTGATTTTTTGCTACTTTGAACTGTTACTTTTGAGTGTTACTGGACTAGCTACTTTGAAACACTATTATCTGGCACTTTCCCTGAAACTTTGTTTAAATAAGGACTCACTCTGCTGGTTATAAAGAAGAGCGGAAGGTCTTTCTTGAAATTTATGAGTGGTTGGATACTGTTGGAGTTTGGCAAAACTTTTTTAAGCTTTTAAGCTTTGGAACAACTATTGGTAAAATTTCCTTTGTTCTCCTCAAGATTTGTTTGAACTCCCCCTGGTGGACTTTGGATTTACAACTGGTTGGGACTTGTTTTTTCTCTTTTTTCTTCCTTTAACTTGTTGTTTACTCTCTGAGCTTGTGGATTCCCATGGGAGCATACTAAATTTGACCTTGGCACGTAGACAGGAGTGGAATGAGTGGCACTGGGAAAACAAGATCGGCCAAAGCTAAAGCTAAACAATTAACTCAATCAACATTTACTTCCCAGTTGCGCAGATCATCTGTCCCTACTGTTTTGGGAACACAAGAATTAGAAACTGAGCTGACTTTATCAGAAGGCATGGCAGCTGGAGGAAATGAATCAGTACTAGACAAAATCTTGGAGAAGTTGGAAACATTGGACAAAAAAGTGGATGTACAATCGGCAAAGATTGACCAAAATACTGCCAGCCTAAATAAATTAACTGAACAAGTGACCTTACATGCACAATCAATTGGGAAGCTTTTTGAAGCTACTACAGAGAATCGTAAAGCTACCACAGAGAATCGTAAATTGGCTGAGGAAGTTAACCAGAAAGTGGAAGCAGTGAAGGAGGAGGTTAAACCACTGACTAAACAGATTGGTGAACATCAGGCCTACCTGTCTATGATTGAATTACGCAGTCGGGAAAATAATCTGAGGCTGAGATCAATTTTAGAACTGGAACAAGGGAATTTAACGGAATATTTGACAAAAGAACTTTCCAAGTTTTGGAACTTGGAGGAAGACAAGGACTTTAAAATCGTTAGTGCCTTCAGACTTGGAAGAGTTGCAAGGAAGGACAGACCCAGAGACTGTTTGATTACTTTGAGATCTAAGGAAGAGAAGGATAAAATACTAAGCTTACATTACGAAAAATCACTTGTAATCCAGGGAAGGAGAGCGGAAATTTACAAAGATATCCCTAAACAACTTTTGGATCTAAGAACCACCTATACAGAACTAACCAAACTGTTGAGAAGTAACTCAATCCTTTTCAGGTGGGAATTTCCTCAAGGATTATCTTTCACATTCAGAGGGAAGAAGGTGAAAATTAAAACACCTGAGGATAAAGATAAGTTCCTGCATGATTACGGAGAAGACCTTCAGAAAGGGATTACAGGGCCTGAGGCTTGGCCACCGCCACCACCTGCACCTACACCTTTGGGATCTGAGGAACAGAAGAAAGAAACACCACCTTCTACAGAATAACAGATTTGCCCAGGATGTCTCTGCAACTTCTTAGCTGGAACATTAATGGCGGAAATTCCCCGGAAAAAAGGAGAAGGATATTCCATATATTAAAGAAAGAACAATTGGACATTATTTGCCTACAGGAAACACATGTGACTAGGCTCCACAGAAAAGTGCTAATTAACAAAAGATTAGGCCAAGAATTTATTTCATCAGACCGAGTCAAAAAGAGAGGAGTGGTGATTTATGCAAAGGAGAGCCTATCACCAAAATTCCTTTTTAAAGATGAACAAGGAAGAATTTTGGCAATTGAAATTCAAACCCAGGGTGAAAAATTCTTGATATTGGGAATCTATGCACCGAACGAAGGGAAATCGGAATTTTATAAGAAGCTGCATGAGACAATGCTGGACTATTTGGACTATAATAACATCATTATGATGGGAGATATGAATGGGGTGGTGTCTACAAATATGGATAAGTCACATGGCCAAAGTTTGACAAAAGATGGCAGACTACCTAAAACTTTTTTTGAACTGACTGACAATATGGACTTGATTGATATTTGGAGGACAAAAAACCCCCTAGGAAGAGAGGGAACATTCTTTTCTGAAGCCCAACTGACATGGACAAGAATCGACCAAATCTGGATAACTAGAGGTCTGGCACCCAAGATCAGAAAAGTGGAAATCTGCCCAAAGACTTGCTCCGACCATAACGCAGTAAAGATGGATATGAGACTAACTACAACCGGCTCCTTTAGATGGAAGATGAATGACACCCTGCTCAGAGACCAGGAGATTATCAAAAAGGCCCAAAAAGCTTTGAAGGACTATTTTGAAATAAATTTGAACACCACGGTGGAAAAAAGAGTAATCTGGGACGCAAGCAAAGCTGTAATGAGGGGGTTTCTGATACAACAGAACACCATAAAGAAAAGAGCACAGAATGAGAAAAAGGAAAAGATTTTGGAGAAAATTAGGGAATGCGAGAGAAAGTTAAGATCGAAACCGAAGTCACAGGAGATTCTGAGAGAAACTAAACTCTACCAAGCACAATACTCTAAATTGATAAATCAGGAAGTGGAGTGGAAAATCAAGTTAATGAAACAAAGATCATTTGAATCGGCAAATAAATGTGGAAAGCTTTTAGCATGGCAGCTGAAAAAGAGACAAAAACTAAATACGGTTACCAACTTAGAGATGGAAGGGAAAAACATTCAGAATCCTGTGGAGATTAGAAAGTGCTTCCAGAGATACTTTAAACAACTTTACACTCAAGGGCCGCAAAATGAGATTGAGATAGACCAATTTTTGAGAAGGAATGGCCTACCAAAATTGTCTCAAGAAAATAGAACAATCCTGAATTATAAAATAACACAACAAGAGATTGAAGGTGCCATTCAGAATATGCAACTGGGCAAATCTCCAGGGCCAGATGGGCTTACCTCCAAGTACTATAAGATATTGAAAGATTATCTGACACAACCATTAATGGAGGTTTGCAACGAGATTATGGAGGGGAAGAGGGCACCGGAATCGTGGAAAGAAGCTTTCATCACATTGATACCCAAATTGGAAACTGAAAAGACACAACTTAAGAACTACCATCCCATCTCCCTCCTGAATGTGGATTACAAAATTTTTGCTGATATTCTGGCAAGTAGACTCAAAAAAGTGCTAAATGAAGTAATTCATAAAGACCAGGCAGGCTTTCTCCCAGGCAGACATTTGTTTGATAACACTAGAAACATTACTGACATTTTGGAACTATTACAAACGAACATTAATACAAAAGCAGTGTTGATTTTTATAGATGCGGAGAAGGCCTTTGATAATATTTCTTGGAAGTTTATGAAGAAAAATCATGAAGGGATGGGAGTGGGACGGGGGTTTGAAAATGGCATAGAGGCAATCTATTCAGAACAAAAGGCTAAATTAATAGTTAACAATGTGGTGACAGAAGAGTTCAAGATTGAGAAAGGAACACGACAAGGCTGCCCTATTTCCCCTTTGTTATTTATTTCGGTCCTGGAGGTCTCCTGAATATGATTAGAGGGGACCGGTTGGTTGAAGGGATTCAGGTCGGAGCCAAACAGTATAAACTCAAAGCTTTCGCAGATGGCTTGGTTTTGACATTGCAGGAGCCAGAATCTAGCACGAAAAGGGTTTTAGAACTGATACATGAGTTTGGTCGGGTGGCGGGTTTTAAATTAAACAAGCAAAAGACTAAGGTTTTTTTTTGGGGGGGGGAATTGACAACTGTGGAATCAGAAAGGTTTCAGAAAGAGACAGATCTAAAAGTGGTTAAAAAGGTGAAATACCTAGGGGTTAACATGACTGCCAAAAACCTGAATTTATTTAAGGACAATTATGAAAAGTGTTGGACAGAAATTAAAAAGGACTTAGAAAGTTGGTCAAGACTTAAACTTTCCTTGTTGGGCCGAATTGCTGCAATTAAGATGAATGTATTGCCAAAAATGTTGTTTCTGTTTCAGACCCTACAGATTGTGGACAGAGTGAAATGTTTTACAAAGTGGCAGAGAGATATTTCTAAGTTTGTCTGGCAGGGCAAAAAGCCCCGAATAAAATTCAAAATACTAACTGATGCTAAGGAGAGAGGGGGGTTTGCCCTGCCAGATTTGAGGTTGTATTATGAATCTGCAGCTTTCTGCTGGCTCAAAAATTGGTTTCTTCTTGAGAACACTGATGTCCTAGATCTGGAAGGGTTCAATATTGCTTTCGGATGGCATGCATATTTGTGGTATGACAAGGTAAAAATCCATGAGGCTTTTAAGAACCATATTGTCAGGAAGGCTGTGTTTAATGTCTGGACAAAATACAAAGACTTATTAGAAAACAAGACCCCAAGGTGGTTGTCACCCATGGAAGCTAAGGCTCAGAAAAGACTCAATATGGAGGCCAATTGGCCGAAGTATTGGGAAATATTAGAAAAAGAAGGAGATACTTGGAGATTGCAGAGTTTTGAGAAATTAAAGGACAAAGTGCGAGATTGGTTACACTATGCTCAGATTAGGGAGGTCTTTAAGGCAGATAGAAAAACAGGTTTCCAGGTGGAAAAATCAAAATTAGAAACAGAACTGTTAGAACCTAAGACCAAGGTACTTTCAAAAATGTATAACTTGCTGTTGAAATGGAACACACAGGATGAAACTGTTAAATCAGCTATGATAAAATGGGCACAGGACATTGGGTATAATATTATGTTTGCTGACTGGGAAAAGTTATGGACCACCGGAGTGAGGTTCACGGCATGTAATGCCTTGAAAGAAAACATTATGAAAATGATATACAGGTGGTACATGACCCCAGTCAAACTGGCAAAAATATATCATCTGCCTGATAATAAATGTTGGAAATGTAAAGGAACTGAAGGAACATTCTTTCACCTCTGGTGGACGTGCCCAAGGGTTAAGACTTTCTGGGAAATGATCTATAATGAGTTAGAAAAGGTATTTAAGTATACCTTGCTTAAGAAACCAGAGGCCTTCCTTTTGGGCATTGTCGGCCAAGGGGTGTTAAAGAAAGATAGAACCTTTTTTATGTATGCAACTACAGCAGCAAGAATACTCATCGCAAAACACTGGAAGACCCAAGATTTACCCACACTGGAAGAATGGCAGACGCAACTGATAGACTACATGGAACTGGCTGAAATGACTGGCAGAATTCGGGACCTGGGAGAAGAGACGGTGGAATAGGATTGGAAAAAATTTAAAGACTATCTACAAAAACACTACAAACTGTATGAATGTTAGGAGAATGCACGATTGAAAGTAACACGGCAGCAGAAACTTTGTTGTAAGAAATATGAGAATAAGTGAGGTTTAAGGAAATGATGAAATTTGAAGCAATATTATATTCAAATCAAGCAGTTTAATTTATGATAAAGTTATTTAAAAGTTGGGACATAATATCTGAGATTTACAAAATAAGTATTGAAATAAGGCAATAAATTGCTGTCTATAACTATGTGACTGAGAACGCAGGGAAGGGTGATGCGAGGAAGTCCAAAGATTATGAAAATATGACTTATGAACAACTGTGTTTTATATGTATTCTTCTTTTATTCTTTGTTTATTTCTTAACTTTGCTTTGACTTTTTCTGTCTGTATGGTGATGGTATTTTATATGTTTGGTGGTTTGTTCGTTGTTTAAAAAATTGCAATAAATATTTAATAAAAAAAAAGAGAGAAGTGTACTGTCATTTTGTGACAGAGAAGTTTCCTCCAAGGCAACTGTCCTAGAATGCCAGTCTGCAAAATTTGCCAGTCACCATTAAGTAGATATCTCATTCGCGAAGTCAGTTGTTTCATTTCACAAATGCTGTTTTTGTAAGAGACCCAAACAAATCGGGATGCTCTGCTTACCTTTTGGCGTCGATGCTCAGTGAGGACGTCCAGGTGATGATTGTTCAACTTTGAAGATTGGGTATTGCTGCAGGAGTCTCTGTTTCTCTTGAGGTAAATGATTCCTTAAGCTATTACATTATTTCTAGAGGGTGGAGGAAATGCTTGTGCTTTCGGTTTAGAGAGCGAGGGGGAATTCTGGGGAATTCAAGCAAAGAACGAAGCGTCAAAACAGAGCTTTGTGGCTTGAGTATGACTTGATCTCAGTCCAGACAGATCAACCATATGTGGCCAGTTTACAAGCCCCCCTACTCCTGGTACCCTTTCTCCCTGCATTGCTGCTCCAGAACTTTTCACTGCTTAGAAATGTAGGACACAATATTGGATTGTCGCAGGGGTTGGATTCCTATTGGATCGGTTAGTCTAGGCTTAGCAGAGTGAGCAGGGCAGGAAGCCCCTAGTGCCGTATTTACATGTATGCTAAACACGCTATAGTTTAGGGCCCCACTCTCTTGCCCCCCCCCCCCAATTTAAAGGAAATAAAACCTGGATGTACATTTCCAAAATATAAGGTAGAAAAAATAAAGATAAAACCTACAGACAGCAACAGTGTTTTGTGTTGTGTAGGGACGCGGGTGGTGCTGTGGTCTAAACCACTGAGCCTCTTGGGCTTGCCGATCAGAAGGTCGGCGGTTCGAATCCCCGCGACGGGGTGAGCTCCCGTTGCTCAGTCCCGGCTCCTGCCAACCTAGCAGCTCGAAAGCACGTCAAAGTGCAAGTAGATAAATAGGTACCGCTCCGGCGGGAAGGTAAACGGCATTTCCGTGCGCTGCTCTGGTTCGCCAGAAGCGGCTTAGTCATGCTGGCCACATGACCCGGAAAAACTGCGGACAAATGCCGGCTCCCTCGGCCTATAGAGCGAGATGAGCGCGCAACCGCAGAGTCGTCCGCGACTGGACCTAACGGTCAGGGGTCCCTTTACCCTTTAGCCATCACAAATAATACTGCTTTCTCTCAAAGTTGACACCTTTCATGAAAACTGATAAGTTACCTGTTGTAGGGAATCATTTCTCCTCTTTTCTTAATTTCTCTTTTTCTTAGTCTCTTTTCCACTTACTTAAGCAAACTTAGACAAATTCTTTTTGAAGCATAACAAGGGTTGAGTGGAGGGCTAGATGTTACCTGCTTTTCAAAATCGTGATAGAGCACCAGCTAAATTTTGAGGCACTAGCTGGCTTCACAGTTTTTCCCGCATGGTGATTTTTGCATAGAGCACACACACATACTTTAAGGCTGGGCAATGAATCAAACTGAAAGCATTTGCAGATGATTCAGTTTTGACACTACAGGAGCCAGAATCTAGTACAAAAAGAGTTTTAGAACTGATTCAAGAATTTGGTCGGGTGGCAGGATTTAAACTGAATAAACAAAAAACTAAGGTTTTGGGGAAAAACTTGACACCTTTAGAAACAGAGGGGTTTCAGAGGGAAACAGAGCTAACTGTGGTTAAAAAAGTGAAATACCTGGGGGTAAACTTGACGTCTAAAAATTTGAATCTGTTTAAAGATAACTATGAAAAATGTTGGTTGGAAGTTAAGAAAGGTCTAGAAACTTGGTCAAGATTGAAGCTTTCTTGGAGAAAGCCTTCGATAATATCTCTTGGAGCTTTATGATGAAAAACCTACAAGGGATGGGGGTGGGAGAAAGGTTTGGAAATGGTATAGGTGCGATCTATTCAGAACAAAAGGCAAAATTAATAGTGAACAATGCAGTTACAGAAGAAGTCAGGATAGAGAAAGGGACACGACAAGGCTGCCCAATTTCCCCGCTGCTTTTTATTTCTGTCTTGGAGGTCTTGCTGAATATGATTAGAAGGGACCAGCAGATCCAGGGTATACGGGTCGGAGCTAAACAATATAAACTTAAAGCGTATGCAGATGACCTAGTACTGACACAAAAGGAGCCAATCCCTAGCACCAATAGAGCGTTGAAAATAATAGAAGAATTTGGTCAGGTGGCAGGTTTTAAATTGAACAAATTAAAAACAAAGGTGTTGGAGAAGAACATGACACCAATTGAGAAGGAAGAGTTTCAGAGGGAAACAGGTTTAGCACTGGTTAAAAAAGTGAAGTACCTTGGGGTGAACATGACCTCAAAAAATGTTAACCTATTTAAAGACAATTATGAGAAGTGTTGGTCAGAAGTGAAAAAAGATCTTGAAATCTGGACCAATTTGAAGCTTTCCTTGTTAGGGAGAATTGCGGTTATTAAAATGAATGTATTGCCAAGAATGTTATTTTTGTTTCAGACGTTACAAATTATAGACAAGATGGATTGCTTCAAGAGGTGGCAAAAAGAAATTTCCAGATTTGTCTGGCAGGGCAAAAAGCCCAGAATAAAATTCAAAATTCTTACTGATACTAAGAGCAGAGGGGGGTTTGCCCTGCCAGACTTTAAGTTATACTATGAAGCAGCAGCTTTCTGCTGGATGAAGGAATGGCTACTTCTTGAGAACACCGACATATTGGATTTAGAGGGATTCGACAGTGCTTTTGGGTGGCATGCATATCTGTGGTATGACAAGGTTAAAGTTCATAAAGGTTTCAGAAACCATATTGTTAGAAAAGCATTATTTAATGTCTGGATGAGATACAAAGACTTGCTGGAAAGTAAGACCCCCAGGTGGCTGTCGCCAATGGAGGCCAAAGCCTTGAAAAAGTTAAATATGGAATCTAAATGGCCAAGATACTCGGAGATCTTGGAACAAGAAGGTGACAGGTTGAAATTGCAGAGTTATGAGAAACTTAAAGATAAGGTGCAGGACTGGTTACATTATTTTCAAATAAGAGAGGCCTATAACTTGGACAAAAAAAATGGTTTCCAGGTGGAAAAATCAAAGTTAGAAACAGAACTGTTAGAACCCAATGCTAAGATACTGTCGAGAATGTACGATTTGTTGTTGAAATGGAATACGGAGGAGGAAACGGTTAAATCCGCTATGATAAAATGGGCACAAGACATTGGTCATAATATTATGTCTGCTGACTGGGAACGGTTGTGGACCACCGGTATGAAATTTACGGCGTGTAATGCCTTAAGAGAAAATATCATGAAAATGGTTTACAGGTGGTACATGACACCAGTCAAGCTTGCAAAAATCTATCATTTGCCTGATAATAAATGTTGGAAATGTAAAGAAACTGAAGGAACATTCTTTCACCTTTGGTGGACGTGCCCAAGGATTAAGGCGTTCTGGGAAATGATCTATAATGAACTGAAAAAGGTATTTAAGTATACTTTTTTGAAGAAACCAGAGGCCTTTCTCCTGGGCATAGTCGGCCAATTGGTGCCAAAGAAGGATAGAACTTTTTTCATGTATGCTACAGCAGCAGCAAGAATACTTATTGCAAAGCATTGGAAGACGCAAGATCTACCCACCTTGGAAGAGTGGCAGACACAAGTGATAGACTATATGGAACTGGCAGAGATGACCGGCAGAATCCGAGATCAAGGAGAGGAGCAGATGGAAGAGGACTGGAAGAAGTTTAAAGTTTATCTACAAAAATATTGTAAAATTTATGAATGTTGAAGGCTCTGAAAATGAAATGAAGGGGTTCTAGCGGCTAAGATAAATAAGATTGAAAAGGGAGGGATAAAGGTTTAAAACGAATAATGAACGATCTTGCTGATCAAACTTTTTAAAGTAGAATACAAGAAGGGAAGGCGGGTGGAAGTAAAGAGAATAAGGTCTGGAAAGTTATTAATATAAAAAAGTGTTCTTTTTATGCTCTTTTATCTTTGTATTTTTTTTCTGTTTTTTTTTTATTTTTTGTTATTGTTGTCGTTGTTGTTGTTCTTATTGCTTTTTTGTTTGGATTTCTGTTTATTTTTGTTGATGTTAAATTTTTGAAAAATTCTAATAAAATATTATAAAAAAAAAAAAAAAGATTGAAGCTTTCTTTGCTGGGCCGAATTGCAGCTGTAAAAATGAACGTTTTGCCAAAGATGTTGTTTTTATTCCAAGCCTTGCAGATCGTGGACAGAGTGGAATGTTTTGGAAAGTGGCAGAAGGACATTTCAAAGTTTGTTTGGCAGGGCAAAAAGCCCCGAATTAAGTTTAAAATACTAACTGATGCAAAAGAAAGAGGGGGGTTTGCCCTGCCAGACTTAAGGTTATACTACGAAGCTGCAGCCTTCTGCTGGATGAAAGATTGGATTTTATTAGAGAACACAGATGTCCTAGATCTGGAAGGTTTTAATAACTCGTTAGGATGGCATGCGTATTTGTGGTACGGCAAGGTAAAAACACATGGAATGTTCAAAAGCCATATTGTCAGGAAATCAATTTTTATGGTCTGGATGAAATACAAAGACTTACTTGAAAGTAAGACCCCGAGGTGGCTATCACCAATAGAGGCCAAGGCTCGGAAAAAACCCAATATGGAGGCCGGCTGGCCGAAATATCGGGAAATAATAGAAAACATTGGAGACAATTGGAGGTTGCAGAGCTATGAAAAACTAAAGGATAAGGTGCAAGATTGGTTTCATTATGCCCAAATTAATGAGGTTGTTAAGTTGGACAAAAAAATAGGATTCCAGGTGGAAAAATCGAAACTTGAGACAGAGTTGTTAGAACCAAAGACCAAGGTTTTATCGAGAATGTATAACTTGCTGCTTAAATGGAATACTCAGGATGAGACAGTTAAATCAGCCATGATAAAGTGGGCTCAAGACATTGGGTACAACATTATGTCTGAAGACTGGGAGAAGTTATGTACCACTGGTATTAAATTTACGGCATGTAATGCCCTGAAAGAAAACATTATGAAAATGATATACAGGTGGTACATGACCCCAGTCAAGCTTGCTAAGATATACCATTTGTCTGATAATAAGTGTTGGAAGTGTAAGGAGGCTGAAGGGACATTCTTTCACCTTTGGTGGACTTGTCCAAGAGTGAAGGCCTTCTGGGAAATGATCTACAACGAGTTAAAAAAGGTGTTTAAGTACACCTTTCCCAAGAAACCGGAGGCCTTCCTCTTGGGCATTGTGGGCCAAATGGTGTTAAAGAAGGATAGAACGTTTTTTATGTATGCAACTACAGCAGCAAGAATTCTCATTGCTAAACATTGGAAGACTCAAGATTTGCCCACACTGGAAGAATGGCAAACGCAACTGATGGACTACATGGAACTGGCCGAGATGACTGCCAGGATCCGAGATCTGGGAGAAGAAGCAATGGAGGAGGACTGGAAAAAATTTAAGGACTATTTGCAAAAATTTTATAAGTTATATGAACTATAGGAGTTCGTATGATTCGGAAGGATAGCCCCAGCAACGAGAGTGGAATATATATGAAATTAGATAGTAATAAGGAAAGAACCAATGTTTAAATGTTTTTAAAAAAGCATATGTGTTTATTGAGTAATTTGGACAATAAGTAATTTAAACTTAAAATGCATTTGAAAGTACAAAAGAAACACATGAAATAAGGTTATAATTTGCTGTCAAATTTATTGTCGAGAATGCACTGTGCGGGAGACGTGGGGAAGTCCGTAGGTGGATTGAAATAAGCTTTGGAAATAATATGTCTTTTTTCTTTCTTTCTTTCTTTTTTCTTGTTTTCTTTGTTGTTCTGAGCTGTTTGTTTCTATCTGGAAAAAATGTAATAAAAATATTAAAAAAAAAAATAAGGCTGGGCAATGTATCAATACATTTGGGGTGAGGAAAAAAGTTTGAAGTCCACAGCGTGGTAACAGTGCCATAATATTAATCACAATGTGTGCGCGTGCCGTGTAAAAAACCATTATGTGGGAAAAACCGTGAAGCCAGTCATCGCTTCTCTCATGGTTCCTTCTGTCCCTGTTGCTCTGCACTATAAAGTAACAGTTGTAAGTGTGTTAAAGCTAAGTAAAAATGTATCTGTTTTAGACCCCTAAGTAGCAGCAGTTTTCAGGACCTTACCCCCTTCACCTCTACATAGAGAACCCCTAGATATGCCTCTGCGCGTAAGATGTGATTATGCTGTAGGTACAGTCGTACCTCGGAAGTCGAACGGAATCCGTTCTGGAAGTCCGTTCGTCTTCCAAAATGTTTGGGAACCAAGGCGTGGCTTCCAATCGGAAGCCTCGTAGGCCGCGTTGGACGTTCGGGTTCCAAATAACGTTCGCAAACCGGAACACTCACTTCCGGGCTTGCAGCTTTTGGGAGCCAAAACGTTCGACTTGCAAGGCGTTCGGGAGCCAAGATACGACTGTAAATTTATTAGATTGCCACATATTAAACAACTGAATCAAGCAAGAGGAACAAACCACAAGGACACATTTGGCGGAGAAGAGTGAAACTTTATTGCATTTACAAACACACTGGGAAATCAAAGGCAAGCCCCAAAAGCTTGCACCAATTTATGGATTGTACTCTTTTTATTTACTGTTTGCTATATATAAAAAACATCTGCTACTACTTTAAGTGAATGGATAGGACCACATTAGGGTGTCTCAAGAATATGGTGGATAAAATGCTAATGATTTGTGTTGCTGTACTGTAAAGGATGGGGGGCGGGATCCAACACATTTTTATATGAACAAGTTTATGCCTAAACATTAATTGTACCCTTTCATTATCTGCTTTTCAAAATCAATCTAGGGTTTCCCACTTTACTCATTTTTGGATACGGCCTTTAAAAAGAAATCCTGGAACACCTCCCCGATTTCTTAGTTATACTGTAAATTTGTAAATAGCTACTGCAATCGATTTTAGCTCATTGAAACAAGTATCATGTTATATATATTATATATGTTTTCCATTTTTAAAAACTTTGTGTCAAGCTAAAAACCCTGTGCATCAAAACCGTGGTCAGTTTAGCAGTGATGCCCAAGACAAGTGACTGTCCTTGAAGGATATCAAATTACACGGTAGGCGGGTTCCATTCAAGCTGCTGCAGGTGCAGAAGTCTGCTTCAGAAGCTGCCATTTGGGATCATCTGGGAAGTGCTAATAATCAGAACAGGGTGGTTGAGGAAGTAAATCACATGGTACCTGAAAAAGAGAGGTCAATAGTGCAGTATTTAGCAACACTATCTAAATCAGCAATAGGGGCAAACAAAGGTATCTAAGGTAGAGCATGGAATACTTACAGACCCAGTTCAGATGTCAAGTGAAACCATGGTTTAGTATGCTGGGAATGAGCCAAAGCAAGCCTTGGGCTCACACATTCCCCCCCTCCTCCCTCTACACAAGCGGTGAAGAGTTTGGAAACTACGGTACATCCTCGTTAGGCTTAACCACAGCTTGTTGCCTCACCCAAACCTGATGAACTATGCTTATTGTTAACCCTGGTTGATTGGTTTGATAAGCCATCTTTAAACCATGGCTCATCCAGCTAGCTTGTTTAAACTCTTAATCTCAGGGTCGTGGGTTGGAGCCTCACACGGGGCAAAAATAATAATCCTGCATTGCTGGGGGTTAGGCAAAATGACACTTGTGGTCCCTTCCAACTCTATAATAACTCTATAACTTTATAACGTTAACCACAGCTGAGAGTCTGGGGTGGTGTGCTAAACCAGCCTTCGCCAATCTGATTTCCTCCAGATGTTGCTGAATTCTTATGTCCCATCAACCACATGATAGTCAGGGATGATGGGACATCATCATCATCATCATCATCATTTATTACTTATACCCGGCCCGCCCGCCCAGCCAGGTCTCCCCAGTCACTCTGGACGGCTTCCAACAGGAGCTTAAAAATACATTAAAACATCAGTCATTAAAAAACTTCCCTAAACATCAGATAGTTGTTTATTCCTTTGACATCTGATGGGAGGGCGGTCCACAGGACGGGAGCCACTACCGAGAAGGCCCTCTGCCTGGTTCCCTGTAACTTGGCATCTCGCAGTGAGGGAACCGGGCAGAACGATGGGGGTGGAGACTCTCCTTCAGGTCTACTGGACCGAGGCCATTTAGGCGGCTTTCAAGGTCAGCACCAACACTTTGAATTGTGCTCGGAAATGGACTGGGAGCCAATGTAGGTCTTTCGAGTTCTGTGGTCTGGGCGGCCGCTCCCAGTCACCAGTCTAGCTGCCGCATTCTGGATAAGTTGTAGTGCAGGACCTCTGAAAGGGCCTCTGGTTCTCCATCCCTGTTATATACACTGCAGTAACAGCTTGTACATGAGGCTGATTGTGGATGTAACTGTGATATCAAAGGGAACAAGACAGATGCTTCTAATTGACTTTACCCATTTTCAGTGGTTGATGTTCTTATGACTGCGACGGTCAGTCCTTCTGCATTTAAGTCAGATCATGCTGATGCTCCAGTGTCACCGTCTGTTTCAGAAGCTGCCACTTGGGGTCCTCAGGGAAGTGCTTCTTAATAAACAGAGCGGGGTGAGTAAGGAAGTAAAACTCATCGTACCTGCAAAAGGAGAAGGCGCAATAGTCTAGTATTTCATAATAATGCCTAAATCAGCACCAGGGCCAGACAGGCAAACAGAGTGGTGATCCAGAGCAGCTGGAGGGCATCTGGTTGAGGAAGCTGCTGTGTTGCAACAATCCAGCCTCCACAATCCCCAGAATAAGCACAACACTCCAGAACTGTTCAAAGAGGATGAATAGATTGTATCTATCCCTGCCATCAGGACACTCCATGCCCATGGCATAATAATAATAATAATAATAATAATAATAATAATAATAATAATAATAATAATAATAATAAATATTACTTATACCCCCGCCCATCTGGCCGGGCCTCCACAGCCACTCTGCACGGAATAACACTTCAAACATGAAAAACTTCCCTAAACAGGGCTGCCTTCAGATGTCTTCTAAAAGTCAGATAGTTATTGTATTTCCTTGACATCTGATGGGAGGGCGTTCCACAGGGCGGGCGCCACTACTGAGAAGGCCTGGTTCCCTGTAACCTCACTTCTCACAGTGAGGGAACTGCCAGAAGGCCCTCAGAGCTGGACCTCAGGCTGAAGGATGGGGGTGGAGACACTCCTTCAGGTATACTGGGCCGAGGCCATTTAGGGCTTTAGAGGTCAGCACCAACACTTTGAATTGTGCTTGGAAATGTACTGGGAGCCAATGTAGGTCTTTCAGGGCCGGTGTTATAGGGTCTCGGCGGCCGCTCCCAGTCACCAACCTAGCTGCAGCATTCTTATTGCACTTGCTTACATTAATCAGCCCTGCGGCCATCAAATTGCAAACTCTGACAAGTGGTCCAAGCAAAACAAAACCGCCTGAAAGCAAATGAAGTTAACTGTGAGAGCCAGTGTGGTGTAGTGGTTAAGAGAACTGGGTTCGCTTCCCTGCTCCTCCACCTGCAGCTGCTGGGTGACCTTGGGCTAGTCACACTTCTCTGAAGTCTCTCAGCCCCACTGTTGTGGGGGAGGAAGGGAAAGGAGATTGTTGGCCGCTTTGAGACTCCTTAGGGTAGTGAGAAAGCGGGATATCAAATCCAAACTCTTCTTCTTCTGCTATCCCCTCAGTGTGTCCCACGCTCTGCCTGGTCTGCCTAACAGCGTACCTGAAAGTGAACTTGCTAAAAGCAGTATTCACAGAGCCACTTCCCCAGGTGCAGTCTAAGAGATGCCACCTTCCATCAATGCGGACAGCATTCCAGGCATGGTCGCTCTTCCCCTTTACGCTGCAGCTGCCTATCAAATACTGGCACTGTATCCCTGCAATACTGAGAGGGGAAGGAAGGTATTCAGGAACAGTGTTGCTACCAAGAGGACAAGTGGTTGCTTTCACCGCTTTGATAGGCTGGATTGGCCGTCCTTCATTTTGCTGGATCAGAGAAAACAGCAATCAGGTTCTCCACAGATTCTCATTTGCTCCAATTTGGCAGGAAAACACAAGTTTTCCTGGGATGAAACAACAACAACAACATTTGGACACGGACCTGGAAAGCCAGGACCTGTGCCTATAAAGCACAGAGCAAAGCTAAGTATGGATGAGGAACTAAGTCACACAGGGAAGAGACCCATTAAATTCAAGAAATTTTTAAGTCTATGGATTCCAGTGTACATACTCAATTCAATGCAGCCCTATATATGCAAGTTTGCTTCAGGATCATTCACAGTGTGGGCATTCCTCCACTTACATGGTGGGTCATGTTCCGGAACCCCATGCACATAAGCAAAAATTGTGTAAGTAGGGTAAAGGTAAAGGTAAAGGACCCCTGAAAGTTAAGTCCAGTCACAGACAACTCTGGGGTTGCGGCACTCATCTCACTTTACAGGCCGAGGGAGCCGGCGTTTGTCCGCAGACAGTTTTTCCGGGTCATGTGGCCAGCCTGACAAAGCCGCCTCTGGCGCAGCAGAACACCGAAACCAGAGCAGCGCACGGAAACGCCGTTTACCTTCCCGCCCGAGCGGTACCTATTTATCTACTTGCACTTTTTGGCATGTTTTCAAACTGCTAGGTTGGCAGGAGCTGGGACCGAGCAACGGGAGCTCACCCCGTCGTGGGGATTTGAACCGCCGACCTTCTGATCGGCAAGCCCAAGAGGCTCAGTGGTTTAGACCACAGCGCCACCCGTGTCCCTGTGTAAGTAGGGAGCACACACTAAAAAAAGCTCATTTTTTCCTGCTCTCCAGCTCTCTCTCCCCACAACACTCTTTTCAACTAGAGGTGAAGCTGTGGAGCTGGCTGGAGGACCTGTGGAAAAGCAACAGCAGCTGCCATGCTGTGACGTGTGTCAGCTACTAGGTGGGGAGGCTGAGCAGCCTAAACAAAGCCCCACTGTGCCTCCGTTCTCTTTGGGGCTTCCTCCGCTCCCACTAAAGTCCTCTTTGGGTTCTGGGGAGGGTCTCCTCATGAGCCATGAGGACTCTCCAGCTCTCTCCCGCCATTTTCTGCTTAGAATCTATTGATTTACTTATTTCCGAGGGCTGTCACGTGCGAGTTGATCACGCCTAAGCATGGAGATAGCTGCCTAGGGTAAGGGGTGGGGAACCTGTGGCTCTCCAGATCTCCTATCGCTACAGCCAAGTAACAACCACTTGCCACGATGGCTGGAGCCAACAGAAGTTACCTGCACATTTCTTGAAAGAGTCGAGCATATCCACCGCAAATAGCCTTTCCTGACTGAAGGACATCAGCTGGTTTAAATGACACCTTGTCCAGGTTATAGCAGCCTTCCACATCATATTCTGTAGAAATAAAGACAATGAGCACCCATTCTGATTTGCTTGTGGGGTGGCAACACTTTGCAACACTTTCCATCGTGTTTCTCGATATCTTTCCTGGTTGCCAAAATCTGATTGGGGGGTGGGGTGGCTTGTCTTGCAAGAGCTCCAAATGAACTTTTGATTGCACAACATGAATTTGCCCATATGTGTTTGAATCGCACCTCGAAAGAGAAAGTCTGGAAGCACTCGTAAATCTGCTTTGTGTAGACCCAGGGTCTTGTTGCCAAATAAAAATGCACACTGGTGCAAGGGTTAGGAGTCGGGAGACACCTCCTCTCCTCCCGTGTTGCGACCTTTACTTTATTTTGACAAGGTAATAAGAATAAATAAATAAGAATAAAAATGTGCACCCCACCAGCGAGACCATTCCATTGTAACTATCCAACCTCCCAAAATTTCAACACCTCTAGCGATAGTTTGACCCCTTTCCGTTGTAACAGTACAAATTCTACAGACACCCTCCATATCTCCTCAAAATCATTCCTCCTGCATATTCCCCGTCTTACCTTAATGGCACATGTTCATTTATCATTAATAGCTATATCTCCCACACCTCTTCATACCATTTTTCCATTTTATATTCTGCTTGCCCTTCCACTTGCTAGCTATCATAATTCGTGCAGCTTTCAATAAATTTGTGAGCGAGTCCTTCATAGCCTGCAAACCTTCAACCCCATCGTAAATTGATAATAATGCTACCGCGGCACTTTCTTTTTTTTTTTTTTGCAGTTAAATTTTTATTCGGTTTTTCATTTACTTATATTGGTTACAACATAATTACATATTTACACTTTTTTGAGCCTCCACCAGCACCTCTCACAATCATCCATTGTTCTTATTTCCTCGCATTTTCCTATATAGTATTGCTAGTTTACCATTAGTTTACACCTCTCTATTTCTATCTTGCAATATTCCTTACCGTATTACAAAGTCTCTTTGAACCCCACTAGCGTTGTTTGTTGATCACATATAGTTTCCAGATATGCCGCAAACGTCCCCCAGTCCTCGATGAATTTTTGATCTTTTTGATATCTTATTCTTCCAGTCAATTTGTCTAATTCCGCGTAATCTATAAGTTTCATCCTCCAGTCGCTCAGGGTCGGCATTTCCTCCTGTCTCCACCTCTGGGCCATCAGTATTCTTGCCGCTGTCACAGCATATTGGAACAATTTATAGTCCCGTCTTTCTTCCTGTTATACCTAGTAGGAAGGACTCTGGCTTCTTAACAAACGAGTATTTAAAGATCTTTTTCAATTCACAATAAATCGATTCCCAGAAACCCCTCACCTTCCTACAATCCCACCACATATGAAAGAGAGATCCCTCTTTTTCTTTGCATTTCCAGCACTTGTTACATGTCTTATACATTTTTGACAATTTTGCCGGTGTGATATACCACCTGTACACCATCTTCATTATATTTTCCTTCAGTGCTGTACATGCAGTGAATTTCATATTTTCGTTCCATACCTTTTCCCAATCCTCTAGTTGTATGCTGTGACCAAGATCTCTGGCCCACTTAATCATGACCGACTTGATTTCCTCGTCCTTTGTTTGCCATTCTAAAAGTATTTTGTACATTTTCGAAATTATCTTAACATCATTGTCAATTATATCTAATTGAAATTTAGACGCTTTTTCCATATATCCCCTTTCTTTTAGTTCCTTGTTAAACATTGCATTTGCCTGGAAATAGTGTAACCAATCATAGACCTGATCCTTCACTTGTTCATATGGCTTAAATTTCCATTTCTCCCCCACTTTCACTACCAATTCACCATAAGTTATCCAATTTGGTCTCATATTCATTTTTTTTACCGACATTACCTCTAGTGGTGACAACCAATGCGGAGTTTTAAATTCCAGAATATTTTTGTACCTGTCCCAAACCTCTATTATAGAGCCCCTGATAACATGATTAGTGAAACTTTGGTGGATTTTCTTCTTCTCCCGCCATAAATAGGCGTGCCATCCCGATCTATTATCATGGCCCTCTAGATCTAACAATTTATTATTATTTAATTTTATCCACTCCTTTAGCCAGCAAAGACAGGACGCCTCATAGTAGAGTTTTAGATCTGGCAGGGCAAAACCGCCTCTTTCCTTGGCATCTGTCAACAGCTTAAATTGTATCCTTGGCTTCTTGCCCTGCCAGATATATCTCGAGAGCGTTCTTTGCCACTCTTTAAATACACTTATTCCCCTGATTATAGGGATCATCTGGAACAAAAATATCATCTTTGGGAGCACACACATTTTGACCGCTGATATTCTGCCCCAGAAGGACAGTTTCATTCTACCCCAGGTTTCTAAATCTTTCTTTATTCCGTTCCACACCTGAGTATAATTATTCTGATATAAATCAATATTTTTGGGGGTCAACCATATTCCCAAATACTTTACTTTTTTGGCCACATCAATTCCTGATTCTCGTTGCAGCTCATCCACTAGAGTCTGATCAGTATTCTTAGCCATTATTTTTGTTTTTTTCTTATTTAGAGAGAATCCAGCCACTTTGCCAAACTCTTCTATTTCCTTCAATACCTCATTTAAGCTGTTTTTGGGTTCTTCAATCGTTATTACTATGTCATCCGCAAAGGCTTTGATCTTGTATTCATTTTTGCCGACTGTAACCCCCTTTATTTTATCGTTGTTCCTTACTGAACCCAGAAGGACTTCCAGGACTGTTATGAATGGTAACGGCGAAAGGGGACACCCCTGTCTGGTACCTTTCGATATCTTGAACTCTTCTGTATATATATTATTCACAATCAATTTAGCTCTTTGTTCCGAATAAATTGCCCTTATTCCGTTGTAAAATTCATTTCCCACTTCCATCATTTCTAAATTTTTTAACATAAATTCCCACGATACATTATCGAAAGCCTTCTCTGCGTCCACAAACATTAATAAGGCTTGCTTCTCATTCCTTACAGACAGATATTCCAAAATATTAATTATGTTCCTAACATTGTCTCTCATCTGCCTGCCCGGAAGGAAGCCTGCCTGATCTACATGTATTATTTCTTGCAATATCTTCTTTAATCTCTTTGCTAATATTCCAGCAAAAATCTTGTAGTCTGTGTTCAACAGAGATATTGGCCTATAATTCTTTACTTGTGTCAAATCAGAGTCTTGCTTTGGAATGAGTGTAATAAAGGCCTCTCTCCACGTTCCGGGGATATCCTGTTGTTGTAGTATGTTATTCATGACTTCCTTTATTGGTACTATTAGGGCGTGCCTCAGTTCTTTGTAGTAACTAGATGTTAGACCATCTGGTCCTGGTGCCTTCCCTTTCTTCAGTTCTTTTATTATTTCTATTATTTCCTCATTTGCTATTGGGGCGTTCAGTCGGTCTTTCTTATCTGTCGGGATCTTTTTCACACCTTTTTCCTTTAGAAATCTTTCTATTTTCTTCGTATTATTCTTTTCTCTGTTGTTATATAAATGTTTATAGAAATCCAAAAATCCTTTCCTAATGGCTTTGGGATTCTCAACTTCTTCTCCCTCTAAGATAATTTTGTTAATTGTGTTTTGTTCTTTCCTTTTCTTGATTTGCCACGCAAGCCATTTGCCGGATTTATTAGCAAATTCAAAGTTTTTCTGTCGGAGCCTTTTGATGTTCCATTCCACCTCTTTGTTAATAATCATTGCAAATTGTGCCTGCAGGACTTTAATATTCTCTTTTATTTTTGAGCTGTTTGGGTTCTTAATTAATTTTATTTCATTATCCATTATTTGTTTTAAGATCTCCTTCTTCCCTTTCTCCCTGTTCTTATTCTTAATCGCATTCTGTTGAATAAAGAATCCTCTTATAACTGCTTTGCTTGCATCCGAAACTATGCTCGTTTTTGTGCCTTTATTCATGTTATCTGTAAAGTAGTCTGTCAATTTTTTCTTAGCCTCCTGAACAAGCTTCTGATCATCTAAGAGATAATCATTAAGTCGCCATCTGAATGATCTTTCTTCATATCCTTTAACCTCCATTTTTATTGGGCTGTGGTCTGATATTGTTTTTGGTTGTATCTCAATCTGTCGAATTCTTGGAGTTAGCTCATTGGAAACCCAAATTTGATCAATTCTTGATAAAGACTTGTTTGGTTCCGAATAAAACGTAAATTGCTTCTCCAGCGGATGTCGAAGTCTCCATATATCAATTAAGTTGAAGTTTTTTATCATAGTGAAAAAAGTCTTAGGCAATTTTCCTTCTCTGCTCACGTCTTTTTCTCTAAATCTATCGATTTCCAACGAAACCACCCCATTCATATCCCCCATAAGTATCATTTTTTGGTCCATGTATTCAAACAACTTCTCTTCCAAGTTTTTATAAAAATCAGTTTTATTCCCATTAGGTGCATATATCCCAACAATTATTATTTTTTCTCCTTGCCATTTAATCTGTATTACAATTATTCTACCTTCTTCATCTTTGAAAATTTGTTGCGCCTCAATGTTCTTTTTTACATATAATACAACCCCTCTCTTTTTCCCTTTATCAGAAGACACAAATTCGTTTCCTAATCTATTATTAATCAAAATTTTCCTGTGCTTTCTTGCCACGTGTGTTTCTTGGAGGCATATAATATCAAGATTTTTCTTTTTTAGGCATTGTTCAATTTTGTTTCGTTTTTTCTTATCATTCATTCCGTTAATATTCCAATTCCACAATTTTAGCGCCATCTTTTTCCAAATTAAGTTATTTATCTAATTGGTTTATCTAATTGATTTATCTAATTGATTATAATCCGGCTTCTTCCTGTTCCTCTCCCTCCTCTTCTTCTTCCTCCTCCTCCTCCTCCTCCGGTTCTCTGTCTTCCCTTTCCTTTTCCGCCCAATACCTCCTCTCCAGTGGCTCGACTCCTCCTACTGCTCCTCTTTCTTCTTCCTCCTCCACCATCAGCTCCTTATATCGCCTCTGAAATTTACTTGTTTCCTCCGGGTTGATAAGTCTATGTTTCTTGCTTTTGTAGGTAAATGAGATCCCTTGAGGGAACTCCCATTTGAATTCAATCTTGTTTTTCTTGAGAGTTTGGACCAATGGCTTATATGGGTCTCTTCGTTTCAACAATCTTACTGGGATATCTTTGAAAATGATTATGTAATTCCCATCAATATTTAGCCTTTTTTCTCTATTTTTTTGTAGAATTAGGCTTCTCATATCTTTGTCTTTAAAAGTAATCAGACAATCTCCCGGCGTTTTCTTTATTCTAGTTGTTCTTGTTCTTATTCTGAATGCATTTTGAACCGATCTTTCTACTTCTTCTTTTTGTATTGCCAACCATCGTGCTATTTCTATTATCAATTTCTCTCTGATGTTTTCACCTTGTATTTCAGGGACTGCTCTCAACCTAAGATTCACCTCCCGTTGCCTCAATTCATTCATCGCGATTGCGTCCCATACTTCTTCTTGTATTTTATTGACTTCCGATAATCCTACTTTTAGTTTTTCTTCCTCCCGTTTCACTTCCTTCATTTCTACTCTTGTTTTTTTCATTCCTTCTTCCAGAGATTGTGTTCTTTTGGAAATATCTTTAATTTGACCTCTTAGCTCTTTTACAGTTTCCTCGATCTTTTGGTCCATTTTCCCAATTCTCGTATCCACCTGTTCTATTCTTATATTCACATGCTCCAATTTATCCTCCATATTCTTTTCACTCTGTCTAATTTCGGCAAACATTTTCAAAATTTCTGTCTTGAAATCTGCATCTGGTTTAGATCCCCTCCTATCTCCTGGTGTCCCGCCCTCTCCACCCTTCTTAGGCACGTGAGACATCCTTCCAGTATAGCCTTTAACGGCGGTTAGCACCCCCCTAGTATTATTCAATTTTATGTCAGTTCCCACCTTATTCACTTACAACCTTCGTAATATAGTTCCCAGTCCCAAATTCCTCTAAATTTAAGTTAGAAGAATCAGTATTAACCTTTTTACCAAAAGTTGCCAGATTCCTCCCCCAAATCGGGGAAGGGTAATTACTTTCGTCTGGGAAGCTTCAAGGAAGGGAGGGGGGAAAGAAGGGGAGAGGAAAGGGAGAAAATTTATACTCCGGTTATACCACGGGAGGGTATAACCCCATGTAAAGAGGAATACAGAAGTTCAAAGTTCAAAGTTCCAATCGCAGAAAGAAGCAGGAAAGAACCAGTCCTCTGCCCCCAATTGGATAGTCCGTATAAGTTCCTTTAAAGTAGTTGTAAAACCTGGTTTAGTTCGGACTCCCAACCGGGGAGTCAAGTGGAGCACAGATAACAAGTGAAGTACTAATTGCGTCCAAAAAGTTTCACAGAGAGAAGGGGAAGAGGGAGAAAAGAGGGGGCGAAAAAAGCAGAGAAAGAGAACAGAACAGAAACAGAAAATCTTCTTGCCACAAATTAGGCTAGTCCCTTTAGATATCGTAGTTTCCCAATTATAGTCCAGTTGTGCCGCAAAGGATTTCAAATGGGTATATATAAATAATAAGAAGGAAAAAAAAGAAAAAAAAGATTCCAGATTCAAGATTCAAATCCTCTTTCCCCAGTCCAAAATTGAAGGAGAAAAAAAAGAAAAAGAAATATATATATATATATATATATATATATATATATATATATATATATATGCAGGTTTTGGTGTCTTCGGGTATCTTCCCGTGTAAGAGTTGGGGTGTCTAGGCGACGTTTCGACGAGGTCTCACTCGTCATCTTCAGTAGCCAAACCATAGTGGCACCTCCGGATGCTGCACCCCCCTGCAATCCCTACACAGATCTGGCTGGCACAGGGCACAAAACCACAGCTCGCCCCTATACACGAAGCCAAGCCAGAGCACAACTAAGTGCAGTACAGCCATCTTCTCAGAAAAACTCTTCACAAGCTCAAGAGGTCAAGACACGAAAGCTTTAGCAACTAATCCACACCTAATGACCCTCCTAAGTGGTACTCAGAATATCACTCAAGAAATCACTCAAGATATCCCTCAAGTAATTAATGAACAAAAGAAGAAAAGGCACAATAACCTGGGAACTTCCTCTCTGCCCAGAACGTTGGAGGCTATACACCACACCCCCTCAACAGTATTTATAGGAACTCAAACACTGAGATCCTGCTCTGTTCTAGTAACAAGAAGCCGAAAGCACCAGCCTGAAGATGACGAGTGAGACCTCGTCGAAACGTCGCCTAGACACCCCAACTCTTACACGGGAAGATACCCGAAGACACCAAAACCTGCATTCCTGTACCCGTGAAAATCTACGAAAGCATATATATATATATATATATATAATAACCTTCTACCCCAGTTGGGCTATTCCTTGTAAGGTTTATAAAGTGGTTGTAAATTCTTATTCCGTCCAGTTCAGTCTTTAAACAAAGGAGTCAGATAAAACACATATGATGGTTGAGACTGATTGGAAAGAAAAATATAACCTAGCTGTAGTTACTCTTCTGGCCACTGGGTGTCCTGGATTCCTGAGGTTAACTGGGTAGAATACAAAAAAAAAGGGGGGGGAAGGAAAAAAAACGTGGTATAGTGAAGATGAGGGTTTCGGCTGCCTGTCCAGTTCCTCAATTCTCTGATGCCATTTAGAGACCAGTACTTTGAATTAAATCCAAATGGGTTACATAAGAGGCACCCAGACGAAGATTTTTGCAGAGCAAGGCAAGGACAGGAACGGAAATAGCCCGGAGAACTGACCGTGTAATGGAGTCGAAAGCACTTCCTCTATTACGCAGCCTTTTTGTTGAGAAAACAAAAAAAGGAATTGCAATTATTCTTTTCAGCTTCCTCTTTCAGAATTCCAAAAAGGACCTTAGAATTCCAGCTCTTGACCCTCCGTTCCCCCCTTTTAGCTTAAGTTCTTCTTTCTCAATCAAAGAGTTAGTTAGTTTGTGTCAGATAGTTTGTAACAGCTTTGAGGGGGGAAAGAAACTGTAGCCGCTAGCGGCGACACACTTTCACTTTCGGCAACTTTGCTTCCCCAATGCGTACAAATTGATTGGAGATAGTGCTAGTCTCGTAAATAAATATAATCCACCGGTGCTTTCCTTGATTCCCCTGGTTTGTCCTGGAATTGTTTTAAGCCCGGGTTCCTTAGTTTCGAGAATTGTGAGCTCCCCCGGCAAGCTCGGGGCTTCGTTTTCCGGAGTTAGCTATGGCTTCCCCTTAGCCCGCTTCTCCTCCCCGCCGCTCTCTTCGCTCCGTGGAGTTACCTGGCGGCCGGGTGGTCTGCGTTTTGGCTCTCCGCGGGAGCCTGAGTGTCTGTACACCCTCCAGACACTACTTCGGGGGGTCGCTGCGCCCAAAGACCCCCTTAATCCTCCGAAAAACCCGGGATTCTCCGCCTGGAAGCAATCCCCGCTTGCGATGGCGTCGCTCACAACCGGAAGCTCCCGCTACCGCGGCACTTTCAGTGAGCTTTAACCCAGTGATTTCTGTTATCAGTGAGCACCTCCTGATCCCTTCTGAGATTCGTGGCTGAACAGAGATCCCAGTCAAGTTCTGTGTGAGCCAAACACCAAATCACTGATCCACACAGGTTACAATCCAGAATCCTTTGTGCAAATGGAGCTGACATGACTGGCTATGAAATGGTGAAAATGCCCGAGACAGCTGCAAAGAAGCCATGCTCAGAGTAGGCCCACTAAATTTAATGTCCATGAGTTACTTACATCCTTTGATTTCAGCCGGTCTACTCTGAATATAACTTGCTTTGATATGACCTTACGTATCCATCTTCCTTGGCTGGCAATCACTGGACTGGGTGTCTGCTAAAGAACTCTGCTACAGAGCTGGATTCATGGGCGCAGGGCAGTGACAAAGGCTGATCTTTTAATACCGGAAGTTGTCAGAGGCAAGGGGACTCAAGTATGCAGAAAGGTGGTACCCCCACCTACCTATATGGTGGCAGATCCACATCCAAATGGCTCGCACTTTCTCCAGGTCACTGTGGGCTTTTTGGAGCAAGACACTCACCAGGTTTTTCACGCTATTCCTGACATTCACCTGTTTCACAGAAGGTAAATAGACTTGGAAGCAGTTAATATGGACGAGGGGGTACCAGTTCCTTTCTTCTACCTAAGTCCACTTGTTTAAAGAAATTTTAGGGTGCAATCCTGCGTGCACTTACAAGAGTGTCCCTTGCTGAATTCACTGCGATTGCACAGTTAGTCGATTAAGTGTATGTGTTTTACTTGATTGATCAAAGAATTTATTATACTTGCCAAAAATGTACCCTTGGGGGGGAAGTTGTTCTGAAGGGAGACGCATTATTAACCTTTCCTTTTTCCAGGGTTCACAGGCATGTTATTTCTACAATCTTCAGCTGAAACCCAAATCCTCTTTGCTACTGTCTCCCCACAAGTGCAGAGTTCCCCCATTGCTACTGGCAGAGGAACGGGGGGGGGGGGGAGCGCACTGCCCCCGGCACCATCGGGGAGGGGGTACCATTGCGGCTGCACCCGCGGCTGCACCCGCGCCCCCCCCACCGTGCCGCGCGCCACGCCCTCAGGGTGCATGTCACGCTCCCACAGGCGATGTGCCACACCCCCAGGACACACGCCAGCCACGCCAGAGCTTCGCCACTGCCCATTGCACCTTTGGGTGGGTGGAAGTACAACTGGGGGGGGGGCATTATGGGGGCAGGGAGGGACCAAGGCAACCCTGGATCCTGAGCCAGCCCTACTGTTGTCACTTGACAGCCCTGGGGGAAACCCAGGGCTGATTACTGCACCAGTATATTAATTTTATGCCAGTTTAATTCTGGCGAGGCCCCCCAGAGATTCCTGGGAGTTGTGGTTTGGCAAGGGCACTGAGAATTTTCTGTTAATGACTGCTAGCCTTGTTCACAGAAGTACAGTACTCGGAGTTCCCTGAGGAGAGGAAATAACTACCAAATCAATTTCAGTCTGTAGTATAAATACGATCGAAAGTGAATTGTGAAAGAGAGAGGAGTCGTTCAAACCCTTTCATATTGCCTATGATTTCTAGCTCTCCTCCGAACTGACTTTGGAGCTATCTCCTGAATTTTTAAAGCAAAGCAATGCTGAAAAATAACTAAATATGGGTGTATATACATGCATTTAATTCACGCACGCACACAGAGAGAAAGAGAATCCTGTGGTTTGTTAAGGGTTCTAGGTGCTCCACCGTGTTAGTTTTCTGGAAAACAGGAGCAGGGTCTTGTGACTCATGATGTTCCCAGTTCGGACCTTCCATCTCATGATGTTCCCAGTTCGGACCTGCAGATGACACCAAACTGGGAGGGGTGGCTAACACCCCAGAGGACAGGATCACACTTCAAAACGACCTTGACAGATTAGAAAACTGGGCCAAAACAAACAAGATGAATTTTAACAGGGAGAAATGTAAAGTATTGCACTTGGGCAAAAAAAAAATGAGAGGCACAAATACAAGATGGGTGACACCTGGCTTGAGAGCAGTACATGTGAAAAGGATCTAGGAGTCTTGGTTGACCACAAACTTGACATGAGCCAACAGTGTGATGCGGCAGCTAAAAAAGCCAATGCAATTCTGGGCTGCATCAATAGGAGTATAGCATCTAGATCAAGGGAAGTAATAGTGCCACTGTATTCTGCTCTGGTCAGACCACACCTGGAGTACTGTGTCCAGTTCTGGGCACCACAATTCAAGAAGGACACTGACAAACTGGAACGTGTCCAGAGGAGGGCAACCAAAATGGTCAAAGGCCTGGAAACGATGCCTTATGAGGAACGGCTAAGGGAGCTGGGCATGTTTAGCCTGGAGAAGAGGAGGTTAAGGGGTGATATGATAGCCATGTTCAAATATATAAAAGGATGTCACATAGAGGAGGGAGAAAGGTTGTTTTCTGCTGCTCCAGAGAAGCGGACACGGAGCAATGGATCCAAACTACAAGAAAGAAGATTCCACCTAAACATTAGGAAGAACTTCCTGACAGTAAGAGCTGTTCGGCAGTGGAATTTGCTGCCAAGGAGTGTGGTGGAGTCTCCTACTTTGGAGGTCTTTAAGCAGAGGCTTGACAACCATATGTCAGGAGTGCTCTGATGGTATTTCCTGCTTGGCAGGGGGTTGGACTCGATGGCCCTTGTGGTCTCTTCCAACTCTATGATTCTATGATTCTATGATTCTATGATCTGAACAGAAGTAATACCTTCTGTGCATAGGCATCCAGTTCCTTAAACTTTGCCAAGTCTATTTGTATTGATTTCTGATTGGATTTATCCCATGGATAATCTAGGAACAAAAATGGAAAAGTCATTCTTGAAACAGTGGGGAAAGGGAGGGGGAGCAAAGGATGACCTATGATGTGATTTAAAGGGTTGGAATACAGGGAACCAATAGGGAATAGAGATAGGGAGCCTTTTCTGCTTCTCCCCAATGGAAATACAGCAGCAGGGAGTAGACCAACGTTGCTCTGCTTAAAAGGACACAGACAGAAGGAAGGAGAGGGAGAATGCTGAACCAGGTAGGATTTTGATCTGATCTTGCAAGACCATTTTGAGTACAGTACACAAGGCGTATGGCATGGTTTGCACTTCCCACTGGAAGAGCTGGTACCTCCTTAGAGAAGCCCTCTTCGCACCAAACATCTGGCTTTGATAGGAATCCCTTAACCCCGGCTGCAAATTTCACTGCATCCGCCTGCAATATGCATTCAACAGAACGCCAACTGCCAGCTCATTTCAGGAACTATAATGGTAGCATAACAAGAACACAAACAGGGCTGCTTGAGGTGAGGGAGAAAATGTACCCACCCACCCACATGCCACATATTGAAGCTCCAGCCTTAGAGGAAAAAAATATAGTGCAGCTTTTACCCCCAGCCAGAACTCACTGGAACTGAGTTCTGGCACCTCTCAGGTTGGTGCCATTGCCATTGTAAAAGAACAAGGGAAGCGTTCGTGGTGAGTTCTGGCACCTCTTTTTCTAGAAAAATAACACTGAGCGCAGTTAATTTTTACCATTCAAGCCTTGTTCCCAGGATATCCCAAGAGGTGGGTGCAGAGATGTAGCTGGGGGGGGGAGAGGGGGGCACTGGGCGCCACACCACAGGGGGCAGCACTTCCCGCGGGGCCAGAAGCGCGCCCGAGCCACGCATCTCTCCTGGGAGTGACGTGGTGGCTTGGGCCCCTGAGCGGCTAGCTACGCCACTGGGTGGTTGAGTGACGGGCTCATAAAATGATTTCCTAAGATACGCAGCACTACTAAGTAGTATTAATATATACAGCAGGTGTAGGGGATCTTTGGCCCTCCAGATGCTGGGGAACTACAGCTCCCATAATCCCTGGCCATGCTTGCTGGGACTAACAGGTGTTGTCACCCAACAACATCTGGAGGGCCAAAGGTTCCCTGCAGCTGACACAGAGGATCCAGATCAATAGCCATACATAAGCTTCTATTTACCATACAGATCTTCTTCCTGAGGCAGCATTGATGCTTGTACTCCTCCCATCTTGAAAGCCTACTTGAAAGGCGCTCCTTGGAGGAACAGTTAAGTGCTTCGAGCCAGGAATGAAATGCCCAACTGGAGGGATGAGGGAAGAGCATGGCTTGATCTGGGTTTATCAAACCCTTGCTTGGAGACCTTGGCATTAGGAGACGAGTAGCAGGAAGAGCCTGTTGTCTTTGTCCATGGAGTTTTCTTGGCAGGGATACTGGAGTGGCTTGCCGGTTCCTACTCCAGGTGGATCACGTTTGGTCAAAACTCTCCACTATGACCTGTTCATCTTGGGTGCCCAGCTCGGCATAGTTCATAGCTTCTCTGAGTTCTTCAAGCCCCTTCGCCACGGCAAGGCAGTGATCCATGAAGCAAAAGCCTTTGACTGTGTTGACCACAGCAAACTATGGCAAGCTCTTAAAGAAATGGGAGTGCCTGATCACCTCATCTGTCTCCTGAGAAATCTCTATGTGGGACAAGAAGCTACAGTTAGAACTGGATATGGAACAACTGATTGGTTCCAAATTGGGAAAGGAGTACGGCAAGGCTGTATATTGTCTCCCTGCTTATTTAACTTATATGCAGAATTCATCATGTGAAAGGCTGGGCTGGATGAATCCCAAGCTGGAATTAAGATTGCCGGAAGAAATATCAACAACCTCAGATATGCAGATGACACAACCTTGATGGCAGAAAGTGAAGAGGAATTAAAGAACCTTTTAATGAGGGTGAAAGAGGAGAGCGCAAAATATGGTCTGAAGCTCAACATCAATTAAACGAAGATCATGGCCACTGGGCCCATTACCTCCTGGCAAATAGAAGGGGAAGAAATGGAGGCAGTGAGAGATTTTACCTTCTTGGGCTCCATGATCAGTGCAGATGGTGACAGCAGTCATGAAATTAAAAGACGCCTGCTCCTTGGGAGAAAGGCGATGGCAAACCTAGACAACATCTTAAAAAGCAGAGACATCACCTTGCCAACAAAGGTCCGTATAGTAAAAGCCATGGTTTTCCCAGTAGTGATCTATGGAAGTGAGAGCTGGACCATAAAGAAGGCTGATCGCCAAAGAATTGATGCTTTTGAATTATGGTGCTGGAGGAGACTCTTGAGAGTCCCATGGACTGCAAGAAGATCAAACCTATCCATTCTGAAGGAAATCAGCCCTGAGTGCTCACTGGAAGGACAGATCGTGAAGCTGAGGCTCCAATACTTTGGCCACCTCATGAGAAGAGAAGACTCCCTGGAAAAGACCCTGATGTTGGGAAAGATGGAGGGCACAAGGAGAAGGGGACGACAGAGAATGAGATGGCTGGATGGTGTTCTTGAAGCTACCAGCATGAGTTTGATCAAACTGCGGGAGGCAGTGGAGGACAGAAGTGCCTGGCGTGCTCTGGTCCATGGGGTCACGAAGAGTCGGACACGACTAAACGACTAAACAACAACAGCAGGAAGAGCATCCATGAAGTCAAAACAAAGGGGGAAAGCATAAGCTGTTTGAGCAAACCAGCGCTGGAGTGTGCCAAAGTTCCCTGCGTGGGGAAGCGCAGATACAGAAGGTGTCCCCATTGCTCATTTCCTCTCCCCTCCTGTGGTTTCCAGCAACTGGTATTCAGAAGCATTTCTGCCTCCAGCTGTGAAGGCAGAGCATAGCCATCAATGCTAGTAGCCATTGATAGCCCTCTCCTCCAAGGACGTGTCTAATGCTCTTTTAAAGCCATCGATGTTTCGAGGCCTTCACTGTCTCTTGTGGGAACAAGTTCCATAGTTTAACTATGTGCTCCATGAAAAAGAATATATATTTAGTAATTAGATGCTTTTTTTAGGTTAGCTATCAGGCGCATCAGCCTTGTGAGAATTTCTCTTTCGCTGCCAGGCCCCCACCCTATTTCTTGAAGCATCTAGATAGAAGCTTGTGCCAGCTTCCTCAGGTTGGCTCTCTCCAGCTAGGCTGAATAGGTGGGAAACTTTTGGACTCCGTGTGCCAGATCCTTATTGGGATCTGTATCTTGGGTCAAAATCCCTTTCACTACTGTAATATACTCAGAGTCGCAAAGTGATTTCATGCTCTTTATTCAGCTCATAGTGGTGAGGAGGAATGAATGAATGTCCCCTCAAAGTATCTGCTTTATATACATTATTTACACAATGGGCTGCACATGATTGGTTAATTCTGGAATTCTACTGTAAGCCAATCAGGTTGTGGACTCACTTATATCTGGAGCATGATTGGGTGGCTCCTGCCAACCAATCATACTGCTGCATTGTTCCTGGACCCATCAGACTGCTGCATTCTGAATCCCATTGTTCTAGGACCAATCAGACTGCTGCAATTTGGATCCTATTGTTCTAGGACCAATCAGACTGCTGCAGTTTGGATCCTATTCAACTCAGTACACAACACCCCTCCCCTCTAAGATCCAGTCCTGCCCGGGAGGTCGCATTCATAGTCCTCGAGGTACGCCGGCGGCCTACGTGTGCGTTGCGGCCTGGGGTGTTCCCTGGTCCGGGGTTCAGGTTCTGGCTTGTGTTCCAAGGATGCTGGCTGTGATGGGCCTGTTTGGTTTGGCGCAACCAGCTCGCTCAGTCGTGGTTCTGGTTTCGGTGTCCTTTCGGCCTCGCAGGTCCTCTCTGTATTTACTGATTCTGCCTCTCCTGCTGGCCCCTCCTGGTCTATGGGCCTCACTGCCCCTCTGTTCCCTTGGGACTCCTCTGACCTTTCCTCCTCCTGGTTTTCTCCTGGGAATCGTCGCCGTATCTGGTCGCAGTGGCGGCGCCAGCATTGCCCCCCATCCGTTAGCACCTCGTATGACACGGGGCCAGCGACCCTGGTGACTGTGGCGGGTACCCATGCTGGGCCTGCCCCAAAATTCTTTGCGTACACTGGGTCCTGGGCCTCAAAGGTCCGGGGGTTCCTGCCTTCCCCCACCACTACCTCATCCTGAGCTCTATCGGGGAGATGGCGGTCCAATCTGATTGCAAGGCGCCGACCCATTAGTAGTTCAGCGGGGCTCTGGCCAGTCGTCGAGCTGGGGGTGCTGTGCTGTGCTAGGAGGAATGTGGCAAGGCGGTACTCCCAATCCCCTTGCGTCATGCGGCGAAGGGTGTCCTTGGTGGTCCGCACCATGCGTTCTGCTTGGCCATTGGTGGCAGGGTGGAACGGCGCCGAACGGATGTGGCAGATGGCGTTCTGCACTGTGAAGGTTTGGCATTCTCCTGACGTAAATGCAGTCCCGTTGTCTGAGACGAGAGTGTCAGGGAGCCCGTGGGTTGCAAACAGCCTGCGTAGTACCCGGATGGCTGCGGATGTAGAAGTGGACAGTACCAGTGCGACTTCCAGCCATTTGGTGTAGGAGTCCACCACTATGAAGAATGTTTACCCCTGAAAGGGGCCAGCGAAGTCCACATGCAGGCGTGACCATGGTGCTCGGGTGGACTCCCAGGACTGGACTGGGGCCCTTGGGGGATCTGGGCGGGATTCTTGGCAGGCCTGGCAGTGTTTGACCCAGGCCTCTATCTCTCCGTCGATCCCTGGCCACCACACATAACTCCTGGCAAGGGCCTTCATTCTTACTACCCCTGGGTGTGTCTCGTGTAGGGCTGTGAGGACCCTTTTGCGGAGGGGCTGGGGAACAACGACCCTGCTTCCCCATAACAGGCACCCCTTGTGGGCCGACAGTTCATGTTTGCGGGTTGTGTAGCCAGAGAATTCTGGCCCAGGGCTGCTGCTGGGCCATCCCCTCCACACCCAGTCCAGGACCCGGGAGATGACCCTATCTTTCTTGGAATGGTGTGCAACTTCTTGTGCCTGAATGGGGCGGTCGGGAAGTAGCTCCAGGCTCATAACCTCTTGTGCAGGTGCTGGGTCGGGGCCTGTTTCCGGTAGTGGTAGCCTGCTGAGGGCGTCCGCATGACCCATCGCCTTCCCCGGGCGGTGAATCAGTGCATACTGGTAGCTGGCAAGGAAAATTGACCACCTGAGGACGCGAGGAGACAGCACTTGGGGGGGTCTGATTTTCGGGGGCAAACAAGCCAAGCAACGGCTTGTGGTCAGTCACCACGGTGAAGGGCCGCCCGTACAAGAAATCATGGAATTTTTTTACTCCCTTCACGATTGCCAGACCCTCCTTGTCTATTTGCGAGTAGTTCCGCTCGGTTGCGTTGAGTGTCTGGGAAAAGTATGCCACCGGTACCTCTCTTCCATCCGGGAGTTGGTGTCCCAGGACAGCGCCAATGCCATAGGGCGAGGCGTCGCATGCTAGCACCACCGGCAGCCTCTCGTCGAAATGTGCCAAGACCGCGTTTGAGACAAGCAAGTCCTTGACTGCCTGGAATGCGGCCTCCTGGCGCTGGCCCCACACCCAAGGGGCCCGCTTGTCCAGGAGTCTGTGTAGGGGCTCCGCTACCGCCGCCTTGTGGGGAAGGAAGGAATGGTAAAAGTTCAATAGTCCCAAGAAGGCCTGAAGTTCAGTCTTGCTCTTGGGTGCTGGGGCATCACAAATGGCCCGTACCTTGTCCCCAGTCGGGTGGACCCCTTCTGCGTCCACCATAAATCCCAGAAAGTCCACCTGAGGCACTCCTAGTAGACATTTTCCCCGCTTCACCTTGAGACCCGCCGTCTGGAAACGGTGCAGAACGGTGCGGAGGCAGTCCTCAAACTCCTCTGGTGTGGGCCCAGCAATCAACACATCATCGAAGAAGGGGGTGACGCCAGGAATCCCTTTAAGGAGCGAGTCCATTAGATTCTGGAATATGCCTGGTGCCACACTGACAACGAATTGCAGCCGCTTTACCCTGAACGCTCCTCTGTGTGTCACAATCATCTGTGCCTCTGCTGTGGCCTCATCTACTGGCAGCTGTTGATATGCTTGGGCCAAGTCCAGCTTGCCAAAAATTTTCGACCCAGCCAGGGTGGCAAGGACATGGCTGACCACTGGCACTGGGTATGCGTGGGCCGTGAGGGCCTTGTTTATGGTACATTTGTAGTCTGCACAGATACGGACCGAACCATTAGGCTTGACGGGTGTGACGATTGGGGTTTCCCAGGGGGCATTAGGCACCGGCTCCAGCACTCCTTGCTCCACGAGCCGGTCCAATTCCTCGTCTATACGGGGTTTCAGGGCGAACGGGACCCGGCGGGCCTTGAGCCTGACAGGTCGTACTGCGGGGTCAAGCTGTAGAGCAATGGGGGGCCCCGTATACTGTCCCAATTTCCCATCGAAAACCCCTGGAAATTCCTTGCAGATGGCATCCACGTCCACTTGTAAGGTAGTGTGGTTCACCCCGGTGATGGCTAGCCCCAGTGGTCCAAACCATGCCAATCCCAGTAAGCTAATGTAGGGGCCCTTGACCACGAGCAAGTCCAGTTGCCGCGTCGGCCCTCGATATTGCACCTTGAAGGTCCCCACCTCCATTGTGGGCCGACCTTACATTTCTGGAAGTCCCGGAGGGTGAATGGGGCTGGCCTGAGTTTGGGACCCCCAGTAGGACACAGTTTCCTTAAGGTCCTTGCCGAGATTATGGATAGAGTTGAACCCGTGTCAAGCTCCATGCGGCATGGGGCCCCCTCTATCTGTACCTCTACATAAATTTTCTCTACGTTGGGGTGGGGCAACTGGTATACCTGGAAGTCCGTGAGCTCCGTAGAGTTGCCTTGGTGCGTTGGGCCCCGGGACCTGGGGCTCTTGGATTGGTCATCTGATGCCTGGCGTTGGGTGGGCCGAGCTCGACACACCCGGGCGATGTGTCCCAATTTTCTGCACTGCCTGCACTCTGCGTTGCGGAAACGGCAGGTCCTCCTCTCGTGACTTTCCCCGCAGCTTGCGCAGTTCCCTCCTTCTCGTCGAGGCAGCTGTGGTCTGTTTGCTGCTTGAGTGCGCTGCTGTACTCGGTGCACCTCCTCCCTGTCAGATCCTGAGTCGTCGGTGAGGTCTTCGTGGTGGACCCTCGGTTGGGGTGGCAGGCTCGGCCGTGCCTCTTGCGTCGACCTCTTGGCAGCTTCCGTTGCCAGGGCCTCCTCCAGAGCGACCTGGAACGTTAGGTCCTTCTTGGCGTAGAGGCGTCGTTGCAGCTTCTCATCCTTCAGGCCACCGACGAGGCGGTCACGAAGCATGTTCTCCAGCTCTGAGAAGTTGCAGAACCGGGCAGCTTGGCGGAGAGAGGTCACAAACCCAGTTATGGTTTCCCCAGGGGCTTGCCGCTTTGCTCAACTCAGTACACAACAACTACCAACAAAGAGGCATCAGGCCTAAAAGGGAGGAGGGAAAGAGCCTAATATCACTACAGTCTTTTTTTTTTTTTTTGAAAAGATATTTATTAAAGTTTTTAAAGTATAACAGTAAAAATGAAAAATAAAAAGAAACATACAAAATAAAAACAGTTAAAAAACACATTGATTCTCCATAACATATCTTCTTACACTTATTTCCCCGGACCTCCTCATACCTCCCTTTTTTGTATTCCACTTCAGTTTGTTAGTTCAGCAAATCCTTACCATTAAGCTTTTACACTTTTGTAAACCTTTTTTCCTATCTCTTAAAGCATTACAGCTGGAAACCACTTAGTTTCTATCCAACATCCTTCTAGCATTCATTAATTTTGCAATATTTCTGTAAATAGTCTTTAAATTTCTTCCAGTCTTCTTTCACCGACTCTTCTCCCTGGTCTCGGATTCTGCCAGTCATTTCTACCAGTTCCATATAGTCCATCACCTTCATCTGCCATTCTCTAATATCACTACAGTCTTGGAGAGTCTCCCCCTTTTAGGACTGCAGTGAGATCAGGCTTAAAGGAAGGAGGGGAAGCCTTTGGGAGCCCCCACCTCTCTCTTGGAGAGCTCAGCAAGCTTGGGCTTCACAGGGAAGGGAAGAAACCTCTCCCTCCTTTTTTAGTGCTCAGAAGGATCTGAAGGGATGGGCAATTCTACTTAGTACTGAGTATTGGCTCGCCAAAGAGCTCTCTGCCAGGAGTGCCATGGCTCAGCCCAACTGAATGGGATGTTCTGTGCTGATATGAAGGGGGAGCCATCCTGCTTAGCAATGGGTCCCTGGTTTCTGCATTTCTTCAGAGGATCCTGACAACTAGTCCCATGCTTTGAGGGCTGTGCAAAGAAAGCAGCTTTGGAAAGCCATGTCCTATCAGTCAAGCCTCACCCCTTACCTGCATGTGAGAATGGCCTCATGGACCAAATGGGGAAGACTTGGGGAGGGGGCAAGATGTGCTCAGAGGTCAGACGTTCCCCACCCCAAAATTTCACCTCAGGAACTGATGGACTCTTACTTTGCCTCACAATCGTTTTGAAATGTGCCGGGTTTTCAACGTTCGGGAACCGAAACGTTCCAAAACGCAGGCGTTCGGGAGCTGAGGTTTGACTGTAATATATTGGCGTCCGCATGAAATCCGCCCCATCCCATTGTTGTCCCGTGTCTTTAAATGCAGGGTTTCCCCATCCTTTGGAAGTCCAAAAGGGGCATGATCTTTGTACTTAGCACACGACTGAGTGCTAGCAGTAGGAGGAAATGCAGGGGCTGAGCCCCAGAACAAAATTTCCCCCATCACTGATTCTTGTTTCTTTTCTTATCAAGGCAAAATCCTACGTGTCTTTGCTTTTCGAAAGATCTCCAAGGGTACAAGGGGATCCCTCAGCTCAATTCTAGCAGGCGGGACAGTTCTTGAGTTTTGTGGTTACACATCAATAGTCAGCCAGTCTCCTGAAAATGCCATGGGGCCTGTTATGTATTCAGTGGTCTCGAGTCTGGACTAAGGATTCTGAGCTCCTGTGTTCTGATTCGATACATGATATCCAATCACAGAACATTTCTGGATTTGGACTCTGCCATTGGCCCTTAAACTCTGAGTCCTGATTCACAGCTTGGAAGTTTAGACAGCCAATCACGTGGGGAGTGGGAGTGGCCCAGGCCTTCAGAAATGTCTATAAGCAGTTGCTTCGACCCTGTTGTCCAGTTCAGTTACCAATCAACTCCTGTTTTTGCTTATCTTTAATCTTTTCCGAGAGACTATCTATCACACAGGATCTTAGAAAGTTGTCCCAAAACAAAGTTTGTCCTCAATACTGTCCTCTTCACATATATGGGGACATTCACCACCTGCACAGGCTCAATGTTTCCACATATTAAAGTAGCAAAAGTCCACATTAGCGGTGAATGTGAATTGCCACAAGCAATCTCGATTGCTTCTTAGAATCATAGAATCATAGAATCATTGAATCATAGAATCATAGAATCATAGAATCATAGAATCATAGAATCATAGAATCATAGAATCATAGAATCATAGAATCATAGAATCATAGAGTTGGAAGAGACCACAAGGGCCATCAAGTCCAACCCCCTGCCAAGCAGGAAACACCATCAGAGCACTCCTGACATATGGTTGTCAAGCCTCTGCTTAAAGACCTCCAAGGAAGGAGACTCCACCACACTCCTTGGCAGCAAATTCCACTGTCGAACAGCTCTTACTGTCAGGAAGTTCTTAGCCCTCTCTAAGCAACAGGATGAGAAGAGAAAAAGCGCGGCGGCAGGAGACCCCATTCAAATCTGACACCCCGCTCCAGGGTCAGGACGGTGGAAAATTACTTTGCTTTAGCTTCATTTCTGCAGGTTTAAACAGCTCAGGAAAAAGTCCCCCTTCTTCTCCTGCTACTAAGGGGGGTTCCGCGATTTTAAATGATGAAAGTTGATCCTTTATAAGTGATTTTTAAGGCTCTAGTTTGCGTTGTCTTTGCTTTGTTCTGACTACAAGGAAACGGAAGGGTGACTTCCTGTTTAAACCTTCCCGTTTCAGTACCAAATTAGGGTTAATTTTAAAGTCCAAATTCCTTTTATTTCGCCAGTTCTTATTTAAAGTCCGAATATTTAATGTTCCAGTACTCACGGTTGGTTATTTTAGATGCCAAATTGTCCCAGGAAAAAGGCAGCGCTCTCCAGCAACGGCTATGCGGCTTCGCTCCACAGAAAAAGCAATTAACTCACAGCACCGCGCCACTTCCCCCTCTTCACTTCGGAGCCCGTTTATGTGTTCCTTTGTGGGTTGGGGGGGCGCTAAGGGTCCCCGCCGAGTCCCACGGTCACAGGCTTCATCCGCCTGTGATTTCCAGAAGGGTCCCCGCTACGCCGCAGCGGAAAAGACCTGTTTCATGCGGAGCTAGTCCCTCCAGTTCAGAGGGAGTTCGCCATTGCCAGAGGCGCCACCCCGGAAGTCTCCAGCACCAACACTTTGAATTGTGCTTGGAAACGTACTGGGAGCCAATGCAGATCTCTCAGAACCGGTGTTATATGGTCCCGGCGGACACTCCCAGTCACCAGTCTAGCTGCCGCATTCTGGATTAATTGCAGTTTCTGGGTCACTTTCAAAGGTAGCCCCACGTAGAGCGCATTGCAGTAGACCATGCAGGAGATAACCAGAGCATGCACCACTCTGGTGAGACAGTCCGCGGGCAGGTAGGGTCTTAGCCTGCGTACCAGGTGGAGCTGGTAGACAGCTGCCCTGGAAACAGAATTAACCTGTGCCTCCATGGACAACTGTGAGTCCAAAATGACTCCCAGGCTGCGCCCCTGGTCCTTCAGGGGCACAGTTACCCCATTCAGGACCAGGGAATCCCCCACACCCACCCGCCCCATCCCCAAAAACAGTACTTCTGTCTTGTCATGATTCAACCTCAATCTGTTAGCCGCCATCCATCCTCCAACCACCTCCAGGCACTCACACAGGAACTTCACCGCCTTCACTGGTTCTGATTTAAAGGAGAGGTAGAGCTGGGTGTCATCTGCATACTGATGAACACCCAGCCGAAACCCCCTGATGATCTCTCTCAGCAGCTTCATATAGATATTAAAAAGCATGGGGGAGAGGATGAAACCCTGAGGCACCCCACAAGTGAGAGCCCAGGGGTCTGAACACTCATCCCCCAACACCACTTTCTGGACACGGCCCAGGAGAAAGGAGCAGAACCACCATATAACAGTGCCCCCAGCTTCCAGCCCCTCAAGACGGCCCAGAAGGATGTTATGGTTGATGGTGTGAAAGGCCATCTGTCTTCCTGACTGTCTTCCTGGCAGTAAGAGCTGTTCGACAGTGGAATTTGCTGCCAAGGAGTGTGGTGGAGTCTCCTTCTTTGGAGGTCTTTAAGCAGAGGCTTGACAACCATATGTCAGGAGTGCTCTGATGCTGTTTCCTGCTTGGCAGGGGGTTGGACTCGATGGCCCTTGTGGTCTCTCCCAACTCTATGATTCTATGATTCTAGGCCGCTGAGAGAATCAGCAGAACTAGGAAACAGCTCTCGCCTTTGTCCCTAGCCCGCCGGAGATCATCAACCAGCGCGACCAAGGCAGTTTCAGTCCCATGGTGAGGCCTGAATCCCGATTGGAAGGGATCCAAATGGTCCGCATCCTCCAGGCGTGCTTGGAGTTGTTCGGCAACCACCCGCTCAATCACCTTGCCCAAGAATGGAAGATTTGAGGCTGGGCGATAGTTGGCCATACTGGCCGGGTCTGAAGATGTTTTTTTAAGAAGCGGTTTAATGACCGCCTCTTTCAGCGGGTCTGGGAAGGCTCCCTCACAGAGGGAAGCATTCACCACCCCTCAGAGCCCATCGCCCAGCCCTTCCCGGCTCGCTTTTATCAGCTAGGATGGGCAAGGATCAAGGAGACAGGTGGTCGGTTTCACTTGTCCAAGCAGCCTGTCCCCATCCTCGGAGGTAACAGATTGGAACTGATCCCGTATAAGAGGACTAGACAGAACTCCAGCACTCTCCCACCCTGGCCCTGCTCCCACGGTGGAGTCTACCTCCTTCTGAATCTGAGCGACTTTATCTGCAAAAAAACTTTGCAAAAGCATTGCAGGAGATCTTGGGGTCCCTACCAGGCCCCGGTGGTGCAGGTGGTTCCGATAGATTGTGAACCACCTGAAAAAGTCTCCTGCTGCTGTTTTCTGTAGATGCAATGGAGGCAGTGAAGAAGGCCCTCTTCGCCGTCGCCATTGCCACTTGGTAGGCTCGACGTTGAGCTCTAGCCCGTGTCCGGTCTGATTCAGAATGAGTTTTCCGTCACTGGCTCTCTAGCCGTCTCAACGATTGTTTCATCACCCTCAGCTCCAGGGAAAACCACGGGGCTGTCCGGGCTCCATGCAATCGGAGAGGGCGCTTCGGAGTCAGACAGTCAATAGCCCTGGTTAACTCCGCATTCCAGCGGGCCACCAGGGAATCAGCTGAGACGCCATCAACTTGGGATAAAACATCCCCTATCACTCTCTGGAAACCAGTTGGATCCATTAAGTAGCGGGGGCAGACCATCCGAATCGGTCCCACCTCCCTGCAGAGGGGATGGGTCGCGGAGAAGTCAAGTTGCACCAGGAAGTGATCTGACCATGGCACTTCTTTTGTTTCGCTTTTGTTAGTGTCAGATCACCAACATCCGTAGAGGTAAACACCAAGTCTAAGGCATGTCCGTGGCTATGATTTGGGCCAAAACGTATTCAGGGACAGCCCCATGGAGGCCATGCTTTCCACAAAGTCCCGAGCGGCCCCTTGTAAGGTCGTGTCGGCATGGATGTTAAAATCCCCCAGGACAACCAAGCTAGGTGTCTCCAGGAGCATATCCGCCACGACCTGAAGCAGCTCGGGCAGGGAATCCTTGGTGCAGCGGGGAGGTCGGTACACCAATAGGAATCCTGTACTGCCCCTATTGCCCAACTTCCAGAACATGCACTCAGAGAACTGGGTCTTCCCAACAGGACGCCTGGTGCAGACTAATGACTTCCTAAAAATCACTGCAACCCCCCCTCCCCGCCCACATGACCTGGGTTGCTGTGCGTAAGAGAAACCTGGTGGGAAATCGCCAAGGACAGGCCCATCTGCTTCATCCAACCAGGTCTCTGTCACACATGCCAGGTCAAAGCCTCCATCCACAATCAGGTCATGGATGGCAGTGGTTTTAGTCATCATTGACCTGGCATTGCACAGCAACACTTTCAGGTCATGGGGGTTTCCCTTGCTGATTCCAGTATCCTTCTGGTCAGGACCAGACCTGGAGAGGGAACAGTCCTCAAACAACGACTAACTCCGCCTCCTCGGTAATGACATGGTCTGGTCTTAGCATTACTCCTCCTCCTGCCCGTGATCACTGAGATCGGGTGTCCCAATACATTCCCCCCTGTGGAACCTGCCCCAGCCATTCTATTGGCTGAGGCCCACTCCCAGGCAGCCCTGACCCTTCCCCTTAAAAAGCAAAATACAAACTATATAATAACTTAACAGAATAATAAAAAAGAAGCAAAGCAAGAAACAATAGTGCTAAAAGTAAACTACTCCCCAGCCTGACTAAATGCTTATACAACCCCTAGGCCAGATGGAGTTGGCAGGAAAGGGAGTGGCCCACCCAGCACTCACTATAGCAGCAGGAGCAGCAGTGTCCCGGAGGCCTTGATGGAGGCCCTCAAGGTGTGGTGGTGAGTGCAGGCTCCGCCCCCTAGGCCAGATGCAGTTGGCAGGAAAGGGAGCGGCCCACCCAGCACTCACTAGAGCGGCAGCAGTGTCCCGGAATCCTCCCTCAGGCCTGTTAAGCTGTGGCGGTGAGTGCAGGCTCCGCCCCCTAGGCCAGATGGAGTTGGCAGGAAAGGGAGCGGCCCACCCAGCACTCACTAGAGCAGCAGGAGCAGCAGTGTCCCGGAGGCCTTGATGGAGGCCCTCAAGGTGTGGTGGTGAGTGCAGGCTCCGCCCCCTAGGCCAGATGCAGTTGGCAGGAAAGGGAGCGGCCCACCCAGCACTCACTAGAGCGGCAGCAGTGCCCCGGAATCCTCCCTCAGGCCTCTTAAGCTGTGGCCGTGAGTGCAGGCTCCGCCCCCTAGGCCAAATGGAGTTGGCAGGAAAGGGAGAGGCCCACCCAGCACTCACTAGAGCAGCAGCAGCAGTGTCCCGGAAGCCTCCCTCAGGCCTCTTAAGCTGTGGCGGTGAGTGCAGGCTCCGCCCCCTAGGCCAGATGGAGTTGGCAGGAAAGGGAGAGGCCCACCCAGCACTCACTAGAGAAGCGGCAGCAGTGTCTCAGAAGCCTCCCTCAGGCCTCTTAAGCTGTGGCGGTGAGTGCAGGCTCCGCCCCCTAGGCCAAATGGAGTTGGCAGGAGAGGGAGCGGCCCACCCAGCACTCACTAGAGCAGCAGCAGCAGCAGTATCCCGGAAGCCTCCCTCAGGCCTCTTAAGCTGTGGCGGTGAGTGCAGGCTCCGCCCCCTAGCCCAGATGGAGTTGGCAGGAAAGGGAGCGGCCTGAGGAGATTTCACCCCTCCCATTCCCAAGAATCTCCTGATGATCTCCTGATGGTCTCTGCTGACTCTCCAGAGAGGAGGAGACGTGTCCTGCCTATCTACTTATTCTGCCCAGCAACATATCACTGTGTGTGAGAGTGAGAGACAATCAGTCAGTGTATCGGAGAAAGTGAGAATGTTAGAGATTCTAGAGATAAGATTGCTGCTAAGTGCAGTTGCAGACTCTCAGTGTAGCATTGATTTATGCTTAGAATATTCAGCTCTGTATATAGTTTTGTATCATAGTTGTAGTTACAGAATCAAAGGAAGATATTCTACAGAGCTGCTCTCCGAGTGGTTTATACTCTGCAAGACTCTGCAAAACTCTGCTACGCAATGACTGTATTATTGAGACAGTGAATCCGGTGCTCTCAGCTCTGAGCTGTGAGTCCACAGCACTGTGACCTGTTCCTGTGAGAAGGAGGTCTCTGGCGGTGCTTCCCAGCTCGCCTAGCCCAGTCGGGGTTGAGGTGTATGAGTCCAGTTGGTACACTGGCTCTAGGGCGATGCTGACACGGCCCACCCAGCACTCACTAGAGCAGCAGCAGCAGTGTCCCGGAAGCCTCCCTCAGGCCTCTTAAGCTGTGGCCGTGAGTGCAGGCTCCGCCCCCTAGGCCAGATGGAGTTGGCAGGAAAGGGAGCGGCCCACCCAGCACTCACTAGAGCAGCAGCAGCAGTGTCCCGGAAGCATCCCTCAGGCCTCCTAAGCTGTGGCGGTGAGTGCAGGCTCCGCCCCCTGGGCCAGATGGAGTTGGCAGGAAAGGGAGTGGCCCACCCAGTACTCACTAGAGCAGCAGCAGCAGCAGTGTCCCAGAAGCCTCCCTCAGGCCTCTTAAGCTATGGCGGTGAGTGCAGGCTCCGCCCCCTAGGCCAGATGGAGTTGGCAGGAAAGGGAGCGGCCCACCCAGCACTCACTAGAGCAGCAGCAGCAGCAGCAGTGTCCTGGAAGCCTCCCTTAGGCCTCTTAAGCTGTGGGGGTGAGATCAGGCTCCGCCCCCTAGGCCAGATGGAGTTGGCAGGAAAGGGAGCGGCCCACCCAGCACTCACTAGAGAAGCAGCAGCAGTGTCCCAGAAGCCTCCCTCAGGCCTCTTAAGCTATGGCGGTGAGTGCAGGCTCCGCCCCCTTGGCCAGATGGAGTTGGCAGGAAAGGGAGTGGCCCACCCAGCACTCACTAGAGCAGCAGCAGCAGCAGTGTCCCGGAAGCGTCCCTCAGGCCTCTTAAGCTGTGGCGGTGAGTGCAGGCTCCGCCCCCTGGGCCAGATGGAGTTGGCAGGAAAGGGAGCGGCCCACACAGCACTCACTAGAGCAAAAGCAGCAGCAGTGTCCTGGAAGCCTCCCTCAGGCGTCTTAAGCTATGGCGGTGAGTGCAGGCTCCGCCCCCTATGCCAGATGGAGTTGGCAGGAAAGGGAGTGGCCCACCCAGCACTCACTAGAGCAGTAGCAGCAGCAGTGTCCCGGAAGCGTCCCTCAGGCCTCTTAAGCTGTGGCGGTGAGTGCAGGCTCCGCCCCCTGGGCCAGATGGAGTTGGCAGGAAAGGGAGCGGCCCACCCAGCACTCACTAGAGAAGCAGCAGCAGTGTCCCAGAAGCCTCCCTCAGGCCTCTTAAGCTATGGCGGTGAGTGCAGGCTCCGCCCCCTTGGCCAGATGGAGTTGGCAGGAAAGGGAGTGGCCCACCCAGCACTCACTAGAGCAGCAGCAGCAGCAGTGTCCCGGAAGCGTCCCTCAGGCCTCTTAAGCTGTGGCGGTGAGTGCAGGCTCCGCCCCCTGGGCCAGATGGAGTTGGCAGGAAAGGGAGCGGCCCACACAGCACTCACTAGAGCAAAAGCAGCAGCAGTGTCCTGGAAGCCTCCCTCAGGCGTCTTAAGCTATGGCGGTGAGTGCAGGCTCCGCCCCCTATGCCAGATGGAGTTGGCAGGAAAGGGAGTGGCCCACCCAGCACTCACTAGAGCAGCAGCAGCAGCAGTGTCCCGGAAGCGTCCCTCAGGCCTCTTAAGCTGTGGCGGTGAGTGCAGGCTCCGCCCCCTGGGCCAGATGGAGTTGGCAGGAAAGGGAGCGGCCCACACAGCACTCACTAGAGCAAAAGCAGCAGCAGTGTCCCGGAAGCCTCCCTCAGGCGTCTTAAGCTGTGGCGGTGAGTGCAGGCTCCGCCCCCTAGGCCAGATGGAGTTGGCAGAAAAGGGAGCGGCCCACCCAGCACTCACTAAAGCAGCAGCAGTGTCCCGGAAGCCTCCCTCTTTTATATATATATATATATATATATATATATATATATATATATATATATATATATATATATATAAATTTTTATTAGGTTTTCACATTTTATAAAGACACACCACACACAAAAAAGACAAAAACAAAAACATGTATAATTTCAAGACCTTACTTTCTTGACCTTGTTCCTTGACTTCCCCCCACCCCCCCTTCATACATCCCAATTCCCACAATTAAGTCAGCAAGTTGTTATTTCTCTCCTTATCATATTAGTATTAATTTTATGTCTCTTATGAAAAATTAAATTCTTTCCTTAGGTGGACCCAAGTTCCCTTCCATCGATTTCCCATTTTGCTTTAAATGTAGATCATACTAACTGAACCCAAAAGTCCTAATCATTTTTAAGATTCTTTTTTCCCCTTCCCCCCCATCCCCGGTTTCCGTCCCTTCCCAAGTAATTGTCCACAGTAACAGTTCTTAGCCTGGATTCCTCACGTCCGAGGCCTTCAAAACTCTTTCAGTCCCTCTCTGCCGGTTTTGTTGGTAGTCCTTTATGTTGGTCCTCGGATCTCGAAAGAATTCTGTCCCAGTCAAACCAGGTTTCCTTCCCAGAAGAATGCTTGATAACAGCTGCTGCGAAAGCTCCACCAGTCCTTCATAATCAAAGTGGAGGCCCCAGTCATATTTCATCTTTCTTTTAAGTTCCTGTATTTCAGATACTCCAGGGGCCTCCTCCTTCTTCTTTCGCATCTTTTGCAGATTTGTAATCCAAATAATCCAAGGGTCTTCTTCCTTGTATTCCACTAGTGTAGGCTTCTGGTTGGTACTTTCCATCTGTACTTTCTCCATTCCTTGTTTAGTCTCCTTCAGTTGAGATATCTCTTCCAATTCAGCTGCAGATTCTTTCTCTTTCAAGTCCTTGGTACATTCAACCGAGCTGCTTATTCCAGAAGTCAAGGTCGTAAGTTGTTTATTCATAGCCAAACTCTGTTCTTGTAAAATTCCCACCAGGAAAAACATTCTTTCTATTTCAGCTAGTAATTTTCCATCTGCAGCCATTGTAATGTCTCAGAAATCCCCCTAGAGGGATTCTGGTAACTTAGTAATCTTTTTCCAACAGTCTTTCACCTCTTTGTTTGTTTCTTTGTTTCCAACAACTTTAATTCAATTGTAACACATTTAGTTCAGAGAGGTCTTAAATAACAAATTTTTTAACTTTAAACTGCTCGTTTGACAGCTTTGACAGCTGTCAAACTCCTTGTTCCTCTTCAGCAGACTCAAACACAGGACGCTCCCGGGTCCGGGAGGGGGGGGGGGTTACACAAAATAAAACTTCTAAAATTCCATTCTCACACTCCAGCTCAGAACTTTTTTTTGTCAAATCGTGGAAGCTAGTATCTTTTAGCTCACACCAAGAAAGGTAGACTCTCCACCTTAGTTCTCCTGTTCTTGCTTTAGATCCTCTGTAGGTGGGGGGGGGGTGCGGACTTCCCTTTAACAAATCCCCCGGTCGTGCCGAATTCAAAGATAGGTATTTTTAAAGTCCGAATTTCATTCTACTCACGGGTTTTTTCTTTTCAAGTCCAGATTTAGGGGAAAAAGTCAGCGCTCTCCGGCCATGGCACACGGCTTCGCTCCACTGGAGTAGCGGTCCACTCTCAGCACCGCGCCACTCTCCGTACCCTCTCCGATGCCTTTAAAAAGGCTCTTCGTGGGTCGGGGGGCGTTTAAGGTGCCCACCGAGTCACCAGGTCCGCAGGCATCCGCGCCTGCGGTTTCTGAGGGTCTCCGCGTCGCCGTCGAGGCAAGACCCGTCCCCAGCAGAGCCGATTCCCTCCGGAGCTCGGAGGGAATCCGCCATTAGTCGGATCGCGCTAACCCGGACTTCCGGAAGCCTCCCTCAGGCCTCTTTTTTATTATTAAATGATATTTATTGAAACAAAAAATTTTAAAATCACACAGAAAAAAGACAAAATTACAAAAAAGAAAAAAAAACAGAAGCATAAGAAGATAAAGAAAAAATAAAACCATCGCTTTCAAATTCTCCAATTTCCGTTACCTTCTTTCCATGACCTCCTCCTCCTCCCATCTCTTGTAGCTTGATTAATAATTATCACAGCAAATCCTTTCCATAATTCATAATATTTTATCATTACGTTACCTTACTCTATTATCACCTTGTCTTATAAAAACGACCTTAGAGCTTAAAACTTAAATCTTTTTTACCAACTTCTCATAACCATTACCTTTTTGCCAAATTCTTTAAACATTTTTACAAGAGCCAAGTAATTTCATTTCAACATTTCCCCAACATTCATAAAACATTTCTAGTAATAGTAATATAAAAAGTACCATAAAATAAAAGCAATCCAATCTTCTTCCAGCGTCCCCTCCCCCCGGTCCCGGGATTGTCAGTCTTTTTTTGTCCCATTAGTCTGTCACATTAACCTGGTGCTCTTATATCCCAGGCCTTCAAATCTCTTCCATGTCCCTTTCGCAGCTCTTCTTCATATTTCCCTTTCACACGCGGGAACTCCAGCTTAATAGTGTTTTTGACCCTTTTCAGCAAATCAGCCCTTTTCTCACAGTCCAGACTAAGCTCCATGTGATGTTTATGTTATTTTTTTTATAAATATTTATTAAAGTTTTCACAATATTACAAAACGAAAAAGAAAAAGGAAAAAAAATACAAAATAAAAAGCAGTTTAAAACAATTCCAACTTTTTGTCACTTATCTTTCATTTACTTATTTCCCAGACCTCCTCATACCTCCCTTTTTTGTATTCCAGTTCAATTTATTAGTTCAGCAATTCCTTTCCCTCCTTATTTTATCCTGATCTTTAATCTAGATATATTGTAGCATTAAATTTTTACCTGTTAATAATCCATTTATTTTTCATATTCCTTTATATCATTACAGCTAGAAGCCACTTAACCTCAATCCGACATCATTCTAGCATTCATTAATTTTGCAATATTTCTGTAAATAGTCTTTGAATTTCTTCCAATCTTCTCTCACCGTCTCTTCCCCCTGGTCTCGAATTCTGCCAGTCATTTCTGCCAATTCCATGTAGTCAATCACTTTCATCTGCCATTCCTCCAAGGTGGGTAGATCTTGTGTTTTCCAATACTTTGCGATGAGTATTCTTGCTGCTGCTGTAGCATACATGAAAAAAGTTCTATCCTTGAAGACTTCCGGTCGGCGCCAGCGCTAATGGCGGTCCTCTTTCCGAGCTCCGGAGGAGGACTGCTCTGCGTGTTCGGGTCTGACCCGCTACGGCAAGCGGGGGACCCCTAAAATCACAGGCGCGGAAGCCTGTGAACGAGGAGATTCGGTGGGCACCAGGAGCACCCCCCCTTTACCACAGAAAGAGCCTTTTTAAAGGCTCCGGAACGACATCGGGGGAGCGCGGTGCTGAGAATCGCTACCCAGCCCGCAGGGTGAAGCCGCGTCGCCATTAGCGGAGAGCGCCGATTCCTTCCTGTAAATTCTGGACTGAAAAACCCCGTGAGTAAGATTGAACGTCTATCTGAAATTAAAGATCTTTGAAATTTGGTTGAAAACGGGGGAAGTGAAAATTAAGGAAGTCTGCCTTCCCCCGACTGCATGACAGTGAAAGCAACGAAACTCTAAAGCTGCATCCGCAAGAGATATTGTTTCTGACTATTTAAACCTGACACTTGGACTTTAGACCTCCCCTCTAGCTAGCAGGGCAGAGGGGAGGAAAAAAGAGACATTAAGAACTGCATGTTATACTTAAAAGAAAAAGTCCTCTGCTGCCTCAATAACCTGAAACGGACTGCTAAATAAGACAATAGTGCACTGACCTGACTTTAAACTTTTGTGAAAGTTACATGGTGGAAGTTTTACTTGATACAAAGTCCTTGGATTTCCCTGCTACAGTATATCAGAGTAGGCTGAGACAGTAACTATTGGAAAAGTGCTGCAATTCACATTTACAAGCCTCCTGATATACTTGTTTTAAACTTTCTCTGTCTCCGTACTTGGACATTTTCTTTGTCCCCCTGCTTGGACATTTTGATTTGCTCCCCCTAGAGGGTAAAGTAAGGGTTGCTACAGCTCAGGACAGTGGAATTTTTCTTTGGGAGACGGTTCCCGTGGGAAACGACCTTGGGATATGAGTGGTCCACCAGAAGAGATAGCTACAAGAGCCAAGACTAGACAACAACAACACCAGCAACAGCAACAGCAACAAAAGAAGAGAGGCTCGATTACAGGCGCAACCCCTACAGGAACAACAGGACAAGAAAAAGTGACAGCCGTCTCCATGGATGCAGTGACACAAGCTCTACTTAAGATAAACCAATCCCTGGAAACTCTAACAAAGCAGAGTTCAGAAAATACACAAAAATTAACAGAATTAACAGCAAGATTAGACCTGAACACAGAATCTATAAACAGGCTCGTGCAGGAAAATTCAGCAACACGAAAAATTGCAGAAGAAGCTAGAACCATCGCTGGAGAGACTCAAGAGAACTTAGAACCGATTGCCAAAAAGGTACATGAACATGATGCAACTCTGGCTTTGTGGGAATTACAGAGAAAAGAGAGAAATTTGAAATTGAGATTAATTCCAGAGAACGAAGGAGACAACCTTGTGGAGTTCCTAACACGAGAGTTCTTTGACTGCTGGGAAGATTTGGAGGAGGACGAATTCAAAATTACAACAGCGTTCAGACTGGGTAAAAGACAGAACAGAAAGACTCCGAGGGATTGTTTGATTACCCTTAGATCCAAGGAAGAAAGAGATAAAATATTAAGACTACACTTTGAAAAGGCCTTGCAAATTGGAAACTCATCTATACAGATTTTTAAAGACATCCCTAAATATATCTTGGATCTGAGAGCTTTCTACAAGGATGTGGTTTATCTGTTAAAGAAGAACACCATCCTCTTCAGGTGGGAATTCCCACAGGGACTGTCTTTTGATTACAAGGGAAAGAAGGTGAAAATAAAGACGATACAAGATAAAGAGAGATTCTTGGAAAGAAATCGAGAGGACCTACAGAAGGGAACTGTGGACCCAATTGCAGAACAGAGGAGAGCAATAGACATTTTGAACCTATCGTTCGGACACAACCCACCATCAGAGGACGAGCAACAGCTTGGAGCGGTTGGAGGTGTACTAGAAAAATAACAAGATGGCCCTGCAATTCCTTAGTTGGAATTGTAATGGGCTCAATATGCCTTTGAGGAGACGACAAGTTTTTCATATTTTGAACAGAGAACAACTGGATTTGATATGTTTACAAGAAACCCACATAACCAGAGCTCACAGGAGACTACTTACAAACAAAAGACTAGGACAAGAATTTATTTCATTGGACAAAGTTAAAAAAAGAGGAGTTGTGATCTATGTAAAAGAGAAGTGGGCTCCAAAAATGATGTTTAAAGACGAACAAGGAAGATATTTGGCAGTTGAAATACAAGTACAAGGAGAAAAATTTCTGATAGTGGGAATTTACGCACCAAACGAAGGCAAGGCAGAATTCTTCAAGAAACTTCATGAAACTCTGACGGACTATCTGGATTACAATATGATAATTATGGGAGATATGAATGGTGTGGTCTCCACAAACATGGACAAGACACAAAGATTGACAGTCACTAAGGAAGGGAGACTTCCGAAGACCTTTTTTGAAATGACGGAAAATATGGATTTAATAGACATATGGAGAACAAGGAACCCTCTTGAGAGAGAGGGAACCTTTTTCTCCCAAGCAACGATGACCTGGACCAGAATTGATCAAATTTGGATTACCAGTGGGATGGCTCCAAAGATTAAGAAGGTAGAAATCTGCCCAAAAACTTGCTCCGACCATAACGCCGTGAAGATGGAAATGAAACTTACAACAACTGGTCAATTCAGATGGAGGATGAATGACACCCTCTTTCGAGATAAGGAGATTCACATGAAGGCCCAAAAAACTTTAAAGGACTACTTTGAAATAAATTTAAGGGCCGATGTCGAAAAAAGAGTGATCTGGGACGCAAGTAAAGCTGTGATGCGAGGTTTCTTGATTCAACAAAATTCAATAAAGAAGAGGAAACAGAATGAGAAAAAGGAAAAGATTTTGGAAAAGATAAAGGAAGGAGAGAAAAAATTAAGAGTAAAGCCAAAGTCCCAGGAGATTTTGAGAGAGATTAAGTTATACCAAACACAATATATGGAATTGATGAACCAAGAGATTGAAGGGAAGATAAAGCAAATGAAACAAAAGACATTTGAATCGGCAGACAAATGTGGCAAACTTCTGGCATGGCAATTGAAGAAAAGACAGAAACTAAACACAGTTACAAGCCTAGAAGTGGATGGAAAGAACATATCTAAACCGAATGAGATTAGAAATTGCTTTTTGAGTTATTTTAAAAAACTTTATGCTCAAGGACTGCAAAATGAAGAAGACATAGATAAATTCCTTGAGAAATATGGATTACAAAAAATCTCTCATCAAAGTAAGATGGATCTGAACCAGAGAATAACAGAACAAGAGATAGAGGGTGCCATTCAGAATATGCAATTGGGCAAATCTCCAGGGCCAGATGGACTGACTTCCAGATATTACAAATCTTTGAAGGAGTGGTTGATTCAACCGTTAAAGGAAGTCTGCAATGAGATCTTAGAGGGGAAAAGGGCACCTGAATCGTGGAAAGAAGCGTATATTTCACTCATACCAAAGACAGAGACTGAAAAGACTCAATTGAAGAACTACCGCCCAATATCATTACTTAATGTGGATTACAAAATCTTTGCAGACATTTTGGCAAAAAGACTTTAAAAAGTGTTGATGGAGAAGATTCATAAGGACCAAGCAGGCTTTCTCCCAAAAAGGCACCTATCAGACAATGTAAGGAATATAATAGATATCTTGGAAAAGTTAGAGGTGAATATAAACACTAAAGCAGTGCTGATTTTTGTGGATGCGGAGAAAGCCTTTGACAATATTTCTTGGAGCTTTTTGAAAAAGAATCTTCATGGGATGGGGGTAGGGCAAGGATTTGAGAATGGTATGGATGCAATATATTCTGAACAAAAAGCTAAGTTGACTGTAAATAATGTAATAACAGAGGAACTTAAGATAGAAAAAGGAACACGACAGGGGTGCCCAATTTCCCCATTGCTCTTTATCTCGGTCCTGGAGGTGTTGCTGAATATGATTAGAAACGACCAGCAGGTCAAAGGTGTACAGGTCGGAGCTAAACATTACAAGTTAAGGGCATTTGCAGATGATTTAGTATTGACCTTGCAAGAGCCAAACACTAGTACGAAAAAGGTGTTAGAAATAATTCAACAATTTGGCCAGGTAGCTGGATTTAAGCTGAATAAACAAAAAACTAAAGTTCTAGGAAAAAATTTAACAGATATGGAGAAGGAGAAATTCCAAGAGGAGACAGGACTGACGGTGGTTAAGAAGGTGAAGCACCTAGGGGTTTATTTGACATCTAAAAAATTGAATCTGTATAAGGACAACTATGAAAAATGCTGGTCAGAAATTAAAAAAGATCTAGAAATATGGTCAAATTTGAAATTGTCAATGTTAGGCCGAATTGCAGTGATTAAGATGAATGTATTGCCTAGAATGTTATTTTTGTTTCAGACCTTGCAGATTCTTGACAAGATGGACTGTTTCAAGAGGTGGCAGAAAGATATCTCGAAATTTGTCTGGCAGGGCAAAAAGCCCAGAATTAAATTTAAAATATTGACAGATGCTAAAGAAAGAGGGGGATTTGCCCTGCCGGACTTAAAATTGTACTATAAAGCAGCAGCGTTTTGCTGGCTGAAAGAGTGGATGCTCCTCGAGAATACAGACATTTTGGATTTGGAAGGTTTTAATAATGTATTTGGTTGGCATGCATATCTATGGTATGATAAAATCAAGGTGCATAGGGCCTTTAAAAACCATATTGTCAGAAAAGCATTGTTTAATGTCTGGATAAGGTATAAAGATCTGTTGGAAAACAAAACCCCTAGATGGGTGTCTCCCGTGGAGGCTAAGGCATTGAAGAAACTCAATATGGAGGTTGGATGGCCGAAGTATTGGGAAATTTTGGAACAGGAGGGAGATAAATTGAAATTACAAAGTTATGAGAAAATGAAACCTAAAGTACAAGACTGGCTCCAATATCACCAAATAATGGAGATTTTTAAACAGGATAGGAAAATTGGCTTTCAGGTGGAAAAATCAAAATTAGAGACTGAATTGTTAGAACCCAATACTAAGAATTTGTCAAGAATGTATAACTTGCTGTTGAAATGGAATACACAAGATGAAACAGTTAAATCGACTATGATTAAATGGGCACAGGACATGGGTCATAACCTTATGTTTGCTGACTGGGAATGGTTGTGGAACACCGGTATTAAATTCACGGCATGTAATGCCTTAAAGGAAAACATTATGAAAATGATCTACAGGTGGTACATGACCCCAGTCAAGCTAGCAAAAATCTATCATTTGCCTGATAACAAGTGTTGGAAATGTAAAGAGACTGAAGGTACTTTTTATCACCTTTGGTGGACATGCCCGAAGATTAAGGCTTTCTGGGAAATGATATATAATGAAATGAAAAAGGTACTTAAATGTACTTTCCCTAAAAAACCAGAGGCCTTTCTCTTGGGCATTGTCGGCCAATTGGTGTCAAAGAAGGACAGAACTTTCTTTATGTATGCTACAACAGCAGCAAGAATACTTATCGCAAAGTATTGGAAGACACAAGATCTACCCACCCTGGAAGAATGGCAGATGAAAGTGATGGACTATATGACATTGGCTGAGATGACTGGCAGAATCCGTGATCAGGGAAAAGAGACGGCGGAAGAAGAATGGAAGAAATTTAAAACTTATCTCAAAGACTACTATAAACTTGATGAATGCTAAAATGTCGAGGTTTTCAGAAAGAAAGGGTTACAGTGATATAAGATTAGATTAAAGAAAAGATTAAGACGACAGAGGTTGGAAAGGAATATTTAGAAGTTGCTAAAAAATTATGGATATCGGGATGCAGAAAGGGGGGGTATGGGGGAGTCCCGGAAAAGAGGTTTATGAAAAAATGTTCTGAAACTATACGTGTTTGTATGTCTTTTTATGTGTTTGTTTGTTTGTAAAAAAACTTTGTAAAACCAATAAAAATTTTTATAAAAAAAAAGAAAAGAAAAAAGTTCTATCCTTCTTTTGCACCAATTGGCCAACAATGCCCAAGAGAAAGGCCTCTGGTTTCTTCAGGAAAGTGTATTTAAATACCTTTTTCAGTTCATTATATATCATTTCCCAGAAAGCATTAATCTTTGGGCACGTCCACCATTGGTGAAAGAATGTACCTTCAGCTTCTTTACATTTCCAACATTTGTTATCGGGCAAGTGATAAATTTTTGCAAGCTTGACTGGGGTCATGTACCACCTGTATATCATTTTCATAATATTCTCTCTTAAGGCATTACATGCCGTAAACTTTATACCTGTGGTCCATAACTGTTCCCAGTCAGCAAACATAATATTATGTCCAACATCCTGTGCCCATTTAATCATAGCAGATTTGACTGTTTCATCCTGAGTATTCCATTTCAACAGCAGGTTATACATTCTTAACAAATTCTTAGTTTTGGGTTCTAACAGTTCTGTTTCTAATTTTGACTTTTCCACCTGGAAACCAATTTTCTTATCCAAATTATATGTCTCCATTATCTGATAATAATGAAGCCAATCTCTCACTTTATTTTTTAATTTTTCAAAACTCTGCAATTTCAATTTATCTCCTTCTTGTTCCAAGATTTCAGAATAAGTCGGCCATTTGGTCTCCATATTGAGCCTTTTTAAAGCTTTTGCTTCCATTGGCGACAGCCACCTTGGTGTTTTATTTTCCAATAAATCCTTATATCTTATCCAAACATTAAACAATGCTTTTCTGACGATATGATTTTTAAATGCCTTATGGGCTTTAACCTTGTCATACCATAGATATGCATGCCATCCGAACACATCGTTAAAACCTTCTAAATCCAAAATGTCTGTGTTTTCAAGAAGTAGCCATTCTTTCAACCAGCAGAAAGTTGCTGATTCATAATAAAGTTTAAGGTCTGGCAGGGCGAATCCACCCCCTTCCTTTGCATCTGTCAATAACTTAAATTTTATTCTGGGCTTCTTGCCCTGCCAGACAAATATCTCTTTGCCACTTCTTAAAACAATCCATCTTCTAGAAATATCTCTTTGCCACTTCTTAAACAATCCATCTTCTAGAAATATCTTAAACAATCCATCTTCTAGAAATATCTCTTTGCCACTTCTCAAAACAATCCATCATGTCCATAATTTTCAATGTCTGAAATAAGAGCAACATTCTCGGCAATACATTCATCTTTATCACAGCAATTCGGCCCAACAATGATAGCTTCAAATTTGACCAACTTTCTAGATCTTTTTTCACTTCAGCCCAGCATTTTTCATAATTATCTTTGAACAGGTTCACATTTTTTGCTGTCATATTAACCCCCAGGTATTTCACTTTCTTTACCACAGTCAATCCTGTCTCATTCTGAAACCTATCTCTTTCAATCGGTGTTAAATTTTTCTCTAAAACCTTAGTTTTTAACTTATTCAATTTAAAGACTGCCACTTGACCAAATTCCTGAATTAGTTCTAGAACCCTTTTAGTGCTAGATTCTGGCTCCTGTAACGTCAATACTAAGTCATCTGCAAATGCTCTCAGTTTATATTGTTTGGCTCCAACCTGTATACCCTTGATCAACCGGTCCCTTCTAATCATATTTAGCAAGACCTCCAGGACCGATATAAAAAGCAGTGGGGAAATTGGGCACCCCTGTTGTGTCCCTTTTTCTATTTTAAATTCTTCCATAACCACATTATTTACAATTAATTTAGCCTTTTGTTCAGAGTATATAGCACCTATACCATTTTCAAAACCTTGGCCTACCCCCATCCCATGTAAGTTCTTCTTCATAAAGCTCCAAGAGATATTATCAAAAGCTTTCTCCACATTCACAAATTTCAAAACTGCTTTAGTGTTTATATTCACTTCTAGTTTTTCCAGAATATCTATTATATTCCTCAAATTATCAGACAAGTGCCTTCCTGGGAGAAAGCCCGCTTGGTCTTTATGAATCTCTTCCATCAGTACTTTTTTCAGTCTCTTGGCCAAAATGTCAGCAAAAATTTTGTAATCCACATTAAGTAACGATATAGGGTGGTAGTTCTTGAGCTGAGTCTTTTCAGTCTCTGTTTTTGGTATAAGTGTAATGTACGCTTCTTTCCACGACTCTGGTGCCCTTTCCCCCTCCAATATTTCGTTACAGACTTCCCTCAAAGGTTGCAATAGCCACTCTTTCAGAGATCTATAGTATCTAGAAGTCAGTCCGTCCGGTCCTGGAGATTTGCCCAGTTGCATATTTTGGATGGCACCTTTAACCTCCTGTTCAGATATTTTGTAGTTCAACCTTAATTTACTTTCCTGAGAGATTTTTTGTAATCCATTTGTCTTCAAATGTCCATTTCTTTCTGAGGCCCTTGCGTGTATAGTTGTTTGAAATACTTCTGAAAGCAATTTTGAATCTCAGATGGGTTGTGTATATTCTTTCCTTCCACTTCTAAATTTGTGATGGTATTTAATTTTTGTCTTTTCTTCATTTGCCAGGCCAACAATTTCCCACATTTGTTAGCTGATTCAAATGTTTTTTGTCTCATTTGTTTAATTTTCCATTCTATTTCCTGGTTCATTATTTCCATGTATTGTACTTGATATAGTTTTATTTCTCTCAAAATCTCCCGGGACTTTGGTTTTGCTCTCAATTTCTTCTCACTTTCTTTTATTTTTTCCAAAATTTTATCTTTCTTCTCATTTTGACTTCTCTTCTTTATAGCGTTCTGTGATGGGATGATTAGCTGCTTGTGCGTAAAATCGTGCTCCCTCAGAGTTTGTGCGGCTCCACAAACCTCTGTGTGTGACAGAGCTCCTCAAACATGTCTGCTCTAGTCACTCGTAGAGTCTGACAGTGGCTGTCTGCGGAAGCGCTTCCAGCAAAGAAGCTCCTTAACGGAAACGCGTCTCCTGGACTCACGACGTGGCAGCTTCCGGCGAAGCATGGGTCTCCCTACGGTAGCTTCTGACACCTCCCCGCTGTTCTCGCTGGACGTGTCCCTCACCCCTCCCTCTTCCCTGCTAGTTCCTGCCTTGGCTGCTGCGTCTCTCTCAGCATTCATGAGATCCTCCTTCAGAGTATCCTCTCTCCCCCTGCTGGTCCCTGCTTTAGCTGCTGACTCCCTTCCAGCCTCTGGGAGCCCTACCACCTCCCTTTCCTCTGATGTCAGTTCCCTGACATCCACCTCCCCTCCAGGGCCCCCTTCCCCCCCGCCCATACTCTCTCCTCTGGGCGGTGAAGAGATAAAACCCCGAAAAGAATCCTCTTCATCTTCAGACGTCTCGAACATTTCCCTCCATCGGTCTTCGTTCCGGCTCGCGGAATCCTCCTCCTCCTCGGAATCAGAGAACCCCTCCAACTCTTCTTCTTCGTCGGTGGTGGCAAAGTATTCCCTCCGGAACCTCGCCACTGGCTGAGGTTTACGTGGGAATCTCTGATGAAAAGTTTCTACTAAAACCTCGTCATCTACATCCTCTGCCATGACCCAGGTGTTTTCCGACTCCGGCTCCCCTTCCCACATTACCACATACTCTACTTGATCTCCCTTCCACCTGGAATCGAGAATCTCCGCTACATGGTAGCTGTGTTCCTTCTCCTCCATTGCTGGTCCCCTATTGACCCTCCCTTCTCTGTCCCCTTTATACGGTGACAGCAACGACCTGTGGAAAACTGGGTGCAGCTTCATGTGGTTCGGTAACCGGAGTCTGAAAGCCACTGGGTTGACCTGCTGCGTGACTTCAAATGGGCCCAGCCTTTTGGGTCTTAACTTCTTACAACCCCCTTTGAATGGTAACCCTTGGGTAGACAGCCACACCTGGTCCCCCACCCTAATGCTTTCACCTTCCCTTCTGTTTTTGTCTGCCTGCCTCTTATATTCCTCCTTAGCCCTGTTTAAGTTAAGTTGGAGCTGGCGATGGATCGCTTCCATTTCTTCAACGAACTGTTCTGCAGCTGGAACGCTCCAGTTCTCCCCTTCCCTCCCTGGGAAGGCTCGGGGATGGCACCCGTGATTAGCCAAAAAGGGGCTCATCCCCGTGGACACGTTCTCTGCATTGTTGTAGGCAAATTCTGCCAACGCCAGCTTCTCCACCCAATCATTCTCTCTGTCATTCACATAACACCTCAAATATTGCTGGAGGACACCATTAGCTCTTTCCGCCTGCCCGTTGGTTTCTGGATGACGGGCAGTTGAGAAATTAACCTCTACATGCAGTAAGCTCATGAGCTTCCTCCAGAACCTGGAAGTAAATTGTTTCCCTCGGTCTGAAACCACCCTCAAGGGGGCGCCATGCAACCTAAACACATTTTCTACAAACAATTTAGCGGTTTCTTCTGCTGTGACCGCATGTGAGCAGGCTATAAAGTGGGCCATTTTGGTTAACAGGTCTACCACAACCATGATGGCTGTTTTCCCTCTAGACCTTGGCAGATCAGTCATGAAATCTATTGCCACTGTTTCCCATGGTCTTTCAGGTGTGGGTAGCGGTTCTAATAAACCTGCCGGCGCCCGCCTCTCCCCCTTGGCTCGTTGGCATTGGTCACACCCTCTCACATACTCCCGCACATCTTCCCTGACCTTGGGCCACCAGAATTCCCTGGTAACCAGCCACATGGTTTTGTGTTGCCCAAAATGCCCTGCTGTGGGGCTATCGTGCAGTTGCTTGAGTACCTTTTCCCTCAATTCCCCTTCAGGTATATATAACGCTCCCTTGTAGTACAACGCCCCGTTTCTCTCCTCAAAACCCCCGGGTTTGTCTCCCTCCCTCCTGAGACCCCTGAGTTTGTCCTGAGCGTATTCATCATGCACCGTTCCCTCTACCAGTTCCCTTTGCCCCACCAATGCCGCCCCACACACCCAGCGGTCCTCTGGAATGACATGGGTCTCTTCGGGTGCTCCCTCCCCCTCCAAATATTCAGGTTTGCGTGAGAGAGCGTCCGCCCTAACGTTCTCTGGGCCTGGCACGTAACAAATCTCAAAGTTAAATTTGGAGAACTCCTGGGCCCATCTCAACTGCCGTTGGTTGAGCACTCGCGCAGTTCTCCAATACTCTAGATTCTTATGGTCCGTGCACACTTGCACCTTATGTTGTGCACCAATTAGCAGGTGCCTCCATCTCCGGAAAGCCTCATGAATAGCAAGAAGTTCCCGGTCGTACACCGTGTAGTTCCTCTCGGATTTGTTCAGCTTTCGCGAAAAGAAGGCACACGGTCGCCACTCTGACTCCTCCTTCCCCGGCTGAAGAAGAAGAAGCACCGCCCCTATGGCTCTGTCAGATGCGTCTGTTTCGACCCTCAGCTTTTTTTGTAAATCCACATGCAGAAGTTGTCCTTCAGAGGCGAAGGCCCTTTTCAGTTCCTCAAACGCTTGCTCCGCCTCCGCTGTCCAAACAAACTTCTTTTTACTGCTGAGACAGTCCGTAATGGGCGTCGTCAGGTGGGCGAAGTTTCGGATGAACTTACGATAAAAGTTTCCAAACCCTAGAAACCTCTGCAAATCCTTCTTGGTTTTGGGTGTTTTCCATTCCAGCACTGCCTGAACCTTGCCGGGATCCATGGCCAATCCCTTGTCTGACAGGCGGTACCCCAGGAATTCCACCTCCTTGGTATGAAACTGACACTTCTCCAGTTTCACCCACAGCCTGTTGGCTTGCAGCCTGCTCAACACTTCTCTGACGTCTCTCACATGTTGCTCCTCATTCTCCGAATACACCAACACATCATCTAGGAAGGCCACGCAATTCTTGTAGAGCAAAGGACCCAGTACGTGGTTCATAAACGATTGAAAGCACGCTGAGCCTGCTTGTAATCCAAAGGGCATAACGAGATATTCAAATGCCCCCAAAGGGGTGAACATGGTGGTTTTCCATTCATCCCCTTTCCTTATACGTATCAGGTTGTACGCCCCCCTTAGATCCAGCTTTGTAAAAATCTTTCCCTTCCGCACCCTGGTCAAAATATCATCAATCCTGGGCATAGGGAAAGCCACTGGTTCTGTCACTGCATTCAACTGCCTGAAATCACATACAAGTCTCGGCTTGTCCGTGTGCTTTTTATCCACAAAAAACACTGGGCTACCCCCCGCTGCTTTGGACTCTCTGATGAAGCCTCTCTTCAGGTTCTTGTCAATGAACTCTCGCAACTCCTGCATTTCTCTGTCTGACATGGCATACAACTTGCCTACAGGAAGCTGTGCTCCAGGGAGTAAATTGATCTGGCAATCAAAGGGCCTATGCGGGGGTAGTTGGTCAGCTTCCTTCTCGCTGAACACGTCGCTGAGATCTGCATACTGTGGTGGTACCTTCACCTTCTCCATTACTTCAGTCCCTGCTAGGGTGGCTTGGGCCCCTGCTGAACCCTTTTCCCCTTTGCAGTGTTCTAAGCAATGTGCTGAGCCAAAGGAAACCACTCTTTGATGCCAGCCCACCAGCGGATCATGCAGCGCTAGCCAGCTCATTCCCAAAATAATGGGAGCGCCTCCCAAGGTGGCCACATTAAACGCTATCAGTTCTGTGTGCCTTGCCACCCTCATTATCATTGGGACGGTCTGCAAGCTGACTCCTCCTCCCAACAACTCCCTGCCATCTATCGTGGTCACCTGCAGGGGGTTGCTTAAAGGGATCGTCTGTATCTGGTGTTCAGCAGCAAACTCCTTGCTCATAAAATTGCAGGAGCTGCCTGAGTCCAACAGCGCCTTTATTTTTAGGGGGTGTCCATTTTGCAGCTCTAGCGACACTTCAATCACTAGAGCAGGTTGAGGAGCTTCTGGCACGGGCACTTTCACTGCTCTTTGGCCTGGCTGCAGTGCCCCGACGGTGGCAACCAGGCGTTGGCTTTTACCTGCTCCGTTTCTCCCTGCTCTCCTCCCTCAACAGCTCCCACCATCCCTTGCCATTCCTTCCTCTGGGGGCAGACTCTGGCAAAGTGGCCTGGCTGTTGGCAGAGATAGCATTTCCGGGCGCCCTTTCCCTCCTTCTTAGCCCCCTCACTGGGCTTTGAAACTGCGCGCGCGCGCTGTTCCGATTTCCATCGGCTCTGCCGGCGGGAAAGCTGGCTCAGGAATGTCTGGAATGCGGAACTCCTTCCAACGTTCCCCTCTCCCTTCCCGCCTCTCCAAGGCTCTTGCCTCCTGGCGCGCTCCTATGGTCAGCGCAGATTTGGTCAGCTGATCCATAGACACCGCCCTGGGGCTCCGGGACAGTTCGTCTTTCACAGCCGAAGAAAGACCTTCTTCAAATAGCATCTGAATGGGTGCCGCCGATAAATCCCACCCCAATCTGTGAACCAGCATGGTAAACTCAGTCCAGTACTCACGGACAGATCGGCTTCCCTGCTTGCAAGCCATTAGCTGTCTGCGCACCACCCCTTCCTCAATATCGCTGGAAAACATGATATCCATTGCACGAAAGAACTTCATAGTGTCCTTTAGGACGTCATTGTGCGTTGCCATCAGGGGTCGAACCCAGTCCCGCGCCCCCTTCTCAAGATGCCCAATTACGAAAGCAACTCGCGATTCCTCATCAGGGAACTCATCAAACTGCACATTAAGGGCATATTGCATCTCTGTCCTAAAGGCATGGTAATCCTTGGGGTCCCCCCCAAACTTCTGCACCAATCCTGGTACCTTTCTGGGGAACTGAGTGGCTCTCCCCTTCTTGTCTGCATCCTGAGCCCTTCTCTCCTCAAGCCTCGCCGTCTGCAGCGCAAGTTGGACTTCCAACGCTCGGCATCTTTCTTCCAAGCTTGGACCAGCTCCAACCCCTGCTCCTCCGGTTCCGGCTGGGTCGCTCATGATGCTTTCTCCTGCACAGGCAGCGTACAGAGACTGTCAGACTGCTGTGATGGGATGATTAGCTGCTTGTGCGTAAAATTGTGCTCCCTCAGAGTTTGTGCGGCTCCACAAACCTCTGTGTGTGACAGAGCTCCTCAAACATGTCTGCTCTAGTCACTCGTAGAGTCTGACAGTGGCTGTCTGCGGAAGCGCTTCCAGCAAAGAAGCTCCTTAACGGAAACGCGTCTCCTGGACTCACGACGTGGCAGCTTCCGGCGAAGCATGGTCTCCCTACGGTAGCTTCTGACACCTCCCCGCTGTTCTCGCTGGACGTGTCCCTCACCCCTCCCTCTTCCCTGCTAGTTCCTGCCTTGGCTGCTGCGTCTCTCTCAGCATTCATGAGATCCTCCTTCAGAGTATCCTCTCTCCCCCTGCTGGTCCCTGCTTTAGCTGCTGACTCCCTTCCAGCCTCTGGGAGCCCTACCACCTCCCTTTCCTCTGATGTCAGTTCCCTGGCACGTTCTGTTGTATCAAGAACCCTCTCATAACAGCTTTGCTAGAGTCCCATAGAATCATAGAATCATAGAATCATAGAGTTGGAAGAGACCACAAGGGCCATCGAGTCCAACCCCCTGCCAAGCAGGAAACACCATCAGAGCACGCCTGACATATGGTTGTCAAGCCTCTGCTTAAAGACCTCCAAAGAAGGAGACTCCACCACACTCCTTGGCAGCAAATTCCACTGTCAAACAGCTCTTACTGTCAGGAAGTTCTTCCTAATGTTTAGGTGGAATCTTCTTTCCTGTAGTTTGGCTCCATTGCTCCGTGTCCGCTTCTCTGGAGCAGCAGAAAACAACCTTTCTCCCTCCTCTATGTGACATCCTTTTATATATTTGAAGATGGCTATCATATCACCCCTTAACCTCCTCTTCTCCAGGCTAAACATGCCCAGCTCCCTTAGCCGTTCCTCATAAGGCATCGTTTCCAGGCCTTTGACCATTTTGGTTGCCCTCCTCTGGACACGTTCCAGTTTGTCAGTGTCCTTCTTGAATTGTGGTGCCCAGAACTGGACACAGTACTCCAGGTGTGGTCTGACCAGAGCAGAATACAGTGGCACTATTACTTCCCTTGATCTAGATGCTATACTCCTGAAATATACTCAGAGTCACAAAGTGATTTCATGCTCTTTATTCAGCTCATAGTGGTGAGGAGGAATGAATGAAAGTCCCCTCACAGTAACTGCTTTATATACATTATTTACACAATGGGCTGCACATGATTGGCTAATTCTGGAATTCTACTGTAAGCCAATCAGGTTGTGGATTCACTTCTATCTGGAGCAGGATTGGGTGGTTCCTGCCAACCAATCATACTGCTGCATTGTTCTAGGACCAATCAGACTGCTGCATTCTGAATCCTATTGTTCTAGGACTAATCAGACTGCTGCAATTTGGATCCTATTGTTCTAGGACCAATCAGACTGCTTCAGTTTGGATCCTATTCAACTCAGTACATAACACCCCTCCCCTCTAAGTTCCAGTCCTGCCCGGGAGGTCACATTCATAGTCCTCAAGGTATGCCGGCGGCCTACGTGTGCGTTGCGGCCTGGGGTGTTCCCTGGTCCGGGCTCCAGGTTCTGGCTCATGTTCCAAGGATGCTGGCTGTGATGGGGCTGTTTGGTCTGGTGCAACCAGCTCGCTCGGGCCTGGTTCTGGTTCCGGTGTCCTTTCGGCCTCACGGGTCCTCTCTATATTTACTGATTCTGCCTCTCCTGCTGGCCCCTCCTGCTCTATGGGCCTCACTGCCCCGCTGTTCCCTTGGGACTCCTCTGACCTGTCCTCCTCCTGGGTTTCTCCCAGGAATCGTCGCCGTATCTGGTCACAGTGGCGACGCCAGCATTGCCCTCCATCCGTTAGCACCTCGTACGACACTGGGCCAGTGACCCTGGTGACTGTGGCGGGTACCCATGCTGGGCCTGCCCCAAAATTCTTTGCGTACACTGGGTCCTGGGCCTCGAAGGTCCGGGGGTTCCTGCCTTCCCCCACCACTACCTCATCCTGAGCTCTATCGGGGTGAAGGCGGTCCAATCTGATTGCAAGGCGCTGACCCATTAGTAGTTCAGCGGGGCTCCGGCCAGTCGTTGAGCTGGGGGTGCTGTGCTGTGCTAGAAGGAATGTGGCAAGGCGGTACTCCCAGTCCCCTTGCGTCATGCGGCGGAGGGTGTCCTTGGTGGTCCGCACCATGCGTTCTGCTTGGCCATTGGTGGCAGGGTGGAATGGCGCCGAACGGATGTGGCGGATGGCGTTCTGCACTGTGAAGGTTTGGAATTCTCCTGACGTAAATGCAGTCCCGTTGTCTGGGACGAGAGTGTCAGGGAGCCCATGGGTTGCAAACAGCCTGCGTAGTACCCGGATGGCTGCGGACGTGGAAGTGGACGGTACCAGTGCGACTTCCAGCCATTTGGTGTAGGAGTCCACCACTATGAAGAATGTTTTCCCCTGAAAGGGGCCAGCGAAATCCACATGCAGCGTGACCATGGTGCTCGGGCGGACTCCCAGGACTGGACTGGGGCCCTTGGGGGATCTGGGCGGGATTCTTGGCAGGCCTGGCAGTGTTTGACCCAGGCCTCTATCTCTCCATCGATCCCCGGCCACCACACATAACTCCTGGCAAGGGCCTTCATTCTTACTACCCCTGGATGTGTCTCGTGTAGGGCTGTGAGGACCCTTTTGCGGAGGGGCTGGGGAACAACGACTCTGCTTCCCCATAACAGGCACCCCTTGTGGGCCGACAGTTCATGTTTGCGGGTTGTGTAGCCGGCGAATTCTGGCCCGGGGCTGTTGCTGGGCCATCCCCTCCACACCCAGTCCAGGACCCGGGAGATGACCCTATCTTTCTTGGAATGGTGTGCAACTTCTTGTGCCTGAATGGGGCGGCCGGGAAGCAGCTCCAGGCTCATAACCTCTTGTGCAGGTGCTGGGTCGGGGCCTGTTTCCGGTAGTGGTAGCCTGCTGAGGGCGTCCGCATGGCCCATCGCCTTCCCAGGTCGGTGAATCAGTGCATACTGGTAGCTGGCAAGGAAAATTGACCACCTGAGGACGCGAGGAGACAGCACTTGGGGGGTCTGCTATTCGGGAGCAAACAAGCCAAGCAACGGCTTGTGGTCAGTCACCACGGTGAAGGGCCGCCCGTACAAGAAATCATGGAATTTTTTTACTCCCTTCACGATTGCCAGACCCTCCTTGTCAATTTGCGAGTAGTTCCGCTCGGTTGCATTGAGTGTCTGGGAAAAGTACGCCACCGGTACCTCTCTTCCATCCGGGAGTTGGTGCCCCAGGACAGCGCCAATGCCATAGGGTGAGGAGTCACATGCTAGCACCACCGGCAGCCTCTCGTCGAAGTGTGCCAAGACAGAGTTTGAGACAAGCAAGTCCTTGACTGCCTGGAATGCGGCCTCCTGGCGCTGGCCCCACACCCAAGGGGCCCGCTTGTCCAGGAGTCTGTGTAGGGGCCCCGCTACCGCCGCCTTATGGGGAAGGAAGGAATGGTAAAAGTTCAATAGTCCCAAGAAGGCCTGAAGTTCAGTCTTGCTCTTGGGCGCTGGGGCATCACAAATGGCCCGTACCTTGTCCCCAGTCGGGTGGACCCCTTCTGCGTCCACCATGAATCCCAGAAAGTCCACCTGAGGCACTCCTAGTAGACATTTTCCCCGCTTCACCTTGAGACCCGCCGTCTGGAAACGGTGCAGAACGGTGCGGAGGCGGTCCTCAAACTCCTCTGGTGTGGGCCCGGCAATCAACACATCATCGAAGAAGGGGGTGACGCCAGGAATCCCTTTAAGGAGAGAGTCCATTAGATTCTGGAATATGCCTGGTGCCACGCTGACCCCGAATTGCAGCCGCTTTACCCTGAACGCTCCTCTGTGTGTCACAATCGTCTGTGCCTCTGCTGTGGCCTCATCTACTGGCAGCTGTTGATATGCTTGGGCCAAGTCCAGCTTGCCAAAAATTTTCGACCCAGCCAGTGTGGCAAGGACATGGCTGACCACTGGCACTGGGTATGCATGGGCCGTGAGGGCCTTGTTTATGGTACATTTGTAGTCTGCGCAGATACGGACTGAACCATTAGGCTTGACGGGAGTGACGATTGGGGTTTCCCAGGGGGCATTAGGCACCGGCTCCAGCACTCCTTGCTCCACGAGTCGGTCCAATTCCTTGTCTATACGGGGTTTCAAGGCGAATGGGACCCGGCGGGCCTTGAGCCTGACCGGTCGTACTGCGGTGTCAAGCTGTAGCGCAATGGGGGGGCCGTATACTGTCCCAATTTCCCGTCGAAAACCCCTGGAAATTCCTTGCATATGGCGTCCACGTCCACTTGTAAGCTAGTGTGGTTCACCCCGGTGACAGCTAGCCCCAGTGGTCCAAACCATGCCAATCCCAGTAAGCTAATGTAGGGGCCCTTGACCACAAGCAAGTCCAGTTGCCGCGTCCGCCCTCGGTATTGCACCCTGAAGGTCCCCACCCCCATTGTGGGGACCTTACGTTTCTGGAAGTCCCGCAGGGTGAATGGGGCCGGCCTGAGTTTGGGACCCCCAGTAGGACACAGTTTCCTTAAGGTCCTTGCCGAGATTAATAATAATAATAATAATAATAAATTTTATTTATATCCCGCCCTCCCCAGCCAAAGCCGGGCTCAGGGCAGCTAACAACAATAAAATAATCAATCAAATAATCACACAATCTAAAAATATTTCATTATAAAAATTAATTAAATCAAATTGATGGCAACCAATTAAGTAGAATTATGTGCAGGTTGCCAGAGGAGGGAGTCAGGCTGCGCCCTGACCAAAGGCCTGGCGGAACAACTCTGTCTTGCAGGCCCTGCGGAAAGATGTCAGGTCCCGCAGGGCCCTAGTCTCTTTTGACAGAGCATTCCACCAGTTTGGAGCTGCAGCCGAGAAGGCCCTGGCTCTAGTTGAGGCCAGCCTAACCTCTCTGAGGCCTGGGACCTTGAGGATGTTATTATTTGCAGACCGTAGGTTTCTCTGTGGGGCATACCAGGAGAGGCGGTCCCGTAGGTACGAGGGTCCTAGGCCGTATTATGGATAGAGTTGAACCCGTGTCAAGCTCCATGCGGCATGGGGCCCCCTCTATCTGTACCTCTACATAAATTTTCTCTACGTTGGGGTGGGGCAACTGGTATACCTGGCAGTCCGTGAGCTCCGTCGAGTTGCCTTGGTGCGTTGGGCCCCGGGACCTGGGGCTCTTGGGTTGGTCATCTGATGCCTGGTGTCGGGTGAGCCGAGCCCGACACACCCGGGCGATGTGTCCCGATTTTCTGCACTGCCTGCACTCTGCGTTGCGGAAACGGCAGGTCCTCCTCTCGTGACTCTCCCCGCAGCTTGCACAGTTTCCTCCTTCTCGTCGAGGCAGCTGTGGTCTGTGCGCTGCTTGAGTGCGCTGCTGTACTCGGTGCACCTCCTCCCTGTCGGATCCTGAGTCGTCGGTGAGGTCTTCGTGGTGGACCCTCGGTTGGGATGGCAGGCTCGGCCGTGCCTCTTGCGTCGACCTCTCGGCAGCTTCCGTTGCCAGGGCCTCCTCCAGAGCGACCTGGAACGTTAGGTCCTTCTTAGCATAGAGGCGTCGTTGCAGCTTCTCATCCTTCAGGCCACCGACGAGGCGGTCACGAAGCATGTTCTCCAGCTCTGAGAAGTTGCAGAACCGGGCAGCTTGGCGGAGAGAGGTCACAAACCCAGTTATGGTTTCCCCAGGGGCTTGTCGCTTTGCGTAGAAGGCATTTCGACGAGCCACCACTGAGGGCTGTGGCGAAAAGTGCCCCTTCAGCTGTTCCATTATTGTTTTGTATGGAACGGTAGCGACGTCTTCAGGCGCAAGTAGAGCCCGGGCAATTTCAAACGTCTCCTCTCCGCAGACGCTGAAGAATATCGCCCTCTTCTTGGCGTCTTCTTCATCGGTGACCCCTTTGGCTTCTAGGAGGAAGGTGAAACGGGAGGCATACGCTTCCCAGTCTCCAGATGCTGGGTTGAACGGTGAGAAGCTGCTGTCGGTTGCCATTTTGAGTTCCTTGTGTCCCGGAGCTGAAGCCTGGATACACGGTGCGAGGCAGCGGTGCGGCAGGTGGCGGTACTGCGGTGCTGTGTGTGGCAGTCAGCTCAGCGGGATCCCACCTTCGTCGCCAGTGAAATATACTCAGAGTCGCAAAGTGATTTCATGCTCTTTATTCAGCTCATAGTGGTGAGGAGGAATGAATGAAAGTCCCCTCACAGTATCTGCTTTATATACATTATTTACACAATGGGCTGCACATGATTGGCTAATTCTGGAATTCTACTGTAAGCCAATCAGGTTGTGGATTCACTTCTATCTGGAGCAGGATTGGGTGGTTCCTGCCAACCAATCATACTGCTGCATTGTTCTAGGACCAATCAGACTGCTGCATTCTGAATCCTATTGTTCTAGGACTAATCAGACTGCTGCAATTTGGATCCTATTGTTCTAGGACCAATCAGACTGCTTCAGTTTGGATCCTATTCAGCTCAGTACATAACAACTCCTATTGATGCAGCCCAGAATTGCATTGGCTTTTTTAGCTGCCGCGTCACACTGTTGGCTCATGTCAAGTTTGTGGTCAACCAAGACTCCTAGATCCTTTTCACATGTACTGCTCTCAAGCCAGGTGTCACCCATCTTGTATTTGTGCCTCTCATTTTTTTTGCCCAAGTACAATACTTTACATTTCTCCCTGTTAAAATTCATCTGGTTTGTTTTGGCCCAGTTCTCTAATCTGTCAAGGTCGTTTTGAAGTGTGATCCTGTCCTCTGGGGTGTTAGCCACCCCTTCCAGTTTGGTGTCATCTGCAAATTTGATCAGGATGCCCTTGAGTCCATCATCCAAGTCGTTGATAAAGATGTTGAATAAGACCGGGCCCAAGACAGAACCCTGTGGCACCCCACTAGTCACTCTTCTCCAGGATGAAGAGGAACCATTGATGAGCACTCTTTGGGTTCGGTCAGTCAGCCAGTTACAAATCCACTGAGTCGTAGCATAGTCAAGACCGCATTTTACCAGTTTCTTTACAAGAATATCATGGGGCACCTTGTCAAATGCCTTGCTGAAATCAAGGTAGGCTACATCCACTGCGTTCCCTTCATCTACCAGGCTTGTAATTCTGTCAAAAAACGAGATCAGGTTAGTCTGACATGACTTATTTTTCAGAAATCCATGCTGACTATTGGTGATCACAGCATTCCTTTCTAGGTGCTCGCAGACTGTTTGCTTAATGATCTGCTCCAGAATCTTCCATGCTATTGATGTCAGACTGACTGGGCGGTAATTATTTGGGTCCTCTCTTTTCCCCTTTTTGAAAATAGGGACAACATTTGCCCTCCTCCAGTCTGCCGGGACTTCGCCTGTTCTCCAGGAATTCTCAAAGATGACTGCCAGTGGTTCTGAGATCACATCTGCCAGTTCTTTTAATACTCTTGGATGCAGTTCATCTGGCCCTGGAGACTTGAATACATCTAAACTAGCCAAATATTCTTGTACTATCTCCTTAGTTATTCTGGGCTGTGTTTCCTTTGCTGAATCATTTGCTCCAAATTCTTCAGGTCGGGCATTGTTTTCTTTATCAGAGAAGACTGAGGCAAAGAAGGCATTGAGGAGTTCAGCCCTTTCTGTGTCCCCTGTTTGCATTTCACCATCTTCTCCTCTGAGTGACCCCACTGTTTCTTTGTTCTTCCTTTTGCTACGAACATACCCATAAAAGCCTTTTTTGTTGCTTTTAACCTCTCTAGCAAGCCTGAGTTCATTCTGTGCTTTAGCTTTTCTGACTTTGTGTCTACACGTGCTGGCTATTTGTTTGAATTCCTCTTTGGTGGTTTCCCCCCTTTTCCATTTTTTGTACACATCCTTTTTTAATCTTAATTCAGTTAAAAGTTCTTTAGATAGCCACCCTGGCTTCTTTAGGCACCTTCCATGTTTCCGTCTCATTGGTATTGCCTGACGTTGTGCTTTTACTATCTCCCTCTTAACAAACTCCCAGCCATCATGAACTCCCTTTCCTTTTAGTATTGCTGTCCATGGGATCTCACCCAGCACTTCCCTAAGTTTTATGAAGTCGGCTTTCTTAAAGTCAAGAAATTGAGTCCTAGTATGCTTGGCTGCTCCTTTCCGCTGTATAGTAAACTTCAGAAGAGCATGATCACTCGCTCCTAATGATCCTTCCACATCTACCCCACTAACCAGGTCATCAACATTGGTTAGGACCAGATCTAAAATGGCTGTTCCTCTTGTTGCTTCTCCCACTTTCTGGACAATGAAGTTGTCTGCAAGGCCAGTGAGGAATCTGTTTGACCTTATGCTCTTGGCTGAGTTTGACGTCCAACAAATAACTGGGTAATTGAAGTCCCCCATTACTACTATCTCCCTTCCTTTTGCATGCTTGGCCATCTGTTCCAGGAAGGCATCATCTATGTCCTCCGTTTGGCTTGGGGATCTATAGTAAACTCCCACAATGAGGTCTCTGTTATTCTTCTCTCCCTTAATTTTGACTCAAATGCTCTCACTTTGGCTTTGAGGTTCTAAATCTTGGATCTCTTCACAGGTATACACATCCCTGACATATAACGCCACTCCTCCTCCTTTCTTGTCTGGTCTGTTTCTCTGAAATAGATTGTATCCCCCCATTATTACATTCCAATCGTGGGACTTATCCCACCAGGTTTCAGTGATGCCTATTATGTCATATTTAGTTTGCTGTACCAAGAGCTCAAGCTCATCTTGTTTATTTCCCATGCTTTGCGCATTAGTGTACAGACATTGAAGTCCATTAATCATTCCCCCGTGTCTCTTATTTAAGGATTTTTTCCTCCCACCACTAGGTCCGCGTGCTGTTTGCTCCATTTGGTCTATGACATTTGGATGATCATCTTCATTAATTGATAGACTCCTACCTTCAGGAGCACTGTCTCCCTCCCCCACATTAGTCAGTTTAAAGCCCTCCTGATGAGGTTTCTGAGATTTTTGGCAAAAACATTTCTCCCAACCGTTGTGAGGTGCAGCCCATCACTTGCCAGAAGTCCATCTTCAAGAAACTGCAGTCCGTGATCTAAGAATCCAAACCGTTGCTGTTTACACCATTTGCGAAGCCAGCTGTTCACTTCCACTATTTTCCCCTCTCTCCCTGGGCCACGTCGTTCAACTGGGAGGACAGATGAGATGACAATTTGTGCATTTAGTTGCTTCAATTTCCTGCCGAGAGCCTCGTAGTCTCTTTTGATCTTCTGGAGGCTATTGCTTGCAGTGTCATTGGTTCCCACATGAACCAAGAGGAAGGGGTATTTGTCAGTGGGTTTTATGATTCCTTGCAGTCGTTCAGTTACATCTTGGATCTTAGCCCCGGGGAGATAGCACACTTCCCAAGACATCTTGTCAGGCCCACAGATCACTGCTTCTGTTCCCCTCAGTAGGGAATCCCCTATCACCACTACACGCCTCCTCTTGGGTTTGGTCGGGGTTCTTCCGTGAGCTGTCCATTCCAAGGTCGCCTGCACATTCCCTGAGGACTGACTTTGCTGCTCGTCTTCATATGCCTGATCGACTGTAATGAGGGAGAGATCCTCAAATGGAGTCTGCTCTTCGTCTTCCATGCTAGGGGAGAGGACCTCAAAGCGATTGTGTATTTCTAAACAATCAGAGTGAACCCTGGGCCTCCTACTTCTTTGAGTCACGTTTCTCCATATATCTGGCTCCTGTGTTGGTGAACTAGCCTCCTTCTCAGGGGAGTCCCCTGTCTCCTCCTTGGTGGGGACGGTGTGCTCTGTTGCTTCCAAGAAGAGCTCCAGCTCTCTAATTCTTTGGAGCGTAGCTACACGTTCCTCCAGTTGCTGGACTTTGTCTTTTAAAAGGGCAATCAACATGCAATTGCTGCAGGTAAAGCTGCCTGCAACCTTTGGCAAGATGGCAAACATTGCGCAGGAATCGCAGGCGACTGCAGCTGTTCCCTCCCCTTCCATCTTGAGATCGTGTCGTTGGAGGTGGCTACAGAGGTCCTCCATCATAAAAAGCTTGAAGACAGGACAAATAACTTCCCCCACAAAAAAACCTAGGTCTCCCCCAACAAACGTTTGAGACTAGCTCCCCTAAATCTAAAAGATGGGTATAACTGCCCTGCAAACTCTGATAAGCTCCTCCCACAGCTAATCCCCTGCCTCAACAGGAACCCTGCCCCCTCTGACCTTTACACAGGGAAAACAGCTAATCAGCCACAAAGAAACACACACACACAAGAAAACCCTTTTTGCTCCTTCTTCAACTGCTGCCCTGCAAACTCTGATAAGCTCCTCCCACAGCTAATCCCCTGCCTCAACAGAAACCCTGCCCCCTCTGACCTTTACACAGGGAAAACAGCTAATCAGCCACAAAGAAACACACACACACACAAGAAAACCCTTTTTGCTCCTTCTTCAACTGCTGCCCTGCAAACTCTGATAAGCTCCTCCCACAGCTAATCCTCTGCCTCAACAGAAACCCTGCCCCCTCTGACCTTTACACAGGGAAAACAGCTAATCAGCCACAAAGAAACACACACACACACAAGAAAACCCTTTTTGCTCCTTCTTCAACTGCTGCCCTGCAAACTCTGATAAGCTCCTCCCACAGCTAATCCTCTGCCTCAACAGAAACCCTGCCCCCTCTGACCTTTACACAGGGAAAACAGCTAATCAGCCACAAAGAAACACACACACACACACACACACACACACGAAAACCCTTTTTGCTCCTTCTTCAACTGCTGCCCTGCAAACTGTAATCTCTCCCAGATTACTCTCTGCCCTGTAATCTCTCCCAGATTACTCTCTTCTCCACATTAATATTCATATTTAATTCAAAGTAATCTCTCAATGTTTTTTGAGCCTTCTTTAAAACTTCCTCATCTCTAAATAAGGTGTCATTCATCCTCCATCTGAAGGAGCCAGTTGATATTAATTTCATCTCCATCTTAACAGCATTATGGTCAGAGCTGGTTTTCGGGCAGATTTCCACTTTCCTTGTCTTCGGTGCCATTTCTCTAGTTACCCATATTTGGTCAATTCTAGTCCATGTCATTTTGGCTTCAGAGAAGAAGGTTCCCTCCTTAGCCAAGGGGTTCTTTATTCTTCAAATTATGGCAAAAACTATATGAAACAGATATTGATAGACGACTTCTCAAAATACTTAGAGAGTTACATTCAGACACCACAGTTAAAATTAGAACTGGGATGTCAGGCAACTATACTGATCCACTGCCACTGGAGAAAGGGGTTAAACAGGGCTGTTTGTTAGCGCCGTTCCTCTTTAATTTCTATATAAACGACATTGTTCAACATATGGCAAAGTATAAGTCATCAGCTCCTGCCCTGGAAGGCAAACACCTGAATATATTGCTATATGCGGATGACATGGCTGTCATGGCACTCACTCGAAGGGGCCTACACAGCATGCTGGAGGGGCTCGCAGCTTATTGTTCCCAAAACTTTCTAAAGATAAATTATGACAAAACAAAAATTGTGGTATTTACTAGAGCTCGCCACACATTTAGATGGTCTTTAGATGAACACAAAATTGAACAGTGTCTTTTTTAAAAATATCTTGGTATCACTTTCCAAGCTACATCTAGCTGGCTTGCCCACTTCAAGACTGTAGCCCTTCTAACACGTAGGACAATCGGTGCTCTGCTCAGTTTTTTTTATTTGAGGGGAGGGCAACTGGTGATC